>NC_054373.1:46428119-47130619 GCF_017654675.1 Xenopus laevis
ATTCTGAATGTCCCAGGAAGGTTGTTGCCCACTGGTTTAACCATACCTCCCTTTATATCCCACATTGTTGTTCTGTTATAAAAAGCAACTCTGACTGGATGGATAAAAATTTCACTCTTGAAATAGACCTGTCATTTCATGGAAACAAAAACAAGTTGAACTTGATATTTCAGCAGGAGGATTGCTTTGTTTGGGTTGTATTTGGTACACAGCCTTGTCCTATAGGCAGAGGGTAGACTGAGCCAATCGATATGATTCTTAGACAAGCGGATATTGCTCTGCTCTGCCTGAAAGAGAAGTACACGCTGTGTGTCACATTTAATGTTGTTCATTTAAGTAAAATGTGTTACAACGTGAACATTTAAATATGAGCATTACATGAAGATGGAAGTGTTATGTCTAACAATGGCCTCATCTTTTGTTCTAGTTGCAGGAACAATTGGACCGGTTTATGAAAATGAACGAAGACTTGCGCCATAAAATGTCTGTGCTCCAAGCACAGCTTAAAAGCTCTCTGCAGAGAAAAACTGAACTGGAAGCCTTGCTACAGGAAAAGCAAAAAGAAAATGTTACCATGTCTAAAACCTGTGTTGTAGCCCCTGGTATCCCAGACAGCAACATGGTATGTAAGTTGCAATGATTGGTGTTTGTCAAATTCTGCCATGCTTCAAGTGGCTGCTAAACCTGTGCCTATTCTGTACTGCACTGTTGAGTTGCAGCTCCCAGCCTCTTCATCTAGCCCAGGGGTCCCCAACCTTTTTAACCTGTGAGCTACATTCAAATGTGAAAATACTTAAAGGGGTTGTGCACCTTTAAATTAACTTTTAGTATGACATAGAGAGTGATATTCAGAGACAATTTGCAAATTGGTTTTAATTTTTAATTTTTTGTGGTTTTTGAGTTGTTTAGCAGCTCTCCAGTTTGCAGTTTCAGCAATCTGGTTGCTAAGGTCCTAATTACCCTAGCAACCATGCACTGTTTTGAATAAGAGACGGATATGAATAGGAGAAGGCCCAAATTAAAAAGACCAACAATAAAAAGTAGCAATACCAATAAATGTGTGTAGCCTTACAGAGCATTTGTTTTTAGATAGGGTCAGTGACCCACATTTGAAAGCTGGAAAGAGGAAGGCAAATAATTCAAAAGCTATAAAAAATAAACAATGAAGACAATTTGAAAAGTTGCTTAGAATTGCCCATTCTATAACATTGCTAAAAGTTAACCTAAATGTCCATTTAAGGAGCAACACATCATGAAAAAAGTCCTTGGGGTGCCAAATAAGGGCTATGATTGGCTACTTGGAAGCCCCTATGTGGTCTGGCTCTGTTTGGCAGTACATATGGTTTTTATGCAACAAAAACTTGCCTCCAAGCCAGGAATTCAAAAATAACTACCTGCTTTGAAGCCACTGGGAGAAACATCCAAGGGGTTGGTCAGCAACATGATCACTGATCTAGCCAATCAAAGGCAAGGTTGCAGTGTGTTTTATCCAGGGTTCTGCTTACTGCACTGCATTTCTCATCCACATGCCAGCACTGTTCTGCCCGTAATCAGACTCTGTGTTCAAATAGATTCCCTGTCTTTCAGTTTGGTTCCTTTGTAAAGCACAATGAAAAAAACTTAAAACTTAAAGTTATCTGCACCATTTCCCAAACCCACCACCCTACTCTCAGCAAGTTATTGGATCAATAGTTGCACTGGTCCTTTAAGGTAAGAGGGGCCATCAGATGAGATAATCCTGGATCATAAAATATACATTATGTTATGCATAGATCTACTTGTCATCCCATGCATTGCTTATTAATTTATTCCATGAAGGAGCCAATTAGCTCATTAGTCATACAAAGAATGACTGTAATGTTTTTGTTTCTTCAAAAACTGGGATAAAACAAAATCCCTTGAAAGAGTGCATCTGGCCCATGGACTTCTTGTTGGACTGCCCTGTGGCAATACACGAGTTTTTAGATTTGTATATGCAATACTGCACATACAAATACTTTATGGAAGGGATATTCACATTTGCATTTTGGTAGGAAATGCCATAGTACAGCAAAGTGCTGTGATGCTATCAGGAGGTGTTACCCTCAAGAGGGGTTAGCAGGTTAAACTTTAGCATTCCTCAGTACAAAGGAGCAATTACATATCATTTCTACACTGCATAGCAGGGGGTCCCCAACCTTTCTTACCCGTGAGCCACATTCAAATGTTAAGTGTTTGGGAGCAACACAAGCATGAAAAATGTCCCTGGAGTGCCAGATAAAGGCTGTCATTGGCTAGTTGTGGACTGGCAGCGTATAGTAGAGTCCTGCGTGGGTCTATTTTTTGGAGCCCGCAACCCGCTTTCTTACCCGTTTGGACTTGCTTCCCGATCAGCAACCCGCACCCTCGACCTGCTGACCATCAAGAATCAGGAAGTGCTGTCATCGGAAGTAGGCATGGTCAGAAATAAAGGAGTAAAACAGGTCGTAAACCGGAAGTGACATCGTCGGAAGTGCCATCGTCGGAAGTAGACATGATCAGAAAAAAGGAGTAAAAATCACTATTGAGAAGACCCGCGACCTGCGTCTATACCCGCACCTGGAACTTCTACCCACAACCCACAGGGTATTGCAGGTTTTTGCGGGTACCCAACCTGCTGCAGGACTCTAGCGTAAAGGAGGCTCTGTTTGACCGTACCCCTGTTTTTTATGCAACCAAAAGGTGCCTGGAATTCAAAATTAAGCACCTGCTGTGAGGCTACTGAGCGTAACATCCAAGATGTAGGTAAACACTGCTTTGTAGCATATATAAACAATTATAAATATATATATATATATATATATATATATATATATATATATATATATATATATATATATATATATATATATATATATATATATAGTGAAAAAGGATTGCGGCACTCACAGGGTTTTAGTGAAAAAACAAAAAAATGTTTTATTATTAAGCCGCAACGTTTCGATCCCCCACAGGGATCTTCGTCAGGAGCAAAAACAAACAAACAAATGTTAACAAACAAGCAAACAATTCATTAGAATACAACGAAAAATAAACACCAAGACAAATTAAACTTTTAAATAGCAAAGCCTTTATTAAGAAATAACTTACATATACTCCACTTCCTGTCCTCCTCAGAAACGGCGAAAAGGCGACCATCCATCTTGCAGTGTTTGATTTCTCCTCCCTGGCAATTCTACTGACAGCAGCGTGTTGGCTGGTGGAGCAGGGTTTGTGCTGGCTGTTCGGATCCCTCTGGGGAAGGCTTCTCTAGCTTTCTTTGGTATCTTGGCTGCTACCTAGAAGTGTCTCTCCTTCTTGAACTTTGCCTTGTGGCCCCTGGAATGTCCCCTGGAATGCCGCTTGGTGACCCGTGCTACTTTGCGGATGGCCGACCTAGCAGCGGTGGGTTTCTTATGCCTGAGCGCACAGCACCTTGCCGCACAAAGCTCCCCATGGGCGCGTTTGTACGGGAGCTTCCGTGCCGGCATTGAGATCTGCCATCCCTCCCCGCGTCTCCAGCCTAACTGACAACTACGCGATTCTCCCGTGCGCCACTCATTCCGTGCGCAGCCTCTTCCGCAGCAGCCAGAAAGAAGAGGAAGAAGAAACCGTCGGGCCGGTACAGCCAACTGGTGCCGATTCACAAGCTTGTGGAAAGGAACTGCTCACATCACGGCTCGTTCAGACCTGCAGACGCTGAGCCGGAAGCACAGAAAGAAACCCACCGCTGTTAGGTCGGCCATCCGCAAAGTAGCACGGGTCACCAAGTGGCATTCCAGGGGACATTCCAGGGGCCACAAGGCAAAGTTCAAGAAGGAGAGACACTTCTAGGTAGCAGCCAAGATACCAAAGAAAGTGAGAGAAGCCTTCCCCAGAGGGATCCGAACAGCCAGCACAAACCCTGCTCCACCAGCCAACACGCTGCTGTCAGTAGAATTGCCAGGGAGGAGAAATCAAAG
Source organism: Xenopus laevis (assembly GCF_017654675.1). Lineage (NCBI taxonomy): Eukaryota > Metazoa > Chordata > Amphibia > Anura > Pipidae > Xenopus > Xenopus laevis. The sequence continues at coordinate 46,432,079 of NC_054373.1, forward strand.
ACTGCAGGATGGATGGTCGCCTTTTCGCCGTTTCTGAGGAGGACAGGAAGTGGAGTATATGTAAGTTATTTCTTAATAAAGGCTTTGCTATTTAAAAGTTTAATTTGTCTTGGTGTTTATTTTTCGTTGTATACTAAGGAATTTTTTAACAAAAATTTTTGATGTTACTGGTCCTTTAATTCTAAGCTGGTCATGGCTGTGCCTAATATTTCTTCTTGTAGGGCTGGGGGGTATAGCTTGAAGAGCATTAGAGTAACACGCATATTGATAAATAGTGCTTTGAAAATGCAGTCTATACGTAAGGTCTAGTTAGAAGGTCCAGTTTCTTCTCCTACTCTCTCTGCAGCCTCTTACAGTCTTCGTTGGTCAAAGCAGTCCTCTTTGGAAACCCTAAAAATTAATATGGCCAAAAAAGCCATATTTTATATATTGCACTTATTGCACCAGCCTAAAGTTTCAGCTTCTCAATAACAGCAATGATCCAGGACTTCAAACTTGTCACAGGGGGTCACCATCTTGCTCTGAGCAGCTGTTCAGAAGCTAAGCTTAGCGGTAGTTTCAAATTACCAAGCAGAAAATTTGTCTGTAATATAAGCTGATGCTACAGGGCTGATTATTAAATTCTGATTCTAGTTGCACTGGTTTCTATGCTGCCATGTAGTAATTATCTGTATTAATTGCTAATCAGCTAAACATCCCCACAGCATGATGCTGCCACCACCATGTTTCACTGTTTCGATGGTGTTCTTGGGGTGATGGGATGTGTTGGGTTTGCGTCAGACATCGCATTTTCCTTGGTGGCCGAAAAGTTACATTTTAGTCTCATCTGACCAGAGCACCTTCCTTTATACATTTGGGCAGTCGCCCACATGCCTTTTGACAAACTCAAAATGTGCCTTCTTATTTTTAACTTTAAGTAATGGCTTTTTTCTGGCCACTCTTCCATAAAGCCCAGCTCTATGCAGTGTACGGCTTATTGTTGTCCTATGGACAGATACTCCAGTCTCTGCTGTGGAATTCTGCAACTCCTTCAGGGTTACCTTCAGTCTCTGTGCTGCCTCTCTGATTAATGCTCTCCTTGCCTGGTCTGTGAGTTTTTGTGGGCGGCCCTCTCTTTCCAGGTTTGTTGTGGTACCATTGTTGTGGACTTCATTTCACTAATTATGTCACTTTTGAAGTTAATTGCTTGCACCAGTATTTTTTAGGGGCTTCATGGCAAAGGGGGTGAATACATATGCACATGCCAATTTTCAGTTTTAATTTTTTTTTAAATTCTTTTTTTATATATATTTTTCTCATTTCACTTCATTGACTATTTTGTGCAGATCCATCACGTAAAATAAGATTAAGAAACATTTAAATTACATCTTGGAATGTAACAAAAGCCAAGGGGGTGAATACTTTTGCAAGACAGTGTATATTCAGTAAGAACTGCCATGTTTCTTCTGATTATGTAAATACTTTTGATGTATGTTTGGTTAGGGAGTTGCTGAATGATGAGAGGATCCCAAGTTTTTTGTTGTGTGGAGCGATATCTGCAATAATAAAGCAACGGAAAAAGATCGAGGCCAAAATGTTGGGAATCACGGAGTCTGCAACCAGCAGGTCAGAGCCACCTCAGAACTGTCTGAAATTGTGCATAATAATAATAATAATAATTGTTATGCAACCAGGGTGCTAAAATTGCAAACTGCAGACCCAATGAAAAAGTGAAATCATTTAAAAACTATAAAAATGAAAACTAATGTCAAATCCTCTCAGAATGTCACTGTAAATCATTATAAAGGTTAAAAGTAAACGTGAACTACCCCCTTAATTATTATTATGCTTTATTAGCACAAACTTATTTAACAGTGGTTTTACAAAGATTATGAATTATTCACATCTTGCGTTTAATGGAATCATTAATATTTGTTTAAGTATTTTGATCGTTGTCAGACCAGCTGACACAGAAGCAGGATTACCAGTTTGTGTCTGTAAAGTTCTGTTGTAGGTTGTAGTTCAGTGGTTGCTTGCTCATCTTGTAGTTGATTTGCCATTCAAGAGGCAAGAAAAAGAGAATGAAAGGACTTACAATATACCAATACCTATAGATTGTGAATAAAGATTTTTCTTTAACAGCAGTGATGAAGAGGATAACACTTGGATGCAGACACCTGGCACAGACTGTGTGGTTTCCAAGCCCTCAGATTCCATAATCAGGAGTTTGTAAGTGCTACTCTCAGACCTTGTATTCACAGTATAAAATCTCTTCCTATCAGTATTAATATTACAACCAATTTTATTCATATGATTACAGTTAAAAAACTAGATTAGTATTTGCAAAACGACTGACTGCTACTGTGAAGTTATTTAGTTGCATGCCTTTCCAGCTTGCAAATAAAACAATGCATATATGGGTTATACATATTGCAATAAATAAAAAAGTGCCACACTGTAAGAAAGGCAGGAAGTCCATAGGTGACCACTTTCTCTGTGCATAATGGCACTGGCACATAAGTGCTAAGATTTAGTCATATATTGGCTAGTGCCTTGAGAGGTAGGTTTCGAGGTCAATTTTATAGAGCCTGTTGGGTGAAAGTTGCTCATGCAAGACAGAGGTGAGAAATGAGAATACAGCTACCGGTCTGAAATTATATCTGTAGTCCGCTCTACTCCATGCATGAACATACTTTTTGCCTATTCTTTTAATAAGGAAATGTCTAAGTTTTTTGTTATTTCTTGCTTCATACAGGGCAACATTTGAAAATGAAATTTAAGCCACATTCTACCTGATCCCAAAAAGCAAATGCAAACCAGTCTACGGACAAGCCTTTGTATAAATAACCCCTCCCTTCTGCTAGCTACAGTCTGATTTAGTTTTACATAAAGAGCAGTTATTTTTATATTATAGCATTCCTATTCTATCTAAGATAATCTTCCTTTTATTTTCTCTCCCTGTAGGTTTGGCATGTGGTACAGCAAGCCGACAGCTGATACAGAACCCTGGGAGATTATTAGTCCAAAGGAAATCAACCAAGAACAAAAGTTGGAAACATCTAATGAAAATGACTGACTTTGATAATAACCCAATTGACTTGTACTGAAATCCTGAATTCTTAGCACTTGTAATTGGGATGAACAACTGTAGCTCCTGGAGATCTGTCCTCGAATTTACAGTGTTGCATTTCTCATCTGCCTCTGAACATGATTAAATGTGATCCTACCTACTATATTCAAATCCCATCATGCCATTAAACAGTGGGCTGCCCAGGGCCACAGATTACTCCCACAACATGTGAAAAATGTATATATATCTACCCACATAAAAAAGTGGAAATATATTTTTCTAACACTATTTTAGTACATATGCATTTTATGAGTTTTTTTAAAGAAAAAAATTGTGTACAGTAAAGATAACTGCAAGTGTATGACCTCTATAATATATATATTTCTAGTGTGTAATGGATTTAATTTTGTGGATAGATTGGTCATATATATATATATATATATATATATATATATATATATATATATATATATATATATATATATATATATATATATATATATACTCTTCCCAGCTATAGTCAGGTGATCACACTGGTGTCTAATAAAAGGGCAGCCAAGTTTGGGAGTTGCAGGTAAAACTTAGTCCCTTTGTAAAATGTATAATGAAGCAATAGAATTATTAATGAATCAGATAAAATTGAGTGTAGGACTGGCCAGATATGGAATGACTTTGACATAGTTGGCCAGCTTAAATATATTGCAATATATGGACAAACAATCCCTGTTTTGTTTAAAGGGTAAGGCATTTTTCAGTAGCAGTATGCACAAAATGTCTCTGTCTCAAATATATTGATAATGGGTTGAGTGCAGAGGACTCTTGTATTTGTCTATATGTATTTTGTGGTCACAGCCTCATTGCACCCCCGCCTAATGGTTTTAAAAATTAGTGGTGAGCACAACTTTCCCTTGCTTGTTGAGAAAACAAAGGGACAGCTACTGCTTTCAATAACAAATACACTAACCAAAACCCATTGCTTAAACGCTGTATATGGCAAGTTGCTTAAAATTACATTTTCTTTTATTCTACAAAATTGAAACTGGGGGTTTCCAGATAACCAATCTTTCTGTCATTTGGATCTTCATACCTTAAGTCTATTGGAAAATAATTTAAACATTTAATAAAACTAATAATCTGGCTTTGGTTCCAATAAAGATTAATTATATCTTAGTTTGGATCAAGTACAAGGTACTGTCTTATAACTAAAATTTGGATTATTTGATTATAATGGAGTCAGCCTTTCCATAATATGGCTCTTTCTGGACAACGGGTTTCCGGATAACATATTCCCATACCTGTATTTTAAAACTGGCTGATTATTTGTGGACTTGTAGGATGTTTAGAAATGTACAGGATAGATGAGTGTCAGTGAATCTTTAATATTTTTGCTATTGGCAAAATACACCAGCTCTACAGGGGTCTCTTATGCAAGTCCTTACTTTTCCTAGCTGAGAAGGTCAATCCTGTAGGTAGAAGATATCTAAACAATGTACGGTATGGGACCTGTTATCAAGAATGATTGGGGCCTGAGGCTTTCTGGATAAGGGTTCTTTACTATATTATCTCCATACCTTAAGTCTGCTAAAACTTATTTGAACTTGAATTAAACCCAACAGGATTGTTTTGCCTCCAATAAGGATTAATTATATCTTAGTTAGGATCAAGTACAAGGTTCTGCTTTATTGTTACAGACAAAAAGGCAATACTTCTTAAAATTTTCAATTATTTGATTATAATTGAGTCTATGGGAGATGGCCTTCCTGTAATTCTGAACTTTCTGGATAACGGGTTTACAAATAACGGATCCTACACTTGTGTATGGGTTTTTTGTTCTTTTTGCATTCCCTCACAGCAATATTGTATGTATGTATGTATAACTTTATTTGTAAAGCGCTGTTAAGGAGCCGCAGCGCTGTACAGTGCATAAAAGTACAATATATATAATATTATTTCAGAGACACAATATTAAAACCTCTTTTTACTTGGAACTGGCTTATTTTAAATATAAAGTATATTATAATAGTGATTTGGTTGTAGTTTCTGCACATTTTCTTGTTTAGAAAGCTTTCGGTCGAATTAAAGAAACAACCATAAGCACTCAACACTGGCAGTGGCCAATTTGGTACGGTGCATTAAATATGTAGTACCTAAACTTAACCACAAGGTGTCACCGCTTATAAATATATTTTAAAAAAATGGTGTGAAAAAAAAGACAGCAGGGAAAATAGTTTTATACCCATAATAGGGTATACACAGAAGCTGTGTAACATAGGGGAACCCTAATTAACACACTAAATTGTGTCCTGTGTATCCAAAACAAAAATGTGCTGCACTTAAAGCTAAATCCACATAAACCACCTCCTGTGCGCATTATGTGCTTCAACAATTATGTCAGTAAAGCAGTGAACCTCAACAGTGGGCATAACTATCATGATATACAATCATTCTGCATATTATTAAAGATATATATTGGGATTGTCTTCTTTTTACCCTCTTGTATTTGTTTGGATACAGAGATTTTAAGGAGTTAAAAAGCCTGAGTAAAAATGAAGTGAATATGCGTACTGTGCACTTTTTTCCATTTACATATATTATCTCAAAACAGCTGCTGGTTCTTAAGAAAAGACAACATTTAAGCTTCTCCTTTTTTTCCTCTAACAGCTCCTGCAGCAGTGATGGGCAACCAGCAAGATTGTATATATTCCTCTGGCTTCTCAGAAGAACCACACAGTCACAGTGCAGCTAATAGCAAACAAATGTTTCCTATAGCTTTCCCCACCTTGATCTGGGAAAAAGTGTTTTATCTGGTGATTTTTAGATTCTAAGTTTGATTTCCTTAGTATTGTATTGGTTGCTGAGCAGCAATTTTTCAGATCCTGACTTCCTGTATATTTCATAGAGAACCACTAAGGTTTCAAAACTGTGTGAAAGTCTTCTAGAAGAACACATTAGGCCTCCCTCTTAACGTGGCCATAGACGTTACAATTACGATATTGCCTGGAAAAGATCCTTTCAAGCAAGATCTTTCATTTCAGTACACGCGTGTAGAGCTCAATGGTCTGATATACAGGTAGAAACAATAGAATTCTACCTGTTTCTGACGATTCAGCACTAACAAAGGCTGATGTTTGAGTACCTTCAAAGGCACCCGATCAAAATTTTCAAAGAGCTGACTGATATACAAGTCTTCTGCTGATATCGGGCGGCTCATCTCCCACCATACACGCACCTAATATTGTACGAAAATTTGTTTTGTACGATAATATCGATGCGTCTATGGCCACCTTTAGTGGCTGGGGTAATATCTACAGAACATTTCAGCAGATGTATTCTCCACAGACTGAAGGGACTTAAGAATTTTCTTGTAGGCAGACCTGAGAAAACAGTGTGTGACTGTCAGGAAGAGCAGTTCAGGAAAAAGGTGCTTCCTATAAATCTGCTGAGCAGTCAGTAAAACATGACAAAGGCTGGGAACAACTGCATAAATTATAGGAACACACAAACACACTAACTGATGGCAGTCTGAGCTGACACTGAAGAGAAATGCATCCCATAGTTATATGCTTTACCCTTTCACGGACAGAGGCCTGCAGTTAGCTATTTAGGCCCCCTGAAAACTTTATTGCCCTAGCTGTAAGATGAGGTAGAGTAGCCATATACATTGCTAGGCAAGTTCCATAGAGTTTCTTTCCAATATATATCACTGCTACAAAATATTAAGCCTGTTTTAAACATAGATTTACTCCCTCACACACATATATTATGTAATGTTGTTGCTGCCTGCATTGATTTTCTTGAAAAAGACCTTGGATGAGCACGTTTCGATAACATTTTAGAAAAAAATCTTCAAGTGGAACTCTAAAGAGCCGTGCTGCTAAAGTTGATACTATTGATTTTATAAAGCTACACAGGTAAGTGTTCTAGAAATTAGAAGTGTAGGTGCTCCACTTTTGAGTTTATCTTATTGTATTCAAAAGTACCACGCTTCCTCGACATTCATTATCCAGTGCTGTCACGGGGAGACAACAAGGTGCAACAATAATACCTCAGCTATGTTGTTCAAGTAGCAACTGTTTCACTTAACAGTCTTTTGGAGACAAAGGCACAAAACAGAAGATCCAGTTCCAATAAAGGTTGCTGTATCCCTTAAAGGGGTGGTTCACCTTCAAACACCTTGTTGTTTTCAGATAGATCACCAGGAATAACGACTTTTTCCAATGATTTTATATTTTTATCTGTGACCGTTTTTCCTAATATTGAAGAGTAAAATGTCATTTTTCACCTTCTAAATCAGCTCTGGGAAGGGGTGGGTCGCCGACCCTGTAAACTTATAAATTGATACATTTGGTGATACATTTCTTATCTTTGTCCCTGCTGAGCAGAATCTCTGGGTTTCATTTCAGGCAGCTATTAGAATTTATATAATAGTTGCTAATACTCCAGAGATGCTGCTGAGAAATGTATCAACTAAATTGAGTTTAGCATCTGCACCTGAATTACTGAGCTGCCAGACTCAAACACCAGAGACACGGACATTAAACTTTAAACTTAGATTTTGAAAAAACAGTAATAAATAAATAATGAAAAGTAACTGTCTTTATTTCTGGGGAACAATCTGAAAACAACTGAAATGAAAAAAGTGTTTGGAAGGTGAACAACCCCTTTAAAATGATATGGGGAAAAAACAGGGGGAAAAAAGAAAAAATATATAGTGTAGCTCTCCTGATTTAATCGCACACCCAGTGTTTTTGATATGCAGTGAATCAGTGTTAAAATAGAGACTTCCACATTCTTTTTCTTAAGTCTTATTAGTGAATAGTGCTCTTATTAAACATCCAATTACTAGTGATTAACCAGAAGGTATGACTTTACTATTATATTACTATTAATACCCACACTTTGAATCACAAAAGTTCTGGTGGTATATTTAACTCACAAACATAAAAAAAAATTGCTTGCACGTCACAGGGCAGAAGTTGTTAACTGCCAACTTCCAATACTCTTTCCTCCTTTGTGGACAATATAGAAAGACGTGCAGAAATGTTTCTACGCTTTAATAAATAATAAAATTGCACTCAAAACAGTGCACAAAAACAGTAGAACAGTGTAAGTCTCTTCTTTAACACTGATTCTCTATATATCAAAACACAAGGGGGCCCATTTATTAAAGGAAAACTATACCCCCAAAATCAATACTTAAGCAAAAGATAGTTTATATCAAATTGAATGACATATTAAAGAATCTTACCAAACTGGAATATATATTTACATAAATATTGCCCTTTTACATCCCTTGCCTTGAACCACCATTTCGTGACTCTATCTGTGCTGCCTCAGAGATCACCTGACCAGAAATACTACAACACTAACTGTAACAGGAAGAAGTGAGGAAGCAAAAGGCAGAACTCTGTCTGTTAATTGGCTCATGTGACCTTACATGTGGTTTGTATGTGTGCACAGTGAATCGTACGATCTCAGGGGGCGGCCCTTATTTTTTAAAATGGCAATTTTCTATTTATGATTACCCAATGGCACATACTACTAAAAAAGTATATTATTATGATAATGGTTCATTTACATGAAGCAGGGTTTTACACATGAACTGTTTTACTCAGTATCTTTTAATAGAGACCTACATTGTTTGGGGGATATAGTTTTCCTTTAAGTGAATTTGAAGTGAATCTTCGAATTCGAAAACTTTCAATTTCGAAGTAATTTTTGGGTACTTCGACCATCGAATAGGCCAAAATTAGATTTGAAAAAAATTAGAATATTCGACCATTCGAAAATCGAAGTACTGTCTCTTTAAAAAAAACTTCGACTTTGCCACCTTAAACCTGCCGAATTGCTATGTTAAACTATGGGGACCTCCTAGAACCTATAGCCAGTATTCGTTCGATTTGGCTAAATTTAATCCAAAAAAAAAACTTTGACTATTGAATTTCTACAATTCGATGGTCGAATTTCAAAGATTCGACCCTTAGTAAACGTGCCCCAAGGTGTGCGATTAATTTAGGAACGCTACACTATATTTTGTTCTTTCTTTCTGTTTTTTCCCCATATCCTTTTAAGGGATACAGTGACCTTTATTAGAATTGGAACTGTGTTGAAGGCAGAAGAGAACCTGATAGGTTGCTGGGCTTGGGATATACAGTATTTGGTTTGGGATTCTTTTGGTATTTTTAATTTTTACAAAACAGAAAATGCAAAGCCTCATGAGCATGCAGTTGCATTCTTAAAAGGACACAAATATTGCATATATTGATGCTGTTCATTAAAGGTACTTGTGTGTAAATGCACTTGTGTTTCCCTACAGTTGTATTCAGCTACATTGCACCTATCCATTCTGCTCTGATAACACATTTGTAAGTGTGCCTATTGACACTGGGGAACAGTGGTGCTACTGCTAAAGCAGGGTAATTCCAGGGCTTCCATAACATTAATAGGCGCCATAGTCTTGTGACTTATTGCCATTTTAATGCCATACTCCTCAACCAATGCCATCTTCACTTCTCTGCAATTTTGTGCCTGATTTACAAAAATGCACACCTGTGTTGCATCTTTTTTAATACACTTGGCACAATTGCAACTGGTGCAAATCAGCTTGCAGCTGCAGTAATGCTGGATTGCAACGCTGCATTATTAAAAAGATTAAAAGATTGTTGATTTTCTGTCTGACAATTGCACTTTGCACACTGCACTGTTAGTTAATGGGGTTGTTCACCTTTATGTTAACTTTTAGTATGATGTAGAGAGGAATATTCTGAGACAAATTGCAAATTGTTTTAAATTTTTTTGTTATTGGTGTTTATTAGGTTGTTTAGCTTTTTATTCAGCAGCTCTTCAGCTTGCAATTTCAGCAATCTGGTTGCTAGGGTCCAAATCACCCTAGCAACCATGCGTTGATTTGAATAAGAGACTGGGATATGAATAGGAGAGGCCTGAATAGAAAGATGAATAATAAATACAGGTATTAGCAATAACAATAAATGTGTAGCCTTACAGAGCATTTGATTTTAGACAAGGTCAGTGACCCCCAAGCTGAAAAGAGTCAGAAGGCTAAAAAATGAAGACCAATAGAATTGGCCATTCTATGAGATACTACATCTTAAAGGTGAACCACCCCTGTACTGACCCTTATACTTTGTTTCTTTGTGTCTATACATCTAACATGTAAACACAATAAAATGAAGGTTTTCCAGGAGTGTGTGTGTCAAAGACATGAATGTAGAGTTGTTAATGTAGAAGGTGAAAATAAAGTTTTGTTCTGTTTATACAAAGGTCAGAATCTGTTTTGAGTTCTGCTGCTCCAGACACAGCACCTTTCAACAATATTTACAAAGTCCCAAAAAGGTTGAATTTCTAGTCTAGTTTTTTATCAATCAAAAATCCTTGCTTTTAGATTAGCATCCCTGCTGCGGGAAAGCTTCTCTCATGCAAATAGCAATATATCAATAACTAACATTTAGGCTGGTGCCACACCAGAAAATGCCAATCTGCTCCCACCCACAGATTCCTCAGTACATTATTCCCCTGCATGTTTTTACAACCTATGGTATAGGGAAAATGCTATTTCTGGATATTACTGGGCCAAATATCCTTCAGGTCTCAGCCACAGGGTCACCCCCTCTATCGAGATACAGTAGTATACTTTAATAGTATCCCTTAAATATGTAGAGCATATCTAGACAACTTTAATGAGGAGTCTGCCATTGCTGGTAAATATTTTAATTAAGATCTATTGAAGATCACTTGTTCCCCTTAAAATAAAAAATTCGCCAGCGACGGCTTCGCTCACAGCGCAACACTTCGCCAGGCGTAGATTTGCCAGGACAACGCTAATTCACTAAAATTTAAAGTTGCGTCCAGGGTGCTGAACGCTGGAGAAGTTGCGCTAGCGTTACTGCGTCAAGTGAAGCAAAGGAACTAGCGTTGGCTAATTTGCATATGGTAAGTTAAAGTTGAATGGGCGTATATGTTGCAGCAAATACATTACACTACAGAAGCCATATACAGTGTATATATATATATATATATATATATATATATATATATATATATATATATATATATATATATATATATATTGTTATATATTGTTATATATTGTTATATATTGTTATATATTGTTATATTGCCCTACACATGAGCCCAGTGTATAGTTTATGTGCCAAATGTTAGGAAATGTAGGGGAGAAGCAGGTTACCCCAAAAAAAAGTTACGATCTTTTGCAGCCTATCACCCTGAAAAAATGAAAAGACGCCAGCGTTTTTTGGGAGATAGAACATTTTTAAACTAAATTTGGGGAAGTCCTATCTACTCGATTGCACTTCGTCTGGTCTAAGGTGGCGAAGGCAAGTCTGGCGCAAGAGGCAACGTTCATTAAAATCTGCATCTCAGTGAATTTGCTTAGTTACGTCCATTCACCATAGCGCAAATTCGCCAGGCGCTAGGGAGCGAAGTACGACTAGAATCTATCTCCTTCACTAGCGAAGTTATGCCAGTGACCGTAAGTAAATCGGCCTAGGTAAGGTAAGAAGTACCGAAATGACATCACGCTGGCGAATTATCGCCCACGTTAGTCACTTCGCCCTTTAGTAAATTTGCTCCATATGTTTTCATAAAAAGGTAATTGTCATTTAAATAAAAAAAAAACTAGTGTAAAGATCTTTCTTTTTAGATTCTGTGGTTCTGCCACAAGGACAAGCTATAACTAAAATGTCTGTAAAGTATAACTAATATTGTACTACTGTGTTTTATTGAGTCCTGATATTTAGTCTATCTAGTTTAGTTTAACTATCAGGGCCAGGATTCTTGATTTCACTTTAGATCCTATGTGTCATTGTTCCCCTCCTCCCACTGCTCATATTGAATGGCAGGAATTCTACATCCACCTCCTTTACTTCCTCAGGAAAAAGAAAAAATCAAGAAAGAGCTTGATCCTGGAGCGAGGGCTTTCACATGGGGATGCTGTGAGGAAAGGACTACCAACCATCTGGATATGGTGGAACTGCTTCAATATCACTTCTGGTCCATTTCGTTAACCCCCCAGTCTGCTGTAATGCTACCATTTTGACACTGGGTTGGTTAAACTGTGGGCAATGGGGATGCCAGGGGGGAGACAGAGACTGCGGGCCATTATTTGCCTTTGGTGTTGGCTTCAAGCAATGTGCTCTATGCAGGATCTGGATCCCAAGGGGGCTAATGTTTGTAAATCAGAAAGGTAAGAAGATTGTTTTATTTTTTTTCCTTTTTTTTTTTTACAACGTCCATTCAGTTTTCACAGAGACTAATTATTATTAATATTTTATTCACTTTAAATGTACTAAAATGTCTAGCTGTATACTTTTATCAATTGAAACCACTATTATCTCTATAAATACCTGTACATTATTCTATTGTATTTGGTACGTTGATGACAACTAGATGAGACCTCAATCAAAAGTTATCAGGGCTCCAATCTTAATATGTATCTTCTTTTTATTTGTAACATATTCTGTTCCATGTAAGGCACCTCAAAGCAAAAATGTCTCCTCCACTGCATTGTGGGCATTATAGTCTATCTGTACCAGAAAGCAAGTCTTGTTTAATTAGACAGCATAGAAGTGTTTTTTGCATGTACTGTACAGCAGCACCACAATGGCTACTACCTAATGACAATATCATTTGCAGATGAGTAATACCCATTCAGAAAAAGCGGCGCCATGGTACTGAGTAACATCCTACTCTGAAAAAAGAGGCATTGCCTTACATTGTGATAAATGCCTGGCACCGTACCATTTTGAGCATTAGTGCTGAGGGTCAAATGCTTGTGATTCTGTCACTGGGAAACCAGGTTTCCTCCAACCAACTGTTTCTGAGCAAAAGCATCCAGCAGAGGGTTTGCTATAGAGGTTCAATAATGTTGATTGAAACTATTTGGAGAACAGATAGTGAGTCTCGTAGTTATTTAGAAAACAATTGGTCTGTAAGTTTGCTTGGTAACCCTGCAGGCTAGTGCCCAAACCAAAACGCATGTGTATTTAAACACGTGTATCTTATCTTAGCAATTACCTCTTACAAAATACAAAATATTGGATATTTGAAATCCATTTACCTTTGCAAAATGACTGTATCCGCGAAGTCTTCAAACTTTAATTCTTTTAATGCACAAAAACACAAGCAGTACAAAATACAGGGAGGCCTATTTAACAAAATTCTAATTTGGGTAATATTCAATTTCATTTCTACAGGTATGGGACCTGGGGTTTCCCGGATACCAGATCTGTAATTTGGATCTTTATATGTTAAGCCTACTAGAAAAGCATTTAAACATGAAATAAACCCAATAGGCTGGTTTTGCTTCCAATAAGGATTAATTATATCTTAGTTGGGATCAAGTACAAGCCATTGTTTTATTATTACAGAGAAAGGGGAAAACATTTTTAAAAATTTGGATAAAACAGAGTATATGAGAAAGAGCCTTCCCATAATTTGGAGCTTTCTAAAAAAACAGGTTTCCTGATAAATGATCCCATACCTGCACTTCAATAAACTTAAATGAATAATTATATTTTTGCTAAGCAATATAGTGTAGTAGTAGATATCATTACCAGTTGACCAAAGGTAATGTAAATATCACAGACATGTTTTTAAGAAATTGACAACATGGGAGCCCTTTTTTCTATTGACAAAAACAGTTGTAGCAGTAGGTGCTCTAACAATGTTGGCCATGTGTGTAGCAGTATACTGAGTAAAACATTCATGTGATTTTGCCCTCCTAAAGCAGAAACAAGGTGCCACGAAAAAACACCCCTAGACTTTAATGTAGTTGCTACAAAAACGACGTGCAACAAAAACGTTTCGAAAGTTTTCGCTGTTAACTCAGCCCCTTAATGTTGATAGCACTCATCTGGAAATAAAATTGTAAGGGTGCAGTACAGCAAGTGGGGTGTTGGGTGGCAATAAATTTGTCACAACTAGAAAAAACTCCTGCTGTGTCAAGATCAGAGGCGGGCCAAGCTGACTGGGCGCCCTTGGCAAGCTGGCCGGCTACCTCGCCTCCCCCTCTTTGTGCACATGGACTTGCACACATCTGAGTTAGGACAACCCTCCCCCCCATTGTTGCCCCCTAGGCCTATTCTGCCTACCCCTAGTTCTGGCTCAGGTCTAGAGTGTAACCTTTAGGCACTAAAATCAGATGTTCGCAGATTAATTTGTTTACTTGAGTCCTGAATGTCCTGAAGGATTCAAAACTCCCCTGAGCTTCCGTGCCTGAGAGCGCCGGCCGGCGCTAGGACCCTGCAGCCACGGGGGGCGGGCAGTGCGAGCAGAAGTGCCCGGCGCTGGGACCATGTGGCCTTGGGGCGCCGCTTCGTCAAATCTGGCCTTGGATATGTAAACGGCTAAACTGCCAGATCCCCTTTGCTCTACTTTGGAGTAAACAGTTGTCTGGCTTTTATAATTCAAAGAGTCAGGTGGTGGGCTACAACTATAGGAAAACATTGGTGTATTAGTTATTTAGTTACAGTTCCAAGAATATCTGGGGCATTGATTACACTTCTACCTGCCCAAAACGTACCAGCCAAGCTGAAATAAACAAATCTAGTACTCCAGTGTCCTCCAGCACAGCCACAAAACCCCAGTGTTGCCTAAGCACAACATTTATCCATGTAGCTGCAGAACATTACATCTAAGGGGTCATTTACGAACTTCAAGGGTGCAAAGTGCTAAAAACTGCAAAATCCACCATTTTCTTTGGTACATTACACCCTTCCTACCTCCCTACACAAACTGCAGCAGGTCTCTGCACTCTATTTTGGAGCACCACGCCCAATGGATACAGCATATACACTGTATACAGTACATCCCTCCTCCCATCCCCTAACTTGACATGCAAGTTCAGGAGTGGTGGCAGGCACAGGCTGCGACGGGGCTATGTACTTCTCTATAGCAGGGGGTAAGTACAGGGCTGTGTGTCTGCTGAAACGTTGCTCAGCACTTCATGCTGGATTTGTTATCTGCAGTAATATGCAGTGTAGACCCAGGCACTCCTGCCATAGGTCTTAGTAAATCAGTGATCCCCAACCAATGGCTTCTTACCAACCCATTGGATGTTGCTTCCAGTTGCCTCAAAGCAGGTGCTTATTTTTTAATTCCTGGCTTGGAGGCAAGTTTTGGTTGCATAAAAACCTTATGTATTGCCAAATAGAGTCTCCTGTAGACTGCCAGTCCACATAGGGCATACCAATAGCCAATCACCACCCTTATTGACACCTCAGGAACTTTTTTATGCTTGTGGTGTTCCCAAACTTTTTTTTATATTTTAATGTTGCTCATGGTTAAAAAAGGTTGGAGACGCCTGTAGTAAAGTAATATTAAAGTGTTACTCAGCAGGGACCCTAATTGCCAATACTCAGCGGCGATTCTGGTGAAGAAGCCGTCTGTGCCGGCTCCTCAAAATGCCGCCCCCCCTTGCCAGCTTACCCATCGGGTGGGGAGGCATCCGAGGCAGAAACACTAGTGCCGAGAGCGCAACTGCACTCTCTCGCACTAGTAAAGCGAATTTCCGTTTTCAAAACCGGGAAATTCGGCTCTTGAAAGTACAGGAGCACGCTTTTTGCCGCCCTTGGAAATGTATCTGGTGCTCAGCCCTGCCAACACTGCAATACACAGATTCATCCCCTCCACCTATTCTGTTTCACTGTTTGAGGAGGATTTGGTAGTCAACCAAACAACCAGTTTATTGTTAAACCCTGTGTATAATGAGCCACTCCTTATTTCAAAGCCTACCAAAGGCTGCATCTTAGCATAAGGGGATTGTTTAAACTAGGGATGCACCGAATCCACTATTTTGGATTCGGCCGAAACCCCGAATCCTTCGTGAAAGATTCGGACGAATACCGAATCCGAACCCTAATATGCAAATTAGGGGTGGGAAGGGGAAAAATGTTTTACTTCCTTGTTTTCTGACAAAAAGTCGCGTGATTTCCCTCCCCGCCCCTAAGTTCAGACTCCGTTCGGATTCCGTTCGGCCTGGCAAAAGGATTCGGTTAAATCCTGCTGAAAAAGGCCGAATCCCGAACCAAATCCTGGATTCGGTGCATGCCTAGTTTAAACAGCTTATTATCTCCATTTAATATATGACCCTGTTTACAGGGTGAGTTCAGGGGGCAAAAACCCATTATTGCTTTATAACTGCAAAAAAAAAAAAAATAGGGAAATACAGATTTTTTTCTATATTAAAAGTATAGGCATTTCCAAGACCAGTTCTGTTTATTGTTGTCATGTTGAGCAAAGCTGTATTTAGGAGTGTATTGCCCCTTTTAGCTAAGCAGATTATTTTCTTGTAGATGCCAGTGGGTCCTGTTACTTTCTATTTCTGTCATGCTAAATCGTTATTACTTTATAAGTGGCATGGTCAATAGTAAATAATGTAGACAACTTAGTGAACATAGTTACAGCTCTCCCTGGCAACAGTATAAATGTTATATATATATATATAAAACTCCTTAGTACTCTGATGGATGGATGGCATTTATCAGCCCAACAGGTTTTAAATTGCTGGATTTATTGCTGAGAAACACTGGACATAAGGCAATATATTAAATTAGATGGTGTTTGGAAAGGTTGCAAGGAAACTAGAAAGTGTCATGGCTCTCATTGTGGTACAACAACTCTAGTTTAATGTATACACCGCAGACACACCGGCAAAAACAGTCCATTTCTTGTGTCTTCTAACATGTGGTAGGTAGAAAATCACAATAAATAGCAATTGTGTGATTAACCTGGATCTACAATGTACTAGTAAACATTTCACTTCTCTGTATGTTAGGATTCTGTATGTAGTTTGTGCCTAACCCAAGGTCATATCCTTTTAACAGATCTACTGCTTCATCTGTTTATGCCTTTCCTAAAGTGTTTATTGAGCCACATTACTGATGATACTGATACATCCAGCGGATCTGAAACCGTGTTTAATGGCTATTTAGATACTTATTTCTACATGCTAATGAAAATAACACAGAGGAGACTGGATTCATGATGTTGTTCTTTATTTAGACTTTTGTGAAATCCTGACAAGTATTGGGCTAGATATTATGCACTGGTGGCAGCTCAGAGGTACAGCAACCGTATAGTATAGAAAATGCTACAGATACAACCCATAACTTTTTATTTTTGTGATCAAGGTCCTATCCGTTGTGTTGTTATGGATCCCATACCTGTACAACAATGCAGACAAAAATCTTACCTATATCAGGCCTTATGCATGTGGTACATTATTTTTGGCTGATATTGTGTGGTCCAGATGTTTCCTTGGACATGAGAAAAATAGAAAACACCTTACTAGAAGTCAATAAATAGATCTATACAAATGTATTAATTGTTTTCAAGCTGATAATGATTTATATTGCAGCATGGGTATTAATATGGCTATTATTTTCCATATAGTTTGCTTACATGTAGGGGCCCATGTATTAAATCTCTGGGGTATTTTTTGGTTGAGGTTTTTAGGGGGAAAAGTAATTTTTTTGGTGGAAAAATTAATATTCAAATTTCTAGAGATTTATCATTCCCCAAACTGATAAAAATCCTAATCCAAAAATACTCCATTTTAAACCTGTTGAGTTCATGTAAAAGTCAATAGCAGATGTCCCTGAAGTTGTTTCTTGACATTGTGATCTGCGCTCGATAATTCATAAAAGTAGGGGTTTTTGTCCGATAATTCGAAAGTTGCAGCAAAAATTCGATAAAATCTATTTTTCCGGAACGTCAATCGCATGATTCCAATTGACTCTCGATTTTGTCTTGACATTTTATTTTTTCGAGAAAAATTATTGATAAATGAGTTTAATTCTTGGAAGGGAGTTTGGTTGACTTAGTTTTCATAAAAAACTGAGATTAATTTGAGTTTTAGTAAACCAGCCCCTTAATATACTGCACGTTTAAGGGCCTAATTATTGAGTCCCTGAGGAGGCAGTCTGCAGTTCCAATATCAGATCAAGTTAGAAATCAAAATAGTAAGTTAAATAATAGTGACAGAGATAATTTCTAAAGTTGACACATACTTTATACAGTCTCAAATGTAAAAGGGAGCTATTCAACTTTGAGGCTTGTCTTGGATATAGATGACTTTTGTTATTTCTTGCAATAGACCATGCAGAGCAATGAAACTGAAACCATTTTTAGTTTGAAATTTATCTGGCCACCCTTGGTTCTTTAACGTTATTGTGCAAGGAGGGAAAGTCTTTTGCTGTTTACAACCCCCTGTGTAAGAAACACTTCCTTTTCTGTAAACCCGAGACAGAGGCAGCAGCTGTGGGAAATAGTGGCTTATTTATTATATTATCTTATCTTTCTTTATTAAATTCTTCTGGTTTTGGGGGGTGGAAAGGGGGGTAACTTGGGTTAGATCACAAAAATCGGGCATTAATGCTTTTTAAAATTACCCATTAATAGTTTATAAAATTACCCATTAATGCTTTATAATGGAAATAAATTAAATATTATTTATTTAATAAAAAAAATTAGCAGGACACATTTCTCTACAGAATCCATTTAGCTAATGTTGAATATCTTTCTATCTTTTTAAATTTATTTTTCGTTTATTATTTACCAATTTAGAAATCCCAATATTTAGATAATATTTAAATAAAGCCGCGTGCCGCTCATATTTTAATGTCTTTGAGGCACAGATCGGCTCCTAGTAATATTTTTATGCAATATATAATGAATATAAGTTCTCTTCCATAACCTGAGACATTGGTGTTGATTAGTATTTTCAGGGAAAAGTAAAACAACATATAAATATAGCATCACCATGCTTTAATAAATCAGAGATTTTTTCATCAGAGTATATATATACTGTTATCTATGTAAGAAGAGCTTGGTGAAAGAAATGGACTAAATTGAGTATATGTTACATATTATGTGTACATACATAAAGTTCAGGATGTCTTTAAGACAAGCGCAAGAGTTCAGTTTAGCCCTGAATTACAGGATATGATCAATACAAAATGGCAGAATTAATCTACTTCCTGCTTTTCCCTTCCTCCAGTGTCACCAAGGGGCTTGTGTGCTGCCCGGGGTGGAGACAGGAAGGGCGAGCGTGTACAGTTGGTAAGTGACAACATAAATCCTTGCAAATGACAATAACAGTAATATGCTCTTGAGCAGATAAAGCCTGCACTTCACATGAACACAATGAGAGAACTTGCTGAGAAATCACTTTCAGTGACCCCTATTGAAGGGCTGCCCCTCATGCTCTTCACTTTTATTGTTTGATGTTTGACATCTGTGAGGAGAACGATTCTACACACCCTTCTCAAAGAAATCATACTATCAAATTGGCTGCTCCTCTCAGGAGGTCTTTGGAGAGAGAGATTGATTGTGAGGAATGTACATGTATGATAACATATGAAGAATATGCAAGTAGGAATGCTTGATTATGCAAGTGTAAATAGTCTATCCATGTCTGGGTGGTGTTTAGTGTGTACAGTGAATATGTGCGTGAGAGTATTTGAGAGAATGTGCATGTAAAGGAAAGTGGCAATGTGTGGCTGTAGGAGTGCTTGGGTGTGAGTAAACAATAGGGATCATTTACAACTGTAGCTGCAAGTGTATCGGCTCAGAATCCATAAGGTATTTGAGCCTAAACACACTTCTTGCACTTGCATGTACTAAGCCCCATTGTTTCTACCCAGTTTATCTAATAGACGCATACAGTGCACCTATTTACGCACATATTTTAAATCGATGGGAACATTTGCACCACGGGCCACGATTACGCTGGAAAAGTGAGGAAAATGCTGCACTGTGGTTAAAAAAAATATGCAAATTGTGTTCTACACTTGTGGGCAGAGGTGAGCCCTAATGTGTATTAATGTATATCTGTGTATTTCTATGAGATAAAAGGTACTCCTATTTCACACATTTAAGTCTGCATATAGAGTCTGTTACGATGGGTATGCAACAACTATTGCAGAACTACAAATTCCAGCAGCCCTCAAATGCTATTGGCTACTGCAGCATTAACTGGATAGTTATGTGCCACTGATCCCTGATGCAAGACAATATATAATGGCAGCCAAGGATGAATTTGGTCTAGCCACATAATCAGCGGTGTACCAAGCTGGCACCCCCACACACACAAACTTCAGAGGGGGTCACACGTGCAGCAACTTTTCTGGCCCCATGCACATGAGCGTGCTGATTGCGGGCGTACATCTGCTTGCTGCAGGGGCCCGTTAGTTTCCAGGCAAGACAGCTGCTATAGAGAAAGCAGACCCTGCAATACGGGTCCCCTTTCCCCCCGAGATCCCTCACGACCACAGGGTCTAGGTCCTCTATAGTTACGCTACTGTGCATAATAATGAACTCTTCCAGGCAAGAAGTTACTAACAGTGTTATTTTTTAGTTCTAACTAAAAGCATATGTACAGTTTTTTTCATAAATGTAGTTTGCATGTATTCCTAATGCTTTGCGTTTGAAAATTCAGCAAAGGGCTTAATGCAATAAAAAGGTGCCCCTTTGCTATCGGTCAGCACTTAAGCAAGCAACATCTATCCATATGGGGAGCCGTTTGCAAAGTGCAGCTATACCCAAGATGCAGGTGCTCTAATGCATTCCTCCTTACTGCTTTTACATTTGCATCCGAGGTCTATAAATTACCCCCTTTCTTTTTTTGTACAGGAATGCTTTACAATGGCTGAATTGTCAGGCAGCTACTGAGCAGTTCAGGGTTATGGTTGGCTGTCAACAGCAAAAACCCTTCACAATCATAGACATTACCAGTAACTCATTCATATGTGAGATTGACTTAGGTCCAACTGGAAAAAAAATGCATGTGTAGAGAAATCAGTGTTTCGCCCTGGAATTCATGATCTATGGGTTGGTAACCAAAGATGGGTCTCTATGCTTTTAATGGCCTGTGGTCTCCACGATAACTTTTTATACTGTAAATTATATTCCTATATTGGCAAATAGTAATGTAACTCATAAACTGAAGTGAAACCAATTTTTGGGTCACAAAACATATACCTTGAATTATTTTGCGCTCTCTAAGAAAAGGTTAAAATACCCTGGTACACCTGCACACTGAACATCCGAATACATCTGTAAATTTTAAGGAAAGTTGTGGCAGCCCTTTAATATTCCACTGACATCACAGAACTGCTTCCCAGTGGTAGCTTAGTTACAATATCTCAACGCTACATTACATGATTGATTATCCTTAATGAACACAAGATAATGGAAAAATCCACTGTTGTGAGACTAGAGGAAAATAGTCATTTATTAACAGATCATAAACCTCAAGTCAACAATATTTTATACATTTATACATTTGCAGAAAAAGAAATCAGTAAAAACTTTTTCATTTGGGCTTTTGAAAAAGCAGTTAGCAAAAAATTTAATTAAAGTCTGTTCAAGAACTAGAAAATGAACGAAAATAAAGCTGGGAACAGAATATCTGAATACTTACATGCCATATATTTATTAGGGGTATGGGGTCATCATTTAATTTATTAACATTACAGATCTAACAATAAGCATTTTAAGAAGTTTACCACTAGATGGTGATGTTCCTTAAATAGTACCATGAAGCAATTACTTCAGCTGTGCATAAGAGCTGTGTTTATACCACTAAACCTCATGACTTATTGAAGCTAAATATGGAACACAGATTGATTATTAGGGGATATTTTCCTTTCCTGTCAATGCCTAAAGTAATGTATTTATTTGTACTAATTTGCTAATGACCACACCGTGTTGTATCAATACTTTAGTTGTACTGATATTGTTTGTCCCTAAAACCCAGAGCAAATATGCTATAAGCTTAAAAAAATAGGCTAATGATACAATGCATGTTTAGCTCTTGCACTAGCAGAGCTGCCATCAGAAATCACAGGGCCCAGCACAAGGAAGATTAGTGACCAGGGCCCCTACAAGTAATCAAAAAAGGAACATTGGTGGCCAGGGCCCCTACAAGTTAAGAAAAACAGAACATGGGTGCCTGGGCCCCTACAAGTTATTAAAAAAAAAAAAAGAACATTAGTGACCAGGGCCCCTACAAGTAATCAAAAAAGGAACATTGGTGGCCAGGGCCCCTACAAGTTAAGAAAAAAAGAACATGGGTGCCTGGGCCCCTACAAGTTATTAAAAAAAAAAAAAGAACATTAGTGACCAGGGCCCCTAGAAGTAATTAAAAAAGGAACATTGGTGGCCAGGGCCCCTACAAGTTATTAAAAAAAGAACATATGTGCCAGGGCCCCTACAAGTTATTTAAAAAACAGAACATTAGTGACCAGGGCCCCTGGAAGTAATTAAAAAAGGAACATTGGTGCCAGTGCACCTACAAGTTATTAAAAAAGGAACATTGGTGCCAGGGCGCCTACAAGTTATTAAAAAAGGAGCATTGGTGCCAGGGCGCCTACAAGTTATTAAAAAAGGAACATTGGTGCCAGGGCGCCTACAAGTTATTAAAAAAGGAGCATTGGTGCCAGGGCGCCTACAAGTTATTAAAAAAAGAACATGGGTGCCAGGGCCCCTACAAGTTATTAAAAAAAAGAACATTAGTGACCGGGCCCCTAGAAGTAATTAAAAAAGGAACATTGGTGCCAGGGCGCCTACAAGTTATTAAAAAAAGAACATTGGTGCCAGGGCGCCTACCAGTTATAAAAAAAAAAGAACATTGGTTGCACTTACTTCAGTTGGGCTCCTTGCTGTGAGTGAGTTGCAGAGTTTGGGGGCTCAGGTACTTGCATCTTTGCTTTCTTGTGCTCTTGATTTGCCAGTGAAGTGCAAGTCGCGGTAAAGCCGAACGAGGATTGAATAAAGTGAAGGGGAGGTTCAGATTTCACCCATCCCATCCCAATGCAGCTTTACTGGGACAAACACTTCACTGTTAAATAGGAGCTCAGAATTTGTTAGAAAAAAAGATTTAGGCGCCGGAGCTCCTGCCTGCCCTCCCTTCTGAAGCTCACTGATAGTGGGGCACTGGTATCCAAGAAAGTTCAGCACGTCCGGGTCCCCCCTTAACACCTCAAACCATCCGGGAAAGTTGTACCCCCTGTCCCCCCTTTATGGCTGCCCTGTGTACTAGTATACTACATGTTCTTCAAGCTCAGATTCCCATGCATGGGTATATCATACACAGGCTAGCAGTTAACTTGCACACAGAGAATTAGATACCTTCTCATTCATAGAAATGCATAATAAGCCAATAAGTTTATATTTGCTCA
The DNA here is from genome assembly GCF_017654675.1 of Xenopus laevis. NCBI lineage: Eukaryota > Metazoa > Chordata > Amphibia > Anura > Pipidae > Xenopus > Xenopus laevis. The sequence goes on from NC_054373.1 coordinate 46,455,347, forward strand.
TACTGTAAATGTGAGGGAACCACACTCAAGTTGGCCCTTCCCCCCTTATTTATTCCTATAGCAATCTGTAAAGGAGAAGACACCTGCCAGACAGATGAAGTCTGTATTAGGCCTGGAGTGTGTCGCTGCAAACCTGGGTACTTTGGAGCCAGCTGTAACTCACGTGAGTACAGGAACTTCTTTTCTGTGACCTTTATATAGCTGAAAATTACATTTTATTATTTGAAAATAAGTTTGGTCTAGATTTGTGTATTAAAGGAATTATTCAATGTAAAAATAAAAACTGGGTAAAAAGATAGCCTGTGCAAAATAAAAAATGTTTCTAATATAGACAAAAATGTAATGTATAAAGGCTGGAGTGATTGGATGTCTAACAGAACACAACATCCTGCTTTGCAGCTCAATTGGTTTCCACTGATTGGTTACCAGGCAGTGACCAATCAGTGACTTAGGGGAGGTACATGGGTCATAACTGTTGCTTTTGAATCTGAGCTGAATGCTGAGGATCAATAGTAAACTCACTCAACAGTTATGTCCTATGTGGCCTCCCTCCAAGTCACTGACTAACTCAGAGTTAGAGAGCTGAAAAGCAGGAAGTAGTGTTCTGGCCAGTCACTCCAGCCTTTATACATTACATTTTTGGCTAACTAACTGTACTAGAAACATTTTTTATTTTGCACAGCCTATTTACCTAGTTTTTAATTTTATACTGAACAGTTCCATTAAGCATAACTAATATTGAATTGGCTACATGGGCACAATTTACTTTACCTAATTATTAATATTGGGAGCTTAAAGGGGTGGTTCACCTTTAGGTTAACTTATAGAATGGCCAATTCCATTAAACTTTTAAATTGGTCTTCATTATTTCTCTTTTTTTTTTATAGTTTTTTCATAATTTGCATTCTTCTTCTGACTCTTTCTAGCTTTGGAATGGGTGTCACTGACCCCATCTAAAAAAACAAATGCTCTGTAAGCTTCCAAATTTATTGTTCGTCTTAATTTTTATTACGCATTGTTCTATTAGGACCTATCCTATTCATATTCCAGTCTCTTATTAAAATCTATGTATGGTTGCTAGGGTGATTTGGACCATAGCAACCAGATTCCTGAAATTGCAAATTGGAGAGCTGCTAAATAACTGAAAAAAACACAAATAACAAAATGACAACCAATTACAGAATATCACTTTCTACATCTAAAAAAGGTTGGAGACCCCTGCCCTAAAGCTGGCAATTCTGTAAACTTTGAGACAGTTTGACTAAGTGCATACTGAACCTCTGGTGGTCAGATTTAAAGGGTCACTAAGGCCCAGGGTCAGTGGATAGGAAGTATGCATTAGTAATCAGCGAGCCGACCGGGACCCATGGGTCGGACGGGTTCAGGCCGGCTATAGCAAAAAATCTTTGGGTCGCTCACACTGCCGGCTTCTGTTTCCTGAATTTATAAACTCACACCTTCCCTGTCCCTTTCATGACACCCGGGTGGGCTCGGGAATATAAATAGAGGGGACAGAGTGGGCTGGGTTCAGGTTGGGTTGGGTTAGGGTTGGGTGTAAGTCAATGGAAACTCGACCCACACATCAATAGTATGTATATAGTCACAGCTGCAATCATGTGGGCAACTGATAAGACTGGATCTAAGCCTAAATTTGAGCCCTTAGGGTTAGTCCACACAAGCAGATTCTGGGAGATTTAGTCGCTTGATTCGGGGAGATTATGTCCACTGACATTGTGGTTTTGATTTTTTTCTTTAAGGGAAAGATCCCTGGTTTCTCCAAGGCCTGCTAGCATGGTTACATTCACAATTAGCTTAGACTTAAGGTGGCCATAGACGTAGAGATCCGCTGTGTCCATGATGTAGCTAAATGAGCGGATCTCTCCCCGATATGTCCACATTGAGGTGGGCGATATCTGGTTGATCTGTTCGTGGACCCTAGGGCCCAATTGGGCCGTGTATGGGGGCCGTGTATGGGGCCGTGTATGGGGGCCTTTCGACTAATGTGGATTTAATCACAGCTGCAGAAGGCTACATCTTAGGTCCAATGCTAACTTCCCCAATTGTAAAATAAACATGGTACCACACACTGTTACTTGCAAACTAGACTAAGTAAAGGTAACAGTGCAGGGCTGCAGTTAAAGAAGATGGGACCCTAGCAATTCTGGAGGCCTTAGAACTGTACCTAACAAAAGGATGGCCAAGCTATAGTCTCTTAGCTATTGATGGTATGCTGGGAAATTCAGTTAGACAGCCATGTTTGAGATATTGAAAAGGAATTACACAATGTAAAATTATGTTCTTTTATCATCCATTCCCTTGCTATAAACCACATTATGTAGCATATAAGCAAAATGTTGATGCACTTTTCAGAATGCCAGAAATTCAGCTTTATAACTATTCATTTGTGTGTTAGGATGCCCTGACCAGTATTGGGGATCAGACTGCAAGCAAAGCTGCTCTTGCTTTCCTAATGGGAAGTGTGACCCCGTGAATGGGCAATGCACCTGCAATCCAAATCGCTGGGGACCTAACTGCCAGCATCCCTGCCCCTGCTTCAAACATGGAACCTGTGACCCTCTTACTGGCACATGTCACTGTGAGCATGGATGGTGGACACCCTACTGCAGCAAACCGTGCCATTGTAACCTACAGACTTCACGCTGTAGCCAAGCTACTGGCCAGTGCATCTGTGACACAGGGTGGTGGGGTCTAAAATGCAGTGTGAGATGCAACTGCAACAACTCACCCTGCCTTCAGACCAATGGCAAGTGCAAATGTCAAGAAGGCTGGTGGGGGGAGTCCTGTGAGCACCAGTGTGATTGCCTCCATGGCAAATGTAACCCCCTGAATGGAAAGTGTGACTGTAATGTAGGATATCAAGGGCCAAGCTGTGCAGATCTTTGTGCACCTGGAACATACGGAACCAACTGCAAAAACAGGTGAGCTTGCTATTGCCGAGTACTGTTACATATAATATGTTTCTGCCAAATATACATTTATCCACAGGGAACAATAAAGAATGTGTACTTTGGAGTGATTGTACTTATTTTAGTGCTACTCCATTTAATGGTTTGAAGGGGACCTGTCATCCAGACTTAAAAAGCTGTATAATAAAAGTCCTTTTCGAATTAAACATGAACCCAAATTATTTTTGTTATTTAAACACCCATTCCAGTTATAAACTCTTTTAAAAGTCTCAGCTGTCAATCATATATTACCTTCACTTCCTCTATGCCTAGGGTTGCCACCTTTTTGCAAAATTTTCACCAGCCAGTGGTGGGGGCGGGAATAAAAGGCGCGGGCTGTGATGTCAAAGGGGGTGGGGCCACGGCACTGATGGGCCAGTGGTGGGGGTGGAAACAAAAGAGGCAGGCTGTGATGTCAAAGGGGTGGAGACACGGTACGTGATGGCCAGAAGGCAGCGAAAAAGGTACGTTTTGATCAGATTGGTTGCTGGCCAAGGGCCTTTTTAGGGGTATTACAAATTTACTGGCAGCTACACTGCCGGTAAATTTGTAATACCGGCCCCGGCCTTGTCATGTTTTCTACCGGCTATGCTGGTAAAATACTGGCCGGGTGGCAACCCTATCTATGCCTTAGGCAAAGGGGCGAGGCAGGCAATGACTTTCCATTCTGCACTTCCTAGGTTTCACTGCACTCCCCACATTCCCCTGCCCTCCTAACTATCTAAGCGTATGTGTAGCCAGTGCATAGTCCGGACTGGCAATCTCTGGGTTCTGGCAAATTCCAGAGGGGCTGCTATAAGGTGCCATATAAATTCAGTATTTATTGGGCTGTTGGGGGCTGTTTGGACCTCTGTGTACCTGAAATGTGAGGGACTGTTTTAATTCTCAGTCCAGACCTGGTATCAGGTGTCCCATTCTGGCACATAAACAAGATTTTGGGATTATGCAGAGCTTGCCTTAATAACAGTGTCCACAAAGTGGCACCTGCCTGTCTACTGAGATTGTAAACACAAGATTTCAATAATTTTTATAGTGTAAGTGAAATGTATTTTGCTTGACTAACATCACAAAATAGGATTTGGAATTATTTCTTAACAGGTCCCCTTTAAGCCTTAGATACACATAAAAAGCACAGAATCTTAGTTCATTATGAGATGAGGCATGTATAATTCCAAATCGGTAAAAGACAACTTTGCAAAAGTCCATATCGATAAAAACTCACTTGTAGTCTACCAAGATTATACAGGTATGGGATCCGTTATCCGGAAACCCATTATCCAGAAAGCTCTGACTTACAGAAAGACTGTCTCCCATAGACTTCATTTTAACCAAATAATTCACATTTTTAAAAATTATTTTTTTTTTCTCTGTTAACAAAATAGTACCTTGTTAAACTAATATATAATTAAGCCTTTTTGGAAGCAAAACCAGCCTATTGGGTTTATTTAATGTTTACATGATTTTCTAGTAGACTTAAGGTATGAAGATCCAAATTATGGAAAGATCTGTTATCCAGAAAGCCCCAGGTCCCGAGCATTCTAGATAACAGGTCTCATACCTGTATTTCAATCTTGAGCTGTTTAAAAGCTGGAATGTGATCAGGTAGTCTGGGATTTCCCTAGAGTTTTCCCAGCTGGACAGATCCTTTTCAACCCCATTTTATCATCACTAGATTTATCACAAATGGTTTGGTTGTTTGTTTCTCCTAGATTGTATGTATGTATGTATAGTTGTGTCTTTTGACGGATGTCTATACTATATTTTTGAAGGCCAACCTGGAAATAGATAAAACTACACATCTTTAGAAATCCCACTGTCTAACCCACAGTTCAAACAAGCAGATCTATAGACAGTAGGCACATTTCATTTAATCAACTGCTCAGCACAATCATCATAAGACATAAATGTCAGAAGCTGTGTAGGGGCAGCATTATGCATTGCATTGGTGAGGAGTACAAAGCCATGGTCAAGAATCGTTTTAAACGGCACTATTCTATTAATGGAAAAGTCGAGGTACGTACTTTAGGCAGGTGTATATTATTATTTAATATTATTAATTATTATTAATTCCATCTGCATTCATTCTTTTCTGTCGTTGGACTGTACCTGCAGGAAATTTCAGTTTCAGAATGTGATAGAAAAGTAGCACTTCAGCTAATATAATGTTAACCAGTTTTTCAATAATTATTTACTTTATTATGAGATGTATGAGATGCAATGCAGCTAGGCACCTACACCTAGGCCCTCATCTGTATATAGAAGTACAATTCCAGTCTGCCAGGGTGATGATAGTTTCAATTCTAAAACAGCTGCTGAGGCTTCATAGGTCTCTGTTATTTAAATATTCATCAGTTCTGTATGTGAGGGGCATGGCCTGGTGTGTGTCACTCTGGATAGTTGCATTGACAGCTTTTCCTTTCAGTTTAATATCACCAGCCTCTAAACACAAAAACTAGAGACCTTTTGCATGTGTGGTTTATTTATGATCTTTGCATTGCCAGTAACATTATATTGCACCTTGCCAGATGTGGGCACTGCAAGCAGGGACAGATTTGTTCCCCAGTGGATGGCCTTTGTCTGTCCTGTGACCCAGGCTATAACGGGACCCGTTGCAACCAGCCATGTCTACCAGGATATCATGGAGAAAACTGTGAGCAAAGATGCCCAAAATGTCGTGGAACGGAGGAATGCAACAGGGAAACTGGGACATGCGCACATTGTGATGCTGGAACACTGGGGCCTAGGTAAGAATTTATATATTTCTAAAAATGTGTGCAATTATATATATATATATATATATATATATATATATATATTAGAAGAAGAGTCAGCACACTCTGTATAATTTCAGGTGAAAACAAGTGTTGGTTTATTCACACATCTCATCCGACGTTTCGGTCCCACATGGGGACCTTTCCCTTTCGGCTAGGTCCCTAGCCTTTCTCAAACATTGGTCATAAGGAGTGCTTATTGACCATTTCTACAGCAAAATTAATGGCATGTGTGTGGTTAATATTTTCTGTAGCAATTATACTGACACATCTCGGATTAATATGCTGATTATTTTTGTAGGAATTCGACGACACATCTAAGGTTAATTATGTAGGGTTAATATGCTGATTATTAATTTTCCATAGAAACCCAGAACCCAGCTGTCCAGAAAGTTCCTAACAGAGCTTAGTGTATGATGATCCAAATGACAGGAAAGCCTCTAGACTCAAGCATTCTGCATCCCATTATAAAAGATCCAATAAACTGTACCAGATGTTTTACAAACAACCAGAACACTAAAGCTGGTTCATTCATTTGCCAATGATATTGAATTTGTATAATTATTGGTACGTGTATGCAGGGGTGCTCTTTGCACCCCTCAGGCAGCAGTGCCCCTTAGGTTAATAGGAGCAGCAAAAAGATTCTAGATTTTTTTTTAAACTGGAAATTCAACTCTTCTAGTGCAGGGAACTCAATTGTGCTCTCTATACTAGCGATGTGGCCCCAGGACACTCCTGTAGGAGTGCAAAAGAAGTTAAAAGTGATTCTGTCATGATTTTATGGTGTCCTTTTTACTTCTAAATTACACTGTTTACACTGCAAACAATTTACTCTACCATCTAAAATGCCATTCCTAAACCAACAAGTGTATTTTTTTAGTTGTAATATTGGTGTGTAGGCAGCCATCTCAGGTCATTTTGTCTGGTCATGTGCTTTCAGAAAGTGCTGCACTATGGAACTGCTTTCTGGCAGGCTATTGTTTTTCTTACTCACTATAACTGAAGGTGTCACAATGGGACATGGATTTTTACTATTGAGTGCTGTTCTTATATCTACCAGGGAGCTGTTATCTAGTTACCTTCCCATTGTTCTGTTGTTAGACTGGTGGGCGGGAAAGAGAGGGAGGTGATATCACTCAAATTTGAAGTACAGCAGTAAAGAGTGACTGCAGTTTATCATAGCACAAGACACATGACTGGGGGCACCTGTTTGCTCTTTTGGAAAATGGATTTCAGTGCAGAAGTCTTCTGGAGCAGCAGTATTATCTGAAGCATTTTGAAAAAAACATCTGTGTGCATGGTGGCCCACTGGTCTGTCCAATATCCATGCATTATGAATATTGGTCAATTCAAGAATTGGATTTGATATTTAATTGGGCAATGTACCATGTTAGTCAGTGTGTGATGAATCAGCAGATGAGGAAGTGAAGAAGAGCTGCAGCTCCATTCATGTCTGTAACGGGCAGTAAGTGTACACATATTATTATAACTCCACTCCATTTGAAGTGTTTTAAAGGCAGAAAAAGAGTCCTATTATGGTGTGTGGGAACACAGACAAACAGGAAATAAGAGAAGTTTTATAAAGAAAAGGATGAACGACATTAATTCATCCTGAATGCAAGGGGCACATCCTCTGGATAACTGCTTCATTGTCTGGCAGAAAAAAACACACTTCCTGTGGCACAATTGAGCCATGTCATTGTCTCGCAATACTCTCTGAGTAATAACAATGAACTTATTTGCCATTGATGCCTTTCACCTAAGTATGTGCTTTTTTTGTACTGTGACTGTCAGAAAATAGTAATTACTGCACATTTTTCTTTTAAGATGTGATTCGAAATGCCCACCCGAAAGCTACGGAGAAAGATGCCAATATCTGTGTCCTGTCTGTATTCATGGAACCTGTGACCCCAAAACTGGAGAGTGTATCTGTGACACTGGATATTGGAAACACAGGTAAACTCAGCATCAACTATGAAAATGGAAAAGTATTCACACCCATAGCCTATTCCCTTATTTGTCTGAATAACAAATCAGACACTGAAATACATGGTCCCCACATTTTAAAATTTTGTAGGGACACCGTTTTGCAGTAATATTAGTATTGCATATTAGTATTGGGGTAAGTATTTACCAGCTTTTGTGCTTCAGTATTTACTAGAGGCTGCAAAAACCTGAGATATTAGATTCCCAATTTTCAGCTACTAGTTCTGGTATTCTTTACACTAGGGGGCAGCAAATGACCCAAGGTGCTAAGCAGCACTTGTGGCCCATTTACTCACAAATATTTGTTCCAGATTGTTCACATGATGCTTGTGGACTTTAACTCTGCTATTATGGAACATCAACTATCTGGATATCGCCTGGGCTTTCTCAGAATGCTGTGCCATTCTTTAAAGCAGAAATGATAAGGGATCAGTTATGACCTCTAAGGCAGTATGCTGCATTCAACTGTTTTTTTTTTTGCACTTTGCACATGACTTTCCGCTTTTGCAGAATTGCTGCGGCCTCTGCATTCATTCCTGTTCCCAGGGTCGGACTGAGCTGGTGGGGCAGCAGGAGAAAACCTAGTGGGCCCCACCAATCCAGGTCGTCCCCCCCGCCAGAATGAGTGCCCGAAAGTTTTTAGGAGGAGAAGTACAAGCTATGAAGAGGCTGGTGGGTGGTACACTGGGGGGGAGGGTGGTGGCTACATTGGGAGTGGGCGGGCGGCGCATTGGATAGGCGTTAGGCAGGTGGGGAGTTTGCCACTGTGGTAGGAGTGGCCCCTTAAGGTTTGAGTCTCTCAGTCTGATCATACCTGTAGCTGCCCCAAAGTGTGCGACAGCACTGTATTGAAGAGGGGTCTATATTTAGTGAATATAGACAACAATATTCACTAAACAATGCATCAGGTGTATTAATAATTGGCTTATATTGGTTTAACCTTGCAATTAATACCGTCACTTCTATAATTTGTAATTGTCTTTAAATACGCAATGATTCATTTCATACCCCATTTTCAGATTTGAAAAAAACGGCTGTTCACCTAAGGGTCAGGACACACAGGCAGATTCGGGAAGATTAGCCACCCAGCGACAAATCTTCTCTTCTTTGGGGCAACTAATCTCCCTGAACTACCTCCCCTGCCTTCCCATCGGCTAAAATGAAATTCGCCAGCGGGATGGCACTCAGAGTGATTCGTTTTCCGAAGTCGCCCGAAGTTTTCTCGCGAGGCAATTTTGGGCGACTTCGGAAAACGAATCGTCCAATTGCCATCCACATTTTAGCCGGCGGAAAGGCAGGGGATGCGGTTCGAGGAGATTGGTCACCCGAAGAAGAGGAGATTTGTCGCCGGGCGACTAATCTCCCCGAATCTGCCTGTGTGCCCTGACCCTTAAAAGGACAATTATGCTTTTACTTCTAAGGGAATAGATAGAGATCATATACTTTTGTTGTCCTTTTTTAGGACTTCTTGGCATATATTGTCGGACCCCTACCTTTTTACCCTTGAGCCAAATTCAAATGTAAAAAGAAAAAATAAGGGCTGTGATTGGCTATTTAGTAGTCCCTGAATTGGTAGCCTGCAAGAGCCTCTGTTTAGCAGTACACCTGGTTTTTTTTTTGCAACTAAAGCTTGCCTCAAAGCCAGGAAATAAAAAATAAGCACCTACTTTGAGGCCAGTGGTAGAGACATCCAAGGGGGCTTGTGAGCAATCAAAAGCCACTAGTTGGGGATCACTGGCCTAGATCATGGTTATATGATATTGATACCTAAGCTCTGGGGTTATGTGTACAAAGATGTCCAAAACTAGAGAGCAAACAACCTTTGCTTCAAAGCAAATATTTTCGAAAAATCTAGACGTGAACAGAATAGCTGTTGATTTTTGCCATCTATAGCACTAAGTGAAGTCAAGGATGAACATTTTGCAAAGCAATGATTAGTAGTCAATATACACCCACAAGTTATTATTTATTACAATTCTATCACTCTTGTAAACACATCAATGAGAAACCTCTAAAGTAAATATTCCCTGTTTTCTTTCAGTTGCAATGAGACATGCCCTCATGGCTATTTTGGATCAAACTGCTCAAGCACCTGCGAATGTGGCGGGGGTCCCTGCAGCCCAGTATATGGAACATGCCAGTGGAGTAAGTTAGCCAATAATTCAGAGGACATGACTGCCTTGATAGATTATGAAGCATAAGATAATGCAAATATCCACAGGGCCGATTTAATAAATTGTAAAAAGAGGCATTTGTCCAAGGCCAACCAGGACAGGGTACCTGCCATCAGTATTTTCATCCTTAGTAGTAATTCCCAAATTCCTGCCTGACCGCAACCTAACTTCTCTGGCAGAGATTGACTGTTTGCATGTTCAGCTCTCCCACATCTGGCATTGGACCCTTAAAAACAGCAAGAAAGGTGTTTTCAGCATTTACCAACTCAAACCAAATATCCCAGCATAATGATTTGCTATGTGCAACAAAAATATATTAAAAATATTTTTTATTTATCATCCACATAGGTTAAAATACTCTATCCCATAAAAACAAACAAACATAGCACAGCACTTGGAGTGGCCCCTCAGGTGAATAATATATCATGTATTGTACTTCATCAAAAAAGCAGCAAAATCAGTCTATACGATGTGTTATTAGATATATCCTTTACAGTGTCTCTATACTCCAAGCCAAAATGTTAGGTATAAAAACATTCCAAGTAAATGTTACTTAGCTGAACTCTAATTCTAGGGTGAATCCACCTCACAACCAGATAAATCGTCTTTGACATGCTCCAATCCAACACCAAGCTCAGTCTGTAGCAATGTGCATTCCAACACAATTTTTCCACACCGCTGTGTCTGCATATAAGGGCCCTTTTCCATTCCTGTGCCGGAAGTAACTACTGTCATGGAAATCTGTTTGTTTATGGAACTCCCATACTCTGCCCAATGTTCCACGTAACCCAGTAGCCTCATCCCAAGCTGATATCGCAAGTGGGGGGCTTCAACTAGGAATATTTTTATGTATTTTCCTAAGTGTGTCATGCCTCCAATATATACATAATCCTTATCATGGCATAAATAACAAATACCATTCTAGGTAATCAGTTAATAGTGCTGCTCCAGCAGAATTCTGCGCTGAAATCCATTTCTCAAAAGAGCAAACAGATTTTTTATATTCAATTTATATACATGGGGCTAGACATATTGTCAATTTCCCAGCTGCCCCAAGTCATGTGACTTGTGCTCTGATAAACTTCAATCACTTTTTACTGCTGTACTGCAAGTTGGAGTGATATCATCCCCTCACAAGAAGCGCAAGATGTCTAATACTCCGGGATATGTCAAAGAACTCCAGGCTAACATATCTTTTGCATTGGTGAATGACTCCACTGAACAACAATCATGTGGATTGAGGGGATGCAAAACCACATGGAAAAGTCAGAAGGTTGTTGGAAGAACGCTCTATGCATGGGTGAGACCAGAGTACAACTTTTTGGTTTGAATGAAAAACAAACTCTGCATTTCATCACAAGAACCTTATCCCATCTGTGAAACAGGGTTGTGCCAGTATCCTGGTTTGTGCTGCCTGCTTTGCTGCGTCTTGAAGAGGACAGTTTACTATCATTGATGGAATTATGAATTCTGGACTGTACCAGAAAACTCTGCAGGAAAATGTTAGGCATGTGCCCATAGACTATAGCGCAAGAGAAAGTGGGTCATACAGCCTAAACAAACAAATCGATCTACCAAAGTGAATTTTTAAAATGCTTTGGAATGGCAATAGAATTGTTGTGCAAGTGAAGTCAAAAGCAATAGAATTGTTGTGCAAGTGAAGTGGGTGGTGCATGTTTGGAAACCACCAACATTCTTGATTGAAGCTGTTCTGTAAGGACAAGACTGACTAACAGCTGATGGAAATGTTTAGTTGCAATTATTGCTGCCCAAGAGGGGTGCACCAGTTACTATAAGCAAAAGTTCACATACTTTTGCCACAGACAAATATGTAACATTGGATCATTTCCCTAAATTAATCAATCATTATGGTTTTGACTGTTAATTGGGTTATATAATTTTAGGTCCACTGTACATATATAAAAACAACCTCACTGATGCCATCATTACCTGGGGTGCACCTTGCCGTAAAATAGCTTTGCGGGTCTATTGTTTACTTTAGATTTGTGGCATATTGTTTACTTTTCTGCACAACAGCAGGGTATATTCACTACACACAGACTTAATGATTGATAGTTGATATTGGCTTATTTGCCAACACTGGGCAAATTTATACGAGGGCAGTCACAAATAATGAAAAGCAAACATTTGTTGGCTGCCATAGGTTACTACAGAGCTTCAAGTTTGGCCAGTGTTATTAAATAAGCTATTTTACTGTCTGACTTTCTTAAGTTGGCCATACACACAAAGATCATCTTATTTTGCAAGTTTGCCAAATAAGTGAATCTTAGACTGATGCAATTACATGCAGGGTCAATTCAAGTTGATCCAGTTGTTCAGCTCCTGGGCCAACAATTATGTCCAGATCCTTATGTAGAGGACCACATCAATCCATTGATGCAGTCCTTGCCCTAGATATATGCCTGATTTTCAGCCAGATATCTGTATGGGAAGCAGTCAGGGAGGGCCCATACATAGGCAGATAAGCTGCCAACTCAGTCTGGAGGGGCCAAATCTGCAGCTTAAGGCGGCCATACACTGAGAGATCCACTCGTTTAGCGATGTCACTCGATGAGCGATATCGGGCTGATCTGAACTTGGGCCCTAGCTAGGGTTGCCACCTGGCCGGTATTTTACCGGCCTGTCCGGTAAAAATAATGGTTGATCCCCATGTTATTAATAGGGAAAAAAGATAAATATATAGGAAGGCCGGTATTTGTTTCCAGAAAAGATGGCAACCCTAGACCTAGGGCCCAACGATCGGATCATAACGAAGGGAAAGCGGACGGTCAGATCGCAGGACCGCATCAATACACAGATGCGGACATGATCTGACTGGATTTTTAACCCTGCCAGATTGACATCTGGCTGACTTTCGGCCATATATCGATCAGGGAAGCCCGTTGGAGGGCCCCACACACGGGCCAATAAGATGCCGTCTGTTGGTAACGTTTATTGGCCTGTGTATGGCCAGCTTAAAATCTGCCCATGTATGGCCATCTTTACTCTCCAAGAGAAAATATTTTGCTGTGTAGCTGCCAGTTAAATTATTTATGTGAATAGCACAAATCATTTTTTTTATTTTGGTGCATTATTTATATTAACAGTTCCATATTATATTTTCCCTAAGTGCTTGGCTAATAATGTGCATCAGTAACAGATTGCTCAAGTCACTGATGATTGATCTCCCCCACTATGTTGATTCTACTACACCATTTTATGTGTGTTATATATGAGCAAAGTTAAAGATTAACTGAAAGTTTCCAAAACACAGGCTCACCATAGACAAATCCAAAGATTATTTTCTGTCAGTTTGCACAGATCTGTGTTGTTTATGTTCGTCCTTGACATATCAGTGCAGTGCAGTCTGGTGAGAGGTCAGATAGCTGAATCTGGATGGGAGAATGCAAACATGAGCAAAATCTAATTTGTACATAAATGAAGAGAGGGGCCTGGGTAAGTCAGGAACTTGGGGGCTCATTTAAGGGGAAACATGTATGTTGGTTTTAGTGAGATCAAACTTGTGACCCTCCAGCTCCAGTGTGTGCCAGGGGTTGAATTCATACAGATGGATAGGTAAATACTGAAAATATCTAACCCTTATAACAACATACAGTTCATATATACTTCCCTTCTTCATTTATGCTCATACATTTTCAAAATATCAATTTAAAAAAATCACAATTTCTCGAGCAAATTTATGAAAAAACTCAAACCTACAAAGCTCAAATCATGTTAAGTCGTGAAAAAAAACCATAACTGCAATGTAATAACATTAATTTTAAATATTTGACTTGAACTTTAATTATAAATAGCTTAAATAATGAAAATATACCTCCCATTGACTGCTACAGAATTACCCTAGCAATCATGCATTTATTTAAATAAGAGACTGGAATATGAATAGAGGGGGTCTGAATAGAAAGATGAGTAGCCTTACAGAGCATTTGATCCACATTTGAATGCAGGTAAGATTCAGAAGAAGAAGGCAAATAATTAAAAAACTATACATAATAAAACATGTCCAGTTGAAAAGTTGTTTAGAATTAGGCATTCTATAATGAATTTAACTTAAAGGAGAAACAAACCTTTCAAGTGTGCTTATAAACTACCTGTTCAGTTGTTGGGTCAAATGGGTGGATTTTCCTATGAAGCCACCTTAGAGGGGTAATTCACCTTCACAAACTCAACTCAACCTTTATTTTTTTTATATTCATTGGTTTTTTTAAATATAGATCTTTATTCTGCAGATCTCCAGTTTGGAATTTTAGCATCTTATTGCTAGGGTGTAGTTCACCTAGTTAGCAGGCAGCACTTTAAATTAGAAACTGAAAAATAGGAGAAAGCCTGCATAAAATATCAAAATAATAGTACAGGTATGGAATCTGTTATCCAGAATGCTCGGGACCTGGGGTTTTCTTTCCATAATTTGGATCTTCATACCTTAAATCTACTAGAAAATCATGTAAACATTAAATAAACCGAATAGGCTGGTTTTACTTCCCATAAGGATTAATTATATCTTAGATGGGACTGAGTACAAGGTACTGTTTTATCATTACAGAGAAAAAGGATTATTTGGATAAAATGGAGTCTATGTGAGAAGGTATTTCCGTAATTTGGAGCTTTCTTGATAATGGGTTTCTGGATAATGATCCTGTACTGTAGTTAAAAGTAGCAGTCAGCACCCACATTTAAAAGCTGAAAGACCAACTGCACATTTTTACATTAAAATATATATCCTTATAGATAAATCTGTTTCATTGACCAAAAGGTTTTGTAGTTTTCCAACAATAAGTTGCATTCTTTTTTCAGCGTTTTTCAGCGTTTGCAAGCTCTTAGTAACAAGACCTTTAACCAATTATTTTTGTATGTTCTCTACAGAGGTGGTTTTATACTCCATGCGGCCATGAGACAGCCTTCCCTTTGCTGCAAAGCCCCCCCCCCCACTTACCTCCAGGGGCTTTGTCGTGGGTTGAGGGGGGCAGTTGCACTCCACTAGAAGACCTGAAAATATGATAAAAAGATCTGAATTTAGGCTCTTAAAGTTACTAGGAGTAACTAGGAGTAAGGAGTACGTTTTTGCTGCCTATAGTAAATTGCACCTCTGGTTCTTTATGTTGCCCATCACCTTGAAAATGCTCTTTTGTAAACCCAAACACATCTGAAACCTAATCTTCTATACCAACAGCAGTGCATACTTTCTAGATGCCACTTCAGTGGCACAGGTCATGGTTTTCTTGAGTGTAAATTATTGTGCCTAATGCTGGGTTGTGCCCTAATAGATTTCCATTTTTTTTGCAGCATCCAATCAAAAAGGAGCTCTGATTGCAGGAATCCTTGTGCCTGTGTTGTGCTTCCTTTTCCTGCTGTGCTGTTGCTGCTGTTGTGGAACTGACCAGTCTGATTCAAAAGACAGGTATGGACACATATCAGCCGCAGCATACTAGCAGTACTGTACTGTAACTGTAATTATTTTTAATATTTTTTGCTGAATTTGACATGTGAGAAATGTTACAAATTGTTTCTCACCTATATTCCTGGTCAGGTGTTATGTACCTTGAATTTTCTCAAGTGAGAAAACATTTTGCTAGCATTGCACAAGGTTCCCATAGACTTTAATGATAAAATGAGCAAAGTGATAGTTTAGAAAGATTTCATTCTAACAAACAATTATGTGCCAATCGGTATAAAAGGATCTCAGCTGGTTTGAGTTCTCACCAACAACAAGAAAAGAAAATATGATAGAATATGTAAACAACCCTTACAAAGTAAAGTGAAGTTGTTTTTTTTCACCTTTGCTAAATCGGCACTCGGGTATTTTTAGAATGGTGTTCTGTAATGGTATGGCATGTGTTTCTTTATTCTATACTATTAGCAAGGGATGGAAAAGTCGTTCACAGCTTACTCATAATCGGTGTCAGCATCACAAATAAGTGTTGTCACTAAAACAAAGGGTTTGCAAAATCCAAATTACTTTACTTTACTGGAAGTTATTTGAGTGCATTTAAAATGGTAATAACCATAAAAGAACATATTGAAATTGAAATATCTTTTCTTATACAGGGTATCCCAAGAAGGAGGCTCATGTTCTAGAATGAAGCACAATTTTCAAGGGACCTTGGCTAACATAAGTTCACTGTTGCCCTGTTGCTCTGTTGGCAATACTAAACTCTCCTGGGTAACTGGTAAGATTCAGATTCATTTATGAAGACCCCAGACATTAGTGCTAGAGGACCAAGGGGAGCAAAATTGTGCCCCTTTGTTTTATAGATGAGCAATTATGCCAGAGATATTGCAGCCCTCTCCATCTCAAACCAATGCTGGTGGGCACAAGGCCATAGGACATGTGTAAGTTACAAGGCTCCTTTGCACCCAATGCTACAGGTGCACCCTCACTTGCACGACAGAAGAAGCATAAGTTAAAGCACAGGTGTGCTAAGTACAGGCAGCAATGTATTCATTTGGGATGTGCGAGTGTTTGCACCTTTGGGTGCTTACAGGTGGGGTAAGTTATGATGATGGTGGGTGCAAGTGATAGAGCACTACAGGGTGCAAAATCACAATAAACAAGGACTAATGTCCGCACTTTCCTCACATGCCTCCCTCCCTGACAAATATAGCTGTTCTGAAAGCAGGCAGTACTGTATTCATGAAGGAAGCACAGATTATAACGTAACATTCTTGTAACTTGAGCCCAAATTCAAGGTGCCAAGTGCAAACAAAAGGGTCGCTTGCTCTGATTTTATGCACTTTGCACCCTGCCCCGTGGATAGTAAATGAGCCCTAAATTTTTTTGTGGTTCAAATGCATTACAATGTTATGTTATATTACAGTTATTAAAAATAATACAATCATTTTGTTTTCTAGTGTCTCACCACGATGCAGAGCTTCCTTTTAATCATAGTTTCATTGAGTCGCCTTCAACTGGCTGGATGTCTGAGAACTCTTTTTCTTCATTTGAATCAGATGAAGGTGGTCCAGTCTACTGTGTTCCTCCAAGAGAAGGTATTAACAGTAGATATTGTTAAGTTTTGTTGGCATTTTAAATAATGTCCTGTGACTGAGTACATGATACTATATTGTCCTAAAACACCAAAAAGCTTTTTTTACTCCAACAGCATTGGTAAATATAGGTGTACACTGAGGTTTTGTCTGAACCCCCCACCCCATTTCTTAATGCACCCCTTTAAGGTCCAATATTTGTTCAGGCGGCCCTAATAAGTACAGATATGTGATGATATAACCCAATCATCCATTGTTGAATGTATAGCTGGTGCGAGGAAATAGTATCATCCCATATCTCAACCTGACTTGGCTTCAAGCTGTGCATCCAGGAGATGACAATATTTAAGGCAGTGATTTTTAGACTTCATGACCCATATTGATCTCCAGCATTTGCTCAGGGACCCATGAACAGTGTTAAATAAATAACAAAACATTACTTTATCATATATCATTGTAAAATATATTTACGATGGTAGTGTCTGTTTAAGTCTCACCCTAACTGATCTTCAGGTTGGGCTTCAAAGAGCATTTGGACATGCGTCCACATAAATGGCTTTAGGAATGAAATCTCCTAGAGATCAGTTCTCTAAGAGTATGGAGTGTGGAATGGTTGTAAAATGTGTCCAAATACTCCCAATATTTCCAAATAAGCTTCAGTATCGTACATTGTATTTGGCTTTTATATGTTCTAGTAAGTGGGCAATATCGGGCTGATCAACGAACGGATCATAATGCATCCGAAACGGGTGGTCGGATCGCGGGACCGCATACACGCACAGATGCCGCCGCGATCCGACAGGATTTAGATGCCCGATTTAGATCTGTCCAACTTGCGGCCAGATATTGAGCTCGGTCTGTCGGCTGCTTTTATCGGCCCGTGTATGGGGGCCTTTAGGCATGTTTACAAACTGGTCAAACCAGTAGCATGCCTGTATGATGAGCAGAAATTAATGTGCCGGTCCTGTTCTCATTTTGTCTTCTTGAAGCTTCCCTGGCTAAATTCACTGTTCTATAGTTTCCCAAGTGTTGGATTTTAGGGAGATACAAGACAATTATATTAAAGGTAGAGATAATTATATAAAAGGGGCAAAAAGGGTCAACGTTGAACCTATCTGCCTGTAAGAGTTTGAACCCCTCTACGTGCACCAGTTCCCAGTGTACATAAAGGCTTGTATGAATAAGTGAGGCTGGAATAATTATCAATGCCATTTTTGAAAAATGCATAATTATAATATATTTATAATTCTGAACATAGCCAGTTATTACAAATATCCATTTTCTTTACAATTGCAGGAATATCCATCGCTGATCTGGATGGATTTCAGGAAATTAGTTCAAAATGTAATGTTTTTCCAGATTCTTTGGCTTTCAACGCAGATGATGTCTCCCAGCCATTTTCTATTCCCAGGACATCTAGCATTGCCAAAGCTAAACGACCGTCTGTGTCATTTGCTGAGGGAACTAAATTTGGCAGTAGAAGGGCATCAGCTACTGAGACACCCAATCTTGCACGGAAACCAAAACTTGCTTTAAGTCTTCCAAAATTGCCTTCTATTCAGTCACAGCCCATAAATGGTGATGATCCGACTCACAGTGAGCAAGCCAATGATTTTTATGAAAAAGTTTGTATTAACCAGGAGCCAGAAGATCATCCTAGACTGCACAGAAATGTGCCTGTTGGCCGCAGGAGGACTATGTCTAATGCTCAGAAGGTAACACTGAAATCAGAAGTAGCAGAATCTAGTGTAATAGAAAATGTTTATGATACGAAACGTAAAAGCACTGGTGTTACCACCGTTTATTTGAGCGTTGGACCTCCAAAAAAGATTTACAAACCTCGTAGAAGATCCGAAGGTAATATTGATGGAGCTGTGCAGGCTGTATTAAAACGTTTGGGCAGCTTTCAGAAAGGGATTCCAAAACCTGTTAGAAAAAATTTACAGACATCCAATACTAAAATTACACCATCGAAGATATGTGAGGAAGAAGGTTTTACAATAGACAACAAAACCCCAATCTCTCCAAGTGCAAAATTTCAGGACAATCAAGCAATGAAAAACGTTATGTCAACATCTTCTATCCTTAAGAAAATACCTACCAGAGCTGAGGAGGGGACAGAATGTGTGCACACTTCTGATAAGCTTGAGAATATGTATTCCAATTTGACTGAACCTGTGGCACTACTGGAACAAGCCGAATATGCAGAGCATTTTTATCATACTACAGAGAATACAGACTCAGAACCAAAGTATGAAAATATATCTGTTGCAAAATGCAACAAGATTAATGATTTAGAGGCATCTAGTCTATATGAAGACGCATAGAGCATCAGTCAACAAAACATGGTTTAGACCAGTGCTGTCCAACTTCTTGAACAAGTTATGAGGTTGGGAAACACACGCCAGAGCAGAGTGACTGCTGTTTAGACTTTTATTGTGCTGTCCGACTTCTGTAGTACCGAGGGCCGGATTTTTTCTGACCTACGTGGCGGAGGGCCGATAATGGGAGCCAGTTTTGACAACTCCCTGTTTTTAAACCACACCTACTTTAAACCACACCCATGTTACCACAAGAACTTTTAAGACCATGTCCACATTAATGGTGGTAACACACCAAAAAACTGCAGGGATATCATTCATACGTGAAAAATTTAAATCATATTAAACCATAACCTTAAATCCATATGCCGCCTCCTCCCCTGTAGATAACACAGCCCCACAGCACAGGCAGAGTATGGCACACACTGGGAGCATAGGGCAGGCAGTGTATGGCACACACTGGGAGCATAGGGCAGACAGAGTATGGCACACACAGGGATTATAGGGATGGCAGAATACAGCAGGAGAAACTCAGGACTACACTAAGATGAAAACCATGCAGGGGCTAGTTAATCTCAGTACTGATACTTTTTAAAGTTTACACAAGGTAAGCAGACACAGCAGGCAGACTTTCATGTAGGGAGCCCTACAAGGGGGGGGGGTCATAGGCCACCAGTTGGACAACACTGGCTTAGACCATGACCATAATTCACTCTACCATATAAAATTGTATTCCTGAACCAATAAGTGTGATTTTTTGTTGTTGTTGTAATATTGGTGTGTAGGCAGCCATCTCAGGTCATTGTGCCTGATCATGTGCTTTGAGAAAGAGCCAGCACTTCATAATGGAACTGCTTTCAGATAAGCTATTGTTTCTCCTTGTTAATGTAACTGAAGGAGTCACAGTGGGACTTGGATTTTTACTAGTGCTAGTCTCATATCTACAAAGGAGCTGTCATCTTGTGTCAGGGAGCAAGAAAGGGACACTGAAGTTTATCAGAGCACAAGTCACATGTCTGAGAGCACCTGGGAAACTGACAACATGTCTAGCCCCATTTCAGATTTCAAAATTAAATATAAAAAAATCTGTTTGCTCTTTTGAAAAACGGATTTCAGTGCAGGTCTACTAGAGCACTATTAACTGATGCATTTTTGAATAAAAATCCCTTTAAATAAGCATTTCGGACCTGAATGCAACAATATTCACCAATGCAACCTAATATAAGTAGTTTTTTTCAAAAGAAAGCTATATAAACATTTTAATGATTTCATTTCTTGATAATATCTTTGCAATTATTTAAGGATACACAATGGGCATAGTAATAACAAAAGAAAACTTTCAAAAGTGAGCGACTAATCTTTTCGATCTTTCAGGAACATATCAGGATTCCAAACAAGGTTTCCATGGTTTCTTTGAGGCTTGGATATTAGAAGTGACCCAGGCTTCTTAGAAACATGCCTGTAGTGGAGTTCAAAGTATTATTCTCAATGATCTTCTGTCTAGGAACGTTCACCCATGGTTGGTTATGTAAACATGGTTCATTGGTAAACAGCATTAGTCGTAAACCAACATTTATATTACATTGAATATTTTCCTCAACACAATATACTGGATGGCAGTAAACCCGATAGGCTGATTTTTCTTCCAATAAGGAGTAATTATATCTTAGTTCAGATCAACTACAAGGTTTATTATTACAATGAAAAAGGAAATAATTTTTTAAATTTTGGATTCAATTTGGAAATTGGCCTTTCGGTAACTCTGAGCTTTCTGAATAACAGATACCATACAGCTATAAAAAACAGATCAGTCCAAAAGTCTATTGTGTCATTTTATTGTATCAGTTAAGAAACTTCTTTGAACCAGTTTGTGCAAATGCTTCACTCCCATGAATTATGTTAAAATTAGCACTTTTAGGCCTTTACAAATGTGCTTAGTGCTATAATTTTGAGCAGACTTGAAAGATTTTAGCCCACATGAAAATGGAATTCCACTAAACAATGATAGAGAACAATTTCTGAGAACATATCAAAGGGGCAAAGGAGAAAATGACAGATAAACAAGCAAAACAAAATTCCAGAATGCCGGGAACAGGTTAAAAAAATGTATATAATTTGAACTGGCAAGAAATGGGTAGAAAACCCAATCTTCCTAAATCTAACCCTTTGTGCTTCTCTGTGTTTGCGTTATTTAAATGAGCATAATAGCAATTCTTTATATACCACGTGGTACTTTTCTCTCCTGTAGTTAACAGTAGTTCTGAAAAAAAGTTTTATTCAACTCATCAGGAATAAGTTTTATTCAACTCATCAGGAATAGCAAACTATACTTTTCTGTTGTGTTGGCCATGCAGCCAGTCCACCTCCTCAGAAACTTTTACTTGGACTATCTTCCTGGTCTGCCATTGCCCCATCAAGGTGTTGGGGAGACAGACCAGCAGCAATTTGAGATAATCTGGTCTTTCAAAACTGCCTATCTGTTTCCCGCTGATGATTTCTGGCTGCAGCTTTACATGTAGTTCCTTATATGTTGTAATTGGCCTTGCAGAAGTTGTGGGTGATGATATATTTGCATGTCCTTCTTTGCAAGGATTACTGTGCATTGAGATGGCGCATCACCAGTATAGCACATAATGGCAGATGTATACTGTTGATTTTAATAAAAATTGCCTTTAAAAGAACAGTATGCACCTAAAACACCTTTGATAAATTAAACATAATAAATAGGACTTGTGTTGAAATCACATTATGCCTATTGGTTTAATTAAAAAGTCCATATTTCCTATTTTGTTGCCATTATAAAGCACTGATCAAGAAGTTTGCCTATTTTCACTGTACTTACCCCACCTTTCCTTTATAAACAGGGCATTTTGTTAAGCACTCCCTACTGAAACCCTTCCCTTCTTTAAGTGACAGTCATTGAGCAGCTCCTTATCAGGGGCTTCTCAGTGGACTGGTAATTAGTTGTATCAGCCCCTGTGACAGTAAGTGAAACTGGTTTCATATTCTTGTTTAGAGCTAGAAATATAGAAACAATAGATATTTCATAATTGAAATGTCATGTTGGCATATTTAGCTCATGTTGAAAAGGGGTGTATACTGTCCCTTTAAAGTTATGTGAATTTTCATATGTGGCCCCAAACTGAGACAGATGGCTAGGTAGATGACCTAACATTCAGAGCCCACCCATAAATAGCGTTGCCATCTTTTTGAGAAAGCTTTACTGGCCAGGGAATGGGGCGGGTCCACAAGGTGAAGGATCATTATGTAAATGAGCAGGGTCATGATGTCGAGGGGCGGACCTGAGTCGTGGAGTGTGGAATCGGTAAGTATTGTAGCTATAAAGGGATGAAGGGGTGGGCTGAGGCATGAGTGTCCATCGAAGGCAGGCCAGGAGCAGTTTGACTGGTGATCATAAATATACCGGCAGCTATATTGCCGGTAAATTTGTAGTACCGCCTTGGCTGGTGTTTTACTGGCTAGGCCGGTGAAATACCGGCCAGGTGGCAACCCTACCCATAAATTATTATGGGCTGAAAATACTAAAACAAACCGGGTCCTTAAAGCATAACTAAAGCATAACTAAAGAAGTAGCTAGAAATGTTGTACATTATGTGTTGGACTTCTGTACCAGCCCAAGGCAACCTCAGCCCTTTAGCAGTAAAGATGCCCCAGTAGCTCCCCATCTTCTTTTCTATTGATTCACTGCACATGCTCTGTGCTGCGGTCACTTACTGGGCTAGGAACTGAATCACAATATACTGTAAATGTCAAAATATAAGGTGGATTAGTAATTAATACAGATAATTACTACATGGAAGCACAGAAACCAATGCAACTAGCATTAGAATTTAATAATCAGCCTTGTAGCATCAGCTTATATTACAGGCCAATCTCATTTTCTGCTTAATAATTTGCAACAACCCCTAAGGTTAGCTTCTCAACAGCTGCTCAGAGCCCACTGAGCATGTAATGTTGCAGAAATTTTCCAAGATGGAGACCCCCGATGACAAGTTTGAAGTCCTGGATCATAGTCCAGTGCAATAAATTCATTATATGAAATATTGCATTTTTAGCCATATTCATTTTTAGGGTTTAGTTCTCCTTTAAGGTCTTAGGGGAGAAAGAAGGAATAGCTGGTCTATTAGGATTGTGAGTTCCAGTTTGGGGCCCAACGGGAAATCTAAAGCTATTTTATTCATGTTTGCGCCTGTTCACAGGAACTGGATCAGGATTGAATGAAGAAAATCCTTCCTCAGGCAAAAATAGCCTGATGAACCTCAATAAGAGATAACTGTACAAATAGAACTTTAACAGACACTGTAGGTAAGCAGATATTTGTGCTATTAAGCAAGAGATTAACAGAAAGAATGGGATAGAATTACCCTAACCTCTTTTCTTTTTAAAGAATGGGTCTTTATTGCAAGAGAATGAATTTCTCCACTCGGACAAACTGTGACAAAAACATCAATATCAGTTTTCCTGATCTGTCTTCTACTAATTGAGAACTGAAGCCTTCAAGTACAGCGTGCAAACCAAGGGATTACCCTAGATCAGTGTGAACCAACATCCCAAGCCTTGTGTGAATGACAGTGTTGCATTGTCATAGATCATAAGCTCCACTGGGATAGGGACTGAGGTGAATGATGTATAATGAAGGGAGAATATGTTGGGGCTAAAGAACTTAGATAATTGTCAGAATGATTACAGGTGAAAGCTGCACTGCTCTACACTAACATTACTAAAACACAACTCTTAATTTAATGGAATAAATTTAACAGATATAATTGTCATGCTAAGATAAAATAATACTCAGTATGCTCTGGTGTTTTTTTAAAGGAACAGTTCAGTGTAAAAATAAAAACTGGATAAATAGATAGGATGTGCGAAATAAAAAATGTTTCTAATATAGTTAGTTAGCCAAAAATGTAATGTATAAAGGTGACTGGATGTCTAACATAATAGCCAGAATACTACTTCCTGCTTTTCAGCTCTCTTGGTTTCCACTGATTGGTTACCAGGCAATAACCAATCAGTGACTTGAGGGGGGCACATGTTTGCTTTTGAATCTGAGCTGAATGCTGAGGATCAATTGCAAACTCACTGAACAGTTTAGTCCCATGTGGCCCCCCCTTCAAGTCGCTGACTAACTCAGAGTTAGAGAGCTGAAAAGCAGGAAGTAGTGTTCTGGCTATTATGTTAGATATCCGGTCACTCCAGCCTTTGTGGATTACATTTTTGGCTAACTAACTATATTAGAAATAATTTTTATTTTGCACAGCCTGTCTATTTACCCAGTTTTTATGTTTACACTGAACTGTTCCGTTAATGGAATGCAGAACATATTTTACAGTAGCTACGTAACAGGGTGTTCTATAACAAGGTTGGGGTTGTTCTTTTTGGAAAACCCTTGTGAAGCAATATGATTACTCTGTACATTAGACGACATTATAGACAGATGGCAGGGGAACTGTTTTCCCATAAAGAACATCACTGCACCTGAGGCCACACCTTTACACTAGAGCAACAGAACGTTCAATTGAAGCAACGTAGGTGGTTCTTCACAGTGAGGTTGTGGAATGCACTGCCAGGTGATGTTGTGATGGCTCATTCTGTTAATGCCTTTAAGAGGGGCTTGGATGAGTTCATAATATCATAATGTGCATGCACATCCAGCCCTGGACCACAGCAAAGATCAAAGCAAACAGAAGTATCAGCCTGAAGTCTAAGGTAAGAGATTATAATCACTGCTGGAGTTCTTGCACCCAGGCCAATGCAACAGGCTGCAGCTTCCCAGCTATTAGACTATGCCCAAAAAGCATGATTTATTCCGTTTTAAATTTGAAACTGTGCTATCCAAAACACTGACCAAGTTGGTTTCAGACTGCTGTGTGATTTTTAAATGTTCTCTGATAGTATGAGACTGTCAAAAGGAGAAAATTCCTGAATGCACAAGTGAATGTTGTCGGCAGCCCTCCAGTTGTGAACTCCACTGACACCCAAGGTGCTCAGGTGCTGCTGAACTTGTGCAACTCTTTAGTAACAAGAGATATGCAATGGCCAAACAATATTTAATATATATTATATGCTGATTTTGCTCTTCAAACTATTAACCTAAGCTGAAAATGTGTGAATATTGTTGACAACATTGAGGCTAATTGGTCACCATTTGGTTTCTTTTATTGAACAAATTGCATTGATTAAATATGGGAACGTCTCAAATGTCTAAGAAATCCTTTGTCTTTTGTATTTTCCTACCTGCTCCCTAGTGACAGACTTCCTCTATCTGCTGTATTAACACTTGGGCTCCCTTTCATTCTTCAGTCCTTTGCTTTCATCAGAACTTTGGATAATGCCTAAGCCAAAAAGCCCTAAACATACAGGAGTAAAGTATATTTAAATTTGAAAAATCAAGCATTTTTAAAATAATCCACAATTGGTATAAGTGCATATAAAGTGCATTAGATACAAACTGCAGACTTTCTTCATCTATTTCTGCATTCCTAATGCATTTAACATGCAGTATTTTAGTGATGCACTGGATATAAATATAAACACATACATACAAATGTGCATGCTATATATGATATAATGATACATAATAGGTAAATGTATGTATATATACTCATGTCCCAATGAGTTTCAACAAGGCATGTATTACCGTCCTATTTCATCATTTGGTCTCGCTGCAGCGAGCCCACCTGCAGGCAAAACTTGAGCACTGATATTATAAACTATCTGTTACACGTTTGTGTAGGAGGTCAAAGGGATTTAACCCCCACCCCTCCTAGCAGCCCTCCCACTTTCTGCACTCCCCTTAGTTGCGCTTTCTTCCGTTCAGCCGAAGGGGAGCGCAAGAGTAGATGCACTCAATTATTGTGAAAAGGGCTGTACTCACACAGACGCAGATATGCATCGAACGCAGGTGAAATGCAACATGCTGTGTCCCGCCTGCGTTTGCCGCTTACATGCGTCTGTGTGAGTACAGCCCCCTTTACAATAATTGAGTGTGTTTACTCTTGCGCTCCCCTTCGGCTGAACGGAAGAAAGTGCTACTCAGGGGAGCGCAGAAAAAACGGCGGTGTAACAGCCATTACGGCACTTACAGACGAGCGTTTTTACCTGCGCTCCCCTGCGTTCCGTTTTTCTGCGTTCAGCCGCAGGGGAGCGCAGGAATAGACGCATTACATTTTTTCCAATGGGGCTGTACTCACACAGGTGCGTGTAGGCGCTAAACGCAGGTTGAGACGCAACATGCTGCATTTTTCCAGCGGTCATCGCCCACACGTGCCTGTGTGATCACAGCCCCATTGGAAAAAATGAATGCGTCTATTCCTGCGCTAATGCAGAAAAACGGAATGCAGGGGAGCGCAGGTAAAAACGCTCGTCTGTAAGAGCCCTTAGTGAGTTAGCCTATGAATTGTTAGTAACCACCTGCCCATATGTGCAAGTATTGTTCATATACAGGGTTTACTCTATATCTTTGTGTAGTATTATAATTTTTTAGCAGAAGGCCCAGGCAGGCAATTTTGACAGACACATTTGCTGCTATAAGATGCCACAAACTGGTACATTATATTGAGCCTGTGTGGGGTTTTTTTAGGCCTTTAGTTATTTGAAATTCCAGTGCCTATTATGAATTTCAGTCCTGATATGCCTTGCGAGGGATTCAGAGTTGTATCCCTTGGAACTTGCCCTGACTCCCGCGCTGACCTGCTGGTTGACCACCAATTGGGATGATTCTACTTAGAATTTGGCATACCATTACCCTTTTGGTTGCATGCGGATCAGACTGGTGTATTACATTCCTCCACTTCCTGAAGATTCCTTGTCTTGGAACCAGAGGAGCGCACAGAGGTAGCATACAGAGTTAGAAGACGCACGTATGGGTTGGGTGCTGGTCGTGCAATGGCATCATCTTGCGGGTTAGGGTCGGGTGCAGGTAAGGATGGGGGTTGAGTTTTTCCTGACCTGCACACCACAACTTAGAATCCATTAGGTGGTAGCTATGTATGTATGGGCCCTGCACCCCTGATACCCTCCAAACCAGTGCTATGGATCCCACCACAAACCTCCCCCTGCCACCCTCCCTCTCTCCAGCTCAGTGCACATAATAATTCGAGGGTATGGAAAGGAGGAGATCACCACAGGATGTGTGCAAATTTACATGATCCCCATTATCAAGATAACCCTTGTATTCATAGTGTAATCCTGGCCTCGAAGATTGTGCCAAGAAAGTATTACAAATAAATGCAGAAACTTCTCAACAATCAGAATATATCAGTCACACGTGTGTGCAAAATTTACATCATCAAAACAGGTATTTGCAATAAACAATGAATTGCCTGGTAAAAATATTCTTAAAAACACATTGCACTAGAGGAAAACCAGTGATAATTTCCTGTGAATGGTAATAAACTGTAAAAAAGTAATGATCATTTACAACACAGTGCTCGGTGCTTGTGTTTTGCCAAGGGAATGACTGACAGATTGTAGACAGAAATAATCTCCAGTGCTGCTTATAATTTGATTTTGTTATTGTCAACAAGATCCCAAATATTGTGCGTATGTTCCACAAACATGCTGTCCCATGACTTCTAGCCAATGATTGTGTAAACTGACAACATTGCTCATGAATGCTCTTGTGTGGCCTTCTATGCATCTATTTATATCAGAGGAGAAAGGAATTAAAGAAAGTAGGATAGAATGGAAGAGTCCACTTTGACACTAAGGGGAAGATTTATCAAAATGTGAGTTAAGAGTTCAATAAATAAAAACTCATCCGTGTTCTATTTATTCCTATGGGATTTTTGGGAGAGTATTTATCAAATGGTATGTTCTAACTTTCACCCATTGATAAGTATGATTCTAAAAATCCCTTAGGAATAAACAGAACGTGGATGAGTTTTTACTAATTACAATCAGAACTCACAAGCGTCTATAATCTTGCACTTCTTTCATTCAATGTCAAAGCTGCATCAATCCTTTGTTAGCTAAAGTTCACAGTTAAGGGTAGGGGCACACGGCGCGATTTCGCCGCGATTCTGCGCTAAGTGAGTTGTCGCTGCGTTTTTTAAGCCGAAATAGCTTTGCTAACTTTGGCGCTGGCGTCAATGCAAATCGCGGCGAAATCGCTGCGCTAATTCACACGCGGCGATTCGTTTTCTATTGTCGTCCGAAATTGCCTCGCTGGGCGTTTCCGGGCGACAGTAGAAAAAGAATCGCCGCGTGTGAATTAGCGCAGCGATTTCGCCGCGATTTGCATTGACGCCAGCGCCAAAGTTAGCAAAGCTATTTCGGCTTAAAAAACGCAGCGACAACTCGCCCAGCGCAGAATCGCGGCGAAATCGCGCCGTGTGCCCCTAGCCTAAGTTAACTTTTAGTATGTTGTAGAATGGCCAGTTCTAAGCAAGTTTTCAATTGGTCTTTATTATTTATTGTTTTATAGTTTCTGAATTATTTGACTTCTTTTAATTCTTTCCAGCTTTCAAATGGGGGTCAGCGATCCCATCTAATAATAAACGCACTGTAAGGCTGCACATTTATTATTATTGTTATTTTTTTTTTATTCATCATTCTATTCAGGCCCTCTCATAATCATATTCCAGTCTCTCATTCAAATCAGTGCGTGGTTGCTAGGGTAATTTTGGCCCTAGCAACCAGATTTTTGAAATTGCAAACTGGAGAGCTGCTGAATATTATTTAAAGTAGAACCTTTGTTAAAAATATATTAAAAAAACATTTTCACAAATATTTTTTTTTCTTTCATTTTAAATTACAGATGGTTTATACTGTAAATGTGATTGCTCAATCATTGCTCAATCAGATTTTTTTTCCTGCTGCAAATGAAATTGCATGCATGATGCAGGAGTCAGCCAGAGTAAATGACATCTGGTTGGTTGTATTTGCAAATAAAGAACTGCCAGGTAAATCATTAAATATATAAACAACTGGAAGGAAAAATTAAAAAACTATTTGTGAAACAGATTCATTGAACATCCCCATAGCTGATTTTTTAATTGTGACTCTTCCCATTTAACCGATAACTGTTACAACAAATACCCTTCTCAGTCTTTACCGTCTCACTTTCTCCTTCTAACCTCCTCATGTGATCTTTTGCAGTTGATTTCCCCACAATTGTGCCGAATCTGATGCTCTGCGCCAAAACGCAGGCATCAAATTGGATGTGACGGAAAACAAGGTAAGGTATTCAAATGTCGGTTGGTGTCGCAGAGTTCATCCGACGCGACACAACTGTCGGATGCAGACACAGCATGCAGCGTCTGCATCCGACAGTCGTGTCACGTCAGATAAGCGCTGCAACACCATCCGACGTTCCTGTTGCTTACCTTGTTTTCCATTGCATTCGACTTGACGCCTGAGTTTTGTCGCAGATCCGACACAATCGCGGGGAAATGACCCATATAGTTGTACCCTTTCAGTACCACTCTCTTCTCCCTCAGGTTTTTCTCTGATCCTTAAGATCAGTGGGCAGTTTTTTAAAGGCTTAACTCTGGCACGCATGTGGTGGAAATCTTGTATAAAAGCTTCATTTCTACATCCTGTTGAGCGTCTATTCTGCCCTCTCCCAAGTCAAGCAACCTTACTATTATACACATTAAAGGCAAATCCAAACCACAATGCTTATATTTCATATTCAATATACTGGTACAATACATCCCAGTTGGTCCAAGACCTGCTCCCCATGGCCTTCTGAGCTACTCCCTGACTTCCCCTGCCCTGATTGTGACTGCACAAAAAGATAAGGTACATGCTGCCAGTGAAGGTGGAGAAGGGGGCTTGTAGCTGGGGGGGGGGGGCGGGCCCCTGATGTGGCAGCTCCAGTGGGTCCAGACACCTCAGTCTGGATATCAGCTATCTCACTCCTCCTAAGCTTCTCTCCTGCTTCTTCAATTATTTTGATATTGTACCTTGGATCTCAGCTTGTCTTGTCACTTTTGAACTTGCTCCCTTGATTCTATGCCCTGTTTTTGTTTAAACACTGAGGTACTGTCCTTGATTCAACTCCTACACACAGGCCTGGACTGAGAATCAAAATAGGCCCTGGCATTTCAGGTACACAGAGGCCCAAACAGCCTCCCACCAGCCCAATATACAGTGACCTTCTATGGCAACTTACAGCAGCCCCTCTGGCTTTTGCCAGAACCCACAGATTGCCAGTCCGGGCCTGCCTACACATATATGCAATGCATACCTAGCTTTAAGAACTCCCCCTCTTGATTTCAACAGGCCTGTGTCATGTATTTTCTTAAATAGGACACAGTAGATGCATCCTGTCTCTATGTACTCCCCCTTTTGGTTCTACCCAATTCTTACAATATCTTTTATTTATCTCTTGTTTTACAAACTTTCTGCACAGTCTGCTGAGCTTTACACAATGTAATAATGTGATCCTCCTGCAAAGACAACACCGTGTGCCTTCAGTTCAAGAATTTTCAACTTTATGGAACTTGCTGTATTCCTCTTCCCTTATCGGAAGTTAACTAATTCAGAGGCCAAATATCTGTTTAAGAGAAGATACTGATTCATGTCTAGTCAAGAAGCAGAGCTTGAAGTTGAGTATGTGTTTGACTGTATTTATTAGCTGGTTTATTATAGGTGGGTGTTACCTGGACTACTAAAGAGCCATAAACAGCCGGGCTTAGGAGACTCAAATAGGATTGAACTGGAGCTGACACTTACATGGCAGTGTAACCCACTATAACCTATAGCACTTAATATCTTCCTATTTGTGTCTCTAAGTTACCCTTTCATTTAGATTGTAAGCTCTACGGAGCAGGGACCTTCATCCTCTTGACTCACTGACACAAAGTGCTTAATCTTTGTTGTAACTGTACTGTATATTTATTGTACTTTGTACTTATTTGTATTTATGATTGCAATGACCCCTTGTTTGTTCTATTAATTGTTTGTTCTGTTGTACAGTGCTGCATTTTCAAGTAGTGCTATATAAATAAAAATATACATACATATGACCCCTTAAGACTAGCCCATAATACAGTAACTTCTAAGAAAATATAGTATTGGCTCAGCTTAGAGAAGTACAGCTAGTCTGTTCAACTTCTCCCAGCCTTTCTGCATTCAAAAGATCTCTTGAAAAACACTTATTTAGACAATAATGTAGGATAGGAAGGAGCTGACAATCCGCAGACTTAGCTGCAAAATTCCTTTATTACCACAACATGTTTCGGTTCATCATGGATCCTTTTTCAAGTTTTTCACTTGAAAAAGGATCCATGATGATCCGAAACATGTTGTGGTAATGAAGGAATTTTGCAGCTAAGTCTGCGGATTGTCAGCTCCTTCCTATCCTACATTATTGCATGAGTACAAGTTTGGCCTGGCTGGTGTGGCCTTAGTAGGAGAGTGAGCAGTAACACGGGTGGAGATCGTTTGAACAAAACTCCATTTTTGTACTTATTTAGACAAGCCTACCCTCATTTGGCTTAGCCACCAAATGCAATACCATATGCTACATCTCTGACCTTACTTATTTCGGATTGTGCCCGCTCCCACACCTTGTGTCTCAATCTCTTCCCCTTTTAGATTATAAGATCCTTAGCACTGGGGTTTTCTCCTTTGCATTGGTTACTGTTTTCTATGTATGTCATTCTGTATGTTCAACAAATTTATTTTACGGGACTGCTAAATATGCGAAATACATAATAGAAATGATAATAATAATGGCTGAGCTCACGATATAGGCAGCAACCCCAAAAACCATCAGCAGACTGCTTGCTACATTGGCAGAAACAGTGTACATGGAAACATAAAGACACAAACAAAAGCCCATGTACACTGAGTGTGCAATGTTGTTATGCAAGATTATACTGACTGGAAAAAGCAGAGGCCTATGATACTTATGGCAGCACCCTGCACTGCATAACATCACTACTACTCCTAAACACTCTCAGATGTATTGTAGAACAAGGAAAGTAGGCCCAAAAGACACATGCAGGACAAATGGAGACAGCTGTATCACTGCATGTGCAAAGGCATTCACAATCCAAGAACATTGTCTGCTATTTCATGAAACTAAATTACTCTCCATCCAGATAAATGAGGGAAAGCACATGCTCTGGCAGTCACCTGTGTATGGAGCCAACATGCCAATTTTTCCTTATTACTATTGGTACAGCGATCAGCCCAGTCTATGGCTTACTGCACAGCACATATCTGTGTGGTCTGTTTATAAGCCTGGGGCCTGATTACTTAGATCAAACCTGTCCAAATGGCGGCCTTCCCTGGTGTGGCCCTCCATTAAAGTCTGGCTGCTTACGTTTGTGTAAGCTTCAAAATTGATCAAAATTGAGATTAAAGGAACAGTAACACCATAAAATGAAAGTGTTTTAAAATAATGAAAATATCATGTAGTGTTGCCCTGCACTGGTAAAACATATGTGTTTGCTTCAGAAACACTACTATAGTTCATATAAACAAGCTGCTGTGTAGCAATGGCGGATATTGAAAAAAGGCTATATGGCACAGGTTAAATAGTGGATAACTATTCATGGGTCAGGTAAACTGGCTTGTGACATTGATCAGAAAAATCAGAACCATCATGACATATAGTAAAAAAGGACTGAGAGATGCATAGAGGTTTTGTGGTGATTGGTAACTTTATTGTTTGGTGATTGTTTAGGTCTATGACCTTGGTTATGTCCATTTCTTGGAAGTCCTTACTTCTCTTCCCCTTGCAAGAGAATACTTCTTTTTTCTTCTTCTTTCTTTTTGGTGCCTCTTAACCCTGCTCACACTACCCTCTCTGATTTTCCATTTAAATACTCTTTTTATATAAATGTATCCAGAAGTGCCGTCAGTCTGTGGAGTTTTTGCTATACTTACAGTGGGGACACTGTTGATGGAGCACCTGGATGAAGGGAAGATCGGCGAGCTGGAGCGGTCTATTTTCTTGTTTTTTTGATGTAAAAGGTACATAAACACTAACTGAGCTGCCAAACAAATAACATTTTTGCACAGGTATACCCAATTCCACAGACCATGAAAACCATGATATTCAATCTTGTATGAAACATTTCCTAACCCCCTTAGGCTCACAGAGTCCTTCAACTCCTACCTAGCCTTTTCCCATTATCAAGTGATGGATTCTGGGACTTGTAGTCCCTATGCTTTCCCCAAATGGTGGTGTCCATATATGCTGGAAACTAAAGGAACTGAATGAAAGTTGAGATATGGCTTCTATAAGACAGACTAATCAGAGTAGTAGAGTAAAAAAAATATACTAATTTCTGTAAGTTTATAAAGTGTGTACACACCTTTTTTATGTAAACCCAACTAAACAAGCTCATGCCAAAAAGGGGGGATTTATACAGTTATATTCTGAGACAATTTGCAACTGGTTTTCATTTTATATTATTTGTGTTTTTTTGAGTTATGTAGCTTTTTATTCAGTATATCTCTGGTTTGCAATATCTGGTTTCTAGGGTTCAAATTACCCTAGCAACCATGCATTGATTTGAATAAGAGACTGGAATATGAATAGGAGAGGCCTCAATAGAAAGATGAGTAATAAAAAGTAGCAATATCAATACATTTGTAGCCTTACAGAGCATTTGTTTTTTAGATGGGGTCAGTGACCCCCATTTGAAAGCTGGAAAGAGTTGACAAATAATTTTAAAAAAACTATAAAAAAAAACTATAAAAAAGAATAAATAAATGTTGAAAAGTTGCTTAGAATTGACCATTCTATAACATACTAAAAGTATACTTTCAAGGTGAACCACCCCTTAAAATGTAGTAAAAACTGAGAATATAAAGTAATCAGATGGCCACCAGGTGGTGCTAGGCAGCTACAGCTACGCAGAATATATGAAATGGGTCTTTGCTTTTCTAAAGGAGCCATGATAATCTGAAATCTGTGCAAGGGATGGACAGATAGACATGCCACTGCTGCCAACATAGTTGACAAAGGTTTGTGGTTCTTCCAAATTCTTTAATTGCACATTTTCATGAAAAGAAGGCATAACCTATCACCTGGGTCATAATTGTAAAGTATGGCAAATGCAGAGAGTGTGCATTATGTATTGTAAACATAATACCACTCCTGTTGGATGAATGTTTTTTTTAGATGAAAAATGTTGAAATGAAATGTATTTTAACTGTATTAGATCTGAGGTTATCCTGATCTCATCCAGATGCTTGCACATTGCTTTGCACAGCCAGACACATGAGAGCTGAAGGCTACAGCAGGTCCGGACTGAGAATTAAAATAGGTCCTGGCATTTCAGGTACACAGAGGCCCAATAAGCCCACACAGAGGCCCCACCAGCCCACTAAATACTGACTTTATATGGCACCTTATAGCAGCCCCTCTGGCATTTGCCAGAACCCACAGATTGCCAGTCCGGGCCTGGGCTACAGAGTTGCTGTTGTTTTTCTCTTCTGTGTCCTCACTCACACTTGGATGAGCACTACAGCTTTGGCTGTGGTTACCCTGAATAGTACAGAAAAAAGAGAAAGTATGACCCATATAGTTGCACCTTCCCACACTGATTAGCTGGATTCCCAAAGCAAAAAAGTAAAACGTAACTTTTATTAATCACATCCTAAAATTAATGTGAAACGAAATGAACATAAGGTGTATATTAAAACCAAGGTTAGGTGAGGAAGCTGAATAATAGCAAAAAGGGGTGTCGTTATGAATAATTCCGACATTAACCTTTTGTTTATAAAGAATCATCATACTTTGCAGTTACAGTAAATAAACACATCATAGAACACAAGGCTAATTAGTAAGAAATCCAGATTTGCATCACATGGCAGCCCAGAATCCAGTGCATTCAGCCCTGTAGCTTCCAATTCTATGACCACTGGGAAAGAACTGCATCAACAAACGGATGTTGCCCTCACCCTAACTGGATTTTTAAACCTGCCAATCTTCTATTTGATTTATCTCAAAAACACTTGAAGCCTACCCTCACTCTGTTTAGCTACCAAATGCTTATTTCTGATCTTGCCCACTCCCACATCTTGTGTCTCATTCCCTTCCCCTTTTACATTGTAAGCTCTTTTGCACTGGGCCTTCCTTACCTTTTGTACCGGCGCTGGTCGTTCTGTATGTAACTCTGTATGTTCTATGTATGTAATATATGTGATTTGTTTGTATAAACACATTTATTTTACAGAGCTGCATAATATATTGGCGCTACATAATAATAAAATAATAATCTTATCAAGGAGGCCTTGCCAACTTGCTTTTTCCTTATCCTTTTTAAGACTGTTAAATCTCTCAGCTAGTACAGTAAGAAGATAGATACACAGATACAATTTAATAAGAAATTATTCTCTAAATAAAAACATGGGAAGAAAAAGGTATGGCTTAGTCTTGCCATGCAGACATCTGTCAGTAAATGTATTACCTGTCATTTGATACCTTCTTATTTTCCAGACAGGCCAGGGTTTCAACTTTTAAGGTCAGACAGTTTTCAGGTTCCTCCCCCACTTAATCAATTCATTGTAATTCTAGGGGACAACCCTGTAGTCTTTTGCTCCTCTTAAGCTTGGGAAATTGTGAAAAAACAATTACAAGTTGTGCTTGCCAAACCAGGTTTTTGCCTAGTTATAAATAGTAAAGCTTTTTAATGGTTAATGCAAAAAGCTTTAATTGAGTTTATTCTCTTACTAGAGCTAACAGCATAATGTTGTCCAAAAAACTAAACGGATAGCATATACTCCCAGCAAGACATATTTTAAGTTTGAATAAAAAAGGCATGCCTCTCAACAGCAGTATCTAACTTGCCTACCAGAGAACAAGAGGGTCCTCTACTGGGTCAAGCCTATGAGAATGCCCATCAGTCCACATATATTTGCACTCTGAGTTTGTATATTTGGTACAATCTATAAAATCTATAAACCTCTGCGAGTTTGGGCCCTTCTGTACCTTCTGGAACAACATCTTCCATGCACCCCAGAGACTCCTTCCATCCCACACCCACATGTTGCTGAGAACATTGGAAATGACAGTAACCCATGATACTGTAAGCTCTACAGGGCAAGGACCTCCTTCCTCTTCTTTTTTGCATTCAGCAATTAATTATTAATTCATTAATTATTGTGTATATTTATTCTATTGCTCCTTCCCTGTTCTATTAGATATATAGTTTCATGTACAGTAATGAGAATACACCTAGCACTATATAAGTAAAAATATACATCTATACATATATTTATTTTGTCTTTTATTGGCTGGTTACCCATTTCCCAAATGCAGTTGAATTAGAGGTTATTGTAATTACTGTTTTAGAAAATCCAATGAAAAAAACAAGTTTCTGATCACATTTCTAATGAAGACATCCAGTTAAAAGGGTTTATACTAGCTTTAAAGAGCTCAAAATCTTTAAATGGGCAGTTATTTTGTGAAGGTAAACCACCAATTTAATTTAACTAAAGCCTTCATTAAAGGGATTGTTCACCTTTGAGTTAACTTCTACCATTATATAGAGTGGCATTCTAAAACAATTTGCAATTGGTTTTCATTTTTTATTATTTGTGTTTTTGAGTTGTTTAGCTTTTTATTCAGCAGCTCTCCAGTTTGCAATTTCAGCAATCTGGTTGCTAGGGTCCAAATTACCCTATCAACCATGCATTGATTTCAATAAGAGGAATATATATAGGAGAGGACCTGAATAGAAAGACGAATAATTAAAAGTAGCAATAACTTTTTTTTTTTAAGATGAGGTCAGTGACCCCCATTTGAAAGCTGGAAAGAGTCAGACAAAGAAGGCAAATAATGATAAAACTATAAAAAAAAAATAATAAAGACCAAAAGAAAAGTTGCTTAAAATGGCCCATTATATAATATACTAAAAGTGAACTAAAGGTGAACCATCCCTTTAATCATCATCTCCGTTTTGCTACACTAGTGTCACCAGGTTATAGTCTTATGATTCAGGTTCATAAAATGTAGATGATATTTCATGAGTAGTTTATTTGCTCTTTAAAGTGAATTTGCTAATATATTAATACATAAAAGAGTTCACACCTGACTGGGGGAAACAACTGATCGTGGCAGTTGCAAGGCGGCATTTCCGCACACGGCTGCCTTGAGTTATAAAATAGTCCCAATTCAGCATGACAATTATACTACATGGCACATAACATAACTAAACAAACTCATAATCTGATATTTTATACAGAATCGGCTTTGTGCTGAGGTTTATTGTTCCTTTAAAGGGGTTGTTCAGCTTTGACTTAACTTTTAGTATGACGTAGAGACTGATATTCTGAGACAATTTGCAATTGGTTTTCATTTTTTATTATTTGTGGTTTTTGAGTTATTTAGCTTTTTATTCAGCAGCTCTCCAGTTTGCAATTTGAGCAGTCTTGTTGCTAGGGTCCTAATTACCCTAGCAACCATGCAGTGATTTAAATAAGAGACTGGAATAGGAGGGGATCGGAGTAGAAAGACAGGTTATAAAAAGTAGCAATGACAATTTGTAGCCTTAAAGAGCATTTGTTTTTAGATGGGGTCAGTAACCCCTTTTTGAAAGCTGGAAAGAGTCAGAAGAAAAAAAGCAAATGATTAAAAAAAAACTATAAAACAGAAACAATAAAAACCAATTGAAAAGTTGCCATTCTATATCATTAAAAGTTAGCTTGAACTAGCCCTTTAAGACAAGGCTGGTAAGACTGCAGCAGGCGAGTGAAAGTGTGTAGATGGCTAGAGAGTCATTTCTTTGTGTTCTACTTGTATGTGGCGTAACGCTTGCCATCTTTATTCCTCGCAGTTCTTCGTTCGATGTAGTATCCTCGCAATCAGCCAGAAATGTCACAGCTCCTCACTAGCACAGCGTGTAGCAAGATCTGAAGGAAGGAAGCCTACTAACATGGTTTTATTAATCTTTAGTATCCGTCGATTTCCCCATCTCTATCAACTCGTTACCCTATTGGTTCAAATCTGTCTCTATCCCTGTCGCGGCCAATCAGCGGGCGGCACTGTTTTTCAGCGCTGCCCCACAATAAAAAGGACCTGAATAAAGCCATGAGAAAGCAAGTTGGACTGGCCCTAGAGGAAGAAGAGGCTGCGGCACCGGGACTGACCCGTGCCAACTTAAACCCAACATCAGGCAGCCTCCCTGGGACCCGGTTAGCAAGAAGCCAAACTAGAAGCAGCAAAACGTCGGTCCGGAGGAAGTGTCATCAGGTAAATAATAAGGGAGCCGGCAAGGTAGGGGGATGATGATGATGCTGAGCATGGGGAGCAGCGGTGCAATGATCCATACGGGATGGACGGGCTATTAATGAGCCTACGGGAATTAGCTGGGGAAGTGTCTCCTTTCTACAGACACAGCTGTTCAGCTACTGCCCCTTACTTTACTACTCGCTGCTGTGGCTTGAGCACAACTAGCCCAGTACCTACACTAAGCTTCATACTTGCCCTGGCCACTTGCTATTGTTCAGCCTTCACAGCATATACAGCTCTTTGTCTTCCAGGGGAATCTGGGATTTGTAGTTTAACAGCTGCCAGGGTAATGCTGCACTCTACAGACTGGGAGCAGCTGTTGTGTTTTGTGTCAGCACTGGGGGAAGCTGGGCTTTCACTGGCCCTGTTGCACTTTCTCATGATGGAGGGTGAATTTCAGTGCAAATAGATGTGATATTTGTGTTAGTGGTTGGGGCAGTTGTGGTATCTCATGTCGGTGTTAGTGATTGGGGCAGTTGTGGTATCTCATGCCAGTGTTAGTGATTGGGGCAGTTATTATGGCTCATGCCGGTGTTAGTGATGGTGCAATTTCCATTAGATTCAGGGATACAATACGTGTGGCATTGGCAGGATTACCAAGCGCATTGTGACAAGACCCATTTATTTGATGTGGTGCCCGGGGTGACTATAGAAAAGCACGTCATGCAGAACATCCAGCGAGTCCTACTAGCGGCCGGGCTGATAGCTGTAGTTGAGCACAGGTCGTTCAGTACATTGTATTGACTGTATTGTGACACTGAGATGTTATGGACAAACGAGCAGTCGCTGTAGTCAATTCTGTGTTCCAGGAGTTGTGAGTTTATTCACCGCTGGCAGCTCCCACCGTGCAGTGAAAGTGCAGTGCCAGAGATAATGGGCCTCGGGTGAGCTGGTATAGACAGCGCACTTATAAGCAATGTAACGCTCCCTTTGCGCGGGCACATCCATATCCCCCACCTCACGTCGCCATTGCCCGTCAGTTGTGCCTTTATTACTGCCCCACTTCCGAGCATTGCTCCGTCTGTCCCTGACAGCAACCGGAGGTGAGTTTGTGCCGGGGGCAATTACATGAGCGCTACATACACTCAGCCCGTGTGACGGCTCTAATAACTACTCAGCCCTCTTCTTCCTCCCTCACCCCCAGCCCCCGCACTGCGCTGCCCCGTCTCCCTCCTCCTCCGCCCGCTGGGCTCGCGCTTCTTCCGGCACCTTCACGCGCGTATGAGCCACAAGAGTCGCATCCTCGCGCCTGCTGGTTCAAACCGGCTTTCTCCTGACATCTGATTTCATCGCTCTCTCAGACTGATCCTTTAGCCAATAGAGCGCGAGTGCTGGGACATCTTACGGCCTATCAGAGACTAGATAGGCGGGGCATTTACTCTAGGAACGCGCTTATTGACGATCTGGTTGAAAACAGAGGCTGCCGGCTGTCAATATATCGATTTTTATGTTTGTTTTTCTTGGCCTGTCATTTTACAGCAGAAATAGCTCCATTTGATCATTAAAAGAATAACAAAAACAAAGTCATTGCATTTTCTGTTACACGTAGCACCAGCTCCTCAAAAACTGATGTGTCTTAAAGGCGCAGTAACACCCGGAAATGTATGTGGATTGGGGGTTGTTGTTAAGACAACAGAACTATATGAATTCAGCAGATCTCGTAGCAAACACCCATCAATAAAAACCTTGACTTGAGTTTAAAAGAAAACATTATTACTTGTACAGTTTATAAATAGATCCCATGACAGTAGGGTTGACACCTTTTCTGGAAAAAAATACCGGCCTTCCTATATTCTTGCCATTTTTTCCTATTAATAACATTGGCTTCAAGCATCATTTTTACTGGTCAGGCTGGTGAAATACCGGCCAGGTGGCAACCCTACGTACCAGTAAATACAATCGATGAGTTTTTATTTAAAGGACCAGTAACATTAAAAACATTTTTTTAAAAATTTGTTAGTATACATCAAAAAATAAACACCAACACAAATTAAACTTTTAAATTGCAAAGCCTTTATTAAAAAATAACTTACTGAAACTCCACTTCCGCTCCTCTTCAGAAAAGGCAACAGGGCGACCATCCATCCTGCAGCAGTTGATTTCTTCTCCCTGGCTATCTCTCGTGGCTGCTCTATGTCTGGTGCGCTCTGCATTGCAGGCAAGATTGGGGCGGTGAAACCCCGTCGCCTATCCAGCCAGAAGCCTCCTCCTGCTATAGCCTCAGCAGAGACAGCCAGCTTCCGTGAAATACTATGCACCGTGTATTGCAAAGTATCTGGCTCCGGAGAAGAGGCTGCGAGGACAGAGAAGATGGGGGAACAATAAAAGACTGACACAAATAGAGAAAGACTTTCCCTCTGAGTCCTGTCACTCGTACCTGTCACTGATCTCCTTTCCTTAATAATTTTTTTTTTTTAAAAAATCTTTAAATTGCAATCAGTGCAGTCCTTCTAGCCCTATTTCATGTGTCTCCAGATTTTCATGTGATCTGGTAATTCTGATACACAGATTATACATAATTCATCTCACCAGCCCCTACCCAAATGAGCCAATGATGTAAGGTTCCTATCACATATACTATGGTCAGTTTTATTCTTCTCCTATGTTTTTGGAGTATGGGAACCCAGAGGCAATCCATACAAGCTTGAGGGGAGAAAATAGCCTTTGCAGATAGGGTCCTGGTTGGAATCAAACATAAAACATTAGGTCTGTATGTAACAGGTTTTGGTAGAATCCTATCTGTACATATACTTTTTTATTTTTTTATTCTTACTTCCTCATCTAGGTTCAAGTACTTGCAGCAAGTTGTTACACATACATAAGAGGCCATTTACTCACCAAGGTCCAGTGTGCAAAATGCAATCTTGGGCTCAAGTTGCCATATAATTCACCCACAATGCAATGTTTTTTCCACCACAGTTTCAGAGTAATAGCGACAGTGAGGTGGCAAAGTGCCTGGTGCAATTTGCATTTTATGGATTTGCACATTTGTGTGTATGTTTCAACACAATTACTATTATACAGTGGAGACACTGAGGACTGAGCACCTGGGTGACGGGATTATGGGGAGCTAGAACATTTGTGTCTTATTGGATATGTTTCAATACAGATCAGTTGCAAATGCAATTGTCCATTCCATCAGTATACACTGCATGCCAATGGCACCGGCTAAGTGCTACATCGGTGGCTCAATGCCACATCTCTCTTAATAATGTCCATCCTCACACCTTGTGTCCTATACACCCTTTTTCTGTAAACTTTATTGAGCATGCTAATTTTTTGGTATCATTGATGTTTAATTGTACAGAGCAGAGCTAAGTAATATGTTGGCGCCTTAAAAAACATGTAATTAATGAAAAAAACAACCTGCCATTTAACATTGTCTGTTCACCTTATCTGCAGGCCACTGTTTCATATTCCTTTGTTTTTCTAAGGAAATTATTTCATGGCTGTACTTTAGTACCTGGTGTTGACAAAGGGGTTGCTGAGTTAAAATCTTTCACCTTGTAGCTGGAAATGTTTGCAAAGCAATAAACACATTTCAGTGGGAAGTAATTGGCATGGAGCTGATGGAAAGGGTCTTATCTGTTTATGGAGTGCTTCAATTATCTCTATGTCAATTTCCCCCTGTAATCTTGCTACTTTACTGAGATGTTAATCCGCTAGAGCTTTGTCCCTTTGATATCTTTTAATTGATAAGAATGAACTCTAAAACCTAATGAACTGTCTTGGTGAAAATTGTTTTTATAACTATATAGCAGCAATTATTTTTTCATTTCTTGTTCTGCAGATTTGATATCAACAAAGGCATTCGATTTATATAACTGAAGACATGGCGCCCACTTTGGCAACAGCACACCGGCGCCGTTGGTGGATGGCATGCACTGCTGTAGTGGAGAACCTTTTCTTTTCAGCTGTGCTCCTAGGATGGGGTTCTCTCCTCATTATGCTGAAGTCAGAGGGATTCTATTCCTATTTATGTCACTACCCAGGTAAGAAGGGTCTCAGCTTGCAAATAAAATGTTTATCTGTAGGGACATTTAATGATCTATCTTGTTGGGAACATATAGTTGCTTTCACTCTGGTCACCTGACTATTTGGCCCTACATGTGCTGACATAATAGGCAGATGTCAGCCACTGACTGGGTGAATCTGATAGTATTTATATCATATACGTATTGTAATTTCATTTTCTTTTAGTTGCAGTGCCCTTAATAAGTAGCAACACTAAACCTTTATGGAGGAAGACCCAGCCACATTTTGTTGGCTTTAACCTAACCTAATCATATTCCACATGATATTTTCATACTGGCACTTGTATTTATGAAAAACAGTAAATTCTCCTCCCAGGAATTAGAAGTGCATTACCAAGGAACAGATAAACTCACCTAAAGCCTTAATCAATGAGATTCTCTTGAGCAGAATTTTTATGCTCAGTCATAAATCTTTAATTGCTTTGTTTTCTTACTCTGTTTTTGCTGAGATTGACTACAGATATGCTTAAGATGTTTATGGTACTTTTGTTAGTAGTCATTAATGCCCTTGTGCACTATAAAAAAATAAGCA
Organism: Xenopus laevis; assembly: GCF_017654675.1. Classification (NCBI taxonomy): domain Eukaryota; kingdom Metazoa; phylum Chordata; class Amphibia; order Anura; family Pipidae; genus Xenopus; species Xenopus laevis. Next base: position 46,498,358 of record NC_054373.1, read on the forward strand.
TCAGTTTCTGCCAGGTATTATAATTTATTTATATGTTAATGTAGTATCTGTCAGATACGAGTACCAATGTTTTAATCAGCAAGAAAAGTCACACAAAACACACTTTGCTTTTCTGAATTCATATTGGGTGATTGTAATGTTCCTTTAACTCAACTTTTTTTTTTGTCTACTACCTGGTTATCATGTATTCCACTATCTGTCCAAACTTTTATACAATTTGTAGAATACGGGTACACCTACAGCAAGCAAATGATGTATGTTTGTGAGTTTTTTACACACCACTGTACATGTTTACATTACATATATAGTATCAGATGAAGGAACGGACTTTGCAATAATTAATTCATTCATTCATTAATTATTACAAGCATATTATGAGACATAGAAGGAAGGAGATCCATGCCCCACAGCTTACAGTCTAGTCTAAGTGGGTAGTTATCTTAAGCAATAAGTGCTGCTATTTATATGGACTAGTGCTCCTAAGGATATGGTGTGAGTTCTTTATGGAAGAATTCAGGGGAAGAATTTAATTCAGATGTAAGAATAACAACAGAAAAAGTTTAAGGCTGGAGATGACTGGATGACGGTGGTGTGAAACAGCAGTTGCTTTGAGAAGAACAGAGGAGGTGACAACATTGTAAGGTTTTAACAATGTAGGAGCAGGTTCTCTTTCAGGTCAGTTCAGAAGCATTCTAGCAGCAGATCTTGAAAAAGACAGAAGCCGGGTGATTTGTGAGTTTGGGATAGTAGTTAGTTGTAGTAGTGTAGGAAGGGTAGGCTAAGGGGGGGAGTGATTGTTTTAAAAGTTGCTTGAGAGGTAAAGGGACAGATCTTGGATCATGTGATGGATAAAGCAACAGGTTTTGGGGCAACTTTTAAGAACTGATTCTGCATTAGATGTAATTTAGTTAAATAGCAGATTAAAATGAAGCACACACCAAAAGGATTGGATATCTAACAAAACCTGACTAATTAAATTGCTCATGTAAGCCAGCTGTAATTGTAAACAGAACAGATGCATCTCTGCTATGTAGGGCAGGGAGCACTAATCTTAGAATGCATCTCATCTTTGTGGCTAATTCATGTTTTCTGATCTCATGTGTATGGAGCAATTGCACTTCAAAATAGTTCATGCCTACTCTATGTCAGTTCAAGGTGGAAGACTGTGGCTAATAAATTCAGTCAGCAGACTGAGGCCTTGTAAATCAGTTATCGCAGATTAACTATTATTAGGCCAGTACACCTAAAATTACTAAAGTGTGTTCCATGCTGCTTTATGTCAGAATTTACTCATGCTTCTTAAGTCACCTGAGTCACAGAACCGGTTCTAAACCAGTCATCCTCTACTTTTTCTAAATAGACACATCAGAAGGGTGGGGAACTTAAATATATGTTAACTGAAGAAAGGGCAACACAGAGCATTCCTGCATGCATTAAATAGACAAGTGTCTACTGGCCAGCTCTTTCTGTGTGCTCACAGTTCTGCCTCCTAAAGGTGGTCATCCACCAGCCAATATTACCTGCCAACTTAGCCTCTCCAAATGTTGCCAGTTTGTTGGCCTGTGTATGGTACAGAATCAGGCAAAGATACACTTATTTGGTGACCTCACCAATTGAACAGATTTTCCAGTGCACTGCTGCTAGTTTAAGGCTGGACACAGAACTTGGCATCATTCATTACTGGAGAGAATTTGCCACCTTTTCAAGCGAGCAGATATTTCAGATGGACACATGCAGCTCAGCATCATTCAATACTATAATAATACTGGGGTAAGGGTGGAACTGGGGATTGATTAAATCCACAGAATGGGTTGCTACAGAACAGTGGAGAGTCAGGCAGCCTTAAATTTATTGCTTAATATTACATTAACAAAGGGGCAGAGGGCAAAACATTGTTTGATGGTTTAGCAGCACAGACAGCACCTTATAAGTCATTTACTCCAGAAAGTGCTGCAACAGGCAAGAAATTGAGTAGACGTAGCATAAAATATGTGATATGAAAAGAGGACTCTGATCACCTCTGCATGTACTTCTCATATCTTTTTTTTTTCAACAATATTTTTATTGTTTCACAAACAAATGCCAAATGTACATCACAAAAGTGTGGCAGGTCATCAAAAATAATGTAAACAGTCATGGGCGGTCACAAGTAAAATATCAGTGCACATTGACATCAACTTTGGTTATACTTCTCATATCTTTAATCTGTCCAGAAACAGCATCTCAGCAGTACAGCACTGCACTTTGAACTGTTAGGTAAACCTCAGCTGCCTATCCAAGCAACTTCCAGAATTGCTGAATGTCTTGCTGAACTTTGGTAAGAGAAGAGAATCCTGTCTAGCCTAAGTCATCACAAATTCCTAAGGGGAACATGAAATTTGCTTAGTGAGCTTTTCCTGCCATCAACAAACATTGGATCTGATCTATTATGTACACCACATTTGTCCAATCAGGAATGGGCAGACAGTGGCCCTCTAAATGTCACTAAAATATAATTTTCACCTGCACCTCATGACAGGCTACAGGAAGTTGTAGCTCAACAACATTCAAATGGTTGTCGGTTTTCTTTGTATTGCTTACATACAAAGACTTTAAAATGTGCAAACCACACATACATTGCATGCTTATTGTCACACTGTTAGCCACAATCGAAACAGTAGCTGTCTACTTGAAAGGTGCACAAATTAGTGTCCCATCTCTTGTCAGTCCAGGTATTTGCTAGAATCAACATTTGTTTGTAATTGTATTGCTTTTCCTTAAAGAGCAACAAAACCAGTTTTAACACCTGTCCTAGGTCTGCTAGATATGCCTGGTGTTTTAGACCATGCACATATTACCTTTCTATGGCTGATGCCAGTGCCCAGTTGACATATATGTCTGCCCAATACTCTTCACATTATAAACAAAGGGGCTCAGCAAAGAAGCAGTAGAGCAGAGATATGGAGACATTTGTGGATGAGGTTATTGGGCCTGCAATCCTCATCCCTGGATGAACTCTCAGAAGCGATTTCTGCGTTCCTGTAAGCAAACAGCAGAGATGTTGAGGAAATCCCTTACAAAAGTGGTCTTCCTCCACTATATATTTCTCAGGCTAAAGAATACTAGTACACTCATAAATACAAAATCCAACCCACAACACTTTCCATATTCAACTCACCGCTCCATCCCTCTACAAATGAAATAGTAGCATCTGAACATACCCCCCAGGGCTTTCCTTCTTTACAGAAAAATTCAACCTGTGGGGAAAAAACCCGTACCCCCCACCCCAGGTAGAACCACCCTCCCTCCCCCCCCAGGATAACTACCCCCCCCCCCCCCCCGGGGAAATGCCCCATATTCCATACTTACCCCTCGGCGCAGATTCTTCCAGCGGAGTTCCACGCATCCATCTTCCGTGTACTCTGTAAGCTGACTGGGAGACCGGTATTTCTGCGTGTGCGCAGTTGGAACAGTTTGCTGGTATGCGACAACTGCGCATGCGCTCAATTACACAGAGATTGCCGATCTCTCAGTCAGCTTTTCCCACCCTCCAGATACCAATATTCTCACTCTTCCTATTCTTAAGTCTCAAAACTTCTCATGTGCTCTCCATCAACAACTTGCTCACTTGATCATATCACCTCTACATAAACTGTGTGTATTCCATCCCTCTCTAACTTCTGGTACTTTCCCCTCATTGTCCAAATATAGTTCGATTCCGAGGAAGCTTGGATCACTCCCAAAAGTCCAGCGTCAACTCAGGTTCTCCTCCACCTGTTAGAAAATTCTTCCAAATGAAAAGCCGCTGTATTCCTCCAAATAAATTTGGGGAGGGAGAATAACAGAAATACATTTTATATAGTGTAGTATTTTTAAACACTTTCTCACTGACCCCCTTGGTGTCTTTAAAACAACCGTGCTTCACAATTAACACTATATTGTGTCGTCAAATATTGCGTGCCAAACTTAAACTCAAACAAATATAAAAAAAAAATAGAAAAAAAGGAGGAAAAGAATTGTTTTTTGAAATATTGCGTTAAAGGGTAACTCGTGACCACGTGATCAGTACATGCAGCCCTTACTGCTAGTTACTTTCCCCTCATTGTTGGAACAGGCCTGTGTCAAGCACATTCTATAAAAAAGCTACACTGGACCTATCCTGTTTGTCTAACTACCTCCCTGTCTCTCTCTTACCGCTAGCCTTTAAACTTCTGGAATGTCTGGTCTTTTCCCGTATTACTAACTTTCTCTGCACCAATAATCTGCTAGTCTATGCAATCTGGCACATCAACCTGCACATTCCACTGAGACTGTCCTATGTAGAGTTGTTGATGACCTTCAGACCTCTAAGGCCATGGGACATTACTCTATTCTCATTCTTCTGCTTTTGATACTGTTGGCCATTTTGTTCTAATGCAAATTCTCCATACAATTGGTATCTGTGAACGAGCTGCATTCTGGTTCCTTTCCTACCTTTCTGACTGTTCCTTCTCTGTTATTCTTGCTAAGAAATTCTCTTCCCTTGTTCAGCTTAGGGTGGGGGTACCTCAGGGGTCTGTCCTCTGTTGTTCTCCTTGTACACTCTATCTTTAGGAGACCGTATATCTTTATTTGGCCTTAAATATCACTTGTATGCCGATGACATCCAGATATATTTAGTCACCACTTCACCAACCACTGACATTCAGACCCAGATAGCAAACCTTCCACCTTCTTTTCAATTGCCACCTCTCGTTTCAAACCTTCCTTTCTTGCTGCTCCATCCATGAATTCCTCTGGAAGGCATGCTCTCTTAATCTCTTCAAGAAAAAACAGAGTCTACTAGAACATTAGTCTAGTCCTGGTACCTATTGAACAATGCCTTTACCTTATGCACTTTTTCCCCTCCAATTTGTGCTTGAATTTTAGCCACCAACCCACTTAGACTGTAATCGCTACAGGACATGGGCCTCCTTCCTACTGTGCCTTTTCCACATACTGTAGCACTTAAGCTCTGAGCTCTGTGTATATTTATTGTATTTATTGTCTGACTTGTCTTTCCTGTGTGTACTTTTATATATAGTACTTTTATTCATATTGTACTTTTATGCATTGTTCGGCGGTCCTTAACAGCGCTTTACAAACAAAGTTATACATACATTACCTCTGGACACATTCAGCAGCCGTATGACAAGCAGTTGTTTTGTTTCAGGGTTTGAGGTGTCTCCTCTAAAACACAGACATGAACACTTGAAGTAAATTACATTTTTTATATTTGCATCTATATGTTTTTGTGGTTTTTGTTCACCTTTCCATGATCTCTTCTCCTTTCCTGAATTTAAAATAAACCCTGAAAAATTTAATTGCAACCCAGTTTCTGTAAAGGCATGTTTATAGCCTCATTAATTTTTATTTAGTGCCATAAAAACTCATCACACAGCAATAAATCATTATCCAGATTGCGCATTAACCTGCAATTATATTTTATATTGTAGAGGCATGCTTTAGATCAAGGTTAATTTTCCCTTTAAACTCTAATGTCGTTATTCAAGCAGGTGTCAGTGTGAGATATTGACAGTTGCTTTGGGGTAAATGTTCACACCCAAAATTGAACTGAAATTGCAGTTGCAGCACTGATAAGGCTAAACCAGTGGCTGAAAAATTCTTCTTGTTCTTTTTAGTGTTTAAATTTGAGAGACCATATATGAACACTTGTACAATGAGTGTAGAAATATGCTGGTTTGTATTGTAGTATGTCAAAGGGTTTCCATAATTTTAAAACGTGTCTAAATATTTCATGACATTTTGCAAGCTCTTCTCATAATGCAGGGCAGATTCATGATCCTTAAACTATCCAGATTTCATAGAAATATACAGTATATTTGAGCTGCTTTGAAGTTGTTTCCTCTTCCTTGCTTAGCTTTCAAAGTAAGGTTGTGGGCATAAAATCTTGCACTGATGTATCCTAACCAGACAGCAGCAGCATTTGCATTAGCAGCATATTTTCCCATTCATATTAATGACAAACAGCTGCGGTTGGAAGACCATGGCAGTAGAAATAAGCCATCCATAGCCACTAGGAACTGTGCTTTTATTATTACATATTCTGTTTTTTACATAAATTGTTTTGCAGTAGCAGAACATTTGATTTTATAAGAAAGTTATGGTGACCCAACCTAAACAGTATGACTACCAGTTGTTTTCTCTCTCTAGCCACGTTGCGAACCTCTACAATATGTAATTATTGTGACACTCTCATTGTTATTAGGTATTGAAACCACGCCACTTTATTGATCTATTTAATTTTTGTCAGATAAAAAACAACAAAAGACAAATATTTGAAAACTGTTAAAATGCATGATTGCTATTGATTTCCTTTTGTTTGAATACACTATTTATGTTGATAACAATTTCTTTATGGCTTTGTTTGATCAAGACCAGCTTGGAGTTTCCATAAAGTGTGTATGTTCTGGTTAATCTTCATACAGCCAGACTATTAGGGTTAAACAATTGCACGTTGAATCGTGCCAGTTGAACTTTGTATGCCTGGACTAAGCTCCCTTTCATATAATTCTGACTAATATATCTTTATGCAGAATAGTAATTGCTTCTCCGTATCCACCTTTGCACATTGAGATAAGATTTCTAAGCAGGAGGGCCCGGATTCCTGGTACTAAGTGGTAAAAGTACAATTTTGGACTTTTTTGTCCATCTTCTTCATGTTTCAGTCACAAAGACCATAATTAACTTAGGCTCTTTTCAATTTTGAGTACGCGTTAATGAACAAACAAGTAAAATATAATACATATTTACTTTCCCTTTGTTTTAAGAATATGAAGATTTTCTAGAGTTCCAGGGAGATCAAAGTTGCATTTTAAGCTGTTTAAAAATTTGTTCCTAGGGAGAATTCCCTTTGAATTCTTATAATTTCTTGTAATACTAACTTCTTGTTGTAAAGCTGTTGTGTGTGCGGTAACCCTCAATAGGACCATTGTCACCAATTTAATGAGCCAGGTATACAGAACCACTCTGGATCTGTGCCATATTCGCTGGCAGTGGATTGGAAGTTGCAAGGGGTCGCTGATAGCTGGGTTGTGTTGACAGCACGGCTTGATGGTAGGAAAGACTTGACAACATGAAGACACTGAGAAAGCTTTTTTATTTTGCTTTGTCATACAGTGTCTTGGTCACACAGGCACTAGAACCTGAACAGAATCAGATGAAGCTGGACGGTTTAAATGACCGTAGCAGAGTTTTGACTATTGGACAAACAGTGGCAGAGGAGGGATTTTCTTCCTGAAATTTTGCTTTGCATCACTGGGTCCAATCAATAAATATGATGTGTTCCTATTACGTTGAATTGTGATACATAGCAAGCTGTTCAGGGAATCCTAGCACCACAAAGATAAACTATTTAAAAATGTGCAAAGGCAGTGTCGGACTGGGAGGGTCTGGGCCCACCAGGGCTGCACACCCCCCTGGGCCACCCAAACCCCTGGGCCACCCCCATGCCACAATTCCCCTTTCAGCCCCCCTTCCAGCACATAACTTCTTCATGCACGTTATTTCCTCATGCAGTGTGTGTGGGGGGTGAAGTTAGGAAGGGGCCCTACCAGTCGTGGGGAGCGGGTCTGGGCCGATATATTCCAGCTCTCTTGTTTTATTCCTATACACTGTACTAGAAGGCAAGTAGAAGAAATAAGGCCTACAAGAACAATCAATAGTTTGATTTTCTTGCTGTTTGGACACAAAGTTACAGGCAATAAACAGTGATTTACATGCTTCTGTGCAACTGATGGTGATAATATATATACATGTTTGTGTGTATATATATACATATATATATATATATATATATATATATATACACACACACAGCCACATTTAAAAGTAAAAAGACTTGGAGAGCAACACAAGCAAGAAAAAGTCCAAAGGGTTGTGATTGGATGTTTGGTAGCCTCTATATGGCTCTGTTTGGCAGTACATCTAGTTTTTATGCAACCAAAACTTCCATCTTGCCAGGAATTCAAAAATAAGCACCTGCTTTGAGGCCAATGGGAGCAACATCCAAGGAGTTGGTGAGCAACTGGAAGTAAGAGAGGGGATTGGGCTGGGGGACACTAGCTACCCCTATGATATGTCAATAGAAGGGATTGGACTGGGAGCAATAGCTACCTCCATAATATGGCAAGAGAAGGGATTGGGCTTGGGGCAATAGCTATCTACATGATATGACATGAGAAGGGATTGGGCTGGGGCAATAGCTACTCCCATAATATGGCAAGAGAATGGATTGGGTTTGGGGCAATAGCTATCTACATGATATGGCATGAGAAGGATTGGGCTGGGGGCAATAGCTACCCCCATAATATGGCAAGAGAATGGATTGGGCTTGGGGCAATAGCTATCTACATGATATGGCATGAGAATGGATTGGGCTGGGGGCAATAGCTACCCCCATAATATGGCAAGAGAAGGGATTGTTCTAGGGGCAATAGCTACCACCATGATATGGCATGAGAAGGGATTGGGTTAGGGGTAATAGCTACTCACACAACTATCTATAAAGTAAGAAGTTTTTATCAGATACTGATCAGATGGCTGCAAAGTAACATAACAAAATTTGTTCTACTCTTCTACTGTGAGTCTGAAGTAACACTCAGTGTGCATGACTTGCGGTGTGCTAAATCCGTGACGGGAGATTTATTTACTGGCAACAAAAAATATAAATAAATAAACATGGATGGACAGGCAGGTGCCTGGATATCTTTGTGATAGGCAGTGGAGATTATTAGAAATTAAAATGTGTTTAGTCTAATTAGACCGTAACAATAGAGCAGCTGATGATTGCTAACTGCCGACTGAGTGTAATGAGAATATGTGAATGTATAATAGGCTAGCAGTGTCAGTTGTAGGGCAAAGGAAGAATATTGCAGATATATTCTCAGAGCCACTGTGGCTAAAACTCTGTGCTGTTTGTGTATGTGTGCTTCTAACTCTGTTTCTTCTATCTCATTGCCCATCCCTCCCATCTTGCATTACTCAGTATCTCCTTCTGTCAATTCATCTCCCTTGCTGGGGATTTTATGTTCCAGCATGACTGATAGCATTGATAGCTGTGCTGCCATATCACTGCCTCACAAGCCACCTCCATTTTCTTTATCATTAGTGTTAGCGCGCCATTTCTGTTGATGGCTTTCAAAATCAAAATAGGCTTCAGTGGTCTGCACTCTACATACTAGTTATGGATCTTGGACATTGCATTTATCCTTTGTAAAGCCTAAATGATTAGACAAGTCACAGCTGCCCCCTCGGATTCAGTGATTCTAGTTGCACACTTTCTACACTGGACCTGTGCTCCTCTTCTTGCACCTGTGCTCCGTCCTAGCATACTTTCCCTGCATTTTAGTCCTGTGTCGAAAGAATCCCCTACATTGTTGAAGCTGAGCGCACATGCAGTGCAAAAAGTGGAGAAGAAGAGCATTACTGGCATGTTCTCTTGCCCAGGGTGGGGCAGAAAATGTCTGGGAAACGGAAAATACGGTTACCCTTAGCAGATGTACTTTTTTTTGGAGAAGAGCAGCTATCTGGGAATAGGAAGAAAGCTACTAGATTTACTGCAGGGTCACCCACAGTAATCCTTTCCTTGTTCTTTACCTCCCTGCCTGGGGTATTTCCAGGTAGGGCCGGATTTACATAGTGGGGCCTAGGTGGCCTTTCCACAAATCCGGGCCTGTTTCCAGGGACAAAGCTCCCTTGAAAAAATTGTCAAATAATATGTGATTCTGGCAAATGTCAGAGGGGCTGCTGTAAGTTACCATAGATAGGCAATATATATTGAGGATTTTGGGGGGGGGCTGTTTGGACCACTGTGTTCTTTAAATGTCGGGGACTGGTTTTAATCCCAGTGAGAACCTGATTGACATACCTATATATATTTTTTTTTTCTTCCAGAGTACAGAGACATGCAATTATTCTCATTGATTGTGTCTCAAACAGAGCTAGAGTCAAGGCTTTCAAGGTATGCAGCATTCCTGGAATTTGCACTCAGATAACAATAAAGGCAGTAAAATATGGAACAGTTGCAATGACCTACACACCACCATGTAGTTCCAAGTAAATACCAGGTTAATAACCCAGAACAACGTGAATACCTTCTGTGGCTTGAGAGGGGGTTGGGGCAATGTTCCCTCTAAGGTGCACTCTAAGGTGTGCTAGCTCACACATCAAATTGTGGTGTGCAGAAAGCTAGGGATGCGCCGAATCCAGAATTCGGTTCAGGATTCTGCCTTTTTCAGCAGGATTTGGATTCGGCTGAATCTTTCTGCTCGGCCGAACCGAAAACTAATTTGAATATGCAAATTAGGGGCAGGGAGGGAAATTGTGTGACTTTTTGTCAGGAAAACAAGGAAATAAAAAATGCTTTCCCCTTCCCACCCCTAATTTGCATATGCAAATTAGGGGTTGGATTCGGTCCGTATTCGGCTGAATCTTTCGCAAAGGATTCGGGGGTTCGACCGAATCCAAAATAGTGGATTCGGTGCATCCCTACACAAAGCATTTTGTGTGAAAACACAAAATGTTGTATTATTTCTGAGAACACAGTTTTCAAAAACTGTGCACACAAGTTTAAAATGTGCGCACAAAATAATTTTTTGCGCACACAGCTGAGAGGGAACACTGGTTGTGGGTAAGCACAAAACTTGTTATCTCAAAAAAAAAAATCAAATAAGTTCAAGCTTTTATCTAATAGCATACCACATTTTCACCACCGTCATCCAACACAAAACAGCGGTGGTCAAAATACCTCTGTCCACCTGCACCTGCTCAGGTGCAATTCGATCAGCCCTTAGATCATCTTTGTGATTCTAGTACCTGTACTTTTTTTTTTTTTACCTGTAGCAGCTATTCAGTTGTTCTCAGGCTACTGGCGCTTAAGTAGCGTTGTGTGAATAGTACCTGGCAATTTCCTTTACTTTCTATGTAAATAAAAAACGAGCGACTAGTCGCCGCTACTCACTTTTTAAAAACGTGGGCGACAAATAGTCCCGTGTGAATCAAGCCTAATGGACAGATTAAATAATGAAAGTAGCTATTTTTGCTGTTGGTTAGTGGACTGGGGCAAACTTTTAGTATGTGATTTTGCATGTTTAGTATGTGATTTTTGTGTTCCTCAATACCTGGAACCCACTAAAAAACATGGCTTTGAGGGCCCCGCTTAAAAGTCATAAACGAAAAAAGGATAAGAAATATTTTTAAAGAAAAGTCTACAATGGAAAGAAGAAAGAGTTTGTTATTAATTAGCAGAAATAACATAGTAAATAGGGAATGAAAAAGGATATTAGACCTCTCTTCAGTTCTTTACTCAGACATTGGCCTCAATATCAATGCATCTAGTAAAGGCCCATCTAGGCTGTGAGCAGCAAGCACTCTGTGCTTGGAAGCCTATCTTGGTTATACTTCCTGATTGAGTTTAGCCTTTTTCATTCAAACAACAAAACTACTTTTTTGTTAACTATTACCAGAAAGGTAATCCAGAATATCTAGTAAAGGACGGCAGGACTGTTGAAATAAAATGCTCATTGTGTGCAGTCAGGTTAAATAAATAACTAAGGCAAGGTGTGGCATCCTAAACAGAGTATGCCAACTTATTCCCAGTCTGATTCAGACTTATCGGTTATTGGTTCAATCACTTGTCAGAATGTGTAGTAATATACTGCATTTGTTGGGTTATTATTATTATTATTAACGTATTTATACAGTGCCAATAAATTATGAAGCACTGTAGCTTATTAGATGAGCAGAACTTAATACCAATGTATTTTGATTTGATTTTTTTTTCTCTCAGTCTCTTGACTGTTGTGGAACCCCTGGAAGAGACAGCAAACACAAAGAATTCACTAAGGAGTTCATAATATTTTGTCCTCTAAAGTGAATGAGTGGGGGCAAAGGCAGTTTTGGCATTTCTTAATCATCTGAAATATGCCAGTGAAGAAAACACCTTGTGTTCCATCAGCATTAGAGAGTCTAAAATAAGTACCTGGGCCTCAAATAAAGTGGGACTCCACAGAGCAGCAGTGAAAGTAGACGGTGCTCAGGACAAAACTGTAAGGAGTTCTTACCTGGCGTCCCAAGATGGCTGAGTCCAAGATGGCGGCGTTCTCCATGTGCTTCCTTCTGGTCGCAGTTCTGTGACATCACGCCAGCGTCAGAATATCAGCCAGCATCAGATTCGTCGCCGGTGCCTAAGCGCCAGCGTCAGAATAGACGCCAGCGCCAAAACGCCTGCGTGAAGACGCCAGCGTCATGACGCCACTGCGTCTGTTTTGGCGCCAAAGGAGGCCTATAAAAGATGCTGAAGCACTGCAGACTGTGCCCTACTATAGGTTCTTCCTCGTGAGTTCCTGGGTGCGCTTCCTGTGATTATCATTCCTGATCCTGTGTATTGACCTTTGCCTGATTTCGTATTCTGAACCTTTGCTGCCTGAACCGACCTTATTGCCTGGACTTCGACCACTCTCTTTCTATATCCTTGCCTGTACCTCGAACTATTGAATTGGTGCTTCCTCCTAGGTCCGCTACTCTGCTACTCTAAAAATATTGGCTATATGGAAGGTATAGAAGGGTGAGAATATTGTAGCAGTGTGGATAATAGCCTTTGGGAAGAGGTGAGCTGGTGGGCAAAGGAAGCAATAGGATCCAGTATTCTCTTGTGCACCCTCATTGATTTACCTTGAATTCAACACAAGGCACAGGCTGCACTGATATCCCCTGTTGCAAGTGCCCCAATAGTGCTCTAGTGCTTGCTACAGGGGGTTTAGTAAATGGCACCTAATGACTTGGGAACACCAGGCTTAGCAGAATGAGATAGCATATCTAGCAGTTGGGGTAATAGCCTCTAGGCTGGTACTGTTGCAGTGGAATAGCAGGTATAGCAGGAGAAAATGAAGCCTCTGGGAAGGGTTAATGGATAGCAAATATAGTACTGTGAGATGCTGTCTGTAGCAGTCAAGGTAACAGTAGTGGAATATAGGATGTGATGGTGATGGACCTCAAAGTGGACAAGGTTACAGAAAATGGAAGGTTTTCGATGTGTCTGGGTGTTGTATGGGTAGATTGGGGTGTTGCATAAAATGTTTAAATGTTTCAATTGATGGTAGATATGGCCTCTGGTTAGGGACTGTGGTTATGGGTAGCAGGTTCATCAGAGTGAGATGATGACAGGTTAGCCCAACATATGTAATTTCAATTGTTAAAATACAGGCAGTCCCTGGGTTATGTACGAGATAGGGTCTGTAGGTTTGTTCTTAAGTTGAATTTGTATGTAAGTTGAAACATACAGTATACATTTAATTATTAAATGCAACATAGACAAATGTTTGTCTTTACATAATATTTATTTTTACCTTTCTATGCATATGTATTTTACCTTTCTGTGCTCTGCAGTAGACAACACATGCTAGAGGGGATTGGGGCGGGTAGTTTATTAAAGCTAAATGCTAATACAGACTAAGCAAACCACAGTACATTACTGTAATAGCCTCTGTATGTAAGTATGAGTTGTATGTAAGGCAGGTGTATGTAACTAGAGCACTCCCTGTACTCTCAATTGTCTAGGAGTAGTTTTCATCAGCAGCTGGACAGTACCCTTGTATATAAACCAATTTTAGTTTGCCCCAAAATCAGTTTTGCTGATTTTACTATTCCATCCACTTGCCAGTCTGAAATTCAAATTTTGGAATATGTCGGTAGTATTTGTAGCACACTGTGCCTTGGAGCTTGTCATCCTGCCATACAAATGCACAGAATATATTCTCTGTCTTCTTAAAAAAACACTCATTGTTCTTGAGTCTGCATTAATAATAGACTATAAGTCAATATATGTTTGAAGCTAATATACAGGAAAACATATAAATGACACTCAATACTGTCAATTTTAATCTGCAGCAAAATATTCATTATTAAATTAAATTAAAAGCATTGTTAACAGTGGCGACTGCACATTAACAGTGGTCTGGCTCAATTGCTGACTGATGTCAGCATAATCATATAATCAATATCAATCATTTGTTTTGTTTAAAGGGGTGGGCCAACTTTAAACAAACTTTTAGTATGTTACATAATGCCGAATTCATTATTTATTCATTATTTATTATTTTATAGTTTTAAAACTATTTTCCTTCTGACTTTTTCCAGCCTTCAAATGGAGATCACTGACCCCAAAAAAACAAATGCTCCATTAAACTACAAATGTATTGCTATTGCTAATTTTGATTTCTCATGTTTCTGTTTAGGCCCTCTCCTGAGGACAATTGCAGATTGTCTCCAGTTATCACCATATTGTACTAAAATGTCATTTAAAGGTGAACGACCCCTTTAATAGCATTTGGCCATATTGGTAATATGCCATGATCAAAAATACTTGCAGAGAACTTAAGTGTAACAAACTAGTCAGTTGGAACCTCTAGAGACAGCAGGTACACCCAGTTGCACAGGGCACCCCTGTGGATTCCGGTGTTCACCAACGCCCTTTTGGGGCCCCGGGCTCTCTGCTGCAGAACCTACAAGGAATACTGCAAAATAGTAATAAGTCCAAAACAAGGTACCGGCAAGGATTAGGCAAGAACATAGTCGAAGATCAGGCGAAAATGTCAAGGCAGGCAGCAGGAATCGGTGTCAAAAAGTCAGGCAGGAGTCAAAAACCAGGAATTCAAACACAGTTCCAACGCTTCTGCAGGATCTGTAAACAGAAGCCACCTTGGGCACTGTCAAAATGGAGAATTTGTCTTTTAAAGAGAATTTGGCGCCAAAAATTCATATTCTGCCGGCAAAAGATGACGTTATGACGCTCGGGGTCAAGTGCCAGCGTCATCTTGCCCCTAAAACCGGAAGTGCGCGACGAGAAAAGATGTGACGGGAGGTAAGGGACAAGGGAAATCTCCTGGCGCGTCTTACACTAAGCATGTAGTCCCGATTTAAAAGTTTTTTGCTTTCCACTTGAGCAGAACACTGAAATGACATATAAGCATGCAGGCTGAATGATTTACTTTACAGTTGTGGCAAGCCAGCTGTCCTTGTAGTATTGACTCCCAGTGTCCCCTAACAATAGAAGAATGTCTGGGGATGCTGGGAGATGTAGTTCATCTGGAAGCTGACAAAATGAGCTATATTGCATTACAAGGCATCTGTCCTAAATGCCAAGCCTGTGAACTGATAACCGAATATCCAATAACTGACTTCTTTTGAATATCAGGGGGTGTAAACTGAAAGTACAATTTTTCCTGATTAAGGAAAATGTAATGCTAAGCAACCTTGCCATATGCAGTCATTATTAATTGCACTTGACAGCAGTATATTGTTGTCCCTTTCTGCACTGCTGCTTCTGTTTCTTGAAACAGTGTTAGCAGAAATTAGTCTTGCATGCTGCTTTCTGCTACATTTGTTTCAACAGAGTTAAAAAAAGGTTTAGAAAAAACGGACAGATTTTGATTTTATAGCATCACATTTTTAAAAAATGACCGCAGTTCATGTACTGTATATTGGAAAGTTGCTTAAAATTCATTCATTAGGCTTTTTTGGGGGGGGGGGGGGTTACATCCCCTTTATGCCATACTCAGTTTTGTCTCATCATGGAAGATGTGATTTCATTTGATTTGAAAGTGTTTTCTGTCTCCTAATTGTGCTAATGAACATATTTCAATGCTATATATAGTAAGTGATTCCATCTATTTACTGAAGCAAAACAGCCATCCATCAGCTTGTACCCAAAGATGTCCTTCTAAATATGAATTGTAGATGCTCTAAGACAAACAAGCCATTTCTGCCCTGGGAATGAAGCCAAGGTCCTTGAGTGTTGAGGATGGTGTCTAAGCCCTGTTTATATAGACAGACTGTTCCATTCCAGAGCTTAAACAGAGCTTGTTTACCAATTTGTTCTATGGACTGCCTTGCTCACACTCATAATTCCCCTTGTATAGTTGTATAATGGCAGCAGCAGCAGCAGGCTGTTTGTGCAGAATACATGCATGGCTCAGCCATTTTACACTGGCCCTGTGTTTCCCAGAATCATAGCAAGGCTTGTTTATCTTCTTGACCCTTCACCCACATCCCTACACCCACATCTGTTTCCTGTTACCTTATCCGTTTCTTCCAAAGTCCTCCCCAGTGTCTACAAGGAAGGCACAAAGGGAGTTCACTCCAAAGGGGGATGGGAAGTAACTGATGCACAAAATGGCAGACTTTAGTCAAAGAGAGTCTGTCGCTATGAAGTATTTAGTTAATAGTGTGGGTCTGTGACATACCCAAAGTTAATAGTTTGGGTCTGTGACATACACAAAACAGTGAAAAAGTATATGTAATATTTCTGTAACAGGATTGATATAAATAAAAACAAACAAAAGGGGAAAATAATGTCCCAGATGATCACGATCACAGTAATAAATCACCATCATAGACACTGATGTTTTTGCTCTAGAATTTTTTTCTGTGTGAGAAAACTTGAGGCTATTGGGCCATACTGCAAAATTTTACCTGCTATCCCTCCTTACATCTAGTGCCTTTAGCTAATGTCACATGTTGCATTTTGTAAATATGCCAGTGAATAAAACAGAAATCTCAGATTTTTGCTGCAAAAATGCAAACTTTCCAGTTTTCATGACGGAATCCAACCCCTGGTATGCACATTTGACGGGTAGATGTTGCGCCTGTCAGTGTATTATAAAGACAGGACTGAAGGCAGTGAATTGCATCTTCTCTGCCGGCTTATTAAACACAATGTGAAATGCTAGGCTTATAGCAATCATTTCAGTTGCACATGGGATTGCAAAGGGGCTAGACATATTGTCAATTTCCCAGCTGCCCCAAGTCATGTAACTTGTGCTCTGATAAACTCCAATCACTCTTTACTGCTGTACTGCAAGTTGGAGTGATATCACCCACCTCCCTTCCCCCCCCCAGCAGCCAAACAAAAGAACAATGGGAAGGTAACCAGATAACAGCTCCCTAACACAAGATAACTGCTGCCTGGTAGATCTAAGAACAACACTCAATAATAAAAACCCATGTCTCACTGAGACACATTCAGTTACATTGAGAAGGAAAAACAGCAGCCTGACAGAAAGCATTTCTCTCCTAAAGTGCAGGCACAAATCACATGACTGGGGGCAGCTGGGAAATTGACAAAGTGTCTAGCCCCATGTCAGATTTCAAAATTGAATATAAAAAAATCTGTTTGCTCTTTTGAGAAATGGATTTCTGTGCAGAATTCGGCTGGAGTAGCACTATTAACTGATGCGTTTTGGAAAAAACATGTTTTCCGATGACAGGATCCCTTTAAGGAAACCAGGCTGTGCAATGTGTGGTCCTTCTGCTACAGGTACAACTCCCAGCATCCCTTTAGGGGATTTAGTACTGCCTTTAGTTATGCAATAAGTTCAATAACAGCTGTGGTCACTTTGATTGTGGAAATATTTTAAAGATAGCCCCCAGACACCAGTGGAATGATGAATAGTATTTTTTCTACATTTCTCTCTCTGTATGTATGTGTGTATATATTTATATATTTATATATAATACACAAAAGCCATGAATATCTTGTAAATATATCCTTATAAATGGTGACTAGTGACATCATCAGTTATAAACGGTGAGTAGTGATGTCATTTTTGTCACATGACTCACTAAAACGTGTGTATTCGGCCTCGCACTTTTATATGGTCATGGAACTCCTCTGTGACTTATAATATCCTTATATTTTACAATAGGGGGTACTTTATTCACTATATAAATATGTTTTAACATAGTCTTTTGACCTGTGTTTTATTTTAGATAACACAACTATTGATAACAGCACTCTCTATGGAAATGAGACGGAACTAATTATGGAGATGAATGGCTGGCTCATTTGTAAGGAACAGGATGAAATGTTAAATTTAGCCTTTACAGTTGGATCATTTCTACTCAGTGCCATTTCTCTCCCCTTGGGCATCATTATGGACAAATATGGACCCCGCAAGCTTAGGCTAAGTGGAAGGTCAGTGCATTACCTGTTCTACACCTCTTTTGCCTCTTTTCCATAACACTGTATGACAGAATATTCAATAAAAGTAACATTACATTTTTCTTACAGTGCCAGCTTTGGGGTATCCTGTCTATTGATAGCATATGGAGCAAGTAATCCTAACTGTGAGTAGCTCTTTTTCTGTGCTGTACATGCAGATTAGCTCTGCCAAGCAAAGCATAATGACATCTTACATATATAAATTAAAATGTGCAGAGAAGGAAGGTTTTTTTTACATAATATAAACTATGGCCTCATAGTTAAAGGGCATCTCCACACAAAATATGTGTTTTTGCATTAAAAGAAAATGTAATTCAGAGTAACTTTCCTAGTAACCTATTTAATGCATTTCAGTTAACTAGTGTTTTTAAAACTTTATTATAATTGCATCTGAAAGCAGCGTTTATATATATATTTTTTTTTGGTCTGTGGTTCTGACTCGAAACAATGTAGCAAAGTACGTTTTCCTCCTGGTCTGTTAATCAGCTTGCTTTTACTGCATTGTTTCAGGAATCAGAACCAGAAGCGCAGAGAACAGCTATATAGTGCTTCTCATATTCATTTCTGTTGACTTCTGGATTATTAATATTCTTATCTTTATTTATTTTGTTCCAACAAATTTCACAGCACACTCCCTATCAAATTCATACACACACGCACACTATTGTCAGTTTTATCAACAGACAATAAACTGTGTGTACCTGGGCATCCCGGGTTAATCACATCCTGCACGTCAGTCAATAAATATAGCCAAGTTATGTGAATAGAGTTTCATGGAGGGCAGTGTTTTCCTTTAAAAAAATTACATTACTGTAAGCTTTAGTTTGATCAGAACTTTAGTTAATTAATGTAGATGGCTGTTTATCCAACAGACACTATGTTCTGGATAGAAAGAAGTCTATGGAAACCATAAGGACATCACATGCCTCCAGTTGCATGAGCCAGCTTTACATTTTACCATATGAAAATCTTACTGATAAAGACAGTATATTTGCTTTGTAATTGTACCCCTTTAGTAAAGCGCCCATTCATGGGCAGATTTAAGATGCCGATATGTCCCAACCAAGTCAGTAGTTTATTTGCCCCCCTTGACTGCCCCCCACAGATATTTTGTCAAAAAACAGCCAGATATCTGTCAGATCAGCATGTGGGTGGCCAAATTTGGCCCAGAACAAGTGAATCTGTCTGTATATGGGCAGCTTTAATCTTTCCTTGCCCCCTTCTACGTGCCATTAATAATAGCCAGGAGGGAATCTTGTTACTAACCCCAGATTACAAGTCACGGACCAAATTTATAATCTGCCTGTTTTCTTTTTCTTCTCATTGCAGCTCTGTCAGTGCTGATCTTTGTAGCCCTGTGTTTAAATGGCTTTGGTGGGATGTGCATGACTTTTACTTCACTCACAGTAAGTCTGAAGTGATCTCTTTCTCTTCTGTTTTGTCTGCCTGGTACTAAAACTTGCTGATCCACTGAAGATGCTGTTGCATGTGATCTGATTATCTATTAAATAACTTTTTTATTTTGAAGCAAATCATTGGAGTGTGATGTAAGCTTCAGCTAATTAAGTAAGAATGTTTGGGTCACTGAACTGCTCATTCATCCGCATATAAGCAACAAAGAAATCTGTTGCCACTTAACAGTTATTTATAGGATACGAGCGACCTGATGAATCTAAAAATATGAACTTGTGCAGACTTTTGAAAGCAAGTGCTTGGGTAGTGTGGGGTGTTCAACCCATTTGCCAGATTAGAGTGCAAAAGCAGAGCGCTATCATAGTGTGTCTTCTGTCTCATTGCCCTAATTGATAAATGGCTCAGTTCATCTGTATGATCCATGTTTGCTTTCATGCGGCAAGTCTTTTGTTAATATAAGTAAATGTTTATGTTACACTCAGACTTAATCCCTTTAGGACAGGATTGCCTTTTTTATATTTCCTTTTTGTACGGCTTGTTTTAATCCTTCAATTGTGTTAGTTGACACTGCATGATAGAGGTTAAAGGGAAATTGTCCTTTTTATAAGGCGGTTTTATTTATTTAATGGAAAGAAATTGTGATTTCTGTGTTAGGCCACTAGGGGTGCTGTTGTTACTGTTTTCTGTGACGAGTGAGAGTGCTGCTGCCTAGTACAACATAATCTAGCAGTAGCTTGGTCACATCTGTTGGTTTTTGCAGATCTATGATTAATATGGCTTTGTACACCCATCCTCAGTGAGGATTAACCCAGCTTGTTCTCTTAAAAATCCACTACCTTTCTTGTTTTAACATAAGCAATTTTAGAACTGTTTAAGGAGATGTGCAGAGCAGATGGATAGCAGCGAGTGGCAGCACTTTTGTAATAAAGATAAGTACTCTGACATGGCCAGCCTCCGTTCAAGCTCACTAGCTTGACTTATTTCTATCATTGTCCAACAAAACTGAAATTTTACTGTCCAAAAGTTTCCAAAGGGAATATGTGTGAGGCAAAAGGACATAGGAGTGATATCAACTGTCTTTGCATGGGAATGTTTAACTGCTATTCCTCTGGGAAACCACTGACAGTTATTGCCATTGTTTTGCTAATGGAAGAAACTGTTGAAAAAGTGAGGACAACTGCACATGTAGGCCCTAAGCAGAATGTTCCACATATTCAAAAGAAGAAAGTGATTGGCAAGGGTTATCCTTGTTCGATTTCAATGATTCTTGTATGGTACAGTCCTGCAAATAAATAGCTCTGTTTCTTCTTATGGCAGCAATGGAAATCACACTTTAGGACAATAATTACAAATAAGTGACTACCTTAATGTTTTCAATTGCCATAAATCAAGGCAATTATTTCCAACATTATTCAGTATTAGCCTAGGTCACCAAATGAGCAGTTCTCCGCCCATTTTGGCCACCTGCGCACTGGACTAGATTGGGCAGATCCATTTGTTGAGACCGGGACCAAGGATCAGGTCTTATTGTGGGAGTTTGGACTCAAGTGCTTTGTACATGGGCTGATAAATTGTCAGTGCTGTCTGCAGGGGTGAACTGTCACCTTTTATTGACCAGTGTAAGACCATCTTTAGTCTGAACATATGCTACATTCACTCTGTTCAAACTCCAGCTGATGACTGTTTGTCCAATGAATATTCTCTGGCCAATGTGACTATACTCTGATGGTAGTACATCAAATGAAGGAGCAATATAGGGATTGGATTGAAGTTTACATCTACCTACCACTCTGCATTTCTTGGTGGGAATCATAGTAATAAAAAGTGTTTATGTTGGAATATTCTATAACATATTTGTAAATGTCTATATTCCCCTGAAACATGATATGTATGAATGACTTAAGGGTAGATTTATCAAGGTTTGAAGTGAAAATTTGAATTTTCAAATTTTTTTATGGCCAAAACTGTCAAATTCGAGTAGGGAATTATTAAAATTCGATTCGAGTTTTTTAAAAAATAATTCAAATTCGATTTTCAAGATTTATCATACACTGGCCCTTTAAGAACTCAAATCCAACTATTTGCCACCTTAAACTTGGCGAATTGCTGTTTTAACCAATGAAAGACGTCCTGGGATCAATTTGGAGCTGTTTGCAGCCTTCCTGACATTCAAGTTTTTTTTCTGAGAAAAAACTCGAATCAAGTTTTTAAAATTCGAATTCTATTCAAGTTTGCGGGGCAATCCTATTCACCTGACTGTTGAAAATTCGATTTTTTTTTTTAAATAAATTTCAATTGGTTGAATTTCAAGTTCATAGCAGTTTATGGGAGTTCTGAATAACTCCCATGAACTCGAAATTCGACCCTTGATAAATCTGCCCTTTAATGTATATCTTAATGTTCTGTACTAAGATTTCTGATTTTAATTTTTAGTTTAGACCGTCACTAGCCTGGGACATTGGGTAGAAATTAGACAAGGATCTCTTGGAAACATTTAGTTGTTTCAGGACTTCCAAGAAGCAGCAGCACATTCACAAAGACTGGCAGGAAATAAACATCTGTATTTGTGGATAAGAATCAAGCGCTGGGTTAGATGCTGAAAATGAAATATGTTCCCTCATGAATTCCCAGTAAAAGTGATTTATAAAGGCACAAAATTGGTTAACCCTTTCCTGCTTAAAAAAAGTATGTATGCCAGGGAAAATATATTAATTTTGATGTTATACATCAAAATATATATTAAAATATGTTAATCAAGTAAACATATGATATCTGAATTTTTACCAAATTGTATTTTGCCATATCAGTGATGAGGAGCTTCTTTTGACTTTGTTTCATTCTGCCCCTCTTTCCTTTGTGGTTTATGTGGTACTGTAGTTCACATGGCAGTCTGTTCAAATATAGTCGAATAAGGCTGCTTTATATGGTAAACCCAATAGTTTCTTGTGTTTAGGCTTCAATTGCCCTTTAACTGTTGGTTTCAAAGCACAATTGCAACTTTGAAAGAAAAGAAATTGAAGAGGACTAAAAAATGAGCTACAGTCAGTCTGCACATTGCAGCCCCACGTGCCTCTAAGTTGAGCGATCCATGAGGTTGTTTGGCCGTGTTAGGCTGAACAATGGACCCTAAGTCATCAGAAGGGAAGCTATGATCCTAGGCAACCACATTTTATTATATATCACTAGTGAAGAAGAGCAGTAAGCAAGCTCCAGCAATGTGACTGTTTGAGGGAAGCACATAATTGCTTGGAATGCTACTATTCCGACTATAGAATTGCTTTCTTGGTAAAGAACAGAACAGGTGTTGTTTACATTGAATAGAGCTGACGTATGTCTGCCGGTGCTTTTACTCATGTACTTGTGTTTCGAGGTGTGAAGTGCTCAGGTTCCCTGTTTTCCTGCCTGCTAGTTTATTTAAATTCAAGCACACTTAAGCCGTGGATGATAATTCACCATTAGGGATGTCGCGGACTGTTCGCCCGCGAACTAATTCGCGCGAACATCGACCGTTCGCGTCCGCCGAATGTTCGCGAACGTCGCGCGACGTTCGCCAATTTGGGTTCGCCTTAGCTGGCGCTTATTTTTGCCCTCTCACCCCAGAGCAGCAGATACATGGCAGCCAATCAGGAAGCTCTCCCTCCTGGACCACCCCCACACCCCCTGGACCACTCCCCTTCCATATATAAACTGAAGCCCTGCAGCGTTTTTTCATTCTGCCTGTGTGTGCTTGGAAGAGCTAGTGTAGGGAGAGAGCTGTTTAGTGATTTGAGGGACAGTTGATAGTAACTTTGCTGGCTAGTAATCTACTTGATACTGCTCTGTATTGTAGGGACAGAACTCTGCAGGGATTTGAGGGACAGTGAGTTTAGGTTAGTTAGCTTTGCTGACTAGTAATCTACCTTCTACTGCAGTGCTCTGTATATAGCTGCTGTGGGCACTGCTTCTGATCTCATCTGCTGACTGCTGTAATAACCCAATAGTCCTTGCTTTTATTTTCTTTTTTGTTTTTTTACTTTGCTACTATAAGAGCCCAGTGCTATTAGTCTAGCTGTGTTGGGGAGTGGGACTGGTGTGCTGCTCCTCCTAGTAGTTCACCACTACCAGCACCAACCAGAGTCAAAATTGTTACAAAGTATCTTATTTGCACCTGTTAGCTGTTCTGAGCTCTCTGCCAAAAGCTAATTAAGTTAGAAACTGTTTTTTTTCTGGCTGTTCAGTTCAGAGAAAAGAGGGACTGGTGTGCTGCTCCTCCTAGTAGTTCACCACTACCAGCACCAACCAGAGTCAAAATTGTTACAAAGTATCTTATTTGCACCTGTTAGCTGTTCTGAGCTCTCTGCCAAAAGCTAATTAAGTTAGAAACTGTTTTTTTTCTGGCTGTTCAGTTCAGAGAAAAGAGGGACTGGTGTGCTGCTCCTCCTAGTAGTTCACCACTCCCAGCACCAACCAGAGTCAAAATTGTTACAAAGTATCTTATTTGCACCTGTTAGCTGTTCTGAGCTCTCTGCCAAAAGCTAATTAAGTTAGAAACTGTTTTTTTTCTGGCTGTTCAGTTCAGAGAAAAGAGGGACTTTCCAGTACAAAAGAGGGACAGGGGGTTGAGTGGTCAAAAGAGGGACAGTTGGGAGGTATGCAAGTGCCACCTAGCTGTGTGAGCTTTTTCACATTCTGTCTAAATAACAATAATAATTCCGTGTCCGTAAACATCACCTGAGTGATGGTTTTACAGCAGCAATAATATATTCTGTACCCACTACTGTATACGTTGCCCTTGCAGGCATTGTTTGCCCAGTCTTTAACCAAGTGCCACCTAGCTGTGTGAGCTTTTTCACATTCCGTGTCCAGAAACATCACCTGAGTGACGTAGTGTGATTTCTGCCCTTTACAGCACAAAACGCAGCGCTGTGTCAACAATGTATTTTTCAGATACATTTTTGCCCTTGATCCCCCTCTGGCATGCCACTGTCCAGGTCGTTGCACCCTTTAAACAACTTTAAAATCATCTTTTCAATCTTTTCTAGCTTTTAAAATTCGCCTTCCCATTGAAGTCTATGGGGTTCGCGACGTTCGCGAACCGTTCGCATTTTTGACGCAAGTTCGCGAATATGTTCACGAACATTTTTTCCGCCGTTCGCTACATCCCTATTCACCATAAAAAAAGCCTGACAATGGACACAAACCAGCTGCTGTCAGAACAAAATATATCTGGCTCTGTGAGAAAATAGAGAACAGATACAGGGATGTTGGCAGCTGCAGCAGAAGTTTATCTGCCCAGCAATTCCCTATATTGCTCAAAAGCAGGGGTCCCCAAACTTTTATACACGTGAGCCACACTCCAGCCCCATGTAGACTGCTACCATTGGAGTAAACTTGTGTGATTATGCCTCTAAAACTTGCCTGGAATTTAAAAAATAAATGCCTGCTTTGAAGCCACTGGGAGGAACATCACTGGGTGTTGCTCATGAATCACTGGTTGGGGATCACTGCTCTAAAAGAAATTAATGCTAAGGATCTCAGTATAAAAGGTACATGGTGTGTGTGTGTGGTTTAAATGTGTGCACCCAAAACCTTTTTTTTGCACACACAACCAAAGATAAATGACAGAACATTGTGTTTCATTATACAACTAAAACTGTCATTTTTCATCATGCTGAGATACATCCACAGAATCTGCATCCACAGAATCTGCGGTACACGGAAGTGCATGTTTAAACGCCCTTGGGTACAGTGGTTTAAGAAAGCCTGGCTCTATGCCTAATCCCTGAGCTGCCAAGTACCTCTGCCTCTCCCCTGCTCTTTCAATGCTGCTTTATCAGATGTCCATGACCTGTCCTAGTCTGCATGGCACATTCTTTGAGTCATGACCCTAAATCTCTCTGCCTTCCCTTTGTAATAATAAACAAGCACATTCTGTCTGTCCTAAAACAGAGGATATCAAGTACACCCCTCCTCCACGAGGGTTGCCCAGACAGCACCAGCTTTCTAAGCACAAAGTGATTTGCTGGATGGGATTCAGCCGATGACAGTGCCCACATCTTTCTCTTGAATGCTGTGTGTGTTTAAGGTCATGCAATGCAGCCTGTTGTTTCACCTTTTGTCTAACCTTGCCATACAAATTAATGATTTTAAGACATACTTCTCCTGTGTGAAAGAATATTGTTAATTGTTATATTATTAATTAATGGGAACCTTTAAAGGGGTTGTTCACCTTCCAAACATTTTGCTGTTCAGTTGCTTTTCGTATTTTATTTTTAACTCTTTCTCCAAATTCATAGTTTTAAAGGGATTCTGCCATGATTATTATGGTTTACTTTTTTTTCTAAATTATACTGTTTACATTGCAAATAATTAATTCTACTATTTAAAATTGTATTCTTGAAGCAACAAATGTTTTTTTATTTTAGTTGTAATATTGGTGTGGAGGCAGCAATGTCAGTGCAATGTGCCTGATCCTGAGCTTTGAGAAGGAGGAAAATGCTTTGAGACAGCTATTGTTTCTCCCCTTCATATTGTATTATACCACAACATGGGTCATGTTTGCAGTGTTTCCTGGTGGTAGACATCAGAATAGCACCCAAGCAGGAAAAAAGTGGGGTGTTTTCCTGCTTTGGTGCTATTCTCATGGGATCAATTTTAGTAATGCAAACAAAGCCTTCAGCAGAGGTGTCAGCTGCTGTCTGGTTAGCTGCCCATTGTTCTGTTCAAAGGCTGCTGATGGGCTGCTGGGGAGCTAAGGGAGAGGATAATATCACTCCAACTTGCAGTGTAGCAGTAAAAAGTGACTGAAGTTTATCAGAGCACAAGTCACATGACCTGAGGCTCCTAGGAAACTGACAATATGTCTAGCTCTAAGCCAAAATTAAATATAAAAAGAAAATCTGTTTGCTCTTTTAAAAACAAATTTCAGTGCAGAATTCTGCTGGAACAGCACTATGAACTGGTGCGTTTTAAAAAAAAAAACGTTTTCCTGCGACAGTATCCCTTTAAAGATTAATGTTTTTGTCTCTGAGCAGCCCAGTAATTGCTTAGTTATACATTTCTCAGCAGCATCTGTGGAATATTAGCAACTATTGTATCAATTCTAACAGCTGTCTTTAAATGAAACTCAGGGACTCTGCTCAGCAGGAATAAAGATAAGAAATGTATCAACTAATGTATCAATTTTGCCCCTCTCAGAGCTGCTTCAGAAAGACAAGAAAAATAGTCACAAATTCAAAATAGAAAGTCACTGAAAAAAGTCTTTATTTCTGGTGAACTTTTCTAAACACAACTGAACTGAAGAAGTGTTTGTAAACAACCCATTTAAAAGGGTGCTGTAATACAGATAGGCAAATTGTGGATCTTGTGTTGCTGAGCTACACCTTTCAGTATCCTACCAACTACAGGAAAAAGATACTGGCAGTTGTGTTTACAACTTTTGGAGGGTTATGTCTTTCATTTCTCTGTAGTTACAGTTACATATAGCTCTGTTTCTCTGATTCTCAGCATGGCTACACTGGAGATATGAAGTGTATCATAGCACAGTTCTACTGTGTAATTTGTCCTCTAATATCTAATTATATGCATAACAATGATATACTGGCATTCCTGCCTGCTTGCTGGAAATGGCATCTTAGCTAAATTAATTTTAATGCACTACATTTCCTGTTTTCATGTAGACACCAATATTGTTCTAATTTAGCTTCTGGCTTAAAATTATAATGTGAGAACTATGTGAGGGCTTCCCCACTGGCGACATGTCAGCGTATTCCTGTCCCCTATGAGTTTCCTTTAGTATGTACGGACACCCCAGACACTTCTCCTCTGACTGAAATACACTGGCTGAGAAAACACCAGTGTGCCAGAACAGAAGCAGTCAGCCACATTTACAGGAAAATATTAGCAATCTCTATTTAGAAGCAGTTGCTAGTTCAAGCTGTGCCTGACACCAGAGAACAATAAACAAAGCAGTAAACTACTGCCAGTACAATGTTCTGTCTCTCATGGGGAAGTGGATAACATCTTTTCATTTCCCTTATGGTCCAAACCATGGATTTTTTATAATATAACAGCGTGAAGACACTATTAATTGCTTTCTGTACATTCTTTAAACTTCTCGAATTCTCATCTTTTTTTATATTTATATGTAGCTGCCCAACATGTTTGGTGATCTGCGTTCAACCTTCATTGCTCTGATGATTGGATCGTATGCTTCTTCTGCTGTCACCTTCCCTTTCATCAAGGTGAGTATTGCTTATCAGGCGTAAGCTAAATTATACAGCAAGCACCGCTGAATAGATGCTTCCCACTGACTGTATAATACTTGTTAGATCATTTTTAGTTTTTTTTCCAGCATTCTAGGCCTATGGCACACATGGTATTTTTAGCACCACGTTACCCTCAGGGAGGACCACAGCAGTTATAATATAATGCCTTCCTTCACCTATTACTGTCTCCCATTGTAAATACTGGAAAAAGTATGTTCTGAATGCTGCAATTCTTGCTGAGAGCCATCAGAAACACTGTCTGTGCAACATTACTTAGGGTAGTGGCTAGGGATGCACCGAATCCACTGTTTTGGATTTGGCCAAACCCCTGAATCTTTCGCGAAAGATTTGGCCAAATACTGAACCAAATCCGATTTCTAATTTGCATATGCAAATTAGGGGAGGGAAGGGGAAAACATTTTTTTTTTTTTGCATTTGCAGGTTCGGCCGGGCACAAGGATTCGGACGAATCCGAATCTTGCTAAAAAGGCCGAATCCCAAACCGAATCCTGGATTCGGTGCATCCCTAGTAGTGGCGCATGGGGTGTTTTTGCCACTGCAACCATCTTGCAGAAACAGCCTCTGTCAGCAGCAGACAAAACATGCCTATCCATGAGCCAGGCAAACTGTTTTGGTGATAAGGTCTACCTTTACATACCTTCAGAAGTAACAGGGGAATTTTGTCTATCCCCCTTTCTGCCAAATGGCATCTGTAGACCAAGTTCCCTGTGTGTCACTTTCCTTAAAGGGCAACTATCATGAAAATGAAAATTTAATATAAGCTTCATCATACTGAAATAAGAAACTTTCTAAATGCTAACAATTAAAAATTCTGCATAATTATCTAAAATAATATTAATAATCAAGTTTATCTTCACTATCCCTCTCTAAGCATCTGTTTCTCTTCATTCTGTCTTCATGCAGGAGTCAGATATTTATTGACAGTTAGACCCAATATATCTTATGGGGGGATCCCTTTCATAGCTGATGTATTAAGAGCTCACTCAAATAACTGATTTCAGTACAAACTAAATCTAACAAAATTACTGCCTTTTGCACAAATTCTACATGTAGAGAGACAGGATTTCTTGTGATTTTATAAGAGTGAGCTCTAATACATCTTCTAGGCAAAAGAAGCCCCCCTATAAAAAATATTTCCCATATTTAGGTGATAAGTATGCCCAGAAGCAGTTTCCCTTAAGAACCAATAGGATCTTTGCTTTAAAACAGGTGCCTAGTAAATTATACCTTCCGATTTGTTTCAATGGATTTCACCTCCTAGGCAAAATTATTCCCTTTTATTACATAACCCCCATTGAATCAAACTGTCGTGAAGATAGAATGAAGAGAAACAGATGCTGAGAGAGAAGTGAAGATAAACTTGATTATTTCAGAAACGGTACAGATTTTTTAATTGTTTCTATTTAAGTTTCATATTTCAGTATGCTGAAGCTTATATTAAATTTTCACAATAGTTCCCCTGGTTCCCCTTTAAAATGTCCTAGCAGAGAACAAAGGGGATGATGTACACAAAGTACATTGATTTAAATTCAGCAGTTTTATTCAAAAAAGCATTTATAACTGTGTCTCAAGGCTTGTTTCGCCCATATTGTAGAACTTGTTAAACCAGTCTCACTTTGACACAAGTCTGAGTTCTGTCTTGTGATTTTACTGGTGGTTATTTCAGGTGGATTTGAGCCATGTTTTTGGGCTAATTAGAACCTTGTGCTCAAAGTGTCTGAAACAGACCTATGTGCCACAGCCCCTGAGTGATCTGTTGATATCAACTTTTTGTTCACTGGTCAAATACCTTTGTTAGATCAGAGGGTGGGCAGTTGTCTTTGCTTCTGTCTAGAGTTTAAGGCCACACATAGTTGGACTGTACATAAACATAGAAGTGTATGGTTTGCTGTATCTCTCACTTTATGGCTCTATGAGAGAACCTAGGATATTGTCTCTGCTTTAGTGCATTCCGTTTGCAGGCACTTTTCTATGTCTATTGTCTATGCCTCTAATTATATTAGACCATGCCCCTATGCTGCTAGTCCACTCTTTGATTTCTTATTAAAGGATTATAGGGCAAAGGGAGGTGTTGAGTTAGCATGAGGTCAGCTAACTTCAAAGACAAGGTATTCAGTTTGACAGTAATACCTTTATAGAAGCTTGGGTTGAAGAGCAAATTGAAAACAATGATACATTCCATTTCAGTTAGACAAATACAAGATTCCATATTTCCATAATACATAATATAAAAGACCTACTTCCCCAAACAAGTCTCTGTATTATTTATATATACTGGGGTCTTATACCCTTTACAGTCAAGTTCATACTGAGCTACAGTGCTTCTGCCTCTCAGCAGTTGTAATTTAGCAAAAGGTGTTGAACCTCAGGTTACGGTACCTTGTGTTATGTTCATGGTAACCTGTACGTATACAATAACTGGTAACTAGCTACTAACAGATTCTGTTGTTTCATATGTAATAGACCACACTACTCTTATTCATGTGACCCTTCTTCTCTGGAAACAACACAAACCTGCTTTAGCCAGCTCCCTTCACGCATCATGTGTACCTTAAGGTCTCTTTGTACTGCTTACACGTACTACATACACGTGTTATATGTAAACACTGAGTCACAAGATTTCTGGGTCATTTGGGTGTGCTGATTATTTAAAGAGTAGTAAATGAGTTGGGTGACTGAAAAAATTCCAATAAAACCAGAGTGTATCTGAGCTTAGGTGGAGAACACCAAACAAGGGTAAAAGAAAATGCTGTAATGGAAATGGCCCTGTTTGTTGAATATTAACTATACAGAATGAAGGTTTTGATTAATGTGTATGTAATCACTGGTCTAGTGTCCAGCACCGCTATATCGGGAATGTAATAATCAATTTTCATTAAATATATATGGTGCAAATGGGCAGCATATTTACTATTTCTGAGCTCCTCTATTAACCCCCCATGTTTTTATTCATGGTTCTATATCCTGTTTAAAGGGACATAGGGGTGGGGTAATATCTTCCTGGTGTGATAGTGCAATCAGTCAGTATGGCTTTTGATTGTCCCCTTTTGGGACAGGGTTAGTAGCGAGGCATCAGGTCAGCTGTTTTTACTTCCTTCGTACAGACCAGGGTAACGGGTGGTAGAATTGCTAAACGAGTAACACGACATGTTGCTTTTAAGTTACCCTGGTAAAGTGCCAACTCTTTGTCTTTGGGCGACTAATCTCCCTGAACTGCCCGAATTTGTATTCTTGCCAGCAGGAAGGCAGTCCAGGGAGATTAGTCGCCCGAAGAAGAGAAGATTTGTCGCAGGACGACTAATTTCCCCTCTGCCACTACCCTAAGAGATTTGGGGAAGATCAGTTTCCCAGCGACTCTTCTTCGGGCGACTAATCTCCCTGAAGTGCCTTCCCGCTGGCAAGAATATGAATCGCCGGCCGGATGGCATACAAATGCTTCGAATTTCCAAAGTCGCCCGGAGTTTACTCGAGAGGCGACTTCGGAAACGTATGCCATCCCACCGGTGGTTCGTATTCTTGCCGGCGGAAAGGCATTTGGGGAGATTAGTAGCCGGAAGTAGGGGAGATTTGTATTTGTGCGACTAATCTCCCCTTCTGCCACTACCCTTAGAGGACAACAAATCACCACTCAGTAAATACATTTGCGGAAGGTAGCGTGCTGTTTGTTAGGAGTAGAAGTAAGGGACACCCTTTACACAAGTGACATGGAGGAGAGGTTTGAGGGGGCTGCAAGAGTCAGCCTGGCTATTTCATCTCAGGACCTCAGATGCAAAAATAGCTGAGACCACCTGGGAGTTGTTCATCTGTAACCCCCTTCCTTTGACCAATGTTGGTATGCAGCTCTCAGCAAGTGGCAGAAACAAAGCTGTTGAAGGAAGGGTTAGTGAGTAAAGACAGTGGGACAGTGATATCATTTAACTCAGGCCATGGCCACAGAGCTGCTGTACTTATCACATTCATTCATGAGATAATGCTAAATATATATATATATATATATATATATATATATATATATATATATATATATATATATATAATTTCCACTGACAAAGGTGGTTCCTGTTTTAAATCTATTTAATAAATATGGAGTTTTAAACTGAAAAATCCTGGTGTGCACCTTTGTCAGTGGAAATTGGATAATGCAGCTATTTTCAGCGTAGCACCCAGGTATGTGACTAATCATTGGAGTCTCTCATGGATGGTGTGCGTTAGGACTTTGAATGTGTATATATATATATATATATATATATATATATATATATATATATATATATATATATATATATTAATTAGAGCTCCTTTTGCAAATACAGGTATGGGATAAGTTGTCCAGAAACCAGTTATCCAGAAAGCTCTGAATTACAGGAGTGTTGTCTTCCATAGACTCTATTTTAATCAAATAATTCAAGTTTTTAAAAATTATTTCCTTTTTTTTGTAATAATAAATCAATACTATTCAGTTTAAGTAACGTTTTAAAATTGTTTTAGTAGAATTAAGTAGAATTAAGGTATGGAGATCCAAATATGGGCCCTTTTCTGGAAACCACGGGTCCCAAGCATTCTGGATAACAGGTCCCATACATGTATTTCTATATGAGAAGGAAGCATATATCATTGTCTTTAATCACATAGGTCCAGTTCAACTTCTAGTCATGGTTTACAATTATAATTCAGGAATTGCAATTCCCGTCAGCCCACAGCAGCCTAACATATTGTAAAATATGAGACAATGGTTGTGTTCCTTTTGATTTCCCCTTTATGTAAGAGTAATTTATACCTTTAATAAACACTTAATGGGACGTTTAGTGTATACACATTGGATAAGTGGATTTTTTTCTGCATACATTTGTATGATAAGCAGACATTTGCATCAACTGGTAACACTGGAGATAAAAACTGAAAACATGCATATGTGTTCTAGCTTGACTTAGTTTTAAAAGGACCTGTACTTATAAGTTTATTTATATAACTCAGGGGATTATGCAGCACTTTACAACGTTTATACGAAAGCAGTTTTTATCTAAATATTGATGATACATCTTTACTGAAACCTGTGGCTGCAGAGAACAAAACTCAGCCAAGGGATAAGTCACATGGGTCCTTTTTTTCCTGCTTTTTATTCTGGGTAAAAACACTATTTAGCTGAATTTAAATTGATCTAAACATAAAGTAGAAGCTAGTCTTTTGTGCAGTACACAAGTGTTTTCAAATGCCCTTTTAAATCTAAATATACACTCAACTGTTTCTAGTTGCACTTGCTTTGCATTTAAATCTACACAACTGTTTCCAGTTGCTCTTCTGCTGTGTATAAATACGCACACTGTCTTTTCCAGTAGCTCTTGTATTTCGTTTAAATATAAACACAATTGTGTCCCATGCTTCTCTATGGGTGCTGTACCTACAGGAGTGCACTGAAACACCATATGCAGATGAAATGCAACATGCATGTGGACATTGTGAACTTGTGCTGTGCAAAGATGCTCATGGAGGCAAGGTGCCATGAAATTAACACCTGTCTTGAGGACTATTGGAATATAGTGCAGTATTTTTCTTTCTAGTTATTGTTGCACCTTCTGTGATATCTCACTGTATATTAAGGGGGTTAATATGCCCTTAAAGGGGATATGCATGGTACCACAGACAATGCAGCAATAACTAGAAAGAGAAATACTGCACTATATTCTAATTTGTTTGTCTTTTCCTGAGCTATAAGCGCTGGATCCTTCCCTGAATTTTTAACATTTTTGCTGAGATATAGCCGGAGGAGAATGGATTTTTGGGGCTAGAAAGGAAAGGACTACAGACATCTAAGATAATCTAAACTTCTTGGTACCGGATATGACATATTGTGGCAAGTTTGACGAAGAAAATTGTGGGTTTTTTTGTATCTTCTTGGTGCATACGCCTAATATTATTTTGGCATTCTAGGGGACAATGCTGCATTTTGACAAAAACATGTTGAGACTAGAATGATATACAGTAATCTTTGAGCTCCAGACATTCCAATATTTGCATTATACTGTACCTTTGTCCTGCCCCTGCAAAAGCCTCCTGAGCATTATTGGAGGCAGATATTTTTGGATTGGATGAAAGTTACAAGTTTCATGATTTAAAAAGTTATATACCCTATTTACAAAACCGATTCATTTCACTTTAATTAACAGAACTGCATTGGTTATGCTTCAGTAAGTATCTCTTAAACATGGTAGTCAAACTAATTTGAAGAATATTCAGTAAGGAATCAGCTTTTTTTCATTTTAAACAACCTCAGTTTTATCTGAAATTGCTAATATAAGTCCTACAGAAATTCCATGATTGTTTTCCATTTTTTATTTCACCTGCAGGTTATTTATGACCTTGGTGTGAGTTTTGTTACAATCTTGATTGTCTGGGCAGCTTGTGCTGTTCTTGTTTTCTTCAACTGCTTTTTCAACTGGCCCCTGGAACCATTTCCTGGACCAGAAGACATGGATTATACGTAAGAACTTGATTTCTTTTAACCACACAGTCTCATTTGAAATAATAATGGTACAATAACTACAATATGCTAATTATATATCTTTCCTAATCTCTACCAGTGTGAAGATTAAGTTTAGCTGGCTTGGCTTTGACCACAAGATTACAGGGAAACAGTTCTACAAGCAAGTAACCACTGTGGGGCGCCGGCTTAGTGTTGGAGGCTCCATGAAAAATCCCAAAGAATTGTCGGCCTTGCAGAACGGAAACAAGCTGTGTTTATCCACAGTGGATCTGGAGGTTAAATGCCAGGCTGACAATGCAGGTACATGTTTTTTGTTTTCAACATGTTTTTGGATCTGTGTGAAGTTACACCTTTTCATTACAAACAGTGAATTAACAATTAGAATATGTTAACTATGTACCTGTATGTATGTAAGGCTGGTCATGTTATGTACATAATATATACAGACATTTTTATCATTATCCAATAATTATCTTTACTGGTGCTCTGGGACTTAATTCTGTTGCAGGTTCCCTCTGCTACTGCTGATTTTGCTGCATTTACTTCTTGATGCTCTCAATGCAGCTATGTAAGTTAATGGAGCAGTAACATCAAACAATGAAAGTGTTTTAAACTAATACAAGTAAATACTGGTAAAGCTGGTGTGTTTGCTTCAGAAAAAATACTATTGTTTATATAAATAATCTGCTGTGTAGCAACGGGGACAGCCATTCAAAGGAGAAAAGGCTCAGGTTACACAGCAGATAGCAGATAAGCTCTGTCTGTCTAATGGTGTTATCTGTTATCCACTATTTAACCTGTGCCATATAGCCTTTTTTTCCAGTTTCTGCCATTGCTGCACAGCAGCTTATTTATATAAACTATAGTAGTATTTCTGAAACAAACAGATTTGTTTTACCAGTGCAGGGCAACGCTACATGATATTTTATTTACATTAAAACACTTTCATTTTTTGGTGTTACTGTTCCTTCAACACAAGTGCCAGAAAAGTTTGTTCAATTATGTACAATTGTTCAATGTACAGCCCTGAAATGTGGCAAACCCTGAACACTGACCACACCCAAGTTTAATTGTACCACAGTTCTTATCTATACAGCAAATCACTGATAGTCTTAGTGCAGTGTCAGCAATGATACTCTTGGCACTCAAATTATTATTATCATTACCCTTTATTTTTATAGCTCTGACATATTTGTCAGTATTTCACAGACATTAG
Organism: Xenopus laevis; assembly: GCF_017654675.1. Taxonomy (NCBI): domain Eukaryota; kingdom Metazoa; phylum Chordata; class Amphibia; order Anura; family Pipidae; genus Xenopus; species Xenopus laevis. The sequence goes on from NC_054373.1 coordinate 46,533,751, forward strand.
ACAAGATAATACATTGTTCACATCAGTGCCTGCGCCAGTGGAACTGGAACTAAGATCCCTATCACATTCAGGCACACGTTTTACCAGTTGACCACCCTTCAAGGAGAAGGAAAGGCTAAAATGAAGTAAGCTTTATCAGAAAGGTCTATATAAATACAACAGTAAACCCTCAAAGTAAGGCTGCTCTGAGTCCTCTTTCGAAAGAAACACTGTCTTACTTTCCTTCTTATGTATCAGACTTCCTGTTTTCAGATTAAACCTCCAGGGCTAGGGCTTGAGCATGCTCAGTTTGCTCCTCCCCCCTCCCTTTTCCTATTTACCTGCTGTAATCTGAGCCCAGAGCTATGAGTGAGCAGCGACAGACTCAGGCAGGAAGTGGTGTCACACCAAGCTAATATGGCAGTTGCTATCCTAAACAAACAGAGAGCTTCTAGAACTGTTTACTCAGGTATGGTAAAGCATTCTTCAAAATAAATATAGTGTTATAGCTTGCACTATTGTGGCTAATCTATTCATCTCCTTTAAGGTCCCCATACACAAGCAGATATAAACTGCCGACAGATTAAGTCAGCAACTTATTGCGCAGTGTATGGGGAGATGGGCTTCCTTGATCGTTATCAGATGGCCAGATGTCAATTGGGCAAGTTTAAAAATCCTGTCCGATCGAGGACCGCATCTGTTTGTTGATGCAGTCCTTGATCCAACTGCCCCTATTCATCCCTAGGGCCCACGATCAGATCAGCCCAATATGGCTCACCTCAAGGTGGGCATATTGGGGAGAGACTTGCTCATTTGGCAACCTCGTGAAACAAGCGATTCCATCCATATGTATGGCCAGCTTTAATGCTTGTATTCAAGGGAAAGCTAGTGTAGGTGTGAGGGAAGGCCAGTCACAATGAGGGCCTAGTCTACCAACGTTTATATTATGCTTAACCTCTAAAGATTATATAAGTAGGTGGGAAAGAGGAAACAAGCAATGAATACAGCTGAAATAAAGGTTTAGAGCACTTTAATTTCAAGAGTATTCTGAAAGTATTCTTTTAGATCTCTTGTGTTACCCCCTCCTGTTTCTGTAAAAACATATTTCCTTCCTCTATGGAGCATTCTTCCTTCTTATATTTTTAGTTCAGTGATAATCTGTGACATTCTTGTCTATATCCTTTCTGCACTCCAGGGCACACTTTTTTGTTGAGCTGTTAAGTCAGGGATGTCCAGTATGTTGACCTCCAGCTGTTGATCCACAACTCCCAGCGTCCCACAGGGAGTGGATTCTAGTATTAAAATGGAAGCAAAATTTATGATGGGTTCATTTAACTTTAAACTTATTGTAGTAGTCCTATGTTACTGTTCTCATAGATGATTTAACTGTAAACTGAACAAAAAAAAGGAATACATAAATATATGAAATTCAGAACTAGTATGTGATTGTGCCATGGCAAACATAACATTTGTATAACAAATTAATTAGGAAGAAAGGATTGTGTGAGGGCATTATCCATTTAAAGCTACACACTAAAATACATTTATAATGGCATGATGGTATAATTGAAAGATAATTGATCCACTTGATGTAATTTTATGACAACCAATCTGTTATTCACAAAATGTCAAAAGAGGATATTGGCCAATGAGAGCAGTCTCTTTCATTTCAAAACAGTAGCATCTGCTAAGAATCTCTCAAGATATAAACTAACACTAAACAAAAAGGTAAGCTACAAATGGTACACATTAGGGACAATTTACTTGCAATTTGTCATGTTTTTGTACACATAATGCAGCCTTTTGTTCCCGTAATTTCATTGTCAGTGTGGTCACCAGGGGGAGTTGCGGCAAAATTAATGCAATTTAGTTTTACCACAAATTTGACATAATTATGCTTAAAATTGGTTGGTGTAATTTTTATTTGGCATGTGATGTGTAAGCCCTGTTGTTTTGGAACTACACATCTGTGCTATGGAGATTGATGCAGACAGCTTTGGGAACCCTGGAGCTACCACCTAGCTCGGAGGTGGCCGTAACTCCATGATTCCTGTGTGTCAATAGGTGCAAATTGACAAATTTCAGAACATGAGGCAGAAGGAAGGCAGAGGCACCAAACTTAAATATAAAGTGCAAGTAGTGCATGTTCATGCAAGTACTTTTTATAAATGTTTTTTTCATGCAACTGACTGCAGCAACTTAGTGTGACCACAACTGTTCTTGCGTTCATAAAAGACTCATACTATGTATTAGGCATTGCCTTTAGCAGTGATCCCCCTACCCCCAAGTACCTCACCATCGTCTTTTCTGCTGAGTCACAGCACATGTTCTGGGATGTTGCCAGTTACCTGAGAGTAGGGAGAGAATGACAATATACATTATACATAAAATAGAACCGTCATGATGCACGACTAGGTACTAATTAATTCAGACTTACGTAATGCGGCAGCTCAGAAACCAGTGCATCAAAATGTAATAGTCCAGTACCATCAAACCTCAGACCTTATTTTCTATTACTGTTATGGGGCTGCTGAACCTCTAGGGTGATACAGAAAGTTCAGAATATAAAATACAGGTGTGGGACCTGTTATCCAGAATGCTCAGGACCTGGTGCTTTCCGGATAACGGATCTTTCCGTAAATTGTCTACAAAAAAATCATGTAAACATTAACTAAACCCAATAGGCTGTTTTGCTTCCAATAAGGATTAATTATATTTTAGTTTGGATCAAGTACGGCCTTTGAATAATTCTGAGCATTCTGCATAATGAGTTTCTGGATAACGGATCCGATACCTGTACAGCATTTCTTGCCTTATCTAACACCTGCCCGCTGTGGCTAGTTTGCAGGAGGCCGGGGAGGGGGGATTAGGAGCAGTTGGGGAGGGGGAATTTCTATATAGCAGAGCCCGCAGTCCAGACCTTCCTTCGACCAGGGGGTTGGGGGGGGTCCTCTATTGTTACGCCACTAATGTGCAAGCATGTAAAGTATAGCAAAACTATAGATGATGCAGCATGAAGTGATTATTCATATGCCAGGCATTTACATCAGATGTCTGGAATGTGTACTTGTGTGCCTTCCCACCTTCAACAGAGGGAAATGCAGGTGACCACGAGTCTCTCCACTGGTTCTTATCAGTGTCTTTTGAAAGTATGTTGGGTTTTTCTGGCAGAGAGCGATACTTTCCTTAGTAAACTATTACTAAGAGTTTTAAATGAATGGATGTATGAGGATGTGATCCTGTCGCCTTTGCCGCCTGAAGTGACTTGCTGCTGCCTCCCCCTCCCACACACACACTCACCTTTTTGGAAGGGGGTCCAGGGTTAGTCCAATGGGATCCACTATGGTAGCGCAGATTAGCGCAATTGCACTCTCTGCGCTAGAAGAGACGTATTTATGGTTTGAAAACCAAGCTTTTGGATCAGGACGAAGGGAGAGTGAAACCCCCCGAAACGTTCATACTGTTTTTGGTGATAATATAATAAAAAAACTGCAGAAAATTGAGTGAGTGTGGATCCGTATACAAAATTCACTGTTGCTAAGGGACCTTGCCGCATCAGCGGAGAACCAGCCAGGCCTGGATTTGTGGAAAGGCCACCTAGGCCCGGGCCTAGGGCAGCAGGATTTTAGGGGGGCGGCATGCTGCCCAACCACACCCACATTGGTTCAAAAACACTGGGGATGCGCTGGAGATACAATAATTTCTTAAATTTCCAGTGCGCCAATCCCCGTTGTTCCTGTCCCCCTGGAGGGGACAGGGGCGAAAAACGGTAGTGGGCCTAGGGGCGCCCACTATGTAAATCCGGCCCTGGAACCAGCACCACCAGTGCAGCTGAAGTGAATTGCAGGAGTGCAGTAAATACAACGCATTACTCTGTATATCTAGTTCTAGCATATCTAGCCACAACCATTTTCTCACTGAATCAAGTCCTGTGTAATTGCCATTATGTGCACCCGATTGATCAATAATGTATGCTATTGTACCATCTTTAATCTGGTCAAGCCATCTTTTGTAAAAAATACCAATTTAAGTAATTTTTTTTTCCTTAAAGCAACTCCACCTTTCATGAAGAGTGTGTTCAGCCCAATCCTGTTGCTCAGTCTCATCACTATGTGTGTTACCCAGCTCCGTCTCATCTTTTACATGGGAGCCATGAACAATATCCTGGAGTTTCTAGTGGAAGGAGATATGGACACTGGTAAGTCCTTCTTCATAATGCTGTGATATGTGATCATTTCTAGTACAGGTATGGGACCTGGGGTCTTCTGGATAAGGGGTCTTTCTGTAATTTGGATCTCCATACCTTAAGTCTTTACTAAAAAATAATTGAAATATTAAAAATCCCCATTGTTTTGCCTTCAATAAGGATCAATTATATCCTAGTTAGGATCAAGTACAAGGTACTGTTTTATTATTACAAAGAAACAGGAAACTATTTTTTGCAAATCTGAATTATTTCATTAAAATGGAGTCTATGAGAGATGGCCTTTCTGTAATTCGGAACCTTCTGGATAACTGGTTTCTGGCTATCAGATCCTATATCTGTATATGTATAATTTTAAATATCATGTTTTTGGTTATTGTCACTCTGGGAGGCAGTATTGACCCTTCTGGTTGATTTTTTATGTCAAAGCTTTTAGTGCGCTTGCCCTACATACTCACAGCTGCTACTGCTTCACTGCTCTTTAGAGCTGACAGATGCCTATCCTCTAAAGCCTGACATAACAGGATGAATCCATGGTCAGAGATGCAGGGATTTCATTTCAGAATCCTCAACTGGCTTTTCTAGGGCAAAAAAAGTATACAGCCAGTGGCATAACTAGATATTACTGGGCACCATGGCAAATTATTTTTCAGGCCCCCAAAATGCCTAGGGGTTGACCTCTTTTCCCAATATTTATTAAAATTGTATATATGGTTGCCAACTTTTAGCCTTGTGGAGACCAGGCAAGGGGCGGGGCTGTGGTGTGGAGGGCGTGGGGCTGTGACTTGGAGGGGCGGGCTGTGATGTGGAGGGGGCGGACCATGATGATGTTGGGGTAGGGACTACTAACGCGGTGATTGCCCGAACGCCATGTCAAAATCCTGCCCGCTTTTCCTAATTTGGAAAACCAGTAGAGCAGTTTTGACCAGGGCAGCCCTTGAATTTACCGGGCTGTCCGGGTCAAAACCGGACAGTTGGCAACCCTAATCAGGGCCACTCCGGCCATGATGCAAGGTGAGAATCTTGCCTCAGGCGGCACGGATCGGCCAGTTACCAAGGGAGGCAAAAAAGCAACCGCTGGTAACTTTATGAGCCTTATTTCTGTTTTTTAAAAATGGAAATTCAGCTCTTCTAGTGCAGCGAGCGCAACATCGCTCACTGCACTAGCATTGTGGCCCCTCTTCGACAGCCCCTAATAACTGAGGAATGTGAAAAAACCACATTGACAGTTTCACTGAGATTGTAGCTAACACGTTTTTTCTAACTGTACCTCAGAATGGAATGACTTGTTTATGCGGATCTTTTCACAAATTGTCATTTGAGTCTGCACTGCCCCCAAACGTGGGAATTATTTTTAGCAAGGTAGAAAAAAAAATTCACATGCTGATTACCTCAGTTACCAACATCTTGCATTGCAAAATGCTTTGTGGCAGAAGTTCAATCAGTATAATCCAGTCTGAACCTGCTTCATCGGGAGCGTTCAACTAGGGAGCAGAGAGGCATGTTACGAGATTTCAGTTCACTGATTACTATAAGTGTGGGGGCGGCGTAGAGCGAGGAAACCACTTTCATAAACTCACGTGAACGCGTAGGGGAGGGGGCAAGGCACACCCTGTACCTGGAACATGTCACTGAAAAAAATAGGCCCAGGACTGTTTTTTTGTCCTTGGCTGTTATGTGACAGGTTGAATGGATGTTCAAGCCCCGGAATGTAGATTCTGACAAATGCCAGAGGGGTTGCTGTAAGATGCCGTGGGTTTGTTTGGGCCTCTGTGTACCTGAAATTTCAGGACCTGTTTGGAATCTCAGCCCAGGACCTGCATGTTACTATAGTTGCCCTTTATCTGATTATTAATGACGTTATATATCATTACACTGTATGGTATGTTTTTCCCGCTTTTTTCCCTCTGTGGCTGCTGGATCAGGCAATACCTGCTCTGTAGCATTGCTTTCATGAGTCACTGTTCCATGCTTTTATGGTATATTCTCTACGCTTATTTACACATACCTGAAATATGAGGTGGAATCCTCCTAACTTGCTTTTCCTCAGCTCCCTGCCTAGTCATTAGGACAGTCTGCAAACAGAATCATTCACAGTGTTTTATTAGCAGGGTTTTCACCATGTAGCTCTATGTTTGTCCTAAGCAATATTCTGTTGCATTAATATTATTTGTATCAGTCTATTGTTTAGATCTTGTATTATATGTTTATGTAGTTGCGTGCCCCTCACTCTAAGCCAATTATGTAAATCTGCAGAAAGGAACTTTATATAAAAGATGTACCTAAACAGAGGATGATTGCAAAGGGCAAAGTTAATGGAAATATAGTCTTTTTTTTAGGATAGCTGTCATGGGACATCTGCAGCAAAGTTAAATATATAAAATGTCTAATAAGAATGATGTCCTTTTGCACTTTGAAGTATAAAACTGATGCAGTTCGATGGTTGAACAAGAACATATCAAGTAATAACTCCTTTGAAGTCTATGGGAAACCTGTAGCTGAATTGACGTTGGGTCTATGTGTGAAGATACATTAAAATCCTACAGTCTCCAGAACAGAGAACTCCACAAAGCTTCTGGCTCTAGTGCCTGTTAATTATGTGGACTGTGCCAATTAACAGTATCCAAAATGAACAAGTTTAATTTAGTAAATAAAACAATGGTATTGATTGCCCCAAAGCATACAGATTTAGTTTCACACTTTCAAACAATACTCAGATCTGTGAATTTCTTATCAGCCCAGCATTATATTTGTGCTGATATAAATTGGGTTTCACTTCCAGTTATGAAATGTTGCTGATTCAGCTCACCCAAGCACGGGACAAAAAGTCCACTAGTTGTTTCTTGCTTTCTTGCTCTAAGAAGTTCTATCCAGTTCCTTTTCACTATATTGAGTAATCCTCATTGCTACATTTTCAAGGAATATGAGCTGTCTTATATTGCCAGTTTTATGCCAACTAATCTCTTTTCTTGTATTGCTCTATCACATGCTGCCCCCACTTTTGGCCAACACAGTGATGCACACGGGTAAGCCTGGGTAATACAGTAACTGCTGCGTTTTTTTGCAACAGCAGCTGATCAGAATGACAAATAATTCCCTTCTTAGAAAGAGGAAATAGTTTACATGTTTCATTTATACATCCTCATAAAAAAACATACATAAATATTTTTGCCACCAATAAAAGTAAAACAAAGCAGTGCAGCTCAATCGCACTGAATCTAGTTTGACGGGTGTCAATGGGTGGGTTTTCATAACTTACAGTAGGCACCAGACTTAAATGTCTTTCAAGCAATAAAAGTAATAGTGATCATAAAACCAAAAACCAGCTCCTGATATTTTCTTTCAGTATAGTTATAGTTGCACAGAGGGCATACTTACTATACTATACTTGCTGGGTATTCAGCCCTAGGCATCTTGTGCAAGTCCATGTGTGCAAAAAGCTTTTGTGTCTGTTCTTTGCACCAAGTGCAACTATTGTGCCAATTATTCTGGCAGAGTCCCAAGGGATTCCTGTACTTAGAACCAGTCAATCAGCAGAAGGCAAGTACTGGTGTTACCTGTGCTTATTGGGCTGGTGTGTGCCCTTTTTATGCCCTTGAAATTCAGCCTAATTGAGGCATGTTAATTTATACTCCCATGACCCACCCACATGATGCCCATAAAATAAGACATTTAAAATCAGTAGCAATTATTTTGCCCGCGTGGCTGCATAGCTGGCACATAGCAGCATGCACAAAATTTTGGCACAACTTTTATTATGCGCAATAACCCTGATGTCCTTGGGGGGGGAAATTACATCGTGGGTATGAAATATGGAAACATTTTACTAACTATCTAATGAACATAGGATGTGCTTCACATTCAGTACACTTCTGTATTTGGGAAATATAACTAATTAAACATGCAGAGTTTGTGGGGATTGCCAGTCCCAAGTGATACAGCCAACCACAAGATATCCCAGAGCCACAAAATAAGCCATGTGAAAATGTAATAACTCTACTTTCCTTCTATACCATATGCTAGCATTATTTCAGGATATAGAGAATTTTCAAACTAATTACCATCCCACCTCATATGTATTGTGCATCTATATTAGCATATATACAGTTCATTAAAGGGAAACTATATGTAAGATAAATTTACTATTTTCTCAACTTGCCTTATGCCTAAATAGGCTGCTTCATTTTACCTTCATGCAATTTTGGTGCCATAGTGATCGCCTTCCAGTTTCCTTTCTGTATATATCCTTCATTTATTTGGCCTGTACATATTTTTTTATTTCGTGCTTACTTGCAGTATCCTTTCACTGTAAGCATTATATGTTATTTTTGTTAATATTTATCATTGTACCAGTTTTTTATTCCAAATCATGTTGTTTTAGCATACTGAGCTCACCTTGTGCACTAACCCCATGTAGTACTGTAAAACATGCTACTTCGTAAATAACTCTGCCTATTATCCTTCGTCTCTACAGTCAGTCTGTATACATCCATCTTTGGAGTGCTGCAACTTCTCTGCCTGCTCACAGCTCCTGTTATTGGATACATTATGGACTGGAAGCTGAAGGACTGTGACGATGGAAATGAGGACACAGACGAGAAGGATACAAATCCGTATGTCATATTATGTGTTTTTTGTTTTTTTTTTAAAATCTTATCTTGGAAGTTGTTCCTGACAGTCTCTTGCTGTTACTCTGAAACAAGAAGTATTATACACATTGCAGATATAGTTATGCATTTATCTAGCATTTTTTATTTTTAGCACTGGCTTCAAATAGTCACAGAGAATAAAAAATAAATATGTGGTTTGTAAAGTAATGCCGAATTCACCTAGTACATAAATTCTGGATACAAAATTTCTATTGCACTATTGTTACATGGGAGTTTATGTAAATATTTTATAGGGATGCACCCAATACACTATTTTGGATTCGGCCAAACCCTGAATCCTTTGCCAAAGATTTGGCTGAATACTGAATCTAATACTAATTTGCATATGCAAATTAGGGGTGGGAAGAGGAAAACATTTTTTACTTCCTTGTTTTGTGACAAAAAGTCACACAATTTCCCTGCATAAGCAAATTAGGATTTGGTTCGGCCAGGCAGTAGGATTCTGACTGAATCCAGTATTCGGTGTATCCCTAATATTTTATATCTCACCTTCAAGGTATAAAAAAAGCTCACAAACCTTTAAAACTCGACCTTTGATAAATAACCCCCTAAGAGATGTGATTTTGCACCAAAGGTCATGAAGGGGAGCTGGGATTTCTCTCTCAACAAAAGCAAGTCCCTAGTCTCCTGCTTTGCCTGGCATCCACTTTTCCCTAGCTTGTGCACTGAATATCACCTGTAAAGCTGTAAGACAAGGGATGCCAAATACAGTTTCAGTGACAGCTCTCATGGGCCTCTGATTATAGGATTGTATGCATCATGTAGTTGTATTTTATGCAAAGTTATTAACTAAGTTCTTTTTTTTAAAGAGATGGAAAGAAAAAGAAGAAACGTGATCGTCAGATCCAGAAGATTACAAATGCCACAAGGGCCTTTGCATTTACAAACGTGTTACTGGTGGGATTTGGAGTGACATGTCTCATTAATAACCTACCCCTACAGGTAAGTTGGTAGACATGCATGCAGTTTGATTTCACATATTACATCTGTAGTGCAGACCCATGTTGTTTGTGATGCATGAAATAGTTACAGCTCTTTTTAATAGTGTTTTTTCTTTAACCACAAATAAAACTAATTGAAGGCCATTGCAATAGTAATAAACATTATGTTTTTCTCTTCTCTTAGATCCTGTCCTTCATTTTGCATACGATTGTCAGAGGATTCATCCATTCAGCTGTAGGAGGCCTCTATGCTGCTGTGTAAGTATGCATGATACAAAGGACATAGCTCTGTCTTAGTGCTGACTCTGGCTCGTTCAACACAAAGAATAAAGTATAAATTATAAGTCATATGATAGCATTTAATCTGCCTTTTCTCTTTTCAGATACCCTTCAACACATTTTGGCAGTTTGACTGGATTGCAGTCTCTCATTAGCGCACTTTTTGCATTATTACAACAGCCCCTCTTCTTGGCAATGATGGGACCCTTAGAAGGAGATCCACTTTGGGTAAGAAAGGGTTAATTTTATTCACAAGGACTGTAAACTTATTAGACATGCTAAGTAACCTGTTGTTAATGTTGCTACAGATCAAACTTTTGCCATTATTTACTAAGAACAAGTAATGTGGAACGTTCCAAACTAAAGTGAAATTGCTCATGTTTTTTCACCCAGATCTACTGGTTTTATGCCCAGATTCGTATCATTTTTGCATGCGTCTTCCATTTGTTCAATGCACATTTGTCCAAAATAGGGCACTGTGTCCTAATGGAACCTTATACTTAATGGGTGTCACAAGTAAGGCTTACAGGACTGCACATTAGGTACTAGCCAGATTTACTTATGCATGCTAAAGGTGGCCATACACATAGGGGCAGATTTACTAAGCTTGAGTGAATAGTTAGAATCCAAAAATATTCGAATTTCAAAGTGATTTTTTGGGTACTTCGACCATCGAATTGGTAAAATTCGATTGAATCGAATAATTCAAACGATTCGAAGTAAAAATCATTTGACCATTTGATAATCGAATGATATCGAAAGATAATTGAATGATAATTGAATTGTGAGATTTTTACCCCTGCTTGATCCACATGTCGCCAACTCTCGATCAGGGAAGCACGTCGGAGATTCCCACACACGGCCAATAAGCTGCCGACACGGTCTGAGCAGCCATGTTGTGTCACACGCATGAGCATAATGCGCAAGTGATGTCACGCGCAAGCACATGATGAGCGATTCGGGGCAGCTTTTCATTATGTGCATGCAAGTGACTGGACATGGATGTTCGTACCGGTAGCTCCCTCATTTTTTTTTTTTAAAAAAAACTACTTTTATCCCCAACCGGAATGTGGGCTCTATTAGCCAGCACCTTTGGTTGGGGATAACATTTTTACCCAACAGATGACCTTTAAGGAAACCCCCTTTTGTGCAGGGGGATTGTCTGAGCTCTGGTAGTTATTTTTCCCTATTATGCTTAATAAAAACAAAACCAAAAAAATACATCTTTTATGTGATTAAAATAAGTAAATGTATGAAACATGCAGCAGCCATTTTGTGGACACTGTTATTAAGGCACGCTTTAGATCAGGGATCACCAACCTTTAGAACCCGTGAGCAACATTCAAAAGTAAAAGGAGTTGGAGAGCAACACTAGCATGAAAAATGTTCCTGGGGTGCCAAATAAGGGTTGTGATTGGCCATTTAGTAGTCCCTATGTGGCTTGTCAACCTACATTGAGGCTCTGTTTGGTAGTACACCTGGTGCAACTAAAACTTGCCTCCAAGCCTGGAATTCAAAAATAAGCACCTGCTTTGAGGCCACTGGGAGCAACATCCAAGGGGTTGGAGAGCAACAAGTTGCTCACAAGCTACTGGTTGGGGATCACTGGTTTAGATCATGTCAAAATCTTGTTTATGCACCAGAATGGGGCACCTGATGCCCATGCCATGCACTAACTACACAATTTGATGGTGATCGGGAATGTAAGGAGTGCAGTGCATCTAGTAAGTGCAGAATTCAAAGTGAAAGTAATTGTCTGCCCCGCCTCAATGTCTGAGGTTTAGAGGAGGGGCAGGCAATATATGATTGACAGCTGGGAGTTTTAAACAAGTATACAACAGGTAGTATACAACAGGTAGAGATGTTTTAATAAAAAAAAGAATTTGAGTTTCATGTTTAATTTTAAGTGGACTTTTATTTTATAGCTTTTTATGTTTGGCTGTCAGGTCCCCTTTTAATATGGTTTTCTGTTTATTTGTTAAAGGTGCACAAACTGCTTTTTGTTAACACAATCCTATATGTGTAAGGGAAAGTATCATAATAGTTCCAACACCAAATTCTTCCTTTGTTATTCCCATAGGTAAATGTTGGCTTATTGGGGGTTAGCATGTTTGGATTCTGTCTCCCACTCTACCTCATCTTCTACAAGCGAAGCCTTGAGCGGCAAAGAAAACAGAAGATTGAAGACTCTAAACTTTACTTGAAAATCAATGGCACTCCTGATCATGAAGCCTTTGTGTAAATAACACCCACCAAAGGCCAAATCACTTTGCTCCTTTCCATTTGCACTCTGGGAAGGTATTGCTCCAGCTTAACAAGTCACCATTTCAGAACAAACTGTCAGTGTTCTATCCTTGCACCATACTTCTCTAGCAATGTATGTCATTTACCCTGTGTAATCAAACACACTTCAGCTTGGGGAGAAACACCGAACCAGAGGAATCGAACACTGACTACTATCAGTAGTCATGGATACCTGCCCAAATGCTATATATAGGTTCCATGACCTGTAAGTTTTTCTCTCTTTAGACATTTAGTAAAGGATGGACATTGAAACAGTTAGCCTTGGACACAAGCAAAGGCTTTGTACTGTATTATCACGTGGGAAAGCTGGACTTTACTACAGAACCGTGTGGGCTGATATCTCTGGGTGCTAAGCAAAGAAATAGCAAGTCAAGATTTTTGGTCACCGTTATATCATATGATAAAATGAACAGACTTTGGCCTTGTTCTCTTTACTTCGTTTGATCCAACATAGCAGTTAATTATCTGAACTTTCTTCTTCTCTTGCTAGAAAGGAGTGTAATAAATAGGCAGAGCTAGCAAGGGATATTCTCATTACCATAGTTGGTGCCAGCACTCTCTTTCCTGTTTATGGAAGGGGATATGCTGCTCTCTTATGAAACAGTTGAGAGATCCCGTTATTTCTGATTCTATATAAGGGAATAACCACCACATAGATTTTATGTAAGTCAGCAGAACCCAGTGAGGTGCACGTATTCTTGTTGTGCCATAAAGTCTCCATGCAAGATGTTAAAATAGCGATTCTAAGCAATACCAGTTTGTTTTGAAATGTTTTTTGATATATAACTAACATCAATATTTTCTGTTCTTTGCATGATTGGATGATGTATTTTTATATGGATGTTATTTTCTTCTGTTGACTTTGCTTTTGGCAGAGCCAGAGAAACTCCTTTTTGGGACAAAATCAGTGAAACCAGGTAGCTGTTAAGTTCATCAAGGTACCTTCACCCATTCTTGGTTTGGAGTTTTCAGATTTTTTTCTTTCTTAGCATCTTCTGCAAGTGCCGTTTTTCACTTTGCTTTCTTTCCAAACATTATAGTCTTCACTCTCCTTTTTTTGTGACTTTACACTTATATTTAATTCTGTCATATTCCATTTCTGCTGCTTCATTATATTATCCCTTATTTAAGCTATTATAGTTAGGGGTTTATGATACCTCAATCCCGTCATCCCCATCTAGTAGCCCTGCTGGTGTGAGACAGGTATACCGCTGGCAAAGCCCCATACCTGTGTGTGACCTGATTGGGTGACCTGCTGTTAGTCTTATGTGTGATTGGAGATAAATCCGGGAACATGAATCAGTCCTCATTGCATCTAACATGTTTTGGGAAGTGTACTTCCTCCATAACTCATTCAGATGCATCTGCCATCAGGATAACAAAAGCATTCGCTCACTGGCACAGCCTGCAGAACCACAAATACGCATTGGAAAAATTGTTTCCAGGCTGGGAGCAATTTATCTTTAAAACAGTAACTGTCTTTATGTTTCATACCAATCATCTGACTCGGAAATGGCCAAATCCTCTGCACGATTCTCCTTGGGACTAGAATAAGCAGCTTCCGGAGAAGTGAATGGGAACTGCCAGAATATTAGCTGAAAGGAGAGAGGGAGATCAGTTTTCATGTAAACCCAGGTTATGTGATGGCAGAATGCAGCTTCTGCTGGTAATAGGCATTAAGAGGAAATCTATAGCACAAAAGCAATATAAAAAAAGAAATATATTATAAATGTTTCCTTTGTTTTGTCTAACGGGACGTTGGCTTGGAAGAATAACCAGAATAAGGTATCCGTGATAAAGAGTAGTGCCAGCTCGGTGTAATCTTGAGCACATCACTGTATTTCACAGTGCCTCAGGTACAAACAGATTGTAAGCTCTTTGGAGTTGAAATTTAATGTCTGCCTGTACATTCTTCATACAGTGATTGTTGGTACTTCTGAGAATAAATCCTTTTTACATAAACTACCATCTGTACTGTGATATGGATATGTTTTTGTAGATTTTCGTTCTTATCCACTATTGTTCCACTTATAAGAGATGGGAAACAAAGATTATATGTGTTGAAAAAAATATGTCCAATTCAAATGTGGGCTGACCTGGATTGTGTGAATAAGAAATATTTGATTCCTTGTTAAATAAAACAAGGGCACTCCCACCTCTAAAACAAGCTTTCTTTAAAGGTAATAATTTGAAAATATAGCCACTGTTAGCACTGTCTCCCATAGACTCCATTTTATCCAAATAATCCCCTTTTTGGAAACGGATTTCCTTATTGTCTGTATTAGTAAAACAGTACATTGTACTTGATCCCAACTAAGATATAATTAATCCTTATACGAAGCAAACTCAGTCTATTGGGTTTATTTAATCTTTACATGATTTTCTAGTAGACTTATGGTATGAAGATCCAAATTATGGAAAGATTATATAAAATATATGTAAGAAAATAGACTTTCTGATAAAAATATAAAGTGATGTATTTCTACTTTTACACATAAACAGGAAGTAAAACACATTTGCTGGAAACCAGTAATGCACCCATTAACCCCAACCACACATGCTTGAGCTTGTTGTCAGGATATCCTCACTGGAGGTCACGAGTATTTGCACTGCTCAGCAACTGATAGATTCTCTTGTGTTCCAGACTGGATATCTCCCTGGCACTTCCGTACGTTTTGCACTCAGGTGACTGTTTTAAAGGACAAATAAAGCCTAAAGAGAAGCAACAGTTCTAAAACCATAAAAAACGAAATGAGAGAAATAAAATAATTTATGCATAAGTTGATATCTGGAATAAAACTGGATATGAATTGCTCCAGAACAAAATATTTTATAACTTTAATTCTGAGCTTTCTGGATAATGGATCCCATACCTGTACAGATTGCATAGCATAGAATATGTGTGCAGCACAGTGCTCCCCAAACTGTGTGGCTGCCTCACTAATGCCAGCCTGAAAGCCAATCACAGTGAGATTTGGAGACAATGCTTATTTGCTATTCTAGGTAAACCTGATTATGATGTTTTGATCTTTATTTTTTCTTTGTTATAGTTTTTTTAAATTATTTGCCTTCAGCTTTCAGAAGGGGGTCATGAACCCAAACTAAAAACAAATGCTCTCTAAGGCTACAAATGTATTGTTAATGCTACTTTTTATTACTCATATTTCTATTCAGGGCCTCTCCTATTTATATTCCAGTCTCTTATTCAAATCAATGAATAGTTGCTAGGGTAATTTGGACCCTAGCAACCAGATTGCTGAAATTGCAAACTGGAAAGCTGCTGAATAAAAAGCTAATTAACTCAAAAACCACAAATAATAAAAAAATTAAAACCAATTGCAAATTGGCTCAGAATATCACTCTCTTGATCGTATTAAAAAACATTTAAAGGTGAACAACCCCTTTAAAGGACAATTAAGGTGAGATTAAGGGTAATAACTCATTTTGTTATCCTAGATATTCATGGAACTATATCTGAATGACTGTTGCACAATGGCCAATAGTTGGAACTCCAAAGGTGACTAAACTGAAAAAAGTTTGCTAGATATAATGCTTTTGTCACAGCAGCTCTGAACCGCTTTTTTCAGGTGGACCACTAGAGGGTTAAAAACCAGCTACAGGCACCATCTCCAGAGGCCACTGTGCACTTCCCTTCCTCTTGTTTGGATTTTAAAGCAATTAAACTCCAAAAAGGATGAGAATTGTGTGGAGACACTGCTTGTACCTGTCATTTAACCCTCTGCTGATCAGCTGGCCCAGTATTGGAGATCAGAGCTGCTGTGACAAATGCATGATATTAGCAGTGTAGAACAAGTAATATATTTTAAAAAAAATGAATTTTAATTTCAAAAGTGTTAGAAAAAAAAAATCTGACTTTTTACATGATTTTTTTTTGTTTTGGGCTTGTATCCCCTTTAAAGGAAAATTAAACCATAATCCTTCCTATAATAAGATGTTGGTTTTTCATTTGAAAGGAATAATTCTGAGGTTTGTGCAGACACAGCATATCAACATTGGACTGCATAAGAAACTTGGCTGTACTGATGAGGATTCTTTTAATAACATGCCCGTGGCTAGTTGCAGCATTAGCTTGGCATCTCACAAGGCTTTCACATCAAACAGAGCTGTTCAAACAACATTTTGTCACAAAGCAGGCATCACCTAGCAGCAGAGAACTCTTCAGGTCTAAAAAACATAAATTTCAAGAGCAGGATAACAGCAGATCCAGCAGCTGCTGGGGGCCCAGGGGTATAGGAGCCCAGTGGTGTTTAAAAAATAAATAAATAAATAAAAAAATGTCAGAAGAAGGCAAATAAAGACAAAAACTATAAAAATAAATAAATAATGAAGACCAATTGAAAAGTTGCTTAAAATTAGCCATTCTATAACATACTAAAAATTAACTTAAAGGTGAACCACCCCTTAAAGATACTAAAAATGCATTACCCTTTAAACAAAACAGGGATTGTTTGTCCATATATTACAATATATTCAAGCTACGTCAAAGTCATCCTTATATTTTACAATAGGGGGCACTTTATTTTATATATATACATATATACAGGTAAAGGATCCGTTATCCAGAAACCCATTATCCTGAAAGCTCTGAATTACCTCAAAGCTCTGAAAGCTCCTTATGGGAGGGATGGGGTCCTGGTAGCTATTAGTTACCCCACTTGTGATGAAGTTGTTGCCTCTGAATGCGGATGTTTTATTACTTGCATAGTTGTTGAGCTTGAAAAGACACACATCAATCAAGTTCAACATTTCACCATAGTTTCTTGTTGGCCCAGAGGAAGCTGTCTCCAATTAGCCTTGGAATTTGGTGGACAAAGGGGTAGATAAAATAGCATAGAGCCTGTGAAGAAAGAGGCACAGGCATATAACCAGCACCAGCCTCAATCCCTCTTTCTAACTTGTTTTTAACCCACCCTTTTTTTACAGCTGCCCCTGTGGGAAAATCCATAGTCTGAAAATTCAGTTGGAGGTCATGAGGCTGGAGGCAGGCACTGGGCAGTATACACAGTCAGTTATAATAGGGTTTTTAGGGCTGCAACATGGCTTGAGTGGCTTCAAGTTGGGGGCAAAGCTTACTGTCCATTATATCTCATTACAATGTACCTCATCCCCCTCTTTGTGCTGAATGCCTCACTTGGCACTTTACAATTAGAAGGAATATTTACTGGCAGCCTCTGAATAATACCACCTTACATATGTGTCCACTACAGCACTCTGACCTCCTATGGTAGGTGGTGTGGGACAATCTCATCTGAACATCCTATGGCCCAAGGTTCAGTCAGAGAAGAGGAAGAAACTCAACATAAATCAATGATGTTCAGCCTCTTACCCTTCTTTTGTGTTAACTACAACTGTGGCCTACCATAAAACTAGTCTCCGAGGCAAATAACCTGGTCCTCTGTCTGAAACAACAGTAGTAAGGACAACAGCACTGACACTAAAAATATTCAAAATATTAATGTACATCAAAAGTTACTTATAGCTCATGTTGATCATTTTTCACTCATAGGGCTGCTTTTGAAAGTAATTGTTACTTGAAATTCCAAAACCTGACTGTTTTGCCAACCTGACTGTCCCATCTCAGTCAGTTACAGTTTCTAAGGCTAACGGACTGCTGAAGCTCAAATATGGCAGCCCCCTCAGAAAGGAACATGGGGGATCAGATGGATCAGAACGTAAAATCATCAGTAAATACTTTTTTGGCAAAATTATAAATAGCATGTGAAGACAATATTGTGATAGATGTAAAAAAAAAGGTTTATTTTCTGGTTTCAGTGTCTCTTTAAAGGGCCAGGCACAGCCTATGAGTTCAAAAGTCTTTTTGAAAATGCTGTAAGAATGCTGAGTGGTTTTGGGTTAATAAGACTCACACATTAGAATGTTCAACACAAAACAGCAAATGTATTGTTAAACAAAAGAAGGAAACAGGGTGCAAGTAATTACATGTTTCACTGTACCTAGAATATGTCTCTATAACAGAGTTCATAGAGTCTAATTAGAAGAGAGTTTGTTGTAGTTCTTGTTGCTTGAGTGACCACATACCATGTCTCTTTTGATGAGTGGGTTACTGTTCTGTCAACAGCCTCAAATGGCTTTGTCACCTAGTCTTCAGAGCAAAGCAAATACACTTTGTTGAGTGCAACACAGGCCTAGAAAAGAAAAAAAACAGCCTTCCATTTAATATCACAAGCCTTTCAGTTCCACTGATACAAAGTATACTGAGCATTGTACCCAGGATGTCTCATTTGTCAGTAAATTTTGTCTACTACATCATTTTAGGGCACTTTACAGATATAACCTTTGCATCCCGTGAGTGGCATGAAATTGCTAGCTCTTCTGCTTTCAAGTTTAAGTCCAATTTAACCACATGTAGTTTTGAATTAGAGCAGCTGCCATGTTGCAACCAGCCATGACCTTCAAGATTTCTTACTTTGGGCGTAATACACAGAGCAAATCTTAACGTCCCGTACTCCCCTTGAACAGGCTGTATGACCTCATGAGATATCCACATGTCATTATCCATTTAACTGGAAACATAAGAAGACCAGATAAAGCTTTCTGCTAATAATATGTCATTGCCATTGAAAACTATCTCTCAAGGGCAAAGTCACTTTGGAAAAATCACTGAAAGATGATATTACAGCTATGTTCAATGGAGAAAAACACATTTTTCTTTTCTGTATATTGAGGAATCAAGCATCCAAGTTTTAGGGTTGGGCATAATGTTAAATCTAGACTATACAGACCATACAAGGAGTCTTTTAGATCTCCACTGTGGGATGTTTGGTCTCTCCCCAGTAACATGTAGTGAGGGACCAAAACTCTGGGGTGCGATAGCTATGTTTCAAATGGATGGTTCACCTTTAGGTTAACTTTAAGTATGTCATAAAATGGCAAATTGTAATCTACTCTTTAATTGGCCATCATTTTGAACCTAGCAACCGATTGTTGAAATAAAAATTGAAATAACTCAAAAACCACAAATAATAAAAAATGAAAACCAATTGTAAATTGTCTCAGAATATCACTCTCAGTCTCTACATCATACTAAAAGTTAATGTAAAGGTGAACAACCTCTTTTATGCATCAGCTTGACTTTAGTCAAATGATTTACCTAAATGTATTTTTGTACACAAATATGACTTATTTCACAGATATTCCAATAAATAATTTCCCAATATCCCTTAGGCCAGGAGTCCCCAATCTTTTTTTTACCTGTAAGCCACATTCAGATGTAAAAAGAGAGCAATATGTAATATGCTCCTTGGGGTGATTTGCTATTTGATAACCCCTATGTGGACACCTGGTTTTTATACAATCAAAACTTGCCCCCAAACCAGGAATTCAAAAATAAGCACCAGCTTTGAGAGCAATATGTTGCTCCTGAGCCACTTGTTGGGGATCCCTGCTTTAGGCTAACAGAGTAATCCCCTCCTTCACGTTGTCTCGTATCGGAATCCACCACTTTACTACAGAACAAGGTGAGGGAGGAGTTGCATTACTCTGTCAAGTAAGCGAATAGACACTCATAGTTTCTTTTCAGTCTCTGGAATGAGGTATGTCTTTATAAAAAAAAATACATTTATATTTATTTTTGACTGTTCAGATTGTGTTTATTCCCCTTTTCTACTTAAGCCCAGCTGAACCAGATTGTGTCAAAATGGGGGGTATAGTTTCCCTTTCAAGAGATCCCTGGCAACTTTCCGATATAACAAACTATCTACTAAATTTAAAGAAAACTCACTATATAGTTATACCAATTCATTTCCTCATTTGTAAGATAGGTTTATCCGTATAGTGACGTGAAATGGTTTCAGTATCCACTATAGGACCACACAACAAAGTCGTTATATGTTTCAGTGCTGGGTTCCTTAACTTACAGGGTATCCCTGTAGTGATTTGCAGGTCGATAAAAATTCAACCCACACCTAACCCTAACCTGCCCACTCCCAACCCACACCCGACTTGAACCTGGACGGCACCTCCATTTATAGACCCCCGCAGGTTCGGCCTGGGCCAGCGGGACACCGGGAAAAAACCCTGCTTAAAACTCTGTGCTCCTTGACCTCTTCCTGCCCACATTGAAAGAAGAAAAGCAGGTACGTGCTGTTCGGAGATGGGGGGGCGGTGTTGGCAAAAGGAGGAGGGTTATGGCTGGTGAGGGGGGCCTTGAACTTGGCAGAGGGGGTGTGTAGGCCCCTGATGTGGCAGCCCCAGTGCGCCCAGACCCCCCAGTCCAACACTGGTCCCACACCTGACTCACCCATCTCTGATGTCATATAGTGGATGATAGAAAACTGCATTTATAACACCAACATAATTGAGATTTAGCTGTACTTTTCCTTTCCCAAAATCTGCTGCAATGATGAGTTGTGGTAAGTACAAAAAGGACTAAGTGTAATGGTACAGTCAGCCTTGATACTATTGATTTTTAGGGTCAGTGTCACAGAGATATGTTGCATTACTTATTAGCACATAAAACAACACTAGATTGCGAAATCTGTATTATTAGAACACAAGCAATAGCACAGTACGTGCCATATTGTGGGTCAGAACATCCTTAATATTCATTTGGATGCAAGGAATAGTATTGTATTTTGGCAAGCTCTGTTTGCCGGGGCACTGCACTCATGCCAAGAGCTGCCTGAATGTGGCACTCACTACTAGGGATGCACCGAATCCAGGATTCAGTTCGGGATTCGGCCAGGACTCTGCCTTTTTCAGCAGGATTCGGCCAAATCCTTCTGTCAGGCTGAACCGGAGGGAAATCGCGTGACTTTTTGCAAAAGAAGTCAATTTTTTGCATATGCAATATGCAAATTAGGATTCGGATTCGGTTTTGTATTCGACCTAATCTTTCGCCAAGGATTCGGGGGTTCGGCCAAATCCAAAATAGTAGATTTGGTGCATCCCTACTCATTACATAACTCTTCTAAACTGAAAGCATTCTCATTTTTAAGATACTTGTTACAGCTGCCCCCAGGAATGAGCCTTGTTTGCTATTACTGCAACTCACACATACGCAGCAGTTACAATTGTCAGGTCATGGAGCAAAGGGGATGTAACACTTGATATAGCAATTCTTATGGACCATAAATTCCTGCTTCCTTCATATTTTTATGTCTCAGCATCGAGAAAAGCTGATCACAGCATTAACTGTGGACAGAACAGCAAATTGTCTGGCCCCTGCCAAAAGCTATGACCTCATAAATCTTTTCTAACCCCTGCTATAAATGTTCTCTGTAGCTCTCTACTGCCATCTACTGGAGGAAACATGCCAGTAGCTATATCACTATGGCTCAGGGATTTTTTTTGTTTTCCTTTCTTCAGCCACGACCACTTTGAATGGGAACTTTGTAGAGATACAAATTTAAATTGAAACAAGGAAAAACAAGAGGTTAGATTGCCCTGCGCATAATACACTGCAGTGTTTACATGGACCAGGCAAGGGTCTGACCTTGGTATTTCAAGGAAACTGTGATTCCAGTTTGCTAAAATCTTTATAACTATGTTTACAACTTGGATTCCCCCCCCTCCACAAAATATATTTTTAGCATATTTACATATACAGGTAAAGGACCTGTTATCCAGAATGCTGGGGCTGGGGTTTTCCAGATAAGGGATCTTTTCTTAATTTGGATCTCCAAACATTGTCTATTAAAAAATTACTCAAACATTAAATAAACCCAATAGGGCGGTTTTGCTTCCAATAAGGATTCATTATATCTCAGTTTAGATCAAGTACAAGGTACTGTTTTATTATTACAGAGAAAAAGGAAATTATTTTTAAAAAAAACTGAATTATTTGATTAAATAGAGTATGGCCTTCCCATAATTAGGGAACATCATTTTTAAATTATGCCCTTATACTCTTGACTGGAAGTAAACTATTTTTAAAATCAGAGAATGTAGGAATAATTCATTTCTTTATTCTCAAAGAAATACTGAGTAAATTGGTTTTTAGATTACTATTAGATAATTTCTTTTTTTTTTAAATAAGCCCATCATTTCCATTATGGAGGCCAAAATTAAAATTGCAGTGTGAAAAAGTCACTTGATTGCCTCAGAGTACAAGGGAAAAGATTGCTGCCTTCATTACTGTAAAACACAATTTTAGGAGAAAATTATTAGAAGTTCGTAAGAAAATATGAGGAAGACATCCCTGCACCAAACAGTATAAAGTTTGTGTATGTAAGAGAATGGGGTGAGATATGGAACAGTGAGCAGAAGCAAACTAGACCCGTAATATATATAATCTTTCTGTGTGTTTGCCAATTGCCATTGTAGTTGAACATAAAAAGCAACTGGTTTGCCATGGATTAAGCACCACTGCCTGGATTAAGCACCTCTGTATGAGGGGTTGAATGGGGGGATATGGATGTCCCTTTTGATGCTCCCTAGGTTGCTGTATAAGGTACATTCAGGTACAAGATACAGTGAAGTCCTGTATTTAGCGCTTGCCTGTAAGTATTGGTGTACCTGGTGTGCCCCAACTACCCCGTAAAAAAAGTAATTGGTGGGGCCCGGCACACCTCAATGTAGGGTTGTCACCTTTTTTAAAAAAAATACCGGCCTTCCTGTATATATAGATTTTTTTCCCTATTAATAACATTGCGGTCAAGCATAATTTTTACTGGTCAGGCCGGTAAAATACTGGCCAGGTGGCAACCCTTCCTCAATGCCTACACACCCTGTCTGCTAACTTCCCACCCCTGCCCACCTACTCCCTGGCGACCATCAGCCCTCTCCCACCCCCACCTGTCAATTCTGATACCTCTCTGGGCCTTCCTCCTCAGAGTCCCCGCTCCAAGGCATGCAAGCTGGTGGGATTCTTCAGAACTATAGAGAAAGTGAAGCCCATGATTCTGGCTGTCCTTGTTCACCAGGCCCCCCCGCGGCTGCAGGGTCTGCTTTCTCTATAGTTACACCACTGCCTATAAGTAAATAGATTTAGGATAACCCCACGATAAAGTGCATTCTTTGTATAAGGATAAGGAAGAATACCTCCCAACATTGTGGAAATATAAGAGGGACCAAAAAGCTGACGGGCATACCATGGCAATTTTAGACCATGCCTGTTTTTGTGACCACACCCCCTACTTACCATGTTATCACAGTTTTGCTAATGAAGGTGAATTGCCATTTAAGCTGTGAGTCTAACTTTTCCAAAGGGACCTGTTATCTTATATTTTTACAATTATTTATTTGCTTATCTAGAAATTGTTACAAAAATTGTTATCAGCTGCTCTGGCTGTTCTGGGCTCTCTGCCAAAAGCCAATTAAGTTAGAAACTGTGTTTCTTTTTCTGGCTGTTCAGTGCAGAGAAAAACTGGACTTTCCAGTATAAATGAGGGACTGTGGGTTGAGCTGTTAAAAGAGGGACTGTCACTCTAAAAACGGGACCGTTGGGAGGGAAGATCTCTTTGGTTTCCATCTCTAAAATGGAATGGTGTAACTATAGAGGAAGCAGACCCTGTGTTTGTGGGGGAGGGGGGCAGAGGACAGGGGGGCCCAGATCGTAGGGTCAGCTTTGTCAATAGACACCCTATCTAAGGAAAACATGCTGCCTGCTTTCTGTGGACAGACACAGATGGAAGCAGGGGGGGGGGTCTGGAAGGTGGGTGGGTTCCTTGCAGCAATTTGAAGATTTTTGTGAGGAGGACCCAGTGCAAAGTCGTAAAATGATGAAGTTATATGAAGAGAGTCAAGGACTGAGGCCCTGATAATGATTAGGACTGCCTTAGTGGAAACATTATATACTGTAAGAACGACATAAAGTGAGAGTAATCAGTACAGGCTTTTTGAGCAGGGTTACAGTTTCCCTGTTCAGAATACATACCCAAAAATAAATATAGCTACCAAAGCTGTAATGGCTGAGTAAATCTTGTCTCAATTTCAGCTCACTCCATTTTCTTTCTACTAGAGAACACACTCATTATGGAATAAGTTCACAGATGCAGAAAGTATGTATTTATACCACTTTTAATCCTCAAAGAGACAGTGCTCTCAATTTTCCCTCATAGCATTTTCCTGTAGTGACGTACCCTCCAGCCATACCCACAGAATAGCAGACCAAGAGATGCTGCGGGTTGCCCTTTTTTACTTTATCTCCAAACCGTGCTCCTTATTTCATTCCTTTGTCCCTGAAAGTTCACTCTGATCAGTGACGTAACTAGAGGGGGGCGGGACGCGCTGCCGGGCCCCCCGCCCCCCTCCGTACACCCGGAAACTGCCGGAATCGTGGCGCGTGAGCTGCCTGGGGGGGGGCCCTGAGGGGGTGCGGGCCCTGGCCCAATCGCACCCCCTGCTCCCCCGGTAGTTACACCACTGACTCTGATTTTCAACTTCCCTACATTTTACACTGTGATCATGTAAAGGTTTCCTGTTGACATTTCTGTCTTTCATCAATCTGTGTTTACCTGACATCTTTCCTGCATCCTTACTATCCAGTGCACTAAACTTGTGTTTATAACCAAAAAATATGTAAATCCAAGCCCAGTTAACTGTATTTTAACATATGACAAAAATAGCAACATCCCCACTACAGAAGAACAGAAGTATGAATAACAACCCATACCTCCCAACTGTCCTGTTTCTCGCGGGACAGTCCTGATCTTGACAGCTCAACCCGCAGTCCCGGATTGTTACTGAAATGCCCTGACTTTCTCTTTTATCTCTTGCACTGAACAGCCAGAAAAAGATACATTTCTAACTTAATTGGCTTTTGGCAGAGAGCCCAGAATAAGCAGCAGGTGCACTTAGATACATTTGTAACGATTTAAGATAAGCAAAGAAGCAACAATTTAAGATAAGCAGGTCTGTTGGGGAAACGGTGACTTGCATATTAAAGGGCAATTCACCTTCATTAGCAAAACTGTAATAACACAAAAACCACAAAGTTCAAACTTTCATAACCTGGCACATTTTGTAAAATGTACATGGTAATTAGGGGTGTGGCCACGAATGGAGTGTGGTCAAAAAATGACGCAGCGTGGAGCACGGAAAATCTTTTTGTTTCTATTCCTATTTCCAAAATGTTGGGAGGTATGACAACCTCTTGTATCATTCTGCTCTAGTTTAAACCACTGATATGTATTTATCCTGCTTATTTTCTTTCTATGCTTCTCTCATTTCCCCTTCATCCAGTTTCACTACCACCACTAATGTATACTTAAAACTGTGTGATCATCATGGACATGCACACAATTTATGGTGCAGCATAATAATATACAGAGAACGTTTGCAACTGCTTTGACTTTAAGACTTCTGCACACACACAGTTTTCTAATGGCAACAAGAGGCCATTATTTGCACACATAGCATTCTTTAAATGACAATTTAATTTCACATTAAAAATATAATAAATGCCAATAGGATAGTCTTCTATGTGAATTGCTATTGTGTTTGTTCTTTGAGTTTGTTATTAAAATGGTTTCAACCATTTTTTTTAAACTCAGAGTCTTTTTTTTTTAGCCTTTTTGTAGAAAACCTCTCGGCCTGGTGAATAGGTAAAATCAAATTATAATGATCAATACAATTAAATGTGAATATTATAGGCGTATGTATTTTGATGAGAGAGACCTTGTGTTTAAAATATGGTATATATTCTGCATTATAAAAGTAACTTTATATGATATAGCAGTTTTAGTGTGTCAATGCCAGTGAAAACCATTTAAATCCTGAATTTAAAATTGCTGACATCCTCTGGTTTCACAACTAAAACAAATATATGCACACTACTGCATCACACAAACAAGTATTAAACGAGAACTAAACTTAAATAAAGAAGTAGCTAGAAATGTTGAACATTATGTTTTGGGATTCTGTACCAGCCCAAGGCAACCACAGCCCTTTAGCAGGGAAGATCTGTGTCTCCAGAGATTCCCCAGTAGCTCCCCATCTTCTTTTCTGCTGATTCACTGCACATGATCTGTGCTGCTGTCAGTTAGTATCCACTCACAATATACAGTACACTGAATAGAAATGTCACAATATAAGGCTGATTAGTAATTAATACAGAAATTTACTAAATGGCAGCACAGAAACCAGCTCAACTAGCATCATAATTTAATAATCAGCTTTGTAGCATCAGCTTCTATTACAGGACAACTTGATGATTTGCTACGACGTTAAGCTCAGCTGCTCGGAGCCCACTGAGCATGTGAGTGTCACAGACACTTTCAAGATGGTGACCCCCTGTGACAAGTTTGAAGTCCTGGATCATTGCTGCTATTAAGAAGCTGAAACTTCAGGCTGGTGCAATAAGTTCAGAATATAAAAAAAATGGCATTTTTAGACATATTCAGTTTTACTTTACAATGTTGTCCTTATAAAGGCTGTGGCTCATTTATGAAAGTGGTATAGCCATTACACTGCTGTCTCTCATAAGTGTTTAAGTCACTGCACTGCACCACCATTGGCTGCAATTAGATGACTTGCTACTGATCACAAGGTGTGGATTAATGCACAGGTAACCCAAGACTATAGGGGACCCAGTGTGATCAGGGGGCGATCTAGAGTTTTTTTTTTTTGCCCTGCAAGATCCAAAGACACCTGCTAGGAGAAAAAGGTGCATGCTTGCAGGGTCGGATTGGGCTGGCGGGGCACCGGGGGAAAAACCTGGTGGGCCCTGACTCTTGTGGGCCCCGCTGGCCCAGGTCCGCATCCACATCTTCTTCTTAATTCTGCGACCCCCTTTGTCGGAGGTTGCGGCAATAAAAAATTGTGCGCACTATGTGTGCGCGTGCACAGAGCCACGGCGCTGTGCGCATGCATAAAGGCGCGATGCACATCACCGGCGTGGCAGGGGGGGCAGAGGGGGCCCTGGGGCAGTGGCCCTGGTGGGCCCCGGGCCCCCCAGTCCAACCCAGCATGCTTGCACCCAGATATGTGCAGATCCAGAATATAGAGTGTTCAAATGCACATGTGCCTGGATCTGTACACATCTGGACCTAGCAGTAGCCTAGAAGGGCGGCCTGTGTGGATGTATCTGAGGGCCCCATATGCCATTAATCCGCCACTGCAAGGAAGTTAGAAGTTATGTTTAGGGCTCTACGTGTTCCTTTAGGTGCACCGTAAGCATAAATTGTGGATTCGGGAACTCATTACCGAGTTCTGTGGACCCAGGTACCCGCCATCCACAGTTTTCATATATATATCTTAAATCTTGCTACAAGATAAGCGAAATCCACCAAGTTGTTCCTCACAAAGGACAAGGGATCCTTGAACTTGATAAGTCTGGAACCACCTCCCCTGAGGGTCAGGAGTGCGTCCCATAAAATCGATCAGAATTAGCTACAGCCTTTCACAATTTCCCAACCACTGGTGGGTCTCAATACACCCAGGAAATAATAATGTTAATCAGAAAAAAGCGCTGAATTAAATAATCCCTAGCAAGTGAAACCTTTCAAGTTGATATCACTGTAATAAGAAAATACATTGGACCTTTAATATTGTTATTTGTTTGCCTCTGATATGCAAACACGAAGAAAAACAATTATCTTTCAGCAAAATAAGAACGATTATCATTATTAGATTTATAAATGATATTCTCCTTTTTTTGGGGCCAGACTAAGCTCTTTAAGGAACAACCATGTACTGTGAGTTCCAAGCCAAAGTTTAGGGCTGCACTGTGTTTTCTTTGTGTTTAAGCTCCGGATTTACCTTTCTAAAGAGATTTTGAAAATTGTTTTCTACAGAAAACACATTTGTTTAGAGGATCTTGTTTTCCTAAACCTTAAACTAAATTACAAGGAAATAGCAGTAATTAGTTCTCATTAATGGGAAACCCTAAGCCACAGTTTGCTTGGTGCATAACAGCATCTTGGCGGTGATTTAACCAGTTTGGGTTTTTGTACAAGTATTAATGAGCAATGACAAAAGAATCTGCTTATTTCTGAGTAGTTCATATACAAAGTCATGATTATCAACTTCATGGGGTTTGGACTGTCTTTAGGGGGGCACATAGGAACAGCTACACTACATAAAAGTGGGTTCGGCAGAGCAGCAATTGTAGATCGGAATAACTGTAGAGCTAGACAACAACATAAAAAATAGTTTAGATCAGCGTCACCCAAATAGCAACCCTTCAGCTACTTTTGAGGTTAAACTCCCAACCAACCAAGGTGGGTTCCTTTATGAACTGGACAGCAGGGAGCAAAGGGCAAAAATAGAGTGCAATCTGCCATTTTATGAACTTTGCACCCTGCCTTTCTCTCTTGATGAATTGCCTCAAGTGTCTGAGCTCTGTTTTAGGAGACAGAGCCCTGCAATTGCCCCAGTTAATAGAGTGCGGCAAATGCAGGCAACATAGTGCTCTGAATTTTACGCTGTATTTTTTTTCCAGTATGAGGTGAATAGTGCAGCCCCTACTGCAAGTTGGTTGTGAAGTGCCCCCCTAAAGGTTGCCATACACGGGCAGATTTAAGATGCCGATATTGGTCCTTTAGACCAATTCTGGCCAAAAATTGGCAAGATATCGATCAGGCAGGTTTGATTTTCCCTTGCAATCGAGAGCCGCAAGGGCTAGTTGATTTGTTCCTTGTCTTGTCGGTTTCCATTGCCATTGTTCTAATGCAATCGTTTGGCCCTGCCTTTGGTGGGCATATTGGGGAAAGGTCCGCTTTTTTGGCAACCTCACCATCAAGCATCTTTTATAGTGTATGGCCACCTTTAGTGTTCCTGCATAACATAAATGAGCCCTAAAGACTTATTCTCAGCTAAAGGCCCATAGGTCAGACAATCCTACTTTATGTAAATAAATTCTGTCTTGCTAAAGGCACATCCACCATTAAAGACCTCATTAAAGAAGAATTCATTTTTGACCACCTTGCAAGATTAGGTGCTGAAAACCTCAAACATCCCTTCAACAGCAAGCTCTAAAACCTATTGTAAAATAGTAAACCTATCACAGTCACAGGAAGCGGTCTGAGACCCTATCACCACATTCCTGGCCTATGGGCCAATAACATACAGGGAAAAAATAGTGTCTGTATTGTTAGCTCCCAAATCTCCACATACCATCACAATTATTATTATTGCTGATTTTAATTAATTTGGTTACTATCGCCTTTTTAAGAATCATAGTAGAGGAACATGTGATTTTAACTGAGCTACCTTTGCCCCGCCTGGATATCTTGGAAGCATGTAGGTGGGTTAATATTGATTTGGGAACAGCTCAAAAAGAGTGTCATGTTGGTGAGAAGACAGGGATATGTTGAAAGCTATGTAGGTGATCTGAGCTCAGACACAATGTCTACTGCTAGTGAAAGGTCTTCTATTAATAGGAGAGGCAGTGATACTTTGGGCTCTTACACATGAGCGTTTTTACCTGCGCTCCCCTGCATTCCGTTTTTCGGCGTTCAGCCGCAGGGGAGCGCAGGAATAGACGCATTTAATTATTTCAAATGGGGCTGTACTCACACAGGCGCATGTAGGCGCCGAACGCAGGTTGAGACGCAACATGCTGCATTTTTCCTGCGTTCAACGCCTACATGCGCCTGTGTGAGTACAGCCCCATTTGAAATAATTAAATGCGTCTATTCCTGCGCTCCCCTGCGGCTGAACGCCGAAAAACGGAACGCAGGGGAGCGCAGGTAAAAACGCTCTTGTGTAAGAGCCCTAACACTAAAAAACATTTTCAAAATATCAATTTACATTAAAAGTTACCTATATGTCATGTTGATCATTTTTCATTGATAGTTTTGCTTGTGTAAGTAATTGTTACTTGAAGTCCCTAAACCTGACTGTCCATCCTTACCCTGTCAGTTAGAATTTCTAATGCTAATGGACAACTGCTGTACAAATATGGCAGTCCCCTCATAAAGGAACAATGGGGTAAGAAAGGTAATGTAAAAGCATCAGGAACATATTTTTATGGCAAAATTATAAATAGCATTCAAAGACTATGTTATGATAGATATTAAAAAAGGTTATTTTCTGTCAGTATCTCTTTAAGGATCTGCAATACCAGAGCTTTTTGATATCACTAGCTCTGCCCCATTGCTAAATACTCTTCTCCCACTGCTTTTAGGACTGCATTATTCCCACTGGGAAAATGTCCTTTCTACTGTCCACAAAAAACCTTATTTCTCCCCTAGCCAATGGCAATTGCTGTGAATACACTTTTGATATTCCAAAATGGAAAGTAAGTGTGGAATATGGTAAACTATAACTGTACAGTAAAAGCATTATCTCCCTATTCTGGTGTCACTTGTGTGATATATATTACGACAGAGTGTGCCAGGGGAATTTCCAAGTGTGTGCTTCAAAGTTTTTGGTGGTAGTTCTCTAAATCATTCACCATCAACCAAAAAAGTGGGTATAAAATCTATTATCCGGAATGCTTGGGACCTGGGCTTTTCAGGATAAGGGATCTTTCCATAATTTGAAGATAATTTAAACACTAAATAAACCCAATAGGATTGTCCTCGCCCTGCTTGATCTGACCATCGGCAGTTTTTCTTAGCTCGTATATGGCCGCCTTTAGCTAGGATCAATTAAAATGCACAGAAAAATTATTATTACAGAAAAAGGAAATAATTTTTGAAAATTAAAATTATTTGCTAAAAACTCAGATTAGAACAGCTTTTGTCACACTGTAAGGCCCACCTCACATGTCAGTCTCACTTGCAAGTGTAAGAGCTTACAATAAATGGTATATGGTACTGCTAGTTCTAAACAGAAGAGCCACAAATACATTCCAGCTGTTCCAGTGTATTTGATTTTGATGGGAGAGGCCAGGGTATCAACACATTTATTAAGCGCCAACATATTCTGCAGGGCTGTACAATAAATGGGTAAATACACTGAAGATACAGATTTACATACAAAAACAAACAATAACCAAGAGGTAAAGAGGACCCTGCCCAAATAAGTTTAAAATCGAAATCTTGAAACTGCAAATGCGGTAGTGCATAAATGATGGGAAATGCAGCGCTTATTGGCACCATTTTTTGCGTCCAAATATGTACCTTTTACTTTTTTTTTTACACCCTAAACCTGGCATTAGTAATAGGGTTTCCACAGCAGGTTGCATCAACAGTGCAGAAGGTTTGCACCAAAAGAATCACATGCAAATCTCATTTTAACACAGAGCACTCTAAAAATGTCAGTGCACATTCATCATATTTACTACCTTAAACGTGTGCAATTACATTCATTTGGAACAATTGCAGCAAGATCTCCCTCTGTAGCTGCAATTCTTCTGTGTAAAACTGAAATCTATGCATAATTTACATGCAATTGTATAACTAGAAGTTATAGGGTACCACAGCAAAATCTTTTTAGGCAGCCATGGGGAGGATGACCAGTTTTGCAAATAATAAACATTAAAACTTCAGATTAAAAAAGAACTCCTTTCTGGGTGCTCAGCATTTTGGCCTCCCAGCAAAACTGTCTTTGCTGTAATGTGTAACCTTCTTTTCAGATGCATTACACAATTTCAGCTGCAGATGGTGCCAAAAGTACCATTAGCAACAACCTCTTCTTACTTCTTGCACTCTTTTCTAACTAAAAATAACTTCCATCGACACAAGTTTTCACATCTGTCCTTATTCTCCTTAGGGCAGGTGTTAAAATACGTGTGGTCATTAATAACAGAGAAGTGTGGGCGTTCACAAATCTTTGTGTGATACTCTGTAACAAAGCCAAGTGAACATATATATATATATATATATATATATATATATGTGTGTTGCCCACCCTCGGGTGTGCTATAGAAGTGTGGTAACAGTGTGATTACAGGTGTAAGATGCTTACTGTGTGCCCGTATGAGCCCAGTAATTAAGAGACAACTCCCAGCAATATATAGTGAATAAAGTACCCCCTTTTGTAAATTATAAGGATATTATAAGTTACCAAGGAGTTTCATGACCATATAAAAACACGAGGCCGAAGGCCATATAATACACAAGTTTTAGTGAGTCATGTGACAGAAATGACATCAGAACTCACAGTTTATAACTGATGACATCAGAACTCACCGTTTATAAGGCTATAATTTACAAGATATTCATAGCTTTTGTGTATTATATATATATTACCTGTGGTTCTTCTCACTCTGATGGATTACCATTTGATAGGCAAATAAGTAGATGACTAGATCTTTCTTGTAAACCAACAAACTTTTTTATTTATGCCAGGCATGTTACTTCTGGTGACATCAAAGCTTTGCTCATAAATGAGTAGCACATGAATACAACATAGGTATCTTTTTTCTCAATCAGCTTATAAATTCACAATTAGCCTCACACTTGTGTTCTGTCCTCTCTGTAGGTGCCTGCCTTAGTGCCAGTCCCCAATGTAGTCTGGTCCCACCGTGGTCCCTTGCTCACTGTGTCCCTGAAAATCAAGCATTTGGGTCCCTATTCTGGAGGTCTGATCACCAGAAGGTACTAACCCCACTTTCCTCCTTGTCAGCTGCTCGGCTAGCTGAATCCTGCCTGTGATTCACTCCTGGAGTGACTATAACCGAGCTAACTTTCCCTATTCAGACCTGGAACCTGCCCAGACCCAATCTTGTACCCACTTCCTTGCTAGGTGGGATCCAGTCCTGAGCATGTGTTCTTTCCTTTTTAATTTACTTACACACTACCATCTACTGGGAAAACTCTGAATTGCAGTTACATCCCTTTGACCCTGGAAAGGGAAAATATCAACCAGGGCTTACTGAAGACCACCTTAGGTGTCCAAACTATAGGGGAAAAGTGGCTGAGGGAAATACAGCTAAAACCTCAGGGTTTCTACATGTGTGTTTGTGCTGTGGAGGCAGAATTAAACTTGATGGATGTTGTCTTTTTTCAACCGAAATGAATTCTATTACCTACCTCGTACAGACCAACCATGGAGTAGCTTTACCTTCCCAGTTTGAAGCTTCCGGCATCCCTCCAGTTCATCTGCTGTACTGTAACTAATGCAGGGATCTTACTGAGTAATATCCATTATTCAGTAACAGAACTTTAGATGGTATGCTGTAAATGAAGTCATCTGAAAAAAAGGGGCAGCAATACTAGGAGTCCAGCATGTATGATTTGCATTCTCATGCAAAACAAAAACACACAAACATATCAAAAACACTTCTGGATCAGTTTGTGAGGACTCACCCTGTTGGTCTAGTGGGGGTGCGACGGGGACGACTGTCGCAACCTTGGCGGGGACGCCCAGCTCGTCTGTCTTCGTTGGCGCGATCTTCTTTAATGCACATATTTTCGGGCATTGGCGGCACAAAATCAAAATATTTAAAGGGCTCTCTGTATAGTTTTCTTTGCCAAATGTAAAGTTTTATTTATTAGTTCCTGGGTGCAATTCTCTGTGTTCCTATTGGTGTTTGACCATGCCTGTTTATGACCAAGTCCTGTCTGCTGCCTGTCGTTGACCCCTGCCTGTATTCTAACCATCCTGAAACCCCTGTGGTGTTTTGACCCAGCCAGTGACCCGATTACGCTTCTGACTCCTGTTTTTTATTGTGCTGCCCGTTTCGTACCTGACTTGGCTTGTGACCCCAATTACGCTACCGTTTACTGCTATTGTTCTGCTTAGATCATCTGGTGTATTGACCCAGCCAGTGACCCCAACACATTTCTAGTTCTCCCTGTCAGTTTAACATGCGGTTCCCTTGCTTGCCTAGAACTCTTCCCAAAGCCAAAAGTGGCTGCTACATGCAGAAGACTGAGCTGTGACTGGCACCTAGGGGTTTGTTCTAGGTTCGGGATCGTAACAACAAACAAAGGACAACAAACGCACATCTGGTTATTGATTTGCATTGTTCATCTTCCTTCACGTGTAAAGAGCTCTATGCCATGGTTGGACAAACATGACATGGTCATGGTGGAAAAACATGAAAAAAGAAAATAGGCTGCAGGAGATGACCAGTAAATTTGTAGAGAGGGGTTTCCCTTTAGAACTATTATACAAGTAAGTCAATGAGGTAAGACAGAAGGATAGCAAGAGTTGCTGAAAGAAAATACAAAAGATAATTTAAGGATACCAATTATCCATACAGATCATCCCTCATTGGCCTTTATTAACAAAATCTTAATACTGTTAGAGGATAGCAGGAGACCCTTTTGCTATCATATAGGAGACTTAAACCAGGATGTTTTGGTTTTGAGCAATTATTAGTTCTAAAAAAATGGAGAAACTCAATCTACATTAGCACCAAGGAAATTGGGCATGTACCTATACCTGGGGTATGTACAATGCAGTAGTGTCATTAAGAATACTACGTTTAGCCACCCACATTTGGGCAGGTGAAAATAATCAAATCAGAATTAAGAGCTTCTATGAAGGAGGTTATGGCAGAAGTGATTCTGTTTCTAAGAACAATATTTAACAGCTATATGCCAGGTTCCATTAATATATACGTTGTTTTAGCTTTTCCAATTGTTTTTGGTTTATGTTGTTTAACTTTGATTTTGGTTTAGAGTTAGCAAAGGATGTGGTTTAATTTTATAAACTTTGGCAGTGATAAAATGCCTTGTATGCGGTGTACTTAACTTCTTTCAATCAACATGGAAAATAATGGGGTGTATTAAAGGAACAGTAACACCAAAAAAATTAAAGCGTTTGAAAGTAATTAACACATAATATACTGTTAAAATGCACTAGTAAAAGCTGTGAGTTTGATTCAGAATCACTGCTATAGTTTATATAAATAAGCTGCTGTGCAGTCATGGGGGCAGTTTTACCAGTACAGAACATTATATAATAATAATAATATTTTAATTACGTAAAAAGTTGTATACAGGTATGGGACCTGTTATCCAGAATGCTCAGGACCTAGGGCTTTCCAAATAACAAGAGCATTAAATAAACCCAATAGGCTGGTTCTGGTGCCAATAATGATTAATTATATCTTAGTTGGGATCAAGTACAATGTACTGTTTTATTAATACAAAGAAAAAGGATTTTTTTTTTAAAAAAAAATTTGCATTATTTGGATAAAATAGAGTCTATGAGAGACAGCCTTTCCATAATTCGGAGCTTTCCAGATAATGGGTTTGCGGATAATGGATCCCATACCTGTACTGCAAAGCAGGAAGTAGTGTTCTGGCTATTATGTTAGACATCCAGTCACTCCAGCCTTTATAGATGACATTTTTGGCTCACTAACTATATTGAAAATGTATCCAGATTTTTTTTAACACTAAACAATTCCTTTAAGAAGGGACATGATGTTCTCTGCTGCTGTCACATACATATCCTTTTCATACAGTAATGGAATGCTGGGCTATTTTTCTATTTATGATAGATAACATTAACATCAACTATAGGTTCCCTTTCCTACTGTCCTGTAACAATAAGAAATGTTCTGAACACTACTATTTATTTATCTTTCAGCATTTAGTGCAATATTCTAAATGGGTCTAAATCTAGATTTGCAGAGTGGAATGAAAAGATCAGTGCTTCTAATGCTGATGGCTGTACATATACAGCTCAATACCCTGGATACGTCCCACTGCCTGT
Organism: Xenopus laevis; assembly: GCF_017654675.1. Taxonomy (NCBI): domain Eukaryota; kingdom Metazoa; phylum Chordata; class Amphibia; order Anura; family Pipidae; genus Xenopus; species Xenopus laevis. Next base: position 46,569,609 of record NC_054373.1, read on the forward strand.
CTGGTTGTACTGGTTAATTGCTTATAAATTAGATGAGATAATCACTCTGAACTCTTGCCCTTTATAATCCATCACCAAATCCATCACCAAAAATCCTCTCTGCACTAGAGGGTTTATCCTTCTGCACTATGATGTAACTTTCCAGGCCTTTCTGCATTCCTCTAGATTTACTGTAGTAACCACAAACCATTTCATATTTATATTAGTTTGGAAAATCTATTATTAAACACTGAGACCTCTAACATATCCGCAGTGCTACCAATAAACAAGCAATACTGACTGAAATACAGAAGATTATATCATTGTGTTCTTTTAAAGGGGTGGTTCACCTTTCAGTTAACTTTTAGTATGTTATAGAATGGCTGATTCTAAGCAACAATCATTTTTTTTAATGTTTATAACTGTTTCTAGTTTTCAAATGGGGGTCCCTGACCCCATCTAAAAAACAAATGCTCTGTTAGGCTACACACATTGATTGCAATTGCTACTTTATGTTATTAATCTTTCTGTTCAGCCCTCTCCTATTCAGAGGTGCTGAATAAAAAGTGAAATAAATCAAAAAACACAAATATTAAAAAAAAGTCTCTACATCATAATACAATTCCTTTAAATGCAGAGGGGATTTTTCCAGACTGTGATACATACACCCTGGTAGGTACAAGTGGGAGCAGAGAATGCCACAGTCTGGATATTCTTATGGCAACTCACTTGTGGCCTGCAGTATTTTTACTGTTTTACTGTTTCAAAGCAAATACAACAAAATTTCACCTGTACATATTATTCTATTTACTTTCAGGCTTTGGTACATGGGGCATTTTTTGCATCTCATGTCAAGGCAAGCAAAAGCAATACAGTAGAACAGCCATTTTACGTTTTTCAGGGGATCAGAAAAAATGGTGTAAAATCCAGGACAATGTAAAATCAGGGTATTATGCATAATATATAGGTGGGACCACAAAACAACAATGGAAAACTTAAAATCAGGGGATGTCACATTGAGGTTCCACTGTAATTGGTGAAAATCATTGACTGCGGTGCTTAATGTCCAGGGGCACAATTATTGTGCCCCATTGCCAGATCAATTTCTGCAAAATGAACCACATTCATGTGCCACAGGTACCAGTCTCCATACAGTATAATTGACCATAATTCCCAATATATAATCTCTATGACTTAGAGTTAAAATACAGAATATTGACTAACCATGCTCTAAGCAATGTGCTTTTTATAGCACGTGCGAAACTAATTCCCAAAATTGTGCACCAAAGAATACCCTATGAAGAGAGAGGGGCTACCATTCATTTGGTAGGTACAAATGCTGCAAAGCCCAGGTAATTGCAGGAGTCCAATGCCAGTTGATATATATAAGGGAATTTTCTGTAACTTTCAGTTAATTTTTGGTTCCCATAACAAAATATTTGAATTAGGGCCCTCTGCCAGCACCCTGGGGCAATGGAAATGAAATCTCTGTGAGGCAGACTATCTTGGCTTTCTTTCAGCTGGAACTCAGCTGGCACAATCCTGTATGTCTGTGTGAAAAAAAGTATATATATTTGGAAGCTGAGTGTCTATGCAGAACTAAATAAGCTTGCGTCAAGGGATTCTTTTTTTCCAATGTGTTTTGCAAATGTTTTGCTGTTTCGCGAACGGCACAGATTCGCCCATCACTACATAATACGATTAAAAGATTCAGAGAAGCCATTGTCTGTGAACACAGTTTGTTGCAGCTTCCACCAATACAAGTTGCATCTCTATCATGCAATGACAAAATCAAATATAAACATAATTGAGAAGTGCCGCTGGGCCCCAGCTCATTCAAGATGGACTGTGGATGTTGTCTGACAAATTAAAATTTTAAATTATTTTTGAAAATCATGGACACCACATCCTCTGGGCTATAGGGGAGAAAGACCTTCAGACTTATCCCTGCATAGAACAAAAGCCATTTTGTGATGGTATGGTGATACACATGGCATGGGTATCTTGCATATTTAGGGAATATTAATTGCATCATATTCACCACTGATGTTGAACAATATTTTTTTGAGGAACATGTGATGCCACCCAGACCAAGTTTATTTTAGGGTTGGCTTAGCAAGACTGCTAAAAGTGTGATAACATTTGGTGCATTGTGAAAGGAAATCAAAAAGGAGACTCCAAATTGTTAAGCAGTTGAGATCCTGTATTAGGCAAGAATGGGACAGCTTTTCCCTTTCAGAACTACAGCAATTGGTCTCCTCAGTTCCCAAACAGTTACACAATTTTGTTAAAGGGGTGGTTCACCTTTAAGTTAACTTTTAGTACATTATAAAATGGCCAATTCTAAAGAACTTTTCCAGTGGTCGTCATTATTTATTTTCTATAGTTTTTGAAATATTTGCCTTCTTCTAACTTTTTTCAGCTTTTAGATGGGGGTCACTGACCCCACCTCCAAACAAAAACTCTGTAAGGCTACACATGTATTGTTATTGCTACTTTTAATTACTCATCTTTCTATTCAGGCCCTCTCCTCTTCATATTCCAGTCTATAGCAACCAAATTGCTGAAATTGCAAACTGGAGAGCTGCTGAATGAAAAACTAAATATCTCAAAAACCACAAATACTAAAAACCAATTGCAAACTGTCTCGGAATGTCACTGATCTGAGCTGATCAGATTAAAAAAGAACATATATTTTTCAGAAGACAACATTTCAGGGGTGCCAGGTTGGCAGGTTTCCAGCCAAATTGGGTTGTTCAGAAACAGGGCTGTACATACCATCTATTAGGACAGACAGCTGCACCCCAGGGGGCAAGAAGTAAATGCTATTTTGATAAAGTGCAACTCACCTTTTACTGTGTGACACTGTTTTACACTTTGTCCCAATTTCATCAATTAGCAGCCCCTTATGTTTGCTGACAGATGGGGGGGGGAAGAGAATCTTTATAGGAAGGTAACATTAGGCACATCATTAGGGTTCAATAAAGAAATCCAATGGCACACAGGATTAGTGCAAGCAAATCTGCATTGCGTGTTTAATGCGGACTGCATTACAAAGGGGGGTGACCCCGAAATGTTGCACTCCGCATTAAACATGCAAGGCAGACTTGCTTGCACTAATCCTGTGTGCCACTGGATTTTCTGTTCCTGTGAGGTGGCCGATCCTCTACCTTTTCTGCACCAGGTATCTCTATTGTTCCTTGTATCAGGGTGTGCGGAAGCTTAAAGGGGAAGGAAACCTCCTCGGCGCTAACCCCCCACCCCCCCTCCCGTGTATTGCCCCTCCTCCCCCCTGGCCTACCCCTCCCGCTGGGCAAATGCCCCTAACTTGTTACTTACCCTTCTGTGCAGGTCCAGTCCAGGGAGTTCACAGACGACATCTTCTTCCACGCGATCTTCTTCCTCCTTTGACCGGCGTTTTGGCGCATGCGCAGTAGGAGCATTTCGCCGGTACGGATCTACTGCGCATGCGCCAAAAGTCACGCGCATGCGCAGTAGATCGTACCGGCGAAATGATCCTACTGCGCATGCGCCGGTCAAAGGAGGAAGAAGATCGCGTGGAAGAAGATGTCGCCTGTGAACTCCCTGGACTGGACCTGCACAGAAGGGAAAGTAACAAGTTAGGGGCATTTGCCCAGCGGGAGGGGTAGGCCAGGGGGGAGGAGGGAGGGGGGGCAATACACGGGAGGGGGGGAGGGGGGTTAGCGCGGACGAGGTTTCCTTCCCCTTTAACTTGTTGCAGACATCCAGGCCCGGACTGGCAATCTGTGAGTTCTGGCAAATGCCAGAGGGGCTGCTATAAGGTCCCATAGAAAGTCAGTATTTAGTGGGCTGGTGGGAGCTGTTTGGGCCTCTATGTGGGCTGATTGGGACTCTGTGTAGCTGAAATGCCAGGGCCTATTTTAATTCTCAGTCCGGACCTGCAGACATCATTAGGGTTGCCACCTGTTCGGTTTTGACCCGAACAGTTCAGTTTTTGTAAGGCCTGTTCTGGTTTGAACTTTCTGTTCGGTTATCAGCCTTATGAAACACGAACAATAATCTGGCCAATACAAGAAAAACAATTAAATACTAAGATACTTACCTAAACATGGTTTAGTTACTATCAAGTACAGTTCATTTCTTATTACTACACGATTGGGCTTACTCAGTGTCGGACTGGGACAACAGGGGCCCACCCAAAAACCTTAGACCAGGGGCCCACCAAAAAACCATCAACCAGGGGACCACTCTCAGTAGTATTCTTCTTCCCCTCACTCAACCTCTATTATCCTAGTCTCTATTCTTTGCATACTATAATCTATTAATCCATCTATTTTGCTCTCAAAGAAATAACGAATGAAATAGGCTAATTGTTTAGCAGCTCACAGGCCCACTGACACCTGGGCCCACGGGAAGTTTTCCTGGTATCCCGGTGGGCCAGTCCGACACTAGGATCAAAGCAGAATATAGTTAGAGATAGGGTTGCCAACTGTATGGCTTTAAACTGGGCATCAACACTTTAAAACATTGTGAAAACTGGATAGAAATCCAGCCTGTTACATCTAAGTGATGTAATAACCTTGCCCTGGTGTCATAACTCCACCATCATTGTGCCCACCTCTGATGTCATCATTACTGTCCCTACATCACTGCCCCGCCCCCCGTGTTCGGGTTTAGCCATCATCAAAGGTGGGAACTCCACACATCATTTATAAATGCCGTTCCTGTCGTCACGTGTATCTTATATATGTGTATGGCACAAGGGTTAAACCCATAGCGCCCTGAAACTGCCTCCACCCCTGTAAAGTGGGGAACAATATTCAGCGAGCGAACTCTGGTAGCGCCGTAAAATCTGTGAGGAGCTCCGCTTTCCCATAACAATCCAGGTGTTTGCGCTAGTGGGCGGGACTCCACTATCAGCCCCAGCTGACCTCACCGCGCACACTTATTTACGAAATTATAGTGACGTTCCCGTTGCCACAGCAACACTCCGCCCCCCGCGCGGAGTGCGGACTAGGAAGTCACCGGTAACCTTCAGTCAGGGCCGGGAGCAGCGCAGGAAAGGAGCTGACGGCGTAGGGAGCGGCCATGGTGCTGATCAAAGAGTTGTAAGAGCCGGGCTGGGCTGGATGGTGGCTGGGTATAGCTGGGTATTGCTGTGGAGGGCAGGGAGGGCGCTGTGAGGATGAATGAGATGAGACAGCAGGTGTATGAGATGATGTCGGGCAGCTGCTCTGGGTCATTAGAGGAGATGCTGAGGAGAGAGTGGGACACTGGGGATCTGCTGTGACCGCTGTGTACTGTGGGTTGGGCTCGCATGTATCGGTATATACGGTATTTGTTAGCGCTACATTTCTCAGCAGTGTAACGTGTCAGTGTGGGAAGCGCAGGTGGGCAATTTGCGCTTGAGGGCAATAGGGGACTATAGGGGCAGGCAAGGTGCCGCGGAAGCAGATATAATGTGACGAGCAGACGCACCTTGAGACTATCCGCCAGGTCACAGTGAATGGTTGAACTACATTTTAACTGGGCGTGTGTGGAAATTGTACAGACTCGACGTGTTCTTGGAGCTCCATAGGTCAGCCACGAGCAATGGTGAAATGTGTGATATTGTCACTGGTTCTGTCCGCTTGTCCATAGACATTAATGGGGCAACTTTTAGTGTGAGAGCAAAGGAAATTGCTCTAGAGGTTAGGCTGAAGGAGGTCTGTAGGGTAAGCCATTAGGCTTCTTATACTGCTGCTTGTTATCCAGGGACTACACCTCATCACCTCTGGATTGGTACAGTCCAGCATCTGGACTCTACCGATCGTTCCCATCTGCACAGAGAAAGCCTCAGTGCCTGCCAAAAACTCCGCACGTTAACGTTTTCTTATTTTTTGGAGCAAGGGATGTCTACTGCTCAGCACCTCTGTGTTACCTCTGAAGCCGAGAAATATTGGTATGATCTGCAACTTTACAGCAACAGCAGTCTGACAACCATTCCCCAGACTAACCCTGCCTGAATTTTTGCCTACTTAATCATTCATATGGTAGAATTATATTATTATTATATTTGTATGTAGGCAGGCATGCATAATTCTATTTGAATATCCCTCTTAAAGGAGAACTAAAGTGTAACTAAAGAAGTAGCTAGAAATGTTGGTCATTATCTTTTGTGCTTCTGTACCAGCCCAAGGCAACCACAGCCCTTTAGCAGTAAAGATCGGTGTCTCCAAAGATGCCCCAGTAGCTCCTCATCTTTTTTCTACTGATTCACTGCACATGCTCTGTGCTGCTGTCACTTACTGAGCTTAGGGACCCACTCACGAAATACAGTACATATAGAATAGAAATGTCACAATATAAGGCTGATTAGTAATTAATACAGATAATTACTACATGGCAGCACAGAAACCAGTGCATTTAGTATCAGAATTTAATAATCAGCCCTGTAGCATCAGCTTATATTACAGTCCAACCTCATTTTCTGATTGATAATTTGTGACGACCCCTAAGCTTAGCTTCTCAACAGCTGCTCAGAGCCCACTGAGCATGTGAGTGTTGCAGACACTTTCCAAGATGGCAACCCCCTGTGACAAGTTTGAAGTCCTGGATCGTTGCTGTTATTCAGAAGCTGAAACTGAAACCTGGTACAATATGTTCAGTATATAAAATATAGCATTTTTATGGTTTAGTTCTTTAAGGGATGGCGGCATTGAAAGGAGCACGAGGGAAGCATGTCTGACATTTTTGTACCAACTGTTTATAGAAGTGATGGCAAGTGTAGAGAATCAAGGGGCGAATGCTGGGTGGTAAACTCTAGATCAGGGATCTGTAACATGCTTCCCTCCACCTATTGTTGTATTATAACACCCAGAATCTCCCAGGGGATGATGATGTACAATAAAAGTTAGTGGGCCATTCCTGTCCTGCAATGTAGTTTGCAGAGCTGTTAGTCTGCAACAGTGATGGGCAAATACATTTCGGCCATTGACTTAAATGCGTTTTGCAGATTTTTCGCCATTTTGCGGGACAAATTCGCCCATCACTAGTCTGCAACAAAGTGTTTGGGTAATTTTGCATATAATTGTCTGTAGTTTGCCAGGTTTTTTCTTGCTTTGTGTTTTTTTAAGCTTCTTTATATAATGGTCTCTGGAATTTGCAGTGTGTATTGAATGTTTATGTGAAAGTTGTGCTCTTGTGCCTTGTTGGCAGGGTATTGCCACTGACTATTGACTGGTATGTAAAAGTTCTTTTTCTTGAGAAATAAGATAAATTTCAAACAAATTGCCACATAACTTTTATCCTTCAGTCCCTGTTTCTTACCCTTGGTTCTTTTAGATGGCCCTGAATAACATTCTTTAACATATAATCAAGGTTAAAATATTTTATGACTTGTAGTCCAGGGACATCTGGGGACACAAAGTTAAGATCAGGGCCCTAGAGAAACTGCATTCAAAATATAACAACATAGCTCCTGCACATGCCCTCTAGGAACTTTTGTACTTTACTGTAAAGAATAACTATATATAGTATCAACCAACAGACCTTAAAGGAACAGTAACACCAATAAATAAAAATGTTTTAAAGTAATAGATAATACTGTTACACTGCACTGGTAAAATGTATGTGTTTGCTTAAGAAATCATACAGTAGTTTATACAAGCTGCTGTGTATCCATGTGGGCAGCCATTCAAGCTGGAAAAAAGTTAAAAAGACACTGAATATATAGAAGATAACAGTAAAGCCCTGTCCAATACAATGGTGTTTTATCTGCTAAATAACCTGTGCCTTTTTTCCAGCTTGAATGGCTGCCCTCGTTGGCTACACAGACGTTTTGTTTACATAATCTATATTAGTCTTTCTGAAGCAAACACACAACTTTTACTAGAGCAGGGCAACACTTTATTATATTGTAATTACTTTGATAAACTTTCAGTTTTTGGGTGTTACTGTTCCTTTAACCATTACTTCTCTGCCTGTAAGATGGAACAATAGAATGCAGGACATTTGTATAAGTGTTGATTGCAGTGTGAGCAGCAGATCAGTGTTTGTGACTTAAATGTAAATACTTGAGCCTGGTCTGGGTTAAGCCTGGAGTTAGTTTCATTTGCATATTGCGAAGTGGGTGATTACGTGGGTGACCCATTGGAAATGGGAGACTGGCAAGTGCTTAGAGTTGGAATGAACACACGAGTAACAGATGACAAAATGAAATGATCTGCTATTAATGGTTTCCTGTAATTCCAGGCACAGTTTGGTTCAGAATGTAGAATTTTCTCCCCTTGTATGTCAGTCTGATGGTGCTTGCTAATTAAATAACAGTATTGACAGTAATTGATATTATTGGTTGTCATCACAAGGGCACTTTGAAAACACTCTGACCAATACAGATCTCCTGTTATATAGTACAAGCACATTTTCTGTAGTGCTTTACCAACATTCTACATCCATACATACATAGGAAAAGTTTGCCCTGATCCTGTAACCATGAGCAAGCAATTTTTGCTTCTATTGTTCTAACAATCAATAGTACTAGCAAAATAATCTGCTCATAGGGTTTTATGGGATTTTGTTAACCAATTTAGGGTAAACCTCCCCTTTACAACCTTACACCTCATGTCCTTCAATTTCAGTGCTTGAAAGAAGCAGGTTTTAGCCTATTCCTATGAAATTAAGTCTCTGTTGGTTACAGGCTAAAGCTTATTTTCTGTTGTCCTTATCTGCTCTGGAAGCTTGTCGTCTGGCACATGGCTTGTCTTGGGCTAATAGGGAGTTAGACAGTTTACTTTGTTTTATTTTTTATTTCAAGTGGTTACGCATTCCTTATCCTGTTCAAAGTACACAATTGGGAATAATCATATAACAGGACTATCCTGTACTGGGGAGTTCATATGATTCAGTTGCATGCAATGTACCATACATCTCCTAGTGCTATCCTAGCAACGATATATACATTTAAAGATAGGTTATGTTTTTCTTGTTATACCATTCGAGAACATGTGAATGTGTATTAAATTCCATTGTGTGCTGATGGGCTTATCGTAAAGTGTGTCCTGTGACTCCTAATTTCCCTTTCTTTCCTTTATAGCCGCGTTATTTTGCCTGTATCCGTGGAGGAGGTAAGAAGTGACACTTTTTTTTCTTTTTAACATCCCAGATGTCTAAAGATTTGTGGCATGATTTCCTGGCTAGATAATATTAATAGCTCAGGGTGTAACTTGCACTGCTTGTTCTGGACTTTATTGTGTGCAAAGTGATTCACCTCTTACATGGCAGACTTAAATCACACCATGTAATGTACCTTGTTTTTCAAGGTGTTGGCAATTCAAATGCTGCGGGATAAGGAGTGATTTTACCATTCCTTTCAGAGTATCAAGGACTCTATTAGGTCCCTATGTCATTCTGGAATGTATTAAATCATTTTTTAGATAATTATATCTACTCTTGAACCACCTGTCTCCTTTGGATGCTTCCTGCTTTCCCAAAAAAAAATTTAAAAAAAAAATATATATATATATATATATATATATATATATATATATATATATATATATATATATATATATATATATATATATATATATAATTTTTTTTTTTTTTTTATTTATTTAGCACACATCTGCCTGGCTCATGGACGGTTTAGGTTTGGCCCTCCAGTACCCTGTGTCCCAATCTGACAGCTAGCAAAATTAAGACTATATATTGTATGAATTACATATATTATATACTCATAATTTTGCTTGCTGCTACTGAGGTACAGCTCACAGTATACCCAGACATGATGCAGGGAACTGGTGGGCCAAAGCTGAGCCATTAAACTTTTGATTGTCATGGATACAGCCATACCGGTGAAATCCCAGACTGCACATTAAACCATATTTTGTTCCCAGCTAGATGATAGGTCCACTGAGATGCAATGTAGGGTGCTCCAACAACTGGCATAAGCACATTACTGTTTGCTCTGAAACATGATCTTTTATTGTTTGGTACAGGGTCAGACTGGGCTGGTGGGATACCGGAATAAAACCTGGTGGGTCCCGGCTCAGACCTGCTCACCGATCTGCTGGCCCCTTTGGCATCTGGATGGATCTGGCGTGCATGCACGCAACACATTGTACACATGCATGTGCGTGGCACATCTCTTCACGCAGAGCATCTTTCGAGGGAGGTCTGGAGGGGGCCCACGGTGACTCCAAGGAGAGCCCTTCGCTTTGCAGTCCTAGTGGGCCCCCAATGCGCCAATCAGACCCTGGTTTGGTATTTCGGGGGTTATTTATCAAATGTCAAATCTTAGAGGTTTTTATACTTCGAATTAACTCACAAGTCAAATTGTATCTTATTTAAGAAAAAACTCGAATGGAAAAAGCTTGATTCTGGGAGTTTGAGTTGCGAAACTCGAATTAATCGAGTTTTGTTAAAATTGCTCAAGTTTTGGGGCAAAACCACCCGAAAAAACTCAAACATCATGAAGGCTATTAACATCTTCAAATTATTCAAGGGACCTCTGCCATTGACTCGTACATGATCTCGACAGGTTTTAGATAGTGTATTTTCAGATTCAAGTTATTTTCAGGGTCCGGTTATATTTAAGTCTTGAAGAATTCAAGTTTTTTTAACCTTATAATTTGAGTTTTAACCTTAAAAATATCCTTGAAAACTCTAAATGAATAAATAACCCCCTTAAAGTTTAAACAATTATGTTTAACAGAAGGAGATCATGTGTGGCAAGCCTTACAGGATATGTACCAGAAGATTGTTTGACATACCATGAAAAAACTAAGAATATCTTCCTAGATTGTGCATTACCTTGTAATACTGCCGGGTCCATCTTTAGAAAATCTTTGTCTGCTTGGCAGTAATTCCAAGTACCATTAGCGATTTGTATTAAAGGGGAACTCCACAAAAACATAACTTAAGCTTTTTGAAAAGTAAACATTATTTCAAGCAACTTTACACTATACATCATTTAAAAAATATGCAGACTTTTCATGATTTAAGCCTAGCTCTCCTGCTGATCTCTTTGACTACTTTGCTGAGCTGGCTGACTTCTGTAACTTTATATCAACGACCAGCTGTCCTCAGCCTGCATCTGCCAAACCCCACAATTCCCTTCACATGTGATTTCAATAAGGAAAGGAACATCACAGTGCAATGTATTTTGGGTTATGTAGTTCCTGCATGCTGTCTTTAAACTGTGGAGTAGTTGTTACAATTTGTAACATCAGTGTTTAGTCCCTCCTTCCCTGCCAGGATTTCAAATGATGCAGAAATAGAAGAACTGTTAAACAGCTGGATTTCAGCATAGAAAATGGCATGTATTCATACTTTTGAAGAAACAGGTAACTGTGATGGATATATTAGGGGTTTCTGTGTTAAGTGGACCTCTTTATCAAATTTTGGTTTGGAAGACGGAGTTCCCCTTTAATAACTGCAAGTGCCCAGCGCCAATAGAATCCGGTGTTAATAGACGCAAAGTTGCATCCATATTTGTCTATCGTGTGTAAGATGCAATGGCTGCAACAGAGCACTTGGCTATCTGGGCTAAAATGCTGCATTGTGGTTCAAAAAGCATTGTAAGTTGCCTCCAAATTTAGCACATTGCATTACAGTTATAAATAAATCCTACTGTCAGGATGATATAATTTACGCACATGGCTCCTTAATTTTGCACGGCCCTTAAAACGCCCTCCTCCTATTCCCCCAGTTGATGCACTGATCAGAAACTGTCTTTATTGCCTTCTGATGACCTGCCCTATCAGTGGAATCTGAAACTAAAGTCACTGGCATTACTTGACATCATCAAACAAGAATGTTTATACAGGTATAGGATTTATTATCTAGAATGCTTGTAACCTGGGTATTTTCTGGATAAGGGATTTTTTTTTTTTTTTGTAATTTGGATCACCATATATTAAATCTACAAAAAAATCGTTTAAACATTAATTAAACCCAATAGGTAAAACATTCGTTTTTTTCTTCAAAAATGATTAATTCTATCTTAGCTGGGAAGAAGTACAATGTACTGTTTTATTATTACAGATAAAAAGAAAATCATTTTAAAATTTGCAATTATTTGATTACAACGGAGTCAATAGGATATGGCCTTTTCATAATTTGGAGCCTTTTGGATAATGAGGTTTCTAGGTTGCGGATTCCATACCAGTTTTTGAAACTAGTATATATTTAATTTCTAGGGTTGCAGTTCTAGTGCTGTCTTTCAGCCAAGACTCCAGTTTCCAGTTTTATGAAGAAGCATGCATGGGATTGTGGGAAATCGTCTCGACTGAAGGAGAGCTGACTATAACTATATTGTTGCACAGTCAAAGCAAGCCACGCAGCAAACAGAAATAGCTATACAAATACTACTTTAATGGGGAAACTTACAAATTATTTAACAATTTTTAAATTCATGTTTATTGCTTAGAATGGCATTGTTTTTGGATCACATTTCCCTTTAATTACCTGTCTCTTTACATAGATAAAATCACCTTGATTCTTCAGCTTCTGATGTGGTGTTTCTTTTAACAGAGGACTCTGAGCAGCATTAAGGGTTTACTGGTGTATTTATATAGACCTTTCTGATAAAGCTTACTTCATTTTAGCCTTTCCTTCTCCTTTAAGATATCAACTTATCTATGTTAGGTTTTTGTTTCAGCAGTGGTGCTTTCTGCTTTCTTTTCTACAGCTCAAACAGGACTTTGCAAAGTAAGAATCCTTCTCATTGAGTACAGATTGGCAACCGAGGATAGCTGTAAGGGCCTATACATTTTGTCAAGATCGGCCTGGAAGAATCAGGGTACAGGCACTGACCTATGAAGTGAAACATTAAACTTATATAGCAAGTTACTGGCTCTTGAGGTGTTGTGACCTAAAAAGGGTGTTTGCAGCTATGGGTCATTTTTCTTTCCCTCTTAAGGTGGCCATACACTATAAGAAGTTGCCTATGTGAGGCAACTTCGGGCGACTATGGAAAACTCATTGCCGCGTGCAGGCCCGGACTGGCAATCTTTGGGTTCTGGCATATGCCAGAGGGGCTGCTATAAGGTCCATAGAAAGTCAGTATTTAGTGGGCTGGTGTGGGCTGTTTGGGCCTCTGTGGGCCTATTTTAATTCTCAGACCGGACCTGGCCGCGTGTGCATTAACACAGGCGACTTTTCATTATAGCCTATGGGAAAACATGCTGAGGCAGTTTGGGGAGATTGTTGCTCAGAAGACGAGTCGCTTAGTTGCCAGGCGACAATCTCCCCGAATCTCCTCGTGTGAACTAACCCTAAAGGACCCGAACCGGCAGATTAAATCTGCCCATTTATGGCCACCTTTACTGCACCTTTGGGTTGCACAACCACAATTTAGACACTGTTCCTGAATTGCTTACTTTGTCTTGACAGGGCTGCTGCGCGTGGAACTTGATACAGTTATGGGATCCATTATCTTGAAACCTGTTAACCAGAAAGTTCAAAATTATGTAAAGGCCATCTCCTATAGACTCAATTTTATCCAAAAATCTACATTTTTAAAAATGATTTCCTTTTTCTCTGTAATAATAAAACAGTACCTTGTACTCGATCCAAACTAAGATATAATTAATGCTTATTGGAAGTAAAACCAGCCTATTGGGTGTATTTAATGTTTACATTATTTTCTTCTAGACTTAAGCTCCCCATAGACGCGACGATTCTTCTTGCCGAACGACCGATTTTAGGGAAGTCTGACCAATCCTTCAAAATTATCGTGCGGTTAGTGGGATTCGAATGATCGTATATCTTACGATTTTTTTTTTTTCGGCCGACATCTGTCAGGAAATTGATCGGCCAGGTCAAAAAATCTTTGTAGGTCCCACTGCAATCTATCTATGTTTGCAGAGCCAAGCAGGCAGCTCCCCTTTGTTTTCCTGGCAAATTGGTCTTTTTAGTTGATGGTCAATTCTTACGGTCGTACAATCGTTCCGAGAAAATTGTGGTCTCGCGATGAGGATTGAATCTTTTAAAAAATCTCAACATCTATAGCCAGCTTAAAGGTGTGATGATCCAAATTACAGAAAGATCTGTTACCGTAAAAAAACCGTAAGTCCCAAGCATTCTGGATAATAGGTCCCATACAACTTGCAGTAATACAAATTAATGTGTTGCTGTTTTAGGGGGCTTGCAAGTTGAGTACATAAAAGGGCTTTTTACATTGATATAAAGTACAATTTGATAAAAACAAGGACAAAAAAAGCTTTCTTGCACAGAGGCTTGTATATAACCATTAACTATGGAAAACTAGGAACAAGCCACTTATTGTTTGAGAGAAGGATGATGTAATTTTTCAGCATTAATCGGTGTGCCTTTGGCAAGTAAATATTTGAACTCTGCTAGTGCAAGTCATTCCTGAGTGTGTTAATGAACTGTGTGCAATTTGTAGAATTCCGATATATAAATGCACCCCCACTATATACTATTAAGTAATTTAGATAATCCATTATCATATAAAGGCTGGATGCTTTTATACAGGTGTTTAACAACAGTACAACGTTTCTATTATTACTTATTTTTGCTAAAAAAGTGTCTTCACCCTTATGTGTGGTTAATATTGGTAACCAGATACAGCTTATTGCTTTGTATGTACAACTAGTCCAAAAAAGGATACAAACAAGTCCCGACATATTCTTTGGGTTTCTCACAGGTAGTATATTATTAACAGAGGAGCTTAAAATCTAAGGTCCCTATATTGAAATGTAATTTTTTTTGGGGTCATTTCTAAACTCTGGGCAAATTTGCACTACACAATCACTACAGAAGTAGATATGAGCTATGCTCTGCTTACTTCCCATATACAAAGATAGTGCTGTTATACAGAATGCTTTACTGGATAACGGATCTTTCCGTAATTTGGATCTTCATACCTTAAGTCTACTAGAAAACATGAAATAAACCCAGTAGACTGGTTTTGCCTCAAATAAGGATTAATTATATCTTCGTTTGGATCAAATGGAAGGTACTGTTTTATTATTCCAGAGAAAAGGGAATAGTTTGGATTATTTGATTATAATGGAATCTATGGGAGCTGGCTCTTCCGTAATTCTGAGTTTTCTGGATAATGGGTTTCTGAACTGATCCCATACCTATAGATGATGCAGAGGTCATTGCCTCTTGCTTCCAGAGTATATTAAGTTCACTTTTGGTGTGAACATTTCTCAGTTAAATGAACTAAGAAACTCATGATGGAAACTGCAAATTGTAGCTGAGGAACAAGTGCATGGGTTCAGCAGCTGTATAATTGCAAGGAAAGCTTGTATGGGAAGTGAAACTGCTTTAATCAGTGGTTAAGCAGCTCACTGAGCTGGTATTTAAATCTAGGGGAGTTGTTGGGTGTGGGTTTCCCGCACAGAATTAATAGGAACAGAGCGTTTTGTTTTTTTAATTTCATATTTATTATTCTTATTGCTCCACACTTACTGTAGCTAGTGTTCCAAAAGTTGGCAGAACTTCACAGCATTTCATTCTTGGACACAAACTTCTCTGGAGATCCTGGCAAAGGGTCCTTCACACAAAGATGCAAAGCTCTGTGGTTGCATTATTGATTTAACTATTACACTTTTATGGAACTCCTTGTTAAACAGAGAATTGCACCAAGTCTGGACTGAAATCATGCCGCCATTTTTTGCAAGACAGTCTCCATTTTGACAGCTCAACCCGCAGTCCCGGTTTTGTTACTGAAATTTCCTGACTTTTTATTTGATCTGCACTGAACAGCCAGAAAAGATATAACATTTCTAACTTAAGTGGCTTTTGGCAGAGAGCCTAGAAGACGTGGCAGGTGCACTTGGATACTTTTGTAACAATGTGATATATGCAATGAAGCAATTGTAACAATTTAAGATAAGTAGGTTTCTTGGGGAAACTGACTTGCAGCTTAAAGGGCAATTCACTTTCATTTGCAAAACTGTAATAACACATAAAAACCATACAAATGTGTTCAAGCTTACATAACCTGCCAAATTTTGTAAAATGAACATGTTAATTAGGGGTGTAGCCACAAAAATGGGAGTGGTCGAATGTTTTTGCCACGATCTGAATAATCTTTTTTTTTTCTTTTTTTACTTTCCCTTTTTATTTTTTCAAAATGTTTAGAGGTATGTGAGATTCAAAATAGGCCATGGCATTTTAGATACACAGAGGACCAAACAGCACCCACCAGCCCAAAAAATAGTATCTGCCCCTCTGGCATTAGTCCATTAGAGTTTACTATGAGGAAAGAGTCTGGGTGTGCCAGTAATCTAGCAATAGGCATTTATGGGATTGAAGAAGAAGGTGTTTAGTGTAGTTCAGGGTTAGATAGAGCTACGCCAATTATTTGCATCATTCAGTTTCTCCACTGTTTATAAAAGCCAAAGTGAAAGTTCTACCCCCCATTGCCTTACATGCTTATTCACAGTGGTCAGAACAAGCAGTGCACTGAATATTAAGGAACAGCAGATACTTTGTTCAATAGAAATTACATTTACAAATAACTTTAACATCTCTTTATTATTTGTGGGTTTGTGTGGCTGCATTCCAGTCTTATCAATGGCATATATGGGTCATTTTCACATTACTCTGGATCTGAATACATACAGAGGGGAAGGTACTTTCAGGAGCTTTGTCACCCATAGTAGAGAGATTTCCAGCGGGCAATAAAGTGTCATGTGTCATTGCTTTATTGTTTTAAAGGAGACAGGCAAACTGTTTAATAGCAGTTTGGTTATACTTTATATTGCAGTCAATTTATTTTAATACAAACATTCCTTGTAGATTTTTTTTTAAAGGACAACTAAACCCTAAAACTGGATATGGCAAAAAATGTCATATTTTATATACTGATCTTGTTGCACCAACCTAAAGTTTCAGCTTTTCAATAGCTGCAATGATCCAGGACGTCAAACCAGAGCATAGGAAGTGAATTAGCAGAGAAAATGAGGATCAACTGAGGCATCTTTGGAGGTACAGATCTTTAGTGCTTAAGGGCTGTGGTGGCATTGGACTGGCACAGAAGCCCAAACGGGCGGACTGGGCCGGGTAAAAACCCTGCCGACCCAGCTCCACGATTTTCTGCAATTTTCATGCTGCTTCCTGCCGCAACCCCCTGTAAAACGAAGTGCGCGGGTAGTTTTTAGCATGGTTGCTAGGTTAATTTGGACCATAGCAACCAGATAGATGAAATTGCAAACTGGAGAGCTGCAGAAAACAAAGATCTAAATAACTCAAAAACCACAAATAAAAAAAAATTAAAACCAATTGCAAATTGTCTCAGAATATCACTCTCTACATCATAATAAAAGTTAATTTAAATGTGAACCCCCTTTAATTTGGCCAGGGAGAGAGAGAGAGCGCAGTAGTAGTAGTTGTTCATGAAAGCACTCACGGCCACAGTCCTCAGTAGTATATCAAAAGATTAAACGCGTTGATACACCATTCACGAATAAAAATCTTTTGATATACTACTGAGGACTGTTGAGTGCTTTCACGAACTGCTGTTGATATTTGGAATAGCACCCGGCAATTAACCATTTGAATGGTGAGTGCCTATGAAACAGGGAATCAGCGCTCTGTTTAAAGACTTTAGTAGCCAGGGACTCCATTACACAGATCCAGTCCAGACATTGGAGTTCACCTTCCACAGGAAAGCTGCCCTGTGGAAAGGCTATTTACAGTTAATTAGAATGGGAGAATGGTTCTCTCAGCAGGTAGGAGACCTGGCTGTGTTAGGAACTCCCAGAGGATCTGGGAGTGCCGCCTGATACTGCATGAAGTAGAGGGAGCCTGCTGTTTTCCTGGAAGAAGCTGTCCCTGTCTTTATGCTACTTTGTCCTATGCTGCTTGCCTACCATTGACTTAATTCCCCCAAAATTTACATGTGCAAGCTGCCAGTTTGCCTATATATATATATATATATATATATATATATATATACACAATCCTTGTACCTTCCGCACTCCTTTTTCTGAGGAATATATATATAAATAAATATATGCATGCGTGTTCTTCATATCCGTCAGTAATTTTCAGCAGTGTGTACAGTCAGATAACCATTCCAGTTATCTCCCTGGCATGTTCATAATGCCGTTCAGCCTAGTTAACATACAGTATTGGTCAGGATCCTTCTCCCTGTTATGACTCGTGCACTAAGCTAAGCCCTGGCAGTTTTCACGCACAAAGAAAAATTAAATGGTTGAAGATGTAAGTCAAAGCAGCTGTAAGCCAAACGCACAACACAGGCTCAGGGATTTGCATACAGGTATGTGACATTTTATCCAGAATGCTCGTGACCTGGGGTTTTCTGGAAAATTTCATAATTTGGATCTCCATCATACCTCCCAACTTTCCCGTTTTTTGCTGGGCCGTCCCGATTTTGACAGCTCAGCCTGCAGTGCTGGGTTTGGTACTGAAATGTCCCTACTTTCTCTTTGAGCTCCTGCACTGAACAGCCAGAAAAAGATACAAAGTTTCTAACTTAATTGGCTTTTGGCAGAGAGCCCAGAACAGCCAGGTGCACCTTGAAACATTTGTAACAAAGATAAACAGGTTTCTTGGGGAAACTGTGACTTGCAGATTAAAGGGCAATTCACCTTCATTAGCAAAACTGCAATAACACATAAAAACCACAGAAATGTGTTCAAACTTTCATAACTTGCCAAATTTTGTAAAATGAACATGGTAATTAGGGGTTGTGGCCACAAAATGGGGGTGATCAAAACATTTAGCCGTGCTGGGACTTTAAGTCTGCTAAAAATCATTTACACATTATTTGATCCCAATATGATTGTTTTGCTTCCACTAAGGATCCATTTTATCTTAGTTGGGAACAAGTACAAGACACGGTTTCATTGTTACGCCACCAACAAACAGGATAACGATTGTAGACCACCTCCCTCTGTCTGAAATTGCCCAGTGCCCTTTTATTGCGTGGTAAACCCTAACAAGCAGTCATTGCCATTTGCTCCCAGTGTTCTACAATTTCCTCTATAGTCTATACAAGATTTGAATTTTGATTTGTGGCAATAAACGTTGCTCTAATGTAAAGGGGTCTTTGCAGAATAACTGATACCTGTATATTTTGAGTGTAAACTCTAATTAAAGGGATGCTGCCTGGGATATGTAGGTGCTGATTTATGAAAATGTAAGATTTGAGCTCATCACAGAACAATTCAAGTATATTTATCAATGGGAAAAAGTTAGAGTTCATTAAAATCTCATGAAGGAATGAATAGAAAGCGGGTGAATATTTCTGTGGTGAGCTCATCTCATATTTTGATAAATCTGTTCCATAGAGTTTTCCATACATTATACTTTCAACGTGCTCTATGTCTGTTTACCTATTTAGCAGCCTGGTCATTGCCATTAAATAACCTGGAGTAGCTACAATTACATTACATTACCTCTCATACCTTAAATTGCTCTCCTGTCTGCGTCAGTGCTGATAAGAAAAGCTGCATGTTTGTCTGGGGTGGAGCTACCTAGCAGTGCAAACACTGGAAAGCATAGATAGCATGAAATTACTAGTCTTTTTATTTTTTTTTCCCCCTTTGCATTATTTTGAAAGGATCGGCATCACTAGGAAATTGATATTTCACTTATTCCGTCCTTTCAGTAAGTATTCACAATAAATAATATTGTTTCATTTTTCTGCTAGGGCTTGTATATAGAGTTGGTAGCTTATTGTGTTCTGTTTGAAGCCAAATCATCAACCTGCCAACTGATATCTATCCTGGGATCAGCCAGCTGTTTACCACATTTCATTGGAAAACATGTTTTTTTCAAAACGCTTCAGTTAATAGTGCACTGCACTGAAATCCATTTCTCAAAAGTTGCAAACAGATTTTTTTTATATTTAATTTTGAAATCTGACATGAGGCTAGACATTTTGTCAATTTCCCAGCTGCCCCTGGTCATGTGACTTGTGCCTCAGGAGAGAAATGCTTTCTGTCAGGCTGCTGTTCTCAATGTAACTGAATGTGTCTCAATGGGACATGGGTTTTTACTTTTGAGTGTTGTTCTTAGATCTACCAGGCAGCTGTTATCTTGTGTTAGGGAGCTGTTATCTGGTTACCTTCCCATTGTTCTTTTGTTTGGCTGCTGGGGGGGAAAAGGGAGGGGTTGATATCACTCCAACTTGCAGTACAGCAGTAAAGAGTGATTGAAGTTTATCAGAGCACAAGTCACATAACTTGGGGCAGCTGGGAAATTGACAATATATCTAGCCCCATGTCCGATTTTAAGATTGAATATAAAAAAATCTGTTTGCTCTATTGAGAAATGGATTTCTGTGTAGAATTCTGCGGGAGCAGCACTATTAACTGATTCATTTCTCATGACAATATCCCTTTAATATTTTAGTTCCTATTCATCCAATGTACATTATTTTTGTTAGCTGACTTGGGACTGACAAAAAGTCTTATTGTGCTACAAGTGTGTGCCCTAACTATTTTTTCCCATGGATCACTTTAACAGAATGCCCTCGGGGTTGTATGGACGTACCTTTTTATGACCTTTGGAATCCAGAGGTTAAGAAAACAGTATATAAGGGAGACTTACATCAGGTATTTAAGGTAGAATGACATCCTCCTTTTTGCCCAGTGGCAGCATTGATTGGTTGTTACTCATCTGTAAAGCACCAAAGATGTATTACTTGCTTGGCAGTGAGGGCTTTTTCTTGGGCAGCACTTTATCTAATAATTTATATAGGACTATAGAATTCACAGTATCATTGAGTATGAACATCATCCCCATGGTCACTTTCAGAATCAGAATATAAGCCATTGGCAATGGTTGGGCATTTACCAGCTATGTCCTCTTGGTCACGTATTCTATTAATCAGGGGGAAAGTTGACAAGCTCCTTTTCTGAACCCCTCATTATCTCTTCCAGTTGGCAGGAAGGACTTTTGGGTGCCAATGGGGATTATCCATGCTTCTTTTAGTAAAAGCAAAACTATTGCTTACAGATTTTAATATAATCAGTCTCACCAGTCCTTTTCCTTCCAGACACCATGCTTGTTCCTGTTTATCTGAAGTTGGTGCTTGGCCTTTCTGTCATTTTCTCTGATTAGAGCAGCAACATGTCTTAAATCATCTTAGCAACAGACAAGCAACCGTTTAAATGTGTGCAAAATGTCCTACAGAAAGTGGAATTCTTTTGCTATATGAATATATACAGTTCTGTCCATAAATATTTGGACAGGCAACTTTTTTTTCTAATTTTAGTTCTGTGATTTACCACAATTCAGAGGCAGTTAGACTGCAGACTTTCAGCTTTAATTTAGTGGGTTGAACAAAAAGATTGCATAAAAATGTGAGGAACTAAAGCCTTTTTTTTTTAAAACAATCACTTCATTTCAGGCGCTCAAAAGTAATTGAACCAGGGGTTCAAAAGTAATTGGACAATTGACTCTGTAAAGGCTATTTCATGGGCAGGTGTGGGCAATTCCTTTGTCTATCATATGAAGCAGATAAAAGCCCTGGAGTTGATTTGAGGGGGGGGGGGTGCCTGTATGTGGAAGATTTTGCAGTGTGTGGTCAAAGGAGCTGTCCATGCAGGTGAAACAAGCCATCCTTAAGCTGCAAAAAAAATAAAAAAATAAAAAACATCCGAGAAATTGCTACAATATTAGGAGTGGCAAAATCTACAGTTTGGTACATCCTGAGAAAGAAAGAAAGCACTGGTGAACTCAGCAACACAAAAAGACCTGGACATCCATGGAAAACAACAGTGGTGGATGATCGCTGAATCATTTCCATGGTGAAGAGAAACCCCTTTACAACAGCCAAAGTGAACAACAGGAACACAACAATCCTCTCCAGGAGGTAGGCCTATCGATATTCAGTTCTACCATAAAGAGAAGACTGCATTAAAGTAAATACAGAGGGTGCACTGCAAGGTGCAAACCACTCATAAGCATCAAGAATAGAAAGGCTACATTGGACTTTGCTAAAAAAAAAAAAAAAAATCTAAAAAAGCCAGCACAGTTATGGAAAAACATTCTTTGGACACTTGAAATCAAGATCAACCTCTACCAGAACGATGGCAAGAAAAGAGTATTGAGAAGGCATGGAACAGCTCATGATCCAAAGCATACCACATCATCTATAGAACATGGCGGAGGCAGTGTGATGGCTTGGACGTCTATGGCTGCCAGTGGCACTAGGACATTAGTGTTTATCCATTATGTGACACAGGACAGAAGCAGCCAAATGAATTCTGAGGTGTTCAGAGACATACTGTCTGCTCAAATCCAGCTAAATGCAGTCAAATTGATTGGGAGGCGTTTCATAATACAAATGGACAATGACCCAAAACATAGAGCCAAAGCAACCCAGGAGTTTATTAAAGCAAAGAAGTGGAATATTCTTGAATGGCCAAGTCAGTCACCTCATCTGAACCCACTTGATCATGCATTTAATTTGTTGAAGACTAAACTTCGGACAGAAAGGCCCACAAAGAAACGGCAACTGAAAGCCGCTGCAGTAAAGGCCTGGCAGAGCATTAAAAAGGAGGAAACCCAGAATCTGGTGATGTCCATGAGTTCAAGACTTCAGGCTGTCATTGCCAGCAAAGGGTTTTTAACCAAGTATTAGAAATAAACATTTTATTTTCAGTTTTTTAATTTGTCCAATTAATTTTGAGCTCCTGAAATTAAATCATTGTGTTAAAAAAAAATTTTTTTTTACTTCCTTTCAATATTTCACTGTCCAGAAGTTAAATACATACTGCACTGGATTGATACAAGATAGACAGATCTGGATGTTGGATGCACTGCCTGTTCACATGGTGCATCTCTGAAACACAGGATGGCCCTTAAGGGCTATTCCACACGGGGAGATAGCGACGCGTTTGCTGTCGCGGCGACAAAGCGCCGCGACAGTCGCCACGACCGGCGCAGGCGACAGTTTTGTATGGGCGCCTATGTAAAAACGCCTGTGCTAACCACACGAGGCGATGCGCTTTTCAACAGTCATTTTCAGGCGACTGTTGAAAAGCGCATCGCCTCGTGTCGTTAGCCTGCGCCGGTCGCGGCGACTGTCGCGGCGCTTTGTCGCCGCGACAGCAAACGCGTCGCTATCTCCCCGTGTGGACTAGCCCTAAATGTGTGGTGTTCTGTATCCAAATAGATCCAGCCTTCATAAAACTGCTTTGTCTTTAGACAGTGCATCTGTCATACTGATTAATATGCCTCGTTTGAGTTCCATTCAGGTTCTATTCACCTCCAAGGGGACACAGTGCTGCCTTGGGCAAACACTCAAAACTGGTTAGTGCTACTGGTCCTGTGATAGAATATTAGTGCCATATTATTAACACAATGTTATTTGTATTTCTAATATGTTTCACTTGGGTATATAATAACAGCAGAATGAGTCAATGAGATACTATACCATTATTAGCTCAGTAGACCACAGGATGTTCCTAACCCAGATACACCGTAATATAGATAAAGTGGTGCTAACATTTTCCATAAATCTTTATGGAATACATCCAATAAATACATTATAGAAGATAACGCAGACAAGTAAAGCAACAACCAGGAATAAAGTGAAAGCAAGGTGAGAGGCCCTGGTCTTGATCGGTTTGTGACGAGAGGCAGAACTGTGTGTTCCCTTTTCTCAGTGCCAGAATAGAAGGAAGATAAGATAAAAGTAATATATCTCAGGGTGACTGTATTGCAGTAGAGGGCCTTGATATTTAGCCCCTTACAGCCAAAGGCACAGATTTTGTTAGCTTGGGAATATACTAGCAACATTTACCTATTCCATGAACAGGATAGAGTATGAGGTAGACTAAAGCTGGCCATAGATGCAAAGATCTGATCGTTCGATATTCGGACCGTGTGTAGAGAGTCCTGACTTTTTTCATCCGGCAGAGATTGTCGGACATAACTTTCGTACAATTGCTGTCGGGCAGAACATCGGTTGATCTTTGCTTTTCTACTTTATTTGATCGGAATGGTTAGTGGCAGGTCAGGAGACGGGGAAGTCCGATTGTTCGATGATTTGTACGATCGGATCTTTGTGTCTATGGCCAGCTTTAGGGATAGAGCTGTGCTGTTATGGAAGATCAGATCAATTAGGGTAGAGTAGAAAGGGATAAATTGGATAAGGAGCTGTGAGGGCATGGATAGTAAGATTAGTTAGGTTACGGTGTATGGGGAAAGAGCTGCAAGGGTCAGTATAAGGTAAGTATGTAGATTCAGCAAGGAGCAGCGAGTCCATGGGGATCAGGGAAGGTGATGTGAAGGCAAGTGGGCAGAGTGCATTTGGGGAAAGGGCTGTGATCAGTGGGCATTCAGATTGGAAAGTGAGCTGTGAGGGCAGTGTGATCAGGAGGTGGGCATGAAGATTGTATGGACATTTTGGAGGGAACTGTAAAAGCTATGGGGCAGGAGAGATTGTGGGTATGAGCTTTTAAGGCATGGTGATGATGATGACGAACCCATGGAAAAATCGATAATTGAGCTGTCAGTGCATAGAGATCAGTAAGCTGATTGAGGGGCTATATACAGACTAGAGCAGCTTCCTTGTCATGTCAAACATTTAGACCCAAATAGAACTCTTGTTCTATTGGACATGACCTGGACAGATACCTTTAGTCAATCAATACATACTGCACAAATGCTAATGTAGTGTCCTTGTAAGCATTTCAATTTGCTTTGTTTTATTTTTTTTTTCATTTGTAATCTCATTCCTCCAAACTTTTGACAGCCAGTGTTAAGTCCTTGGTCCTTCGTTCAATGCCACCATATCCTTCCTGCAAGTCTTTCTGAGTGTGTGGCACTTCAGCAACTTAAGACAAAGTGAAAATAATATTCTCTTCAATCTATAAACTCTGGACGATATGTGTTGTCTTTTCTGAGTTTTTCACTGACCCCAGGGAATGTCAGTAGGTTAGTTTAAAGGTTCATAAAACAGCCAAGCACGTTTTTTTTCTTGCCTTTTAAGGCCTTTAATCCTTTAGTGGTATAAACACTGGAAATCTGAAGGATAAGAAAGAAGTACAGTATACGGTAGTATACTGCTCTACAAAAAAAAAATGACTGTTAAATTTAAAAAAATATTTATGTATTATAACCTGAAATTTAACAGAATCTAATTTAATTTTAACTGTGCTTTTGGATGTGTATATGTATAACTATATTTGTAAAGTGCTGTAAGGACCCACAGCAAACACTATATAAAAATAAACACATGGAGGACAAGTGACAATAAATAAAATAAATATACACAAAATACAAAGAGCTTATATGTGGCAAGACAGAAGGAAGGGGTTCCTGCCCTGTGGAGCTTACAGTCTAAAACTGTGTATCCCTTTCTGTCCCTTTTTTTTATTTCTCCCTTTCTTATTTTGTGCACTAACCCCTTCCTACTGTCAATTTCTCCTGCTTTATTGAAAAGCAGTAACAAATATAGTTTTAAAGGCATGGTTCAGTTTGCATGTGTGCCTATGCAAAGTCACTGTATTTACTGAACAACTGAAAGTACATCAAATGTAAAACATTAAAAAAGTAACAGTTGG
Source organism: Xenopus laevis (assembly GCF_017654675.1). Taxonomy (NCBI): domain Eukaryota; kingdom Metazoa; phylum Chordata; class Amphibia; order Anura; family Pipidae; genus Xenopus; species Xenopus laevis. The sequence goes on from NC_054373.1 coordinate 46,595,075, forward strand.
AGTTGATTGACTCATGATTGGACTTGGATATTTTTTTACTGGTGCAATGCAGAATAATGTTGTCCACCCTATGTGCAGAATGTATTTTTCCTAAATCTTAGTTCTCAGGATGGGGTCTGTTTTTGCTCCCTCAGTAATACCAGACAACTGGATAGTTCTGTGATGTCGACATTTTCTAAATCTATCAACTAATGGAAGGCCAGAGATTCTACCCTGTCCTAGATTTCTCTTCCAATATTATATCTTTTTCACCCAAATTTCTCTATGTTTAAAAAAAAGAAAAAGAAAAACCAAAATAAGATTAAAGGATCAGAAATAACAGGAAGGATTAGAGAGGCGATGCAAACAATGCTGGCACCCTCTGATCCTCTTAAAACTTATCCTGTGACCTGTATTACCGAGATCTGCTAAGGGAAGAAGGAGCAGAAACAAAGATTGTGGTGTATAGTTTAGACTGAAGTGCAGAGAGATATTACTTACAGTGGACTGCTTTATAATCAAAGGGAACAGAGCCTCTCAAACTGGGATCTTTTGTTTTGCCTTTTTTGCTTTCTTCCTTTTTATTTTTCAGTTTAGTCATCCTTGTCCATATTCACTTGCCTCAGGGGACTGTCAGAAACTGCAACTGACGTTGAAAATCAAATTCTAATTGCACTGCTTCATTTCAAGGAACCCCTCGCCCCATTGTACAGTCCTGTAGCAAACATATAAAGACTGAGTTATTCTAAAGCTTTACTTCTCCTTTAACCCCTTAACCATCACTTATGTTTGCACATGCCATGGTCTCTTAGAAGTTCTTGCCAGTGTCTATCGATACATTTTTGTAAAGTAAATAGTAGCACAAAAATGGTTTCCATTATGATCTTGTGGCAGTTGACGTAGTCAGCTTAGACAGTTGCATCAAATGACAGCTTTTTAGTTTAAATATTCCAGATGCACAGTTGTAAAGTTTATTCTTTCTGTATGACTGATTTATCCTGCAGTCCTTATGTTCTCATTTGTTGCTGCTGAAAAGCTTCTAGAGCTATTAGCTTTAGTCATTCTTTTGTGACATTTGGTAGTGCTCCTGGAAGTCTCAAACCATCATTCTTTAATGTACACACACTTTTGTAATGTTTTTCAGTACCAAGTGGGACAGTTGTATTCTGTGGCTGAAGCGAGCAAGAATGAAACTGGAGGAGGAGAGGGTGTGGAAGTGCTTGTAAATGAACCTTATGAAAAAGATGGCGAGAAGGGTCAGTACACACACAAAATCTACCACTTGCAGAGGTAAGCTGTCTCACTATATTTCTTTTTTAAAGTTATCTACATTGTCCTATTTAAGTGCCCATTGTTATATATACACCCATTCACAATAGACTAATCTTTGGGCTGGAGCAGTGGGTTCCAAACTGTTGTACTGTGGACAGCATGGCAATTTGCTATCCTAGATACATTTGGAAGCCCCTTGTTCAAGTTCAGTTAGGGTGGGATTTTGGGTGACTGTATTTTTCATAGTTCCAAAAATATATAGGACAGGAAATACCTAATGTTTTCCTATAGCAGCATGGGTAAGTAATGGGTATCCTTACCAAAGATCTGACCTTCAAAAGCAGGCCCTGGCTAAAGATTGGAGCTTTAACCAAACGTATTTTTAACAACGACTGGGCTAAAGTCAGAGCTAAAGGTTTAAAGAAGAAATAAAACTTAGCCCTGCTCCATTGCCCCCCTTCAAGCTTCCTCCCTGCAACATCTATTCCTTTTAAAGTCTCCCAGTATCTGTTATAAATCTGAGTTGTGCAGCAGAGTTCAAAGGGGCCATCTTCTGTTTTTCTTCTGATCCTCTTCTGTCAGTTGCTGATATGGATCTTACAGGAGTATGTGCAGTAGACACTTATTCAGGACATAGATTCTTGCTCCTCTAAGATCTGTGTTGCCACTCTAACAGAAGAAGATCAGTGATAGACAGAAGATGGTACCTTTAAACTCCACTGTGCAACTATTTAGATTTATAACAGAACAGGAGACAGGCAAACTTTTATAAGGCATAGATGCTGGGCAGTGGAGGGGGCTAGGGTTTTGTTCTCCTTTAACCCCCCCTTCCAGCTTGATTTTTATTTTATAAAATTGCCTGTCTTTCCAGATATGTAGCAGTGTTAACATAATGAGTTAAAAACAACAGGATGTTGATATACTTTTGGGTTGCAAAGCTCACTTTTGTCTAGTTACCAATAGCAACTAGTCTAGAGTATGCTTTAATTGGCGTAGTGCAGGAGTGCCAAGATTTTAGCAATGTGGAGTGTGTTTTTCGCCTCAAATGTTATAACTGTTCTCCCACAGATAATATAACTAAATAAAGAATTAATTTATTTAAAAACACTAGCACCTATATTAGCCAACTGAATCTCAATTGAATTTACCATGAAGGCTGGTCTAGTGGAGCTAATCATAGGCAATGCTGGGCAGCGGTGATCTACTGATTACCAGCTTAAGATCTGCTGTTAGATTGCTATCTACCTTTTGGCCGAGCACATTTAATATAATGAAAGCCAGCATTGAACTGATTCTTATGTAAAGCCTCAAGTATTTATGAATGTGTGTGTAATGCAGTAAAATGATTAGTAGTCTGAGCTCTGTGTTTCCCAGGGAAACTCTAATGCTTACTTGTCTCATGTAATATTTCATCCTTCTGCAGCAAAGTACCAGTGTTTGTTAGGATGCTGGCGCCCGAGGGGGCTCTGAATATGCACGAAAAGGCCTGGAATGCCTACCCCTACTGTCGAACCAGTGAGTAATGAGGACCCTCTCTTAGAGAAGATGAATAGTGCCATTGTTTCATGTAACACTAACAAAATGATTGGATACCAGACACAATCCCTTACATGCTGGCAGCCTGACTATGAACTGTTACCATAGGAGTGTTCAATCATCTAGTTTTGAGTTTGTTACCTGATCTGATGGTGCTTCTCACTTGCACTGCTCTTTGCCTTGAATAATTTAGGCCTTTTTGACAGGCATCTCGTTACCTGTGCTAGGAGAAGCTCTAAAGTTCAGAATATGCAGGCACCCATTTTCCTCCCCTATGGCAAAAAGATGTCACTGTTTGAACTGAATAAGGAGCCAGAACCTTATCCCATGGAATTAAAGAGGGTAAAGGGGCATTAATTAAAAAACAGTAAAACAGATCTTGCAGCTCGATCTTCAGTAATGAAAGAAATCTATTAAATTGTCTTAATATTTTTTAAATAACTATTTGTACACAGATCCTCTGTGGTCATCCATATCCGTTATCGGGATAATCTGGACCCTACCAACCAGGTAGCTGCTGAAAATCCAAACTGGAGAGATGCTGAACAAAAAAGCTAAATAATGCAAAAATCACAAATAAAAAAATGAAGACCAATTGATTATTTCAGAATAACACTTTCTACACCATACTAAAAGTTAATTTAAATGTGAACAATTAACATGTATTTATATAGCGCCAACATATTGTGTAGCACTGTAAAGTAAATGTGATTATACAACTAAATCACATGAATTATATACATAGAACATATGGAGTTACATACATCACAATCATTACCGGTAAAAAAGGTGAGGAAGGCCCTATGCAAAAGAGCATACACTCTAAAGGGAAGGGAGTAATACACAAGGTGTGGGAGTGGGCAAGATCGAATTAAGTGGGTGAAAAATGTGGTACTGTATGTGGTGTTGCATTTGGTAGGTAAGCAGAGTGAGCGTAGGCTTCTCAAAGAAGTGCGTTTTAAGAGATTTCTTGAAAGCAGAAAGGTTGGGAGAAAGTCGGACAGACCGTGGGAGAGAGTTCCAGAGGAGGTGCAGCCCTTGCAAAGTCTTGAATGCGAGCATGTGAGGTTGAGTAGCAGGTCAGTAGAGGAGCTTAGTAAGCGGTTGGGGGAGTATATAGAGATGAGTTGAGAGATGTAGGGTGGGGCAGAGTTATGAAGTGCTTTGAATGTCAGGGTCATTAATTTGAATTTGATTCGTAGCGGAAGCCAGTGCAGGGATTGACAGAATGGCGAGGCAGAGGAGGAGCAGTTGTTGAGGTGTATGAGCCTTGCAGCAGTGTTCATTATGGACTGGAGAGGTGACAGTCTCTGGAGGGGAAGGCCAATTAAAAGAGAGTTACAGTAGTATAGACGTGATATGACGAGAGAGTGAATTAGAATTTTGGCAGCATCTTGGGTGATAAATGATGGTATTTTGGATATGTTCAAGGTAACACTCCCTTTTAGTAAACCTAGAGGTCACCTTGCAGTAGTAGGGTTTGGTTGGTATTTGTTTATAGAGGTGCAGTGGCCAGATTAAATTTGTACCTCATTATTCCCTTAGTTTAAGGGTACCTGTACTTTATTATTGGGGAGTCTACTTTAAACAATGTTATCTCATCCACTGCAAGATCATTTTCTGGGTTTGGTTACTTTACTGTGGAAACTGTAACTTTATAATGTTCAGCAAGGAACTAATCTACCTGTTTTTGGATATTGTTAGGTATATGAGTCTTTAGCTCAGGATCATCTGGTAGTTCTTGATTTACCTATTAAAGGGATACTATCATGGGAATTTTTTTTTTTTTTTTTTTTTGAAAACACATCAGTTAATAGTGCTGCTCCAAAAGAGCAAATAGATTTTTTTTATATTTAACTTTGAAATCTGACATTGGTTTCCCAGCTGCCCCAGTCATGTGACTTGTGCTCTGATAAGCTTCAGTCACTCTGTACTGCAAGGTGGAGGGATATCACTCACCCCCCGACCCAGCAGCCTAACAACAGAACAATGGGAAGGTAACCAGATAGCTCCCTAACACAGGATAACAGCTGCCTGGTAGATCTAAGAACAGCACTCAGTACTAAAATCCAAGTCCCTCTGTAACACATTCAGTTACATTGAGTAGGAGAAACAGCAGCCTGTCAGAAAGCAGTTCCATCCTAAAGTGCTGGCTTTTTCTGAAAGCACATGACCAGGCAAAATGACATGAGATGGCTGCCTACACACCAATATTACAATTCAAAAAAATACACTTGCTGGTTCAGGAACAAAATTTTATGCTGTAGAGTGAATTATCTGCAGTGTAAACAATGTAATTTAGAAATACAAACTACATCATAAAAATCATAACAGAATCCTTTTAAGCATCCCTGTTTTAGGTGATCACTGTCGGGTCCAGCAAATATGAAGTTGTAATTTTCGAAAAAGCACATTGCAGATAAAACTTAGTCCCAATATAAATACATAGGGTAATGTTCGCCAGACCCAAAGCAGGAGCTCCCTCCTGGTGCAGGCAGCATAACACTTTCTTGCAGCATTTTCTGGTCCAAATAGTATTGTTTCCTCAAACTGAAGTTCGGCCATTATTAGCCTGCAACTCCAGTGAGGTACAAAATTTTACTATGATCAGTGGGAATTATGTGGCAATACTCTTATTGCAGCTACAGCTTTAAAATTGTTTGGGTGTAAGCACAGCTTTCCTGTTGCTTTATCTGTACATGTACATAGATATACGTAGCTTACGTGGTCATACACAGGATGATAAAAGCTACCAACTCAGTCCTTCTGGACTAAGCTTTTCAGAATGGCTCGCTATCAGATCAGCCTACTATCACTCAGCTCAAGGTGGCCACATTGGGTAAACATTGACTCATTTAGTGACCTCACCAAACGAGCGGATCTTCAGGAGTATGAGCATATTTAGTGTTATGGCAGAGACTAATGTGAATGATCTATCATTTCTGCAGAATATTTTGACATCATATTAATAAAGTATAATAACATCCTAATAAGTTTATACAGGTATGGAACCTGTTATCCAGAATGCTCGGGACCTGGAGTTTTCTGGATAATCATATCTTTCCGTAATTTGGGTCTTCATATCTTAAAGGTGGCCATACACGGGCCGATACGTTGGGCCCTCTGACGGCTTCTCAGAAAAGTCAGCCAGATGTCGATCGGGCAGGGTTGAAAATCACGTCGGATCGCGGCCGCATCTGTTCATTGATGCCATCTGACCGCCCGTTTTACCTACATTTTACCTACATTACGATCCGATCGTTGGGCCCTAGGGCCCACAATGGGATCAGCCCGATATCACCCACCTCAATGTGGGCATAACGGGGAGAGAGATCAGCTTGTTTGCGAAATTGCCAAACGAGCGGATCTCTACGTGTATGGCCACCTTTAGTTTACTAGAAACTCGTATAAACATTAAATAAACCTAATAGGCTGATGTTGCTTCCAATATGAATTAATTGTATCTTAGTTTGGATCAAGTACAAGATACTGCTTTATTATTACAGAGAAAAAGGAAATCATTTTTAACATTTTTGATTATTTTGATAAAATGGAGCCTATGGGAGACACCTTTTCCGTAATGTGGAACTTTCTGGATAACTAGTTTCCAGATAACGTATCCCATACCTGTAGTACCTTTGTCTTACAATAAGGGTATGACTACATGGGCATTTTCTGTGCGATCCGTCGCACTGCGCAAAAACGCAGGTGTCAAATCGCAGGCGACGGAAATAAGTTAAGTGAATGCATTGTCGGATGGTGTTGCAGTGTTGATCTGACGCGACACGACTGTCGGATGCAGGCTCAGCGTACATGCCATTTGATGCATGCGTTTTTGCGAGTCGGATCGCACAGAAAGCGCCCATGTAGTCCTACCCTTATACAGAAAAAACAAGCAATGATCTGTGTAATAATAGTTCACAAATTGAATTTCAAAACTGTGCACCCCTGGCTGTAGTGAATATTGTTGAAAACCATGGCCAAAAAACTGATCAAAATAATACATTTTAATGGGTGTCAGTTCCCTGTAGTTTAATGTTTTATGTTCATGTCTGCACAGTGACCTTCACTGTTGTCCTAAAGACGATAGGGTTTTGCTTTGAATAAATTATCTTTCCACTACAAACGAGTAGTGTGAAATGTCACTTGCTGCTGTTTAGAACCTGAGAAGAAATATGGTTCATTTAGAGACAAATTCACATCTTTAACTTGTAAAAAAGGACCAAACACACCTAAAGTGTAAATCTGCTGTTGAACTTGTATACTTATGTAATGCATTCAGCTGTTTGGATTAATCTTGCTGATATTAATTTTTTTCTCTTCTTCTTTTCATTATCTGTAAACAGTAATTACAGTAAGTATCTAATGTTTTTATGAAATACAGGATAAATATTTGAGATGTCCTGAACTGATTATTTTGCATTGGTCCTAATGTTGAATCCTTCATAAAATATTTTGTTTAAATACCAAACAATCTTAAACCTATTTTGGAATATTTTTATATTCGCATGAGTGACTAAAGCTGCAATATACAGGAACAAAATTCAATGCCTTCTCTTGGCCTGCAGATTACAGTCACATGATCGTAAGAATTTGGTACATTTTTAGTACAAGCTATATTTCCAAATGAAATTAGGGAAAAGTTGCCCCCCCCTCTCATACTTGAACAGAATAGATAGAGCTTTTGTCCCAGTGGGAACTTTGCTGATGCTTGTTTGGGGGAATGTAATGATTATTTATAGACCTGAACTGTCTGAGAGCCAGCTAATATAAGTGCTGCAGAATTCTTCAAACTGAATATTTTTCCTGAGATCTTGAGCCTCCAGTAAAATGGACTGAGCTTTTTAAGAAACCGCAGTTCATCACCATTAGCTATCATACTATTAATTTGGACATTAGAACTCCTGCGAGGTTACTCGCTAGTCGTTTTTCCATTCAGGGTTTAAAAGCACCATGTATAGCAATATGATACTTAATTTCTGAAATTTCTTATAAAATGTGTGAAGGGGACAACGAACCGACTGCTACTGGAACCTTTGGATTTCGTCTGACCAACAATGCCTAGTATTCCGGATCCGGGGAACTTGCACAAAGAAACACCAACGAGTGGATCAGAATAACAAGTTCCCCGGATCCGGAATACTAGGCATTGTTGGTCAGACGAAATCCAAAGGTTCCAGTAGCAGTCGGTTCGTTGTCCCCTTCAGTCTGGTGTCAGAAGTGGGAGGTGTTTCTTTGTGCAAGTTCCCCGGATCCGGAATACTAGGCATTGTTGGTCAGACGAAATCCAAAGGTTCCAGTAGCAGTCGGTTCGTTGTCCCCTTCAATGTGTAATTATTAATGTTCAGGAAGGTTTTAACAATTACTGCCATGCCAGAACTGTCCTTAATTAATCCTTTGGCAATACAGGACCCACATTCAAAGCCTGACTTGATTAGGAGGGTTAAGAAGTTGAGTTTCTAAGATTCATTAGCGTGTTGGGCCTGAATATTTTACCACCAAAAAGCCACGTGGAGGCAGAAGTTGTACTTGTACTACGTACCTTTGTTTAAAAAAATGTCCATAATTTGACAATCATCAACCACCCCCTTTGTAACCAGCAAAGTTACATCTTTTTACCCCCCTCTGCAGTTAGGGACTTAAGGCAATACCCCTATACCCACTTGATTACTAGCCTATTTTCCCACAACGTTAGACTTTCAACAGTGCAGTAAGGTGGAGTCTGTCACATCTTCTGAACATGTTTTCTGCCCATGCATTCTCACAGCATAGTTAATAAGGACTCTCATAACATGTATCCTCCATGTGTCAGGAGATGCTGGTAGCTCAAAAAAGTTGGAAAGCTACAGATTGATGAATTATTGAGCCCTGCCAGGAAAACCCTGCAATAAAAACACATCTGCATTCCAGATATTAATTTGTGTTCCATATATTCTATTGCAGAATGAATACATGAAGGATGACTTTTTGATTAAGATTGAAACATGGCACAAGTCAGATCTGGGTATGCAGGAAAATGTAAGTGTTGTGTCCTATGCGCTCTCTGTTTAAAAGAAAAAAATGCAACCAAAAATTGCATTTCTGCACTTCAGAACAGACCTGCAACACACTGTGCCTACTGTGTACTTGTCATTTCTCTCTAGGTACACAAACTAGAGCCAGAGGTCTGGAAGAACGTGGAGGTGGTTAATATTGATATTGCTGACCGAAGGCAGGTTCTAACTAAGGTTGGTTTAAAGGGATAATTATGTAAAGTAAGAAGTCAATAAAAAGTAATTTGTCATTGTGCACCCTGTTCCCCGAGCTATTCACAAAATTCTCCAAATACTTGATTACTTTCAATTCCTAATATTTAAAAAATTCAGGTAAAGAGTGAGTATAAAGCTCCACATGGTAATTCATAATATCATTCCAATTACCTTTACGAAGAGCAGTATTTCTACGATGTTTAAATCTCACTTCATACATTCTATTTTGCTAATCACCACACAATTAAAACTGATATTTAAGATTTCTGTGTTTTTTTGTTTTTTTTTAGGACTATAAACCAGAGGAGGACCCAGCAAAATTTAAGTCTGTCAAGACTGGCCGTGGACCATTATGCCCTGATTGGAAGGTCATTATTTTTATTTATTTATTTATTAGCTCGCCAAAACACATAAAGTTAAGATATTATTATTATTTTTAATACTACAATTTCCTCCCGCAGTTACCTTATCACTAAAAGGCAGCTAGCAGGATTTTTCAAATCCTGAATGTATTTTTTTCATTATTTTTGCTGTGATTTGTATTGTGAAACTTCACTGATCCTTTTTCTAGAAAACTTTGGGCCAGCAGAAGGACTGTCCTCACATGTGCGCTTACAAGCTGGTCACAGTCAAGTTCAAATGGTGGGGTCTCCAGAACAAAATTGAGAGCTTCATACAAAAGGTTAGTGTGAACCAAGAGCAGGATTCATTCTATAAGGTGATATTTTACTTACTTGACTGATTTTACCACAGTTATTTATATTTGTAAAGTTTGTGGATGAGTAACTCATTTAGACACATCTATAAATGTGGTCAATATTTAATATTATTGTGTATTGTTATGATATGTATTTCTTTCTTCCATCTTCATGTAAAATTGTCAGACAGTTAAAGTATACCTTTTATCTAGAAATAATGCCCCGGACTGAGGATTTCCGGATAACAATTTTTTTCGGAGTTTGGATCTTCATACCTTAAGTCTTCTAGAAGATCATGTAAACATTAAATAAACCCAATAGGCTGGTTTTGCCTCCATTAAGGATAATTCAAGTACAAGCTATTGTTTTATTATTACCGAGAAAATAAAATTGTTTTTTAAAATGTTGATTATTTTATTATAATGGAATCTATGGGAGGCAGCTTTCAGGATAACGGTTTCCGGATAACTGACCCCACACCTGTATAGGTATATAACGCCAAAAAACCCTCATTGCTGTGGTGGGAATACCATGTAAACGGCAGTATGGACGTAATATCCAAACTTTATTTTGACTGTTGATTTATTTGTATAGGAAGCCCATAATAATATTATATAATCATATGATTTTTGTTGAAGATAGAATGGCCAAAATGTAGAGGGTTGGCAACATTGTTTAGGGTTTAAAGTCTTCGTAACAGGCACATTCTCTCTGGTGCACTATTCAGTATAAAGTCTGCTTTAAGTGGTCTAGTGAAATTTAGAATAATGGAATCAATCAGAAAACAGGATCTACAGGATTATTGGACCAGGGTGCAAGTACATCACTTCTAATTCATAAATATAAGTGCATAGAGAATGTTGTGTATATTTGTTTTTAAAAGGAGACATTGATCCTATTTAAAAGGGGCAGATACAAATTTATCAGCATGATAATTTATCGGATATATATATCTGGTGTTTTCATTAAAATATAGCTACGTTTCGTAGGATGTTGGTGTATTCGTTGAAACCCTCCCAAGAAAATGCATGCATGCAGGCAAATGCTTTATAATCCCTAGAATGATAACATAGTATCTGTATTTGAGGTATAGATTATTTTTAACTGGTAGCCAATTTGTTTGTTGTTGTCAGCAAGAGAAGAGGCTGTTTACAAATTTCCATCGTCAGCTTTTCTGTTGGCTGGATAGATGGGTGGAACTAACAATGGACGATATTCGCAGAATGGAAGAGGAGACAAAGAAACAGCTTGATGAGGTTGGTGAAATTGTGAAACTGCCTGATTTCTCTTGAATCATCTATTCTGCTTTTCCATGCTGCATTGGACACGCACACGCACACGCACACTGCATATTATATAGCTCCTAAAATACCTACACCCCTACGTTAATTTGAATCGGTGTATGTAAAACACTTTATACATTGTTGATACCTGGTCATTGGCCAGAAATGTGAAAGGAGGCATTTTACATGCAGTGATTCAAATGAATGTGGAAGGGCAGGTATTTTCTAGTGATTTATCACCTGCAGGAGAGATTTAATGTGGACAATAAAGTACCTACCATAACCCTTAGTGCGAAGGCAGAATGGGTGCATTTATCGCTTTTGTAAAGGGGTTGTTTATCTTTAAGTTAACTTTTAGTTTGATGTAGAGAGTGATATTCTGGCCTGAATAGAAAGATGAGTAATAAAAAGTAGCAATAATTTTGTAGCCTTACACAAGATTTGTTTTTGGATTGGGTCAGTGACCCCCATTTGAAAGCTGGAAAGAATCAGAAGAGGACCATTCAAAAACTAAAAATTAAAAATAAACAAACAATTGAACCAAGGCCAATTAAAAAGTAATTTAGGATTATCCATTAGCTAAGATACTAAACCACCCTTTAAGTCTGAAAATGCAGCACCCATAGGGGCAAATTTACTTACCTCCGAAATTGCGCCAGCTGGCTTCGCTGACATTGCAACACTTGGCTAGGCGTAGATTGACCAGGACAACGCTACTTCACTAAAATCCGAAGTTGCGCTAGCGTTACTGCGGTAAGCAAAGCGAAGTTGTGCTAGCGTTGCCTATTTTGCATACAGCGGGAAGCCATATGCAAATGTTGCAGCCAATACATTACACTACACAAGCCCAGGGAAACCTGGTAACAATAAACTCGAATTGTTATATTGCCCTACACATGAGCCCAATGTATAGTTTATGTGCCATATGTTAGGAAATGTAGGGGGGAAGCTGGGTACCCCCCAAAAAAAATTACAATCTTTTGCAGCCTATCACCCTGTAAAAAGTAAAAGACGCCAGCATTTTTTCGGACTTTAAATTTTTCAACTATTTTTTGACCAAGCCCTATCTACTCTATTGCACTTTGCCTGGTCTGAGCTGACAAAGGCAAGTTTGGTGCAAAAGGTAATGTTCAGTCAAATCTCAATCTTAGTGAATTATCGTAGTAACGGTCGTTCGCCAACGCGCAACTTCGCCTGGCGTTAGAGAACGAAGTACCGCTAGAGTCTATCTCCTTCGCTAGCGAAGTTACGCCAGCGCCCGTTAGTAATTCGGTGAAGTTCCGAAATGACATCATGCTGGCGAATCTTCGCCAGCATTAGTCACTTCGCCCTTTAGTAAGTTTGCCCCATAGACTGTGGCACCAACTCATAGACAAGTTCACTCTCATATTTGCAAGTTTTTAAAAACCTGGGCATTCTTCCTCTGGCCAACTGACCTCAACCCTAATTAATAGTACCATACTTCTTGGTTTGTTTTGGTGTGGCAATTATGGGATTTTAAACACTGCTGCAGTCCTGCAAATCAGTCAGGAAATGGATATTTATGCAAAGCTAACACTTCTAGCTTTGCATAAATAGAAATACTTTTACAGAAGTTTGGGATAAAAATTTTAAAAAAAGTGTAAATATATTTTCAGCTCTTGATGTAATGTAAATATTAGGGAATCAAAAAATGATGTCTATTGCATGCAGCCCCATTGGGACAGTAGCAGAGAAACTATTGAGGTTTCTTATTGGCATGAACCTGCCATCTCCAATTTGCTGGATTTCTGTGCAGATGTTGAAAGTGTGATTGCTACTTTAATATCTCCTAAAAGGGTGAATACAGTGAGTGCTGGTTGACAACCACCTGCACCAACCTGGGGTAGTTAAATGTGAGCCAAACATATACTTGCATTCAATTTAATCTGTAAGATTTTCTAAAGCAACAAAAATGTTTTCCGCCTGCAGATGCGAGAGAAGGATCCAGTGAAAGGAATGATGGCTGCAGATGATTAATACTGTAGTGACTTCTGTAAGTACAGTTTAATGTTTTATCACTTGTACAATATTGCTATTACTGTATTTTATTTCATTAAAAAAAATACATTATATTTTAAAAAATCATTTTCAGCAGCTTTGTTTGGTAGGTATTGATATACAGCTTAGTCCATGGAATCTGAATAAATATGTCTAAAAAGGACAGATATCTGTTATGAGGCAACAAATAATCCATGTTCAACCTGAGTCAAACCAAACCTCGGAGTTAAAGGACAAGTCAACCCCAAAATAAAAATTTGCCTAATAAAAGAAAACATTGTCCTGAGCATGGATTCCTGCCAACCTAATTAAAATATGGGGCTGATTTATGAAGATCCTGATTCCCATGGGTTTAAATGTTATCCCTTCTGCATGTTAAGAGTTTAGTGTTGAGGATTAACTATTAACACCCTACTGACTGAATTCCCAAAAAAAGAAGCATTCCATTAAATACAAAGCTCCTGTATGTATGGCATTACAAACCAGTACAAGTACTTTTGCTTGTTGGTATAATTTCGTAGTAACATGGAAAATAATCTGTAAATATTAAAAATATATATTTTTCTAGTGTTAAACCATTACGAGGTTTAGTTGTCACCCGCTATTTTTGTATTTGTGTTGTGTGTGTCTTATTCCTAAAATCTACAGACTCTTTACAAGACATATTAACTTTATGTGATTAGCTCTATCATTCTGCCTGCATGTCTTGTAGGTAGGGTTGCCACCCCGGCCTAGCCAGTAAAACACCTGCCAGGGCTGGTTTCACAATTTTACAGGCAATGTAGCTGCCGGTAATTTGTAATACCCTTAACAAAAGCCCTTGGCCCTCCGGCAGAAACTTACCGTTCCTTCGTCTTCAGCCCCTCTCGCGATGGGGCCCGTCCCCTTTTGCATCACAACCCCATGCGGCACCGTCCCTTTTTACAGCACGCCCATTTACCTGTGGCCCCCACCCCTTTTTACATCACGGTCCGTCCATTTAGTTACAGCCCCCACCACTGGCCGGTAATTTTTTTTTAAAAAAGGTGGCAACCCTACATGTAGGATAGGAACTCAGAGCTGTTCACCCTGTGTAAGGATGGGCATTCTGGGCACAGTAGGGATATGTATAGCCCAGTCTTTGTTGAACTTAAAGGAAAACTATATCCCCCAAACAATGTAGGTCTCTATTAAAAGATACTGAGTAAAACAGTTCATGTGTAAAACCCTGCTTCATGTAAATGAACCATTATCATAATAATATACTTTTTTAGTAGTATGTGCCATTGGGTAATCATAAATAGAAAATTGCCATTTTAAAAAATAAGGGCCGCCCCCTGAGATCGTACGATTCACTGTGCACACATACAAACCACATGTAAGGTCACATGAGCCAATTAACAGACAGAGTTCTGCCTTTTGCTTCCTCACTTCCTGTTACAGTTAGTGTTGTAGTATTTCTGGTCAGGTGATCTCTGAGGCAGCATAGATAGAGTCACGAAATGGTGGTTCAAGGCAAGAGATGTAAAAGGGCAATATTTATGTAAATATATATTCCAGTTTGGTAAGATTCTTTAATATGTCATTCAATTTGATATAAACTATCTTTTGCTTAAGTATTCATTTTGGGGGTATAGTTTTCCTTTAAGATTTTTAAAGGGCAACTTAAGATGCTACATGTAATCAAAGGCCACCAGAGTTACTGTCATTTGCCTGGATTTAGCTACCAATGCATAGTGTACAATATGTATGCAATTCAAAATGTATAAAATCACAGGTGATGTTATTTATTAAGCTGTGCATTATGCAAAGTTACAATGGCAGGTGGGACATCACATCCTGCACATCCGGCTACCTTTAAGCTTAGCTCTCAAGCTACAGCAGAGCATACTGAGTGTGTGCAATGACACTGTTTTACAAAAGACATAGTAACAAGAACCAGGATTGGGAGCTGCCGTGGACCACTTTGAACAAGCCTTCCTTGTTATAGGTTATCTGAAGTGCATGTTTAAATCTTGTAACACTTTAACATGTAACGTGTTAACAATGTATATCATTTTGTTTTCTCTTGCAGTTTGAAGTTTTGACCAATTGGAAGACTCCATGCTCCAGTCCTGATAGATAACCAACTTGTGGATCAAGCCCCATTTCCTGTTTTGGCAGACTATTTTAACCCCTTTGTAGCGAATTCTAGGCACCTCTCAATATCATGAGCTAGCATTCCCTTTACACGCAATAAATATATATATATATTTATATATATATATATATATATATATATATTATATATATATATATATTATATATATATATATATATATATATTATATATATATATATATATATATATATATATATATATATTGTATTAACACAGACCCTTATGTTTTGGCTCCTGTTTAATTTGTCATTTTTAGTATTCTTGTGATATTGTAAATTGCTGGTGGCTTTTTTTTTTTTTTTTTTTGAACATTGGGATTCATTGCGTTTTTTTTCCCCTTCATTTTTCTTGATAGAGAGGAGATGTAAAAGATAAATATGTAACAGCTAAAACTTGTTTTATTACTTCCTATAGGCATTGTTTCTTTTGCTTGTAAAAAGGGCTTGGCATCGCCAGAGATTCACTTTGCCTTTCAGAAATGTATTTTTGGCTTTTGTCACTCCTTTTTGAATGGTTTCAGATAATTATAGAAGAAAGTGAAAAAAGAAAACCTTTCTGTACGTATATAAATATATATATGTATATTTAAAACAATGCTGGCAAAATATAACTGTGCTTCACCAGTCAAAAGTTATCTGAAATAAGGGGGAGTGGGGTTGCTCTGTACCTTTGGGAGATATTGTTGGAAGGATAGAGCATGTCCAGTTGTATCAAACCAGCAGTTGTGCAATAATAATGATCCTTACTACATATGTATATATTCAGCTACCATTTGTCCTTTTCAATATAGTTTTTCACCATATCCTTGTAACTGTTAGAGATTTGATTTAATTAACTCCTTAAAGACAGGATACTTGTTTTTAAAAGCTCTGTAAAAGTAATTTTTTCTCTTTTTGGTAATGAGGAACAAATAGAATGTTTTTTTGTTTGTTTTTTTAAATTGTGAGGTATGTTGAAGTCCCTTGAAATGTGTTCCTAAAAAGGAATAGTTCATGCCATAGTAATGGTGTAAGCATCCCCTTGTCTTGTTATAGATTAAGTGTTTGTTCCCAAGGCATTACATATCTTATGAGTTCTAATTAAGAGCAAGGCTTTCCTGAAAATCTCAGGATCTCCAAGTTTACAGCTAGTGTGCTTCTTTTAAACAATCTGGCTCCCTAGGTCTTGGGGTTGTTAAATCTAAGGAGCTCAAGCAGATCAACAGGCTTAATTTAGATCAAAAGTTGTGGAACTATTTTTGAATGGAAGTTGTGGACAAATCAGGCTCAAAACCGCAGGTACTTTGCTGCAAGGTTTATTAAACACAACATGTTTCGAGCATTGTGGCTCTTTGTCAAGTGTTAACAGGTGCACATCAGGTTGTTTGGCAGGTTAGTTTCTAGTAGGTACTCTTCTATACACCTTATACCTTCCTCCTGTGGAATAGACGTGTAAAGACTTTCTATGTCAATGCTACATAAGGTGCAGTTTTCATTCACCCCTTCTAATGTATTGATTTTCCTTAATAATTCCCTTGTATCCTTCAGACAATTAGGTAATTGTTTAGTCAATGGCTGCAAGTAAAAATCCACGTATTTACTCAATGGTTCTAAAACTGAACCTATTCCAGATACAATAGGGCGACCCGGTGGATTCTCCACAGATTTATGTACCTTTGGCAACAAGTATAATACTGGGACTCTAGGATGGTCTGTTGCTAAAAAATCTGCTGTTTTTTTACTAATTGTGCCATTTAACAATGCATCATTTACCATAAACATTATTTCTTTTTTTATATCTTGGGTAGGGTCTCTAGGGATTTTCAAATAATTCCCTGGGGTATCCAGCTGCCTCATCACCTCTTTTTCATACATACATACATACATACATACATAAAGTGTAATAACCTGGATTTTAACTTGGACACTTTAATATGGACTTTTAATAATGGACACTTGGCACAGATGGAGGGGACACCAATTTGACACAAAAAGGATTGGACTGATGGAGGTTAGGCGAATAAACCCCCGAGGCAGTAACCTCTGATGACCTTGTTTTTTAATTATTTTTAACCACTTTTTAATCATTGGGTGAAGTTAATTTGTCTACCAATGATGG
Source organism: Xenopus laevis (assembly GCF_017654675.1). Classification (NCBI taxonomy): domain Eukaryota; kingdom Metazoa; phylum Chordata; class Amphibia; order Anura; family Pipidae; genus Xenopus; species Xenopus laevis. Next base: position 46,612,347 of record NC_054373.1, read on the forward strand.
TGGAGGGGAGGAGTCTAATGTATTTAAAGTTTTTTGTACGATGTGCACCTGTTAACACTTGACAAAGAGCCACAATGCTCGAAACATGTTGTGTTTAATAAACCTTGCAGCAAAGTACCTGCGGTTTTGAGCCTGATTTGTCCACAACTCTCACAGAAACTACAGATTTTTGGCTTCTAATCGGGACAGAAGCAGTGGCACAGGCAGGTAATGGTGTAATTGGTATCAACCCACTTTACTTCATTTTTGAATGGAACCCAAGATAATTCCAATTTTAATTACTATTATAATTGAACTGGAGTACAATTTTCTCACTTCACTGTCATCCTGTGCAGTTTTTTGGATGCTGACACTTTGGTTAAGAATCATTGCTTTACTGATAGCTCTTAGAATTCAGCTCCATAGATTCTGTCTCATAAAGCAGTTTTATTCAGTCCCAATACTCATCATGCTGATTTTAATGGAGCAAGGTTGTGTCATCCATACTTTGTACAGAACATAGGTGAACCTCAATGATACATATATTGATAAAAGACAATAGAGATACCTCTGCTTGATGGGAGGTAAATTACTGAACCTGCCTTTTAGCAACATTTTACCTGAAATTGTTTTGTCTGAAGCAGGAATCAAACCTCTGTAGCTTTCTGATTGTACCATGTTAGATTGGAGTATCTCCGCTACTAGTTTCACTTGTGTAGCTCCCTAATTTAAAAATCTGATTGGATATATTCTCTAGGATTTCCCCCCATATGTTGTTACAGTTGAGTATATTGGCAGACTATAAATGTAGCTTAATCTCGGGTAGATTTGCTGTCAGCGTCAGTTATTTATGAAGGTTTATGTCGGTTTTAAAATTATTGTGGATAACCAAATCTCCAACACCTCATGTATAGTAAAAATAATTTAATATTTGCCCTACCACCCTAGTAGCACAAAAGGCAATTCATGGTTATTCTTAAATGGAAGAAATTCCTTTTCTGAAAATCCTATTCTGTTGTAACCATTTATTTTATAGTATAGATGGTGTCAGCAAGCAGAAATGCTGAAAATGAAAGGTTAACTTTAAAAGACTTCTATTCTAATATATTGTAGGAGAAACTTAAATTATTTAACTTTTACTTATAAATTCCTAAAAAGGAAAAGGCACAAATGTTCAGTTATTATTATTATTATGTTTTGGGGTTTCTGCGGTCTTTAAGGTGTGATTGTTAAGGTGCTATATTCCTGGTCTGTTTAATAATGAGGGTATCTTTCAGTCATTGCTAGTTCAGTTTTCATTTTGTATTTGTTGTATATCACAGGGTTGCCCAACTCCAGGCCTCAGAAACGTTAGTGGCAGAGACTGAGCATTTGTAAGGCTGAAACTTGTAGGGGTCGCCAACAGCTGCTGCCCACCAAGGACAATTTCATTTGACATGAATGGAGGACACATAGATGTATGTACCTGGTAGATTATACCTGGAAGCATGCACTGCTGCATAATCACATGTGGAGGGACAAAATATGCCCTTTTTCCTGTATTAAAGGGTAACATTTGGGTGTTTTCATCTCCACTTCAAGTATAGGCAATACAGATAATCTTTGTACCTTGCAGCTACTAGTAGGCCAGGATTTAGGGTTATCTTTAATCAACTGCATTTAAGATTATATGTAAGTCAATAACTTAGTCAAAGTATTTTTTAACTGGTGCAAACAACATTGCAGCGTTCTGATATCCCTATAGGCTGGCAATCCTGCTTGTACAGTTTACTCTGCACAGATACAGAGAGGTAAACACCAAGGGATCAACTGAATAGCTTGTTTGTTAGATTTGTACAATAGTCGATGCACTGGGACAATCAAAAGGGCAACAATTGTAGGGTGTTTTCCCCTAAAGGCATGTAGTTGGGTTGCCCTGCTGTAACTAAATAATGACAATGTCATGCCCCGAAATTAACAAAACCTTGTACAGGGTATGGGATCCGTTATCCGGAAATCAGTTATCCAGAAAGCTCTGAATTACGAAAAAACGGTCTCCCATAGGGGTAAATTTATCAAAGAGTGAAGTTCCACCACTAAAGTGAAATTCTGCAGCTCTCAATTCATTTCTATGGGATTTTGAAAGGCATATTTATTAATGGGTGAAAGTGAAAGTTCACCCTTTGATAAATACGCCTATAAAAATCTCATAGAAATGAATGGAGAGTGCCGGAATTTCACTCTAGTGGCCGAACTTCACTATTAACTTCACTCTTTGATAAATATACCCCATAGACTCCATTATAATCAAACAATCCAATTTTTAAAAATGATTTCCTTTTTCTCTGTAATAATAAAACAGTACCTTGTACTTGATCCCAACTAAGATATGATTAATCCTTATTGGAAGCAAAACCAGACTTAAGGTATGGAGATCCAAATTATGAAAAGATCCCTCATCCGGAATATCCCAGGTCCCGAGCATTCTGGATAACAGGTCCCATACCTGTATATCGAACAGCGCTGGAAGGTGGTCCCAAATACCTACACTCTCACATGATCATCATCATTTAAAGGGGTGGTTCACCTTTAAGTTCACTTTTAGTATGTTATAATAAGCAACTTTTTCAATTGGTCTACGTTATTTATTTTATATAGTTTTTTTAATTATTGGCCTTTTTCTTCTGACGCTTTCCAGCTTTCAAATGGAGGTCACTGACCCCATCTAAAAACAAATGCTCTGTAAGGCTACAGATTTATTGTTATTGCTACTTTGTATTACTCATCATTCTATTCAGTCCTTCTCTTATTTGTATTCCAGTGTTTTATTCAAATCAATGCAGGGTTATTAGAGTAATTTGGACCCTAGCAAACAGATTGCTGAAATTGCAAACTGGGAGAGCTGCTGAATAAAAAGCTAAACAACTCAAAGACACAAATAATAAAAGATGAAAACCAATTGCAAATTGTCTCAGAATATCGCTCTCTACATCATACTAAACTTTAATGTAAAGGTAAACAAACCCTTTAACAAAAAAAGAACATTTTTTAAAGCATATTTCCACTGCCAGTTACTGTTTTTATTCCTCTGTTACTTCTAAACAGATTATGTGTGAAGGACTAAAATGGCACTGGCTATTGACATTTGCATCTTTCATGTGGATTTCATGCATTAGTTATAGCACATTATGCCCCATATTTGCTTCCACTGCTGTTTGTAACTCATGTGGTCGATAACCCTCTTAATAGAGTCGCACCAAGCTAAAGAGTTCACTCTAATCCTCATCACACACTGCTCATATTAACTGTTAGAATCCAATCAAACTGCTTTCTTTTCTCTGGTTGTATCTTGTGTAAACTTCAGCTCCAATTCAAACTGATTTTTGTTAATTCATTTTGTTTAACCACACTATTTTCTTTGAAATATTTGTAGAATTGCCTAGATAATGTTTCTTTCATGTGAGTTTGTGCCTTTTTGTCTAATATTCCAATGCAGGTATATTGGAAATAAATATTCTACAAGATTTAGGAGTTGTATCTTATTTATGGATATTGTTTGCATTGTATGCATTTTCTTTGCAATGACCAAAACAACCTGTAACACAAAGCTGTGTCTGAAAAGAAGACCAGAACGCTGACAGAGAGAAATATCTACTGTTTAACAGAAGGGGTCGAGACACAAAATGTTTAGTGAAAAAATATTATCTTATGTTATTCTGTTCCATCTGTCAATGCTCATAGAGAAAGTCTCGCAGAGAAAGGCACACGCTACAGAACAGTAATCGCACTGTGTGAAATGTCACAAGTTCAGGTGTACTGAGCTTTAACACAAACGGCCATGTGAGGAATTAATTGCAGAGATTGATCCAAAAGTGTCAGCATTGCTTTAGCGCAGTGCTGTCCAACTTCTGTGCTACCGACGGCTGGAATGTTTCTGGTCTACCTGGTGGATGGTCCATAATGGAAGCCAGTGTTAGACACTCCCTGTTTTAGACCACACCCATTTTACCACAAAACCATGTCCACATTAATAGCACACCAAAAAAACAAATGGTTGGTGCTCACTGCAGGGATAAAAAAGTCATATTAAGACCTACCCTTAAATCCATATTCCTCCTCTTCCCCTGTGGATAACACCGCACCCCCAGCACATGATTAAACACCTTAGGCCCCCCCTAACAATAATTTTCAAATGCTAACAAACCCCCAGAACAAATACCAGACTATGTTTCACAAGTAGAGCAGGGCACACATGGAGCATAGGGAAGGCAGAGTATGACACACACAGACAGTGTATGGCACACCCAAGGACAATATGGCAGGCAAGGCAGACTATGGCACACACAGACAGTGTATGGCAAGGCAGAGTATGGCACCAGGGCTGGAACTAGGGGCAGGCAGGGTAGGCATCCGCCTAGGGCGCAAATAGGTGAATCTTTTTTATTTCTTTTCAATTTTTTACTTGGCCTTTATCACGGTTTTTAACTTTAAGCAAGAGCTGCCTAACCTTTTTGGCTGCCCCACTTCTGATTTCCATTTGATGCGTGTACTTTAATTTTCCTTTGCGCTCCCAACCCTTTTCCTGCTGTCTAGAACATTTCTTGTGCAGTGCGCATGCAATGTATGTGGCTGCGCGTCACGTGCGTATGTCATTGTCACGGCTGATGGGAGAGGTGCACTGGTTTGTCTCGTGCTGAATAAGAACTTTGTCTCTGGCTGCTGTCAACTGCTGGCACAGGTACATGGGGGCAATTGGGGGTGAGTTTATTTGGCTGGAGGATGGTAGCTGGCACAGGTACATGGGGGCAATACATTTGTATTGTCAATATTAATATTTACACAAATTAAATGTTACATTCATTAATGTGTTGTGATTATTCACAATAGTAATGTGAATGGGCAGTTATTGAAGGGCTTGCCTAGGGTGCCGAAATACCTTGGCCCGGCCCTGTATGGCATGCTCACAGAGAATAGGGCAGGCAGAGTATGACACACGCAAGGAGCATAGGAAAGGCAGAACAGAGCAGGAGACAGGGAAACCCATCAGGACCACTCTAAGATGTTCTACATACAGTGACAGTGCTGGTGCCCCATTAGCATTTTGAATAAGATGTGGGCAGTTTCAGTCTGGATCTCAGGAGTGAACAGTACAGGCCTTTAGGATGTGAACAATAGAGACGTCACATGTGTAAACAATGCAGGGGGGATTATTATATTATATATTATTATATTATCACGGGCGCCATATTCTTTTTTTCGGTCTTCTTCTAAATCTGAGTGGTGTTTCAGCGCATGGACAGTTGGAGTAAATTTCCGGTCACAAATGACTGTGCATGCGACAAAAGTCATGAAAATTTACGGAAAGTTAGGGGACTTTTGGCACATGCGCAGTTGTTGCAGTAGGGGAGTAGGGTTTTTTATAGTATGGGTTTGTCTCTCCTTTAAACAATGCCGGGGCCAGTTAATCTCTGTAGTGATTCCTATTAAAGTTTACACATGGTAAGCAGACACAGAAGGCAGACTTTCGTGTGGAGGGCCACACAAGAGGTGCTGCCAGTTGGTCAGCCCTGCATTAGGGGGTTATTTCTCAAAGGTTGAATTTTAGCTTTTTTAGACCTCGAATGAACTAACAGCTCGAATGGTTTCTAATTTAAAAAAACTAGAATCAGAGAGTTTTGGGTTAACAACCTGAAAACTTGAATTAATCGAGTTTTCGGCAAAAAAAAACCTCAAATGGCTCAAATGTTGAGTTTTCAAGCTAAACCCTCTGAAAAAACTCATGAAGGCTACAAACATCTTGAATTGGTTGAAGGGACCTCTGCCATTGACTTCTTCGTGAGCTCAACAGGTTTTAGATGGTGTATTTTCGGATTTGGGCTATTTCCAGGGTCTGGGTATAATAAATCTCCAAAAAAAATTCTTTAAACTAAAAAATTGATTTTTGACTCAAAAATAATTGAAAACTTGCATTTTTGTGCCCTGAACCTTAATATAATGTACACTTACTTGGCATTGGCAAACAAGGTGAAAAGAATAGAAGGTGCACACTTCTAGCTTAATAACACAGGACAGCTTTGGGTCAGTTGTTAATGCCATTCTAGAACAGACTGCTTGAGCAACAGATGTTCAGTGAATACATCTAAATAAATACAGATCATAGTAAATGTGTCATTTGTAATGTAAATGACAAAGCTCACATTACTCCATAAGCAAACCTTGGAATGGGTAGTTTTTCTTTACTTGGCCCACATTCAAACTGCTGCCTGGCTGCTAGGGTAAATAAAACCATAGCAACCAGATAGCTGTTGAAATATCAAACTGGATTTGAAGGACAAAATGCTAAGCAGCCGAAAAGCCATAAAAAAGACCAATTGCAAATTGTCACTGAATTGTCTTTTATCATATTCAAAGTTCATTTAAAGGTGAACTACCACTTTATTAGAAAAGAAAAAAAAATCTAGAATCACCAGTACTGGTTTTTTCCTTTATAAAAAATGAGGGCCCAGCACAACTAATGACAGTTATTTTCTTTGCAGAGCAATTAAGATTTTAATTTCAATTCTATCATTTTTGGTGAAAGCTGTTTTGTGCAGAGCCTGTACAGTTGTAAGCACCTCATGTGGGTTCCTGTATACAGTGCTTTAATTGGGGGGGAACCAAAGGAATGGTATGTACCTAGCACAACGTGCCAAAAATAAGCCACATCCACTATTATAATAAGCTTTGCCCACCAACATTTTCTGGTTTGGCCAACTTCATAGTAGAGCCATTTTGCAATCTTCAAGTTTGTTTAAAACGTTATCTTTAAGGGCTGTTAAAAAAACACATTGTAAGCAAATCATAGAATCCCCTATTCCGTGTTATGCTAATAAATATGACCCTTTTGTTCTGAGCTACAGTTGTGTGCTATGATCAGAAAAACAAATCATCTCACTATAAAACGGTTTCACACAAATGTTGAGATCTTTAAGGATGTAAAGAAATGTTACTCATTGTAATTGTCTAAGAATAAATATGTTACTTTTCACACAATCTCAACTGCATTTAAAACCATTATTGTTCACCACTTTAGACTTTGTGTAAGCCATTAAAGTCAATGGGGAAAATTGAAGGGGCAAGTCAGTTCTGTCAGAAGTCATTTTAGGAAACAGCGATGGATAATCGCCGTCTTTTCCCGTAGCACAGGGATCCCCAACCTTTAGAACTCGTGGGCAACATTTAGAAGTAAAAGGAGTTGGGGAGCAACACAAGCATGAAAAATGTTCCTGGGTGCCAAATAAGGACTTTAATTGGCCATTTATATGGATTGTCAACCTACATTGAGGCTGTTTGGCAGTACACCTGGTTTTTATGCAGCCAAAACTTGCCTCCAAGCCTGGATTTCGAAAATAATCACCTGCTTTGAGGCCCTAGTACAGCTGAATTTCCGGTTTAAAAACAGGAAATTCGGTTCTTAAAGGTACAGGAGTGGCTTTTTGCCAACCCTGGAATCCTCTCTGGCGCTGCCGCCTGAGGCGAGCGGCTCAGCTCTCCTCATTGGCGGAGCGCCCCTGTATATACTCATACACAAACAGTATGGTACTGACTAACAAACAGTTCAATAATTTATTAAAGGGGTTGAGTGATACTCTAAGACAATTGGGAACTGGATTTAATTTTTTATTATTTGTGGTTCTTGGGTTATTTAGCAGATTTCCGGTTTGCAGTTTCAGCAACCTGGTTGCTTTGCCCCAACAAACCCTAGCAACCATGCATTGATTTGAAGTGGGGGACCATCAACTTAGGGGTCATTTACAACCTGCAAGTGGTCCTTCAGACAAAACTGGTTTGTTTTTTTACCCACAATGCAACATTTTCACCCATAATTTCAATGTAATCATAGTTGTAGGGAGTGATGCACTGGCACAACTGGGGCCAATGCCTGAAATTTCATGCAAACTGGATGCAATTGTGCTGAAGTCTGATTGTTGAAATTTCTGTTGTTTGCAGTTGTGGTTTTGCAAATGTTCCTTCATTGTACCATTAAAGGTATTTGCTGTAAAAGTCACTCCTGGCACTTGTGTATACTGGTCAGCCACGCTCAGTCCCTCCTGATTTCAGTTCTGAATTGAGTGTGGCTATTGATGCAGGGGAGGTATCTCCATGGTTCCCTCAGTGGCCTGTGTCAATTGCAGTAGTGAACTTGCACCTAAATAACTAGTTGCATGCGTGATTATTATGCCAAACACCAGAAATGAGGCCGACTGGACAGCATGTGTACTAAATCATTACACACAAAGAAATCCATTTCAAGGTTCTCATATATTTTTATAGCTCTTCTGACCCATAATTGAACTTGCTTTATGGCAGGAATTTCACACTCAGACTAATAGTCAGTATCCCATATAACAAAGCAGGAGCAATCAACATTTATTTAAAGGAATAGAATACCTTCTTCTTTAGTGAATTAGTCTTGTGCTGAACATACTTTGTGCCTATTGTATTAATCACAAAAAAAAAAAACAGAAATTGTGTAAAATCTGAATGGCTTTGCATATTTATTCAGTTAGTAGAAGTGACAATATATATATATATGTTCAGTATGTTTGGCCAAATGATATCAAGCCTGCCACCACGTCAAGGTAGACTCTCTGAGCAGGACCCTAACCTACTCTATCCTAATTATTAGATCAAATTCTATTTAACTCTGTCAGTTCTACACTGACCTACACAAACGAATCCCCAAACAATTAAATATTAGAGGAAGGCAAAAAAAAAACCCATCTGTGTCCAACATGGATCAGATTGGGAAAAAAAATCCTTCCCCACTCAGGGACTAATCCTCACAGGATAGTCCCAGGTTTAATACTCTCTATCCTATCTATTTATCTGTCTATGTGTCTGTCCATCAGTCTGTCAGTCTGTCTCTCTGTCCATCCTTATGTCTGTCTGTCTGTCTATTTTAATGCTGTTTATCCTATGCTGCCCTTACATTTTATCATTTTAGTACCTCTGTTGTAATTGTACTGATGGGACTTGTGCTTTAATGCCTCCTTTGTCCTGCCATCTTATTCAGTTTATAAATCTTTCCTCCCATTTTGATTTATCACCACAGATGTTAAGGTTGAAAAAGTTCAACCCTTCCCTCGTACAAGTATAAACAGTGGAAGGCAAAAGCCATCTACCTCCAATATGGCTCAGATGGGGAAAAATCCTTCCTGGCTCCAATATGGCGACTGGTATTTCCCATAGATAAAAAAATGTAGAAAACCTATTTTCAGTCTGGCACCATATCCCCTTGTCATCTGTTTTATGTGACAGTGTCTGTTGATATCGCCTGCAACTATCCTTTACAATTAGAATCTGATTGTATTCATGTTCTTAAGTGAGAGCCCTTTAGTTATATCCCTTGGCCAAACATATCAGATGTACCTGAAGGAAATTGAGTTGGATCCAAGGAAAGGAGAGATGTAGAACCTGTTGTGGACTAAAAGAAAGCAGGGGTTGGTCAATGTTGTGTCCTGGAATACTGATGTTAAAGGAGAACCAAATCCATGCTAATTAAAACCCCTACCGCCTTATCCCACATAGACCCCCTCCTTGCTCCTCCACAGCCTAGGTGGCACCTTTGGTAAATGCCCCTAACATTTTACTTACCTCTCGGTGCAGATTCAGGACATCAGAGTTCACGGGCGCCCTCTTCTTCGCTTCGGTAATCTCTGGGAGTAGAGCGGCATAACAACACATGCGCAGTTGGAGCAATCTTCTGTTTTGCGACAACTGCACATGCGCTGACACGGAAATTGTCGTAGCGCCGGAATAAGACCCAAAGATTACCAAAGAGAAGAAGATGGCACCTGTGAATTCTGATGCCCAGAGGGGTAAGTAAAGAGTTAGGGGCATTTACCAAAGTACTACATAGGCTGGGGGGGAGCAGGGAGGGGGGGTCTATGTAGGTTAGGGGGTAGGGGTTTTATTAGCAATGGTTTGGTTCTCCTTTAATTGTGACAGTGGGATGTATGAGATGTGTGGCTGAAAGTGAGGGCCACACTGGATCTAGGGGTAGGCAGAAGAAAGTGCCTCAGGTGCAACAGTTGGATGTGAGACTGAACAGGGAGCAGATTACTTGTAGAGAGAACTGCCAACAAGTGGTGAGAGTTGTAGCAGGGGAAAGTGAGCAACAGCGGTGCACACTGAGAGGGGAAGGGGGTTAAGGTTACATGACGTTAGCAACTGCCATCCTTCTGTGTGCCTTCAGTGGCAAATACTTGGCCCAACTCTGGGGCTAAAGATAGGGGCTGATCTAGAGGGTGAAGAACAAAGATGGTGGCTGATGGAGAAACCAGAGATGGGAACCAATAGGGCAACAGATAAGGGCCAATATTTTAGGACAAAAATGGAGGCTAATTATGAGCCACAGATGCAGGGTACAGTGATAAAGGCCAAATTGGATGGCCAAGTGGTGAGGGCCAGAAATAGAGGCTGTTGGTGAAGGCCAGAGATAGGGCAAATCATGAGTGCTAAAGATGGACGCTAGTGGAGGAACTGATTATCTGCAGAGAGCACTCAGAATTGCCAGCAAGTGGAGATTGGCAGCAGGGAGGAGCAAACAGAGGCAGTGCACAAAGAGCAGGGGGAGGGGGAGTTAGAGTTTAGGAATTTAAGAAACGTAACCAAACTCAATCGAACTCTGGGCTCAAAAATAGGGCCAGAAAATGGGACTGTTGGTAACAGTCAGAGATGGATAAGGGCCAAAGATGGAGGCATGGTGATAACGACCAGATCTAGGTCTAATAGACAGGGCCAAAGATGGGTGCCGATGGAGAAAACCAGAGATTGGGGAAATCATAGCGACTGATGTTAATGACATGAAATGGAGGCCATTGATAAGGGCCAAAAGAAGATGGGCGAGTGGCAAGGGCCAGAGGTAGAGCCAATGATGGTGGCTGTCTCTAAGAGCTAAAAATGGCCGTGGAAATGTACCCATACGAAGCCGTGACAGGTGGTCCTCAGTGCTGGATTTTTCAGATGCTCAGAGATGTTTTGATCTTCACTGTTCTTCAATGGAGAATAAATAAAATGAAAGGTTAAATGATGTTAAAATGGTTGGTAAATATAGCTAAAGAAACCTGACTTTCATGAAGTGGCTCAGCTCTTCCAACTGTCATTCAGATATGATAAATCCATGCTTTTCACAAATGAAGAATCGCTGTCCCCCTCTTTCATGAGCATCCTCGGCGGCTTGAAATAATTCTTGTCTTGTGTTAACTGTAGTAAAGAAAATATACATTTATCCGTTATTATTGATTAAAATTTTTATATTAAAGATTTGTTTAAGGATTGTATCACATTAGATTCAATTCACATTATTTCATATTGCTGAGTATTAAACACTCAAATATCATATATAGATATTATTACCAAATGGATTTAATTAGATACAGTATAAATCCATTATTATATATTTTTTGTTTCGAAAAGTTTTGAGGAACGAGTAATATTTTGGCACAAGACTCCTTCTAGCCCAGTTTATTCTTTACTTTATATGCCGGGAGGAAGACAGTCTGTAACTGGGCAAAGAGATTGCTGCCTTGCCACATATATATATTTATATATATTTAATACAAATCAGGGAGTTGTTGGTGTTTATCTCTTGCTAGCAATCTTCAATTTATTGGGCCCAATTTTCACAAATATTTATATATGGAGCAAATTACTTAGGGGAATTATATTCTTATTTTTAACTCCAAAAATATTTCATTATTTTCTGAAAAAAGATCTACAGCAAAATATACTGATACTTTACCCAAGATTACATTTACACAGTACAAGCATTGTCTTTGCATATTGCAGTCAGGTACTTACTTCTGCAGGACAGAGAGGTGGTGGTATTTCCTGGCGTTCCAGCTGCTCCCAGTTGATGGAATGAAAAACTGGGTGTGCTCGGATGTTCTTAATGAAGCCAAGACGCTGCTCTGGGTCCTTCTCTAGGAGCTAAAGAAAAGCAATATTAATATATTAATTCATTTCTGTGTTATTGAAGTGAAGCTCTGTACTTGCTATTACTCAGTGAGATATTTTTGTCCAATGCACAGGACCTCATTGCACCCACTGGCCCAAATGCACATGCGCAGGAAGTGCAACATACTGTACGTGGAAGGAAGTGTTGTCATATGCATGCAAGTTATGTTACTCTCCACCATGCATGGGCTCTGTAGCCTTCTAGGTTCCCCCCTCCTTTGCCACCAAACTTAGTAAGCAAGCCTGGTGGCAGCAGGGAAAAACCATATATGCATCCAAGGGTCCCCCCTTAAAGCTTATGCTTTAGGCACAGGCCCACAGATGCTTAAATATAAATATGGCCCTGCCAGTACTTTCCCCTCATCATAATGAGCCAGTCAGACTGCAGGGTATACCACAGCCATGAATGTCAGTATTAGAGATGCTACTAGAACAATAGGAGCGCCATTATGTACCTGGAAATAGATTTATTATAGCAGCACTAGAAACATACTCTTGTTTTTGTACCCACCTTGTGCAGAAGATCTTTTATTTCAGCACTAAGACATTTTGGGAACAGGGGCTCATCACGGATAACTGATGAAATGAACTTTTCACTGTTGCCGTCTTCAAAGAATGGTGTCATGCCGGTGGCCATTTTACAGATGACAATTCCCAAAGACCACCAGTCTGCTCCGGCATCATAGCCCCTAAGTCGTAAAACCTTGGGAAGACAGAGCACACTATTTTTCACCACACTTTTAAGAATGTTCTGGATTATTACTGCTAAAACCTTAATGGGTATTTAACTAAACCTTTATTACAATGATTCTGTCACTCATCACATGACCATTTCTACTGTAAAACTAAAGAAAATGCTACAAACTCTAAATACCAAGCAGCTGCAGCGATGATGAAATCAATGTGAGATAGCAAAGAGATTATTATTATTATTATTATTATTATTATTCATAACATGTATTTATATAGCGCCAACATATTCTCTAATTCCCTATAATTTTATTCAGATCAGCTCACCTCTGGGGCCATGTATTTTACTGTTCCAATCATGCCTCCAACTTTCCTCTGGCCAAACATTCCCTCTACAGCCAAACCAAAGTCGGCGATCTTTATGTGTCCCTCGCCGGTCAACAGGATGTTACCCAGTTTGATGTCCCTGCAAGGAAGACATTAAGTTTTAGGAAATGTTAATAGGGTTTGGTAGAACATGGGTGGTAGAAAAAATGCGTGACCCTCATTATAACAATGTTTCCATGATGCTAAAGGTGAATCCAAAAAGTATAGAGCAGAGGAAGCAGGGTACAAATTCCCTTTAATGGTAGAGAGGAGTGGATAGAAGAGATGGATATGGATATATATAGTGAATGTTAACAGGAAATATTGCTAATGCCCAGTGGATAGGTTAATATATGCCCAGATACAGATTGTAAGCTCTAACAGCAGAATCCTCATTACCTCCATTATTGGTCAATATTTGTATTTCTATTCTACAGTGTTGTGACTATGCTAATATATATAATAATAGTAGTATCACACATGATTAATTATATCTCGGTTTAAACTTCTTGGCCCTTTCATTCTAAAATGAATACAACACTGACTATTTTTCCCTAATTGTGTCTTTGCTGCCAGTCTATAAGGTCCTCAAATTTGAACCTGTAGAAGAAGAAATAAATGTTACAGAGTATTGGATAAATTTTACTTACCGATGGAGAATCCCGTTGGCGTGGAGGAACTGCAGGCCGCATATGATCTCTGCTGCGTAGAATCTTTGCAAATTAAAAAAAAATAAATAAATAAAAGTCAGCCAGTTGGCATTCTCACACTGAATAAATAAATTTCCTTATATACTTTTTGTAACATTCTTTCTTCACCACCATAAGTATGCTTACACCATACTATGACATCCAGTACTCTAGTTACTGACCAGTGGGTCTCAGTAGCAGCACTGACCAAGAATAGCCCCATGTGAGCTTTTATTGGTCAGACTCATGATAAAATATAAAGGTTCAGGTTTGGTTGCTTGTGGTTTACCCACCAAAGCCTCACATGCTCCTTCCAAGCATAAAAACCCAAAAATGTGATTTGCTAGTTAGGGTCCTAATACAATTTATAAGGGTTAATTTCAATGCCCTATACATTGCAAAGTGCAATTAATGACTATAATCTTGAAACATAGTCTTAGATCAACTTATAAGATGGAACCACAGGAGAAAGAAAAACTATTTTGCTATGTTGGCACATATCTATAAGCAAAAAGAATCCTGACCCATTTTAATCTTTCTGTATGAAACTATAGATAATTATGGAATCTCTCTCAGGTACCATTGTCCCCACATTCCTGTACATACAGTGAGTCACTTACGTTATAGCGTCTGTCGTCAGTTTCCCTGTGCGCTTAATGAATTTCTTCAAGTTGTTTCCACTGGCATACTCCATCACAATGTATGCAGTCAGCTGGTTACGGAGACAAAGAGGAAGAAAGTGAAACACAGATCAGTTGGACAAACCATGGGGTTATTTTTTTTTTCTGCAGAATTTTCTTGGCGCAATTCTTTACCTTTGTTTGGAAAGCTGCATGTGAGTGACAGAGGAATGGGCATCTAGAAGCCATCCTCAGCAGTCGCACCTCCTTGGCAATAGAGCTTCTATTCTCAGCTTTGTCTATTGCCTTTATGGCTACAGGTTGGCTCTTGTTGGAACAAGTTGCCAACATTACCTGGCAAAGGAAAAATAAAAGATAAATGATTAGAGGGAACCTTCTAGGGACACAGCAACTAAATGATTCTGGGACGATTAGTATGTTTGCTTCTGTGGCAACATAAATTCCAATCTGTTATATTGTAGGCTGCAAAACCAATACATTGTAACTTAATGGCAAATATAACTACTACTATCAGGCCTGGAACTAGTGGTAGGCAACAGAAGGGTGTGTGGGGGGGCGTTGGGCAGGTACCTTTAAAAGACTCTTCTGCCTACCACTAGTCCAGGCTCTCCTGCTTCCACTGGCACTCTCTCCTCTTGTCACCACAACCCCATGGTGACTGGCCAAGGTTGCATAGGGCATCTGGTTGACTTGGCACACCCCTGACTACTATTATACCAAATAAAGTCTGTTAGGATTGGCCATATTATTAGGGCCAATTTAAAGAAACTGTTGGGTGAGAGAGTGCAATATTGGATTGAATGTGTATTGTGAATATTTATAGGATATTGCACAATACGTATCTAAGTAATAAATAAGCATGCAACGTTAAAGGGGTGGTTCACCTTTAAATATGTTATAGAATGGCCAATTCTAAGCAACTTCATTATTTATTTTTTATAGTTTTTTAATTATTTGCCTTTTTCTTCTGACTCTTTCAAGCTGACCCCATCTAAAAAACGAATGCTCTGTAAGGCTACAAATGTATTGGTATAGCTACTTTTAATTAGTTGTCTTTCTGATGAGGCCTCTCCTATTCATATTTCAATCACTTATTCATTTCAGTGCATGGTTGCTAGGGTAATTTGGAACCTAGCAACCATATTGTTAAAATTGCAAACTGGAGAAATGCTGAATACAAAGCTAAATAACTCAAAAACACAAGTAATAAAAAAATAAAACCTATTGCAAAATATCAGAATATCACTCTCTACATTATACTAAAAGTAAACACAAAGTGACCAACCCCCTTTAAAATTATCCCCTTCCTGCCTTTAGCCCACACAATTTGGAAATAATTGGATTAAGGTGTCTTTTCTATCACGAAATAATTCTGTCAGGACTGATGGGCTTGAAAGATCATTAATAAATTGAAAATTAGTGAGGCAAAAGGAAGAGAAAATCTTTTACAGTGTCCTGTTATAAAGACTCAAGTGCAAGTACAATGTTCAGTTTTGCAATGGAGGCCTGAGAGTAGCAGCTTGAACCAATGCACTGGTGTGCCAATGTTAAAGAGTTTGTATAGGCACAGGTATTATTACTAATAGTGTTAAAGGGCACACAAAATAGTACATGACTATGCACTTGGGTTTAAATGTGAGCCTATAGCCTTTACATTTAGCCTGTACAAATCAATACAAGATCATGCATTGCTTCCCACGTTTACCTCTAAGTTCAATTCCAGATAAAAACAGATAACCTTGTTGGGAATGCAATCACTTACCTTGCCAAAACTGCCCTGACCCAGCACAGCATGGATACTGTAGCTAGTGACCCTCAGTGGAAGGGGCCTTTTCTCTTCAAGGCAAGGTCTTTTTTGGATGTTTCCTCCTTCTGGAAAAAAAGAAATTGCAAATATACATCAGTTGTCAGCTTGTGTTATTATAGTTACCTGAAAATAAGGACTGAGGATATACCCAGCGTTGCCTGGGAATATATCTGAAATTATAGTTTTTCTATCGAAAAAAGCACTCTGCACTACAAAACATGTGGCATAAGTCTCCAGTATTTTAGAATGGTACAATCTCATTGGTCATATAGTCAGGCAAATGGTTTTGTAAACAGATAACAGATTAAATTTAGAACCATTAAAAAAACTGTAACATATTTTGTCCCCATTGCCATCATGTGTGCTACAGAAAACCTTGTCCGGTAGTGTTTAGAAAGTTACAAAGGAGTGGCAGGCAGTAGGTGGGAGCCAAGAGGTACTTTTAAACGGCAAAGCCTGAACTTCTCTAGTGACAATCAGGACTGTCCTGCAGGGGTGTTTTGTCTGTCCCATGTGCCATGTAGATGGGTGTTTTGAGCTCTCCCTGAATTACAGTAGAAATGACCTCATGTTATGTGCACAGTATGTGCAGAGTATATACATTCTGTGACCAAAGAAAAATCAAATGTGGGCTGCCATTTATTCTTCAGAATAAGTGCATGGGAGCTTCTGACTGGAGTACAAATATGGCTGCCAATGACATCAACATCCCTCCCCTACTCTCTATATAAGCTGCTACTGAGACACAGATACAAATATGTGTTATGTGCACAGTATATGCAGAGTCTATATATTTTATACATTGCCTGACTACAGGCAAATCAAATCTCCGGTGTCATTTTCTCTTCAGAATAAGTGCCTGGGAGCTCCTGACTGGAGTACAAACATGGCTGCCAATGACATCAACATCCCTCCCCTCCTCTCTATATAAGCTGCTACTGAGACACAGATACACTTGTCCATTATTTCCGTTACACACTGGCACCTGCAACCATTTTGCACAAATTGCCTACATGATAAATATTAGCTGTGTCTCTTTTCCTTATCCTTACCCCATGTTATGTTCACATTATGTGCAGTGTAAATACATTCTGTGACCAAAGAAAAATCAAATCTCGGCTGTCATTTTTCCCTTTAGAATAAGTGCCTGGGAACTCCTGATCGGAGTACAAACATGGCTACCAATGACATCATCATCCCTCCCCTCCTCTCTATATAAGCTGCTACTGAGACACAGATACAAAAATGCATTATGTGCACAGTATATGCAGAGTCTATATATTCTATACATTGCCTGACTACAGGCAAATCAAATCTCTGCTGTCATTTTCTCTTCAGAATAAGTGCATGGGAGCTCCTGACTGGATTACAAACATGGCTGCCAATGACACCAATATCCCTACCCTCCTCTCTATATAAGCTGCTACTAAGAAACAGATACAAATATGTGTTATGTGTATAGTATGTGCAGAGTCTATATATTTTATACATTGTCTGACTACAGGCAAATCAAAGCTCTGCTGTCATTTTCTCTTCAGAATAAGTGACTGGGAGTTCCTGACTGGAGTACAAACATGGCTGCCAATGACATCAACATCCCTCCCCTCCTCTCTATATAAGCTGCTACTGAGACACAGATACAAATATGTGTTATGTGCAGTTGTGCACAGTATATGCAGAGTCTATATATTTTATACATTGCCTGACTACAGGCAAATCAAATCTCCGGTGTCATTTTCTCTTCAGAATAAGTGCCTGGGAGCTCCTGACTGGAGTACAAACATGGCTGCCAATGACATCAACATCCCTCCCCTCCTCTATATATAAGCTGCCACTGAGACACAGATACACTTGTCCGTTATTTCCGTTACACACTGGCACCTGCAGCCATTTTTCACAAATTGCCTACATGATAAATATTAGCTGTGTCTCTTTTCCTTATCCTTATCCCATGTTATGTTCACATTATGTGCAGAGTATATACATTCTGAGACCATAGAAAAATAAAATCTCGGCTGTCATTTTTCCCTTTAGAATAAGTGCCTGGGAACTCCTGATTGGAGTAGAAACATGGCTACCAATGACATCATCATCCCTCCTTTCCTCTCTAAATAAACTGCTACTGAGACACTTGTCCGTTATTTCTGTTAGATACTGGCACCTGCAGACATTTTGCACAAATTGGCTACATGACAAATATTAGGTGTGTCTCTTTTCCTTATCCTTACTCACAGGTGGAAAATATCTAGTGGTAAGCAATCAAATGTCTGCAGACTGTACCATTGGGGAGGTATTTCAGAGCAGCAATGTGATTGCTCAAATAAATGGGACAATAACAATGTTTGTTACAGGTCTATTTACATTTACCTATGGAATCCACTTTTTTTTTCTCAAAGACAGTTTATGGTTTCCCCACTACCTGTAAACATTTATAGCTATCGCGTCTCTACAACCCCCCTGCACTATTATGCCAAATTAGCTGTATTCAGAAGAAATTCATATACTGCACAATAAATGCAAATAATTCAATTAATTATTGCAGTATTTTTCTGTGCTTTACTTTATCTTACCTTCTGATTTAGTGTAGCCATCCATGCTTAGGGGTCTCTTCCTTGTCTCTTCTTTTTTCTTCTCTTCTTTCTTCTTTTTCTTCTTTTCTGCTTTCTTCTTTCTCTTCTTCTCTTTCTTCTCTTCTTTCTTCTTTTTCTTCTTCTCTTCTCTCATCTTTTTCTTCTTCTCTTTCTTCTTTTCCTTCCTCTCTTCTTTCTTCTTTTTCTTCTTCTCTTCTTTCTTCTTCTCTTCTTCTTCTCTTGTCATGATGTTCTGAAAGTGGACCTTTTTCCGCTGATGTCCTTGCTCCTCAACATCTCTCTTTCTCTTCATCTCGATTTTGCTGTTGATCTTCCCATTTGCCACTTTCTTCACCCTTTCTTCAGACATAATGTCACAGCTAAGGGGCTGGAATGGGGTCTTCTTCATACTCCTGGCTGGAGGAACGAAATCTAAAAGAATGTTGTAATCCATGGATGAAATATTCGTCATTTTCACTCTGAAAACTACCCGACGTAAAAGTCGCTCTGCTCTGGTCTGAGAACAAAACCCAACTGAATAACTGCCACAGCGATGTGATCAGCTGACCTCAGTAACCAACTGCCAAAGTGGCATGTGCACCTGCCTGCAGTCAACAAGTACCACAGTTCTGTGCCATTTACAGTATAACACCATAGGCCCATATTGAAGCCTGGTACAGAACAGCAGGGTAGAAAGATTCTAGTAACTGGTAGCCAGTGCTACATGCCAATATGTATAAACAGAGTAAAATCTCAATTGCAATATCATATTCAAAATATGACATTTCCATAAAACTGCTAATTGGGGGCACTATGAATGCACCATGGTTGTGTATAATGTAAGTAATGGTATTTACAATTCTATTTATAGTGAATGCGCCAGTAGTATATAATGGAGAATAATATTGGCATGGTTAAATCATATACCTGTATAACAAAGGTAGCTGAAATCAAGCAAAATAACTGCACCAATGCTTTTTCCACACAACCAGTTATCCTGCTTGGTTCCAGCTTCCTTTGTTACATGTAATGAAATCAGTGGGAGGCATTAGAATAGGACATTGTATAGAAGACTCTGGATTACCCAGTTGTTAAACAATTGCAACCAGACAGAGGCCTTAGTGTAAAAATAATATTCTGCTCCAAAAGGGTTTTTGCCATGAGGCACAGTAAAAACATTGATGCAGGCAAAACCTTAGCCACCCCTGGTGACTATACAGGGACCCCTTTAATTCCAGAACAATTTAATATATATAGGCACCCATGGGCACATACCCAGGGTGTGTTTCACACACACATAACACTACAGCTACACTATGGCTGAGATGTCATTTACTTAATATATCCCATTTAACCTTAATATTTGAACCACTTTATGGTGCCCTCTAGGTGTTAAGGGTGGTTCACCTTGAAATCAGGGTCACTTTAAGGCAGAGATGGGTAATCAATGGTTTAACAAACATATAAATTGCAATAGATTTAGAAACGAGTAGATTTAAAAAAAGATCCTTTGACTATATAACATTGTATCTAAAGAAGGTGGACATTTCCACAACTAGAATCTAGGAGGGAAAACCACTGAAGAAGAGCTTAGCTCGGGGTCTTCTGGAGCAATAGTTCTCTGTGATGAATGCTAGTACCCATTCAAATGGACTGAACCTAACTAACAACAGTGAGGAGGTTTAGCTAGCTGATTTGTATTTGATGCAGAGATTTGTTCCTCTGGCATCAAAGGTGTCCCACTGCGCCAGACACAAATATTTACCTCCACCCCAGTCCCAGGCAAGATACATTAAAAAACCCTCACAAACAAATAAACAGATGTGCATCTTGCAATGCAATATTCTTTATTCGACAATTCATACACATAACAACATGGCTATTTTTTATTCTGTTTCTTACTATTTTCATTGACACCCTAATGGCCTCCCAGAGGGCACCTATACCACACAGGCATGTGCTTGTTTTGTACAAAAATAACAGTCACAGTTGTTTTTCCACTGGTGGTTCACAACTTTCAAAGCTAACAGTGCCACTCCATCATTTTAATTTCTATTTCTAGGAGCTCCTTGTGCATGCACAATGGAGAACAATCTGGAAATGTGATTTTACTTACTGTTCATGCCCAAGCTGGGGTGCCTGGGAATAAGTAAGATTGTGAAGTGGTGCTCTGTAAATGTGTTCCCTGGGCCAGCGCAGTTCTTACTGAAAAGGAGAACTCGTCTGAGAAGAAACTTAGTGATTGAATTTGTTGAGGGGGTGCATAACATTTTATCCCCCCCCAGTGAATAAGCCTTTCTTTGTCCTTTAAAGGAGAAGAAAAGGAGTTTACTTGGGGGTGCCAAACGTTAGGCACCCCCAAGTGAATGTATTTACTTACCTGACACCCCAGGATCCTATCAGCAGAAAACTGCACCGACCCGGGGTTAATCGAGCGAGCACCACTGAGCGATCCTCTTCCAGCATCTTCTTTCTTCCTGCGGCTGCGCATGAACAGTAGCGGGAAAAATCCGGACTTTAACAAAGAAGTTGGCTATTTCGTTGCACACACGTCTGCACCGGAAAATCTGAAGATAGAAGAAGGAAGCTGATCGCTCCGTGGTGCTTGCTGGAAAAACCTCTGGATAGGTGCAGTTAGCCTGGCATGTCAGGTAAGTATATATAAGCACTTGGGTGTGCATAACTTTTGGCACCCCCAATTAAATAGGCCTTTCATTCTCCTTTAAAGGATACAAGACTTTTCAAGTCGGTGTAGAATTGTTTAGCCCCTTCCAAGAAAAAGATTTGACAACACCCAAATAAAGTTCTGTTTTGCATACAAAGGGCATTAACTCAAGGGATGAAAACATAATTATGCCTCTTTATAAGTCCCTGTTAAGGCCTCATCTGGAGTATGCAGTGCAGTTTTGGACTCCAGTACTTAAGACTGATATAAATGAGCTGGAGAGAGTGCAGAGACGTGCAAATAAACTGGTTAGAGGGGTGGAAGACTTAAATTATGAGGGTAGACTCTCATGATTGGTGTTGTTTTCTCTGGAAAAAAGGTGCTTGTGAGGGGACATGATTACACTTTACAAGTACATTAGAGGATATTATAGACCAGGTCTGTCCAACTAGTCTATAATATCTATCCAACTCAATAATTTCTCCAAGGCATGCTAATAGGTAAAAAAATATACTTTATTCACATCAATAGTTAAAAGACATGGAGAGTATCCCCTCTAACGCCTAACGCGTTTCATGTTTACCCAGCACTTAGTCATAGGCATAGGATTCTGCCTATGACTAAGTGCTGGGTAAGCATGAAACGCGTTAGGCGTTAGAGGGGATACTCTCCATGTCTTTTAACTATTGATGTGAATAAAGTATATTTTTTTACCTATTAGCATGCCTTGGAGAAATTATTGAGTTTATGGTTTTACCTCTGTTTGGTCACTAGAGGTCTCCGGCATGCATACCAGTAGTATTTACTGATTCTGCTCCCAATTTGACTCCCAATAGTATAATATCTATCCAACTGACCCCCCTTTGTGTAGCCCCCCACCTACCTGCTGTTTTTGCTTACCATGTGTAAGATTAAAATGGTATCATTACAGAGATTAACTGGCCCCTCCATTGCTTAAAACCTCAAATTCAGACTAATACTCTGTATTGTTCACACCTGTGATCCCCCTGTATTGTTCACACTTGTGACACCTCTATTGTTCACACCCCTAAAGCACTGTTCACTCATGAGACCCAGACTAAAACTGCCCACATTGTTCACCTGTTCACACTTTATACAAAATGCTAATGGAGCACCAGCTCTGTGTCACTGTATGTAGTACATACCTGCTCTGCCTGTGTGTGACATACTCTGTCTGAGTGTGCCCTGATCTGTCTGTGTGTGCCCTGTTCTGCCTGTGTGATATACTCAGCCTGTGTGTGCCCTGCTCTGACTTTGTGTGACATACTCTGTCTATGTGTGCCCTGCTCTGCCTGTGTTACCATAGCCATTCAGGACATGCCATGTGACCCAACCTGCAGTATGTGAGAGCGGCGCGTCACTACCTGCCAGTTCGTGTCTATTACTAACACCTTCAGCTCACAGGCAGCAGTGTAGACCAAGTGGCAGTTCATTTCACTAATGTGCCCAAATATTACAGCTACGCGATTCATTGTTTAAATGAGTTAAATGATGTTAATGGTTCAAAGAAAGTCGGGCTGAATGGTCGCCCCCCACTAGGGTTGCCACATTTTGCTAATTTTTTACTGGCTGGTGGGGGGCGGGTACAAAAAGGGGTGTGGTGTGATGTCAAAGGGGGACAGGCTATGACGTAAAAAGAGGTGGGGCCATGGCGCAGCGATTTTCAAATAGGACAAAAGCTAGGTTTACAGATGATTGGGGGTGGGCCGAGGGGTCTTTTTAAGGATATTACAAATTTACCGGCAGCTACATTGCCGGTAAATTTGGAATACCGGCTCCGGCCTTGGCAGGTGTTTTACCGGCTAGTCCGGTAAAATACCGGCCGGGTGGCAACCCTGCCCCCACATATTTTCACCTCACCAAATCTGGCCCTCGTTGCAAAAAGTTTGGACACCCTTGACTTACTCCATCATACTTCAATTCGCAACTTTCCTGGTTTCAGGTCTTTTCGCAGCTTCGACTCTTCGGGATTTTGGCTCTTTGGGACTTCAGAGGTTCGATACTTTGGCAGGTGCGGCTCGATTTTGAAGCTGTTAAGGGGGCCTGGCTATTTTGTGCAACACAGCCAGGCCCCCCTTTAGGCACGGTACAGCAGTTCCCCAAGTGCCCCCCTGATGGCAGCCCTGTTTAAATGAACCATAAAATATACATATATGTTATTGACCCCTCTTACACTCTACATATTAGCATTGAAACGCCATTTGTTTCCATGCTTAAACACTTTTACTTTCCACATATTTTTACAATTCTCTGCAGCAGCCTATATATGTGGGATGAGTTTCCGTAAACGAGACCCTTATTGAGTGTTCTGCCAAACACAGACTTAATACACCTAACGTAGCCGTACAGACATCACATGACTGAGGGCCGGACTGGGAGTAAAAAGCAGCCCGGGCAAAAAAAATAAAAGCAGCCCACATGTAAACACACAATTATTAACATGTATTTAAATAGCGCCAACATATTGCGTAGCACTGTGCTCTTGTACTCAGTCACACTTATATATTGGGTTAAAACTTGCATATTGGTGTGCACCTCGTAGGTCTATTCACCCTCTGTGTATGCAGATAAAAATGATCCTCAAAATAACTGTGATATACTGTCATAGATGCTAGAATTCATCAGCATCAGCATCGGCTTGAGGTGGGCGATTTTGGGTTGATCCGATTGTGGGCCCTAGGTACCCTCCCCCCCGATAATTACACCACTGACAGGGGATAGGTAGAACTGAAATTGCAAACTGGAGAGCTGCTGAATAAAAAGCTAAATAACTCAAAAACTAGAGAATCAGAATATCACTCTCTACATCATAGTAAAAGTTAACTCAAAAAGCATCTATACACTATCCCACAGGCCCAAAAGCTATACACACAGATAGCATATGATTTTTAGTAGACTTAAGGTATGAAAATCCAAATTATGGAAAGATGGGTTATCCAGAAAACCCCAGGTTCCGAGCATTCTATATAACAGGTCCCATACCTGTATTGGAAGCTGCGTGCTGTAGTCTGTCTTAGCTCCGGTGGGCCCTGGTGAGACCGACTACAGTTTAACTACATAAAACAGAAGCAGCCCATTTCAGTAGTAAATGGAGTGGCCCTTCGGGCATTTGCCCCGATCAGACAGATTGCCAGTCTGGCTGTGAGTGTGAGGTTTTATGGATTTCACTTTAAAATAAATTAGGAGACAAGCACTAATATGCAGGCACTACTTATATATGCAGTATTGTGCAGCAATGCAGAATAACAGAAGATGCACATATTTGTGCTGAAAATTAGATTTATAGGACAAATGTAATATAACGTTTTAATTAACATAGTGAAAGCCAGAGTGTGCTGGTCTTATGCAGTACCTACAGGCACCAACCAGAAGGCAAGGTTTAGAGTGAGGGGGAACCACTTCAGTCATACTTTTTCTCATGGTCTTTATCCTGCACAATCAACCTTCTTGATGGGGTAAAGGGTTTCTAAACTAATCCTGCTGTTTAGTAGCAACTACATTAAAATATGTTTCAGAGGTTCTCTTTTGCTAGATTCTGTCATAAAATGTAACCCCTGTGAAGCATGTGGAATGGATTGGTGCTGCCCTGCCTTTGCACAACCCCACAACAGCAGGTTACATATATATATATATATATATATATATATATATATATATATATATATGTGTGTGTGTGTGTATGTAAAGAAAGAAAAAACGCTGTAAAATTGATTTTTTTTTTACATTATCAACGGATTTATTCATAGACAAATCAATCAATTGAAAAAGTTCAAAATAAGCAGCAAACAGCAGTGCAGATTTGTGCTGGTACTTTCAGCATCTGGATATCATCTGCCTACCTTCCCAGCTGCTTCATAGTGACCAGGAAGGAGCCTGCCGCGCCATTCATTACTCTCTGTCCCCCCCCTTCTCCTTTCACAGAAACAGGGCAGAAACTCCCCAACCAGTCAGCTGGCCAATGAGAGGGCGTGATCTTGCCCTTTCACTGACTGATGGCCAATGAGGAAGGGAGAGGGAGGGAGGAACACAAGGCTGCTCGGTGTGTGTTTGAGTGCCTGTGAAGGGAAAAGCAAAGTAGAGGCAGTAATTGCCTTGTGTCACGTGCTGTAGTCTGTCGCATTAAACAACAGAAGCGGCCCATTTCAGCAGTGAGTTGTTGCGGCCCTTCGGACATTCGACTGAACAGGCACATTGCCAGTCCGGGCCGACGCATCCTTGGTATTCACTGCATCACACACAGACTCCCTAGATAATGACTGGGCGTGGTCTGTGTGACGGCATGGTCACACACAGTCCCCACCCCCCGGAAGGCAGGAAGCTCACACAACCAAAACACAACAGGGAAGAGGCGAGAAGGTGGCAGAGAAGCTTCTTGGAACCTCCCGAGGGAGGACCTGAAAGGTAATGTCACAACCTTTATACCTCTTATTTTGCATTATTGTGTGTCTGAAAGTCGAAGGACTTTTTTTCTGAGCTGCTGGGCAGATTCTAGCATGCTGCTAGAGAGAGTAATGGCAAGAAGATAGCCAATAGCATAAACAAGCTTCATGAGCTTCTCACCAGCTCTATCCCATTCATGTGCTGCTTCTGAATGCAGAATTTGATAATAGTAGTGTAGAACCCCTGGCTCATAGATTTCAGCTGATAATTGTAAAATTGAATTCAGGGCTTGTCTCTGTCCTTCCTTATAAACATTGCATCAGTCTAAGGAGGGGAACTCTACCCCTGTAGTTGTTGTGGGACTTTACTTTCCAGAATCTGCTTACTGCTACATGAATGTGAGACTTGTGTGTGTTTATTGTGTATGTGGGGCACATGTGATGTAGTAGAAGAGTGTGTGTCCTACAGCACATAAATACCTGCTGATAGATGACCTGATATATTATGTGATGGCAAGGCCACAGTGGCTATGATGGGTGCATCTGCAGCACTTACTAGGTGTATAGTAATACAAGGCTATATGTGCAAGGTGCCGTTCAGTTTTAATGATCCAGCTTTTTGAGTGTGATCTCCTGGGTTTTATATGGTGAAATCTGATTGCAGTTGCACACAAAACAAATGAGGCCCACAACCACATAGGGATTATTTATGAACCCACGAGCAAAATGCTTGCAGAATTGCATATATTTCATTGCTATTCACAGTTATTTGCTTCAGCATACTCTCACCCAATGTTCCCTCTAAGTTGCGTCGTGCTTGTGAGCGCACAACAACTTATATTATATTGCGCACAAATAATTTTGTGTGAAGACACAATTTTTGGTATTTATTCAGACCTGCACACACAGTTTTTAACATATAGCCCCCTGGGAAACCTATTTTTGCACAACTGAACTGTAACTAACACAAAAAGAGACACTTTTAGTTACAAAGTTTGTACAAAGCATGCATAAGCTGACGCGCCCCAGGGGGCTATATGTTGGAGTGCTGGGGTAAATTTCTATTAATTTGTATATCAAGCCGTACCCACGTGCACCCAATAAAAAGGGATTGAGCTGCATTTTTTTGATTTAATTATATTATATATGGGGAGGTGGCGCTCTCCTTGATGCTTGCTCTCCCAACCCCCGCTTAATGGTGTCTTTGGAAGAGATCATGCTAGACAAAGAGAAAAGCAGGTATGATCTTTCTCCCCCCAAAGATAATACTTTTTTCACTTAGGATAGGACTGACGCACGGACACTGCCTTGACGGGGCGCGTCAGCTTATGCATGCTTTGTACAAACTTTGTAACTAAAAGTGTCTCTTTTTGTGTTAGTTACAGTTCAGTTGTGCAAAAATAGGTTTCCCAGGGGGCTATATGTTGGAGTGCTGGGGTAAATTTCTATTAATTTGTATATCAAGCCGTACCCACGTGCACCCAATAAAAAGGGATTGAGCTGCATTTTTTTGATTTAATTATATTATATATGGGGAGGTGGCGCTCTCCTTGATGCTTGCTCTCCCAACCCCCGCTTAATGGTGTCTTTGGAAGAGATCATGCTAGACAAAGAGAAAAGCAGGTATGATCTTTCTCCCCCCAAAGATAATACTTTTTTCACTTAGGATAGGACTGACGCACGGACACTGCCTTGACGGGGCGCGTCAGCTTATGCATGCTTTGTACAAACTTTGTAACTAAAAGTGTCTCTTTTTGTGTTAGTTACAGTTCAGTTGTGCAAAAATAGGTTTCCCAGGGGGCTATATGTTGGAGTGCTGGGGTAAATTTCTATTAATTTGTATATATATATATATATATATATATATATATATATATATATATATATATATATATATATATATATATATATATATATATATATATATATGAGTGGAATAAAGCACAACTTATCTGCACTGAAAAACAACCTGTGAGTGTTGCTTCTTTCTGCAAATACTTACCCACTTTGGCTGGCACCCAGGAATCGACTGAGTTAACGGAGTGCACCTTTGGATCTCGAATATATATATATATAGATATATATATATATATATATATATAGATATATATATATATATATTTATATATATATATATATATATATATATATATATATATATATATATATATATATATATAAATACTTCCCAAAAAAGAACAATCAACACCGGGATAGTCTTGAAAACAAAAATATATATTTAGTGTTGCTGGTTCTTTTTTGGGAACTATAAGCCTAAGTGTAATGGGTGGCTCTCCCAATATCACCCAGTTGCTTATAGGCTTATACTTTCCAAAAAAGAATCAGCGACACTAAATATGTCTTTTTGTTTTCAAGAATATCCCGGTTCTGCTGGTTCTTTTTTTGGAAAATATATATATATATATATATATATATATATATATATATATATATATATATATATATATATATATATATATTGTGATTTGATTATTATGATGCAAAGTAAAGGGTGTGCAGACTCAAGACTCCCTCTGTGTTTGACCTTACACCTACAACTGACTTGGCCACTGGGCTGTTTTGTCTCATAGGGCCTCCCCGTAGCTGATGCAGAGCCCCCCCGTCCATTTTTTTGTTTTTGTTTGGAGCAACAAAAAAAAAGGTAGAGTGGGGGCTGATCGCTATTGCTGAGAGCACAATATCACTTTTTGCCTCCCCTGGTAACTGGGTGAGTTTCTTAACTTGCCAACAGCACCCCTGCTTGCACACTAATACCATTCTTACACTCTTATTATCATTCTTACACACATTAAAACCAGAAAATTGACAACACACCTTGAGCATTATTTGCCAATGCAGCCTAAAGGAACAGTAACACCAAAAAATTGTAATGCTTAAAAGTAATTGAAATATAATGTATATATTAGATATACCATGACCTGGATGAATGAAAATCTTCATAGTCATAATGTACTGCTGCTCTGCATTGGTAAAACTGGTGTTTCTCCTTCTGGTGAATGATAATACCCGTGGCATAACAAGTGGGCACCAGGCTCCCCCACAAAAAAAACTTTGAAGGTGCCCAGTGCGCACAAGCTGCTCCCACCACACCAAACCCCTCCCTGCTCACTGCTTTCTCTATAGTTACACAGGATGTGCACCCGGCACATGCCAAAAAATATCTCTTTGCCTTGTCGCACAGATATGACATTGTGACTCTCATGGACTATAATAAATATTTCTTTACTTTTGACTTGAAATCCTGAGAGTGCCGCCTTTCTGCACATATATATATATATATATATATATATATATTTTGTTTAGATTTTTATTTATAGATATAGGTAAAAATGTAAATGTAAATTTAAAAGACTCGTTTACTAGAGGCAGGGGCAAGAGTTGGAATGCTAAGGGGATTAAAAGTAGCACACCACCTTATAAACAGTTAGCTCTGTACACGCAAGTCATTAACACAAGATTCCAGTTGTACCTGGAACGTGGGTGCTTATATAATGGATAAATGCCAAAACAATTCCCCAAGCCCACTGCTGGACACATTAGCTTTCACTAAATCTGGGGGATAATTGGTGGTACACCTCGCACCAATTAGCAGAGGGGGTTCAGTCAGTGTTCTGGGGCAGCAGCAAACAGAAAGACATCCTTAACCATTGTGTGGGGACTTGGGTGGGTACCTATTGTGTGTACTATATGTCTGATGGGTATTTAACAAGTTTTCTCTTGCTAGGATTTGCATTTCACCTAATTAGATATACATTTAAGTCTTGCTGGGATTTCCTGGGATCACTAGCATTTTTCTTGTGTAACAGATGAACTTTCTCAGCTATAAGCCACTTACATCCATCCCAGATGCTTTACACGAGGAGAGCTGAAATCTTCATCAGAAAATAAATTAGCATGAAATTTTAATCTCGTATTCCCATCTGTAATCTTCCTACCATAAAGAGCTCATGTTAAACCCCTGGTGCCTGGCATTCATTATTACAAGTGGAATGTATGAGAAGTATTAGGGCTTGGGCTTTAATACAGGGCACACATGAGTCTGAACTAGTTCCTATGCTTTAGCAGAATGATTTCTACAAGTTCTGCATTAAAGGGGTGGTTCACCTTTGAGTGAACTTTTAGTGTGTTATAGAATTGCCAATTGTAACCAACTTTTCAATTGGTCTTCATTATTTATAGCTTTTTAAATGATTTGCCTTTGTTGGCTTACTCTTTCTAACTTTCAAATGGGGGTCACTGACCCCCATCTAAAAAACAGGTGCCTATAAGGCTACAATTTTTTTGTTATTGATACTTTTTATGACTCATCTTTCTCTTCAGGCCTCTATTTATATTCCAGTCACTTATTGAAATCAGTGCATGGTTGCTAGGGTAATTTGGACCCTAGCAACTGGATTGATGAAATTGCAAACTAGAGAGCTGCTAAATAACTCAAAAACCACAAATAATAAAAAATTATAATAATTTGCAAATTGTCGGAGAATATCACTCCCTACATCATACTAGAAGTTAACTCAAAGCTGACCCATTTAACCATAAGGGCTGTACATCCTATTTAACCTCTTTTAGTCTAATACAGTTTACTCTGAAAGCCGACCTTTTTGGAATATAAATGTGCATTAGTGACAGTCAAAGGAATGTGTTGTCATTGAGCACACCGAATCACCTGTTGTTTACATTCTTTTCACATTACAGTGTTAAAGGCCTAAAGGATGACTCCGTTTTCTGTTGGTGACCATTTAACCATTCTGACCTTAGCCAGACTTCTAGAGCAGGAATACAACATCTTCTCTGAAACCGACCCATCTCTTTTTGACCTAATATTGAAGTTTCACCTTCTTATGTCTTTCTGAAGCAGCTCTGAGAAGGGTGGCAGGGTCTCGACTCTAAATTGTTCTAAATTGATACATTTAGTTGATACATTTCTTATATCCACGAGCGATTTTGTCGCAATCCGACGCGCTGCGACAACGCATGCAAATTGTCACATGCGACAAAAATAAGGTAAGAGATAGAATTGTCGCATGGTGTCGCAGCGTTAATGCGACACGACTGTCAGGTGCAGACGCTGCTGCTGACCTGCTGAGCAGAGACCCAAATGGTTTCTTATTTAAGGAAAAAACTCAAATGGAAAAAACCGTGAATCGGCGAGTTCGGGGTTAACAACCTGAAAACTTAAATTGATTTAGTTTTCAGGCAAAACCCTATGAAAAAAAACTCAAACATCATGAAGGCTATTAATATTTTACGATTCAAGGGACCTCTGCCATTGACTCCTACATGACCTCAACAGGTTTAAGTTCGTGTATTTTTGGATTTGGATTTCCAGGGGTATAAATAAATCTTGAAAAATTTGAGGTTTTTTTAACCCGAAAAAAAATGATCTTTGACTAAAACATAACCTTGAAAACTCTTTTTTTTTTTGGAAAACAGAACTTGAACCTTAATAAATCTGCCCCTACACTTTAAACTTAAAATTTGGAAAAACTGTTGAAAATAAAACATGGAAAGCAATTGAAAAAAGTCTGGTGAACAATCTGAAAAACAACGGAACTGGAAAATATAGTATTTGGAAGGCAAATAACCCCTTTAAAGCTTCTCAGAGCCGTATATTTTATTGGCTTATTTTATTGGTTAGTGGGAAATGTATAGCAACCTTATGAGCAGAGTTCATTTATATTTGATAGGAGCTGCCATATCGTTGGTCTTGGCTGTAAACATTGGAAGATGAACAAGCCCGTTAGATTTTTCCTATTGCTTGATTCATTTTTAATTTTATTTAAATAGTGCACCAGAAATAATAACGTAAAAAAATAACTTTTTCTAACAACTTATGTTGCAACTTTGCTTCATAAGACATCAACCCTGCTTTCAGCAGCTATGTCAATATACCAGAGGGAGGAATATAAGAATGGTTAGAAAACAGTAAACAGCTGGAAAAAAATATTTATAATGTGTATTATTTGATTACAATTGAACTTAATGGGTTTGGACTTGCAATTTGTGGATAAAATAGTTGTACAGTATGCAATCACTGAATGTGTTAATCAACATATTTTAACTTTTTTCACTCTAGCAATAGAAATGAATCCCGATGAACTCAGCCTAAATGCAATGACCATAAATCCAAAATCAATTGATCTTCGGTAAGTATATGTTGCATATAGTCTTTTAAATAGTTAAAGGGTAAAGAGCTGCCGGTTTGGGTGGGTTGTTGAGTAGCTTAATGGGTTGAGGGTCCCAGGGATTATCTCTGAAGTCTCGATATCTCTATAGCCAAAATTAAGAAATATACAATAAGTATGTATGGCATTTTTTTCTGCTGAACTTTATACAATCTTAAACATAGACTTTGGCACACTATATGCACTAACTAGCATGCACTGGTAAAAGCTGTGTGTTTCCTTCAGAAAGACTACTATAGTTTATATAAATATGCTGCTGTGTAGCCATGGGGCAGCCATTCAAGATGGAAAAAGGAGAAAAGGAACTGGTTACATAGCAGATAATAGATAAAACACCATTGTATTGGGCAGAGCTTTTTTGTTATGTGCTATGTAACCTGTGCCTTTTCTCGTTTTTTACAGCTTGTCCCTATGGCTACACAGCAGCTTATTTTTTTAAACTATAGTCATTTTTCTGAAGCAAACACACAGCTTTTACCAGTGCAAGTTTGCTGTATATTATATTTTCATTACTTTAACACACTTTCATTTTTTGGTGTAACTGATCCTTTAATGTACTATTGTTTGTTTTTTCCATGTTGATTGAAAGAAGTTAAGTACAAAACATAAAAGGCATTTTATGCCTAAAATATAAACCATATCTTTTGGTAATTCTAAACCCAAATCAAAGTTAAACTGCATAGACCAAAAACAATTGGAAAACCCAAAACAACTTATATATTACTTGAACCTGGCATATAGCTGTACAATAGCTGTTAAATACAATCCGAAATATTGTTCTTAGAAACAGAATTGCTTCTGCCATATCCTCCGTCAGAGAAGCTCTTAATTCTGATTTGGTTATTTTCAGTACTTGTACTTAAAGTTATTAGGAGTCGGAGTCGGTACATTTTTGGCGACTCCGACTCCAGATACCCAAAATTGCTTCCAACTCCACAGCTCTGCTCTTGCCAGTCACCTTGTTAAAGGAATAGTTCAGTGTGAAAATAAAAACTGTGTAAATAGATAGGCTGTGCAAAATAAAAAATGTTTCTAATATAGTTAGTTAGCCAAAAATGTAAATTATAAAGGCTGGAGTGAACAGATGTCTAATAAAACAGCCAGAATCCAACTTCCTGCTTTTCAGCTCTATAACTCTGAGCTAGTCAGTGACTTGAAGGGGGGCCACATGGTACATTTCTGTTCAGTGAGTTTGTAATTGATCCTCAGCATTCAGCTCAGATTCAAAAGCAACAGATATGACCCATGTGGCCCCCCTCAAGTCTCTGATTGGTTACTGCCTGGTAGTCAGGGTAACCAGTCAGTGTAAACCGAGAGAGCGGAAAAGCAGGAAGTTGGGTTCTGACTGACAAGTTATACATCTGTTCACTCCAGCCTTTATACATTACATTTTTGGCTAACTAACTATATTAGAAACATTTTTTATTTTGCACAGCCTATCTATTTACCCAGTTTTTATTTTTACACTGAACAATTCCTTTAAAGTGACACTAATGTTCCAAATTTGACATTGCCATTATCCTTTTAAAGGCGTGGTTCACCTTTAAGTTTATTTTTAGTATGTTATAGAATGGTCCGTTCTAAGAAACTTTTCAATTGGTTTTCATTATTTGTATTTTATAGTTTTTTTTATTATATGCCTTCTTCTTCTGACTCTTTACAACTTACAAAGGGGGGGGGGGTCACTGACCCCATCTAAAAACAAATGCTCTGTGAGGCTACAAATGTATTGTTATTGCTACTTTTTATTATCCATCTTTCTATTCAGGTTCTCTCCTATTCATATTCCTGTCTCGTATTCAAATCAGTGCTTGGTTGCTAGGGTAATTTGAACTCTAGCAACCAGATTGCAGAAATAGCAAACTGGAGAGCTGCTCAAAAACCACAAAAAAATAAAAAATGCAAATAGCAAATGTCTTAGAATATCACTCTCTACATCATACTAAAAGATAATTCCAAGGTGAACCACACCTTTAAGACACTTTCTGGCACTAATGTAATCCAATATAAGTAATGCTTGCTTCCCACCATCGATCCTACCCTTACAACTCTTCTCCCATGATTGTATATGATATCTGGCTTAAAGGAGAAGCAAACCCTTTATTTAAAAAAACCCATACCCTCCCACCCTACATAGAGCCCCCTCCCCCTGTCTAGCTGCCCCTAACTCTTTACTTACCCCTCCGTGCATATTCTTATTCTGTCTAGCGGAGTTCACGGGGCGCCATCTTCAGTTGCTTCGTTAATCTTCGGAATGAGACCGGCAAATCGGAGCATGTTGGAGAAAGTTTCAGTCTCATTCTGAAGATGCGGCTGAAGATGTCACCCGTGAACTCCGCTGGACAGAGTCTTCACGGAGGGGTAAGTAAAGAGTTAGGTGCATTTTTCCCAGCTAGGCTAGGAGGGAGGGGGTCTATGTAGGGTAGGGTTTTTTTTAATAAGGGTTTGTTTCTCCTTTAAGGGCAGGGTAAAGACCTGACATATATTTAGAGCTGCCTTGCTCTCGCCTCCACCCTGAATCTCAGATGGATATGCTTAATGAATGATGGGATTTTGTACCAATTAGTGCTGTAGCGCTTGTATCCAGAGTGGTTGCAAATGGCTGCTGTGAATTGCATGAAAGTGAGCTGGCACAGATTCATGGGGAAAAAAATTCTATTTCAAAATGAATCAGTTATTAGTGCTGCTCCAGCAGAATTCTGAACTGAAATCCATTTCTCAAAAGAGCAAACAGATTTTTTTATATTCAATTTTGAAATCTGACATGGGGCTAGACATTTTGTCATTTCCCAGCTGCCCCTGGTCATGTGACTTCTGCCTGCACTTTAGGAGAGAAATGCTTTCTGGCAGGCTGCTGTTTTTCCTTCTCAATGTAACTGAATGTGTCTCAGTGGGACATGGGTTTTTACTATTGAGTGCTGTTCTTAGATCTACCAGGCAGCTGTTATCTTGTGTTAGGGAGCTGCTATCTGGTTACCTTCCCATTGTTCTTTTGTTTGGCTGCTGGAGGGAAAAAGGGAGGGGGGTGATATCACTCCAACTTGCAGTACAGCAGTAAAGAGTGATTGAAGTTTATCAGAGCACAAGTCACATGACTTGGGGCAGCTGGGAAATTGACAATATGTCTAGCCCCATGTCAGATTTCAAAATTGAATATAAAAAAATCTGTTTGCTCTTTTGAAAAATGAATTTCAGTGCAGAATTCTGCTGGAGCAGCACTATTAACTGATTCATTTTGAAAATGTTTTTTTTTCCCATGACAGTATCCCTTTAAGCATAATACAGAATACAGGCTCAATTGCAACCTTTATATATAACAGTTAGCGACATCCATTTGCTCATAATGGGAATATACGTTTCTTCCCCTGGTTTGCAGGGAAATGTTTCAACAGAAAAACACTAAGAATGAAGGAATCCCACTTTAAACTTGTTATAAACAGACCACTGACAAAATAGTTGGTTTTCATCTGCTAAAGGGCCTGTTCACCTTTGAGTTAACTTTTAGTATGTCATAGAATGGCCAACTTTTCAATTGGTCTTCATTATTTTTTTTTCTTCTTCTTTTTCCAGTTTTCAAATAACTACCATCTAAAAACATATGCTCTGTAAGGCTACAATTGTATTATTATTGTTGGTTTTTATTACTCTTTCTATTCAGGTCCTCTCTTAATCATATCTCAGTCTCTTATTCAAACAGTGCATGGTTGGTAGGGTAATTTGGACCATAGCAACCAGATGCTAAATAACTAAAAAATCATAAATAATCAAAAATGTAAACCAATTGCAAATAGTCTCAGAATATCACTCTCAATATCATGCAATACGCGAACAACCCCTATAATACTGGAAATAATAATGAATTGCTATCTACAGATATGCTTTCATTGAGTGGCAATAGTTGCTTGAATGAAAAATGTTGAAATTGTTGTTTTGTTTTTTTTTTCCTCTTTATCTGGCAGTTTAATTATTAGACAAAAAGCTGTACTGTGATTGTTCTAGTCTCTCCTGACTCCTGTGAACTTGCTAGAGGGTTTAGCAGTTCTCATGCATGAACAGTGGAAGTCTATGGGAACTATTGATATTTCTCTCCCCCCCCCCCACTTTTAAGAAGCATATTAACTGAAGCGTGAGATTAATGTCCCAATCCTCATGCTTTTTCTATTCATCTACCCATTAATGAGCATACAAAGAACAGTGGGGTGGGAAGTTGCTCAGATCACAAGGGGAGGCTTAAAACTCATGCAACTGTATTTACACTTCAAATTATAAAGGTGTTTGATTTCTTTTTTTTTTTTTTTTTTAAATATTTTTTGCATGTTAGTACTGTAGTAAAATTCTTGCAAGAAAATTATGTCGCAAAAAATGGTGCGCAGCTTACGTATTGAATTGGTGGATATCTTAGGTTGCTACGAGAGCACTTGAGAAAGGAGGCTGCGCCTCTGAAACGTTGTGGGGATCTCAATAAATATTTTCTACTGTTTAGCACGAATGCTAATGTGAGTGCCATCTGATTTTTTGACTAAAGTTTGGGTTGCTACGGGTAACTGTACAATGAGCTATTAGACTGGCTTGCTCTAGTTCAGTCACAATAATGACATTGAATGTCTGGTTGCTGTGAGATATAGTGCTGGTGCAAATACAAATTATAGTCCATGCATTGGTGCAAAGACTTATTCAGGTATGGGATCCATTATCCGGAAACCCAGAAAGCTCCGAATTATGGAAAGTCTCTCATGGGTGTATATTTATCAAAGAGTGAAGTTAGACATCGCCACAGCCTGCTAAAGCGAAATTCTGCCACTCTCCATTCATTTCTATGCCATTTTTAAGGAGTATTTATTAAAGGGTGAACTTTATTTTTCACCCATTGATACATACTCTTTTAAAAATCCAATAGAAATGAATGGAGAGTGACAGAATTTCACTTTAGCAGGCTGAGGCAATCTTCACTCTTTGATAAATATATCCCATAGACTCCATTTTATCCAAATAATCCAATTTTTTTAAAAATGATTTCATTTTTCTCTAATAATAAAACTACCTTGTTCTTCATCCAAACTAAGATATAATCAATCCTTATTGGAAGCAAAACCAACCTATTGGCTTTATTTAATATTTTAATGATGTTGTAGGCGACTAAAGGTATGCATATCAAAATTATGAAAATATCTGTTATCTGGAAAGCCCCATTTCCTGGGTCTTCTGGATAACAGATCCCATACCTAGAAAAATACTTGGTTTACGTACATGCTTGGAAAACGCTCATATTTTCCAGAGTGATTTTTTAATTAATATTATATGGCCATAGAGACATGATATGCCCCAGGCCGATGCCATGTCTGTAAGTACAAAGTGATTTTGGGGCGTAAGGAAGTAAATAGCCGAAATTAAACAAGTTTCTGATGCAGAGTGGAAATGACAATCAATGGAACCAGGTACTTGGGAGTGGAAACAAAAAGTATATGCTGCTGCACAATTTACAATCCACACACTTCTGAAATCGTGGTGCAGACCCCCACTAGATCACAATAAATGAGTTAAAGGAGAAGGAAAGGTTAAAACTAAGTAAGCCTTATCAGAAAGGTCCATCTAAATATACCAGTAAACCCCCAAAATAATGTTGCTCTGAGTCCTTTGTCAAAAGAAACACAGCATTTCTTTCCTTCTATTGTGTACACATGGGCTTGTGTATCAGACTTCCTGCCTTCAGCTTAAACCTCATTGCCCTGGGCAAGAGCATGCTCAGTTTGCTTCTCTCCCCCCACCCCTCCCTTCTCTACTTTAATCTGAGCCCAGAGCAGGGAGAGACTCAGGCAGGAAGTGATGTCACACCACATTAATACTGCAGCTCCTATTCTAAACAAACAGAGAGTTTCTAGAGCTTTTTACTCAGGTATGGTAAAACATTCTACAGAATAAATATAGAATTCTAGCTTGCACTATTGCAGCTAATCTATTGGCAATAAACTGCCTCCGTAGCTTTCCTTCTCCTTTAAGCTCTCTAGGTGCATGTTCTATAGAGTGTATGTGGTTCCTTTAATATTTTCTGTTGGCAATGGGACAAAACTTTCCTACAAGGTAAAGTAACCAGGTTTCTCTGAGACACAAAGGTAGCAAAGATATGGCTCTGTTGAAGTAGTTGGGTGATAAGCACCTAGGCACTGGGCCTCTGTGCTCCCCCCTGTAGCCTGATTGGGAATTGTCCTGATGCATATGAGCCAACACAGATATTGAGGTACACCCCTACTCCCTAACTCTGCCACAGGAATTAATTAGCAAGTATCTGGAACAGTGAGCAGAGTGCTGCTTGTAACTGCTACTTGTAAGGGTTCAATTGCTCTCGGGGGCACGCTTCGCACCCTAGAATGAAATTGTGTTGGACTGGGGTGCCAGGAGCCCACCAATAAACCTTGGCCACAGGCCCACTCTCCAAACTGGTTTTCCGTTCTCTTGTCAGTGTTATCATCTATCCTTCCCTCCATGTATTCTTTTTGTTTTCAAATAGAAATAGGGAAATGCTGATATAGGCATACAAAACAAATGGTTTGGTAAAAACGAGGGCCCACTGGTGTGTCAGTTGTCCCGTCCAGCACTGTTTGGGAAGGTTTGAGGACACTTGTAAATGTGCACACACAGCTAAAGTTGATATGTTATGTTTTCCACTAAAGCGACAAAGAGTGAAGCAGAGCACACTCCTGGAGATTGGATAACGAGAACTCCTGGTGCTCAGTGCTAGGAGTCCGGCGACCTCCAATGTGACATCAAAATGGTAAACACACTGGCACACAAGGAACTTTATGCAGGGTTACCCCTTGCGTTTATTAAGTGCGGACCTTGGTCCGCACTTAATAAACGCAAGGGGTAACCCTGCATAAAGTTCCTTGTGTGCCAGTGTGTTTACCATTTTGATGTTTTCCACTAAAACACATAGCAATTCAGCCATTCATTTTCTCCTCCTTTTTTCAGTCTAAGCCTAAACTTCCATCCTTACTT
Source organism: Xenopus laevis (assembly GCF_017654675.1). Taxonomy (NCBI): domain Eukaryota; kingdom Metazoa; phylum Chordata; class Amphibia; order Anura; family Pipidae; genus Xenopus; species Xenopus laevis. The sequence goes on from NC_054373.1 coordinate 46,651,332, forward strand.
CATTCACTCCATCACACATCATTTTTCCTCCTCTCTTTTCCACCCATTTTTATTTATTTTTCTCCCTTCCTTCCATTATTCCTGTCACTCATCCGTCTTCATTTTACACACATCAAATCTGCTGGCTTCCACTCCCAGTGACCCATTCTTAGACCAATGACATCCATTCTTTAGCCCTTCAGCAACCTTCCACTGGTTTTCTGAGATTTTTCAATATAAATGTTGGACATCCCCAGCCCAAGCATCTGTCTTTTCTTTACATTGCTTTACTAAAAGGGATTCTGTCATGATTTTTATGTAGTTTTTATTCCTTAATTACACTGTTTACACTGCAAATAATTCACTCTACCATATAAAATTTAATTCCTGAACCAGCAAGTGTATTTTTTTTAGATGTAATATTGGTGTGTAGGAGCCATCTCAGGTCATTTTGCCTGGTCATGTGATTTCAGAAAGAGCCAGCATGGAACTGCTTTCTGGCTGGCTGTTGTTTCTCCTACTCAATGTAACTGAATGTGTCACAGTGGGACCCATATTTTACTATTGAGAGCTGTTCTTATATCTACCAGGCAGCTGTTATCTTCTGTTAGGGAGTTGCTATCTGGTTACCTTCCCATTTTTCTGTTGTTAGGCTGCTGGGGAGAGGTGGTGATAACACTCCAGCTTGCAGTACAGCAGTAAAGAGTGACTGAAGTTTATCAGAGCACAAGTCACATGACTGGAGGCAGCTGGGAAATTGACAATATGTCTAGCCCCATGTCAGATTTCAAACTTAAGTATAAAAAAAATCTGTTCTTTTGAGAAATGGACTTCAGTGCACAATTCTGCTGGAGTAGCACTAGTACATTTTTTTCCCATGACAGCATCCCTTTCCAGAACCCCAAAATTCTCATTTAAACATTTATTTCCATAATATAATCATGTATAAAGGGTTTGGGGTTAAGTAAAAACCAAATCTTAAGCACAAGAATTTGTACTCAGGACTGCATACAATGTTCTTCTTTGTACTGGGATTAAAGGAAATTTATTCTGAAAATTGCATTCTGTAGAGCAAAGCTGCCTTTGCGTGTGTAAGATTAGTGGGCCTATTAGAGTCCCAGCAATATTGCTATTGATCTGCTTGTGCGAGAATGGAAAGCCCAGAGCAATCAGACTTTGATTTCTTATCCCTTTCTGGATCTGGCTTGGACAGGCAGCATGAGGAACGTGTACGCTCTGATAGCCTGAGCAGCACGGGTTCCTATGGCAAGTTTGTGCTGCGGCAGAGAGTGGCCCAGCTTATGACTTGCATGGAAGACGTAAGCTCTGATGAGGACCTTCATGAAGAACTCTCCCGCTCTATAGACCAGGCTTTCTTGATCTGTGGCAGAAAGATGGTGCCAAAGACTCTGGATTTCAGGTGTTAACTCTATATAAATACATAATTGGAGTATGTCACTCAGGTATATGGCGCAGGTCTCAGGGTGGTGAGGATACAGAATAGATTTTGTTATCATAATCTTTAAGACAGGTTTTATACTGAGAGTTGTAGCAACGAGTTGATTGCTACAGGCCCGAAGATTACTTCTTTAGCTTAGAAAAACTCATGCAATGATTGTTATTTATGTATTGCACTAGGAAAATGTTCATAGCCCAAGCAATGTAGCCATAGAGCTGCTCCTGCACTGTAACCCTTAGTATCATGTTAAAACATGTGGATGTTTTAGTTTACCAACTTCAGTTTACCAGGGCTACAGGCAACTGGAATGACATTTTTGCATTTGTCTGTGTGACTGTGTGTGTCTGCTTTTGTCTAATAGTATTACTATTTATTATTCCATTAACACTGATCAAACTTCTGTCTAGTTTCAATTTTACTTGATTTATTGTTATTTACATTGTTACTTAAAGGGATACTGTCGTCCCATAATAACCCCCTTCTGTTATATTATTAATGGTATTTTAATACTCCCTTTATAATAATATTATTGAATGTGTAATGATTGCCTGGTTTTGTCACATTAGAGGTATAATGCATCTATTTCCTTTGCTGCCTCTAAATCCTCCATATTTAACTCTCATTGTTAGGACAGCCAAACAAGCTAAGATCTTAAACGAACAGTAACACCTAAAAATGAATATGTAATTAAGTAATAAAAATATAATCTACAGATTGCACTGCACTGGTACAACTGGTGTGTTTGCTTCAGAAACTGTACTATAGTTTATATAAAAAGACTGATGTATAGCCATGGGGGGCAGCCATTTAAAGCTGAAAAAGGAGAAGCTCTGTAGTATGCAATGGGATTCTTCAGAAATTTTCTGTGATCCATTGTGTATCCTGCGTTTGAATGGCTGCCCCATAGCTGCACAGCAGCTTGTTTATATAAACTATAAGAGTTTTTATGAAGCAAACACACCAGTTTTACCAGTGCAAAGCAACAGTACATTATATTTTCATTCCTTTAAAACATTTACATTTTTTGGTGTTACTGTTCCTTTAACATTTAATCTTTAATGTAATAATATTATACTATTATTGTATTGTTCCTAAATGTTAATATACAGTGCTGCATAATAGATAGATAGATAGATAAAAATGTGTATATTTCTTTGGCTTTGGCCCACAAGCTTGGTTACCAAATCAGGTTGATTTATTAATTTGGCCCCAGGCTAAAGATTTAAATTAGTGCCCTGTGCATTGTGAGCAGGCCCCATTCACTGCATGATGTACCCAGATATGTGGGTGAGCTGCAACCAGATATTGGCAAAAGGGCTACTTACCTCTTCACTCAGGAGTGGCCATTGACCGTTAATAGTAACCCATGTATAACCTGCTAAAAATAAACCCCATGCATTCCAAGCAGCAATGTAGTAAATGTTAATGACTCTTTCTGCTAAATGCTAGTTGATCATACTTTGTCTTTTGGTACGAGGCACGTGGCTGTGGGTAAATGTCAAAGATTCCAACTACAGTAGAACCCCCATTTTAAATTTTTCAGGAGACCAGAAAAAAATGGTGTAAAATCAGGGAAAAGTATTATGCATAATATATAGGTGGGACCACAAAACAACAATGTAAAATGAGGGAAAACTTAAAATCAGGGGATGTAAAATGGGGGTTCTACTGTATATCGTAAGATAAGGCATTTGTTAATTTAGTCAGGGGAGTAGCGGGAAATAGATGCTATCAAGCGTTTGCCATTAACGTTTCCAGCTGTAAACACTTTTTCCAAAACTGTTACTGTATGCAGCTAAATTAAACACCATAAACCAGTATTGGTTATTCATATTCATGTTCCATTTTACCAATCATACCATGGTTGTTTACATTGGTATGTCATAGCCTACTTAATTTTAGGGTCAATGCCACTTGTAATAAATTATGGATGCAGAATGTATTGTCTACTGGTAAAACCAAGACATAGGTCATTTTTTTGGTACTTTTCTGTCCTTTAATGCACATTGATGCCTGTCTGAACTCATCTTGGCTGTGGTTTCTTTTCAGGCTGCACTTGGTTACTTGGAATGTGGCTACAGCATCCCCCCCTCGAGATGTTCGCTCTCTGCTTCAGTTGGATATCCCAGGTTCAGATATTGATATGTACATCATTGGGTAAGTAGGAACAGGTGACTTAGAAATACAAACACTTATCATGTTTCAAATAAATCTGATGGCGTCCACATATGTTACGGCTGCCTAGTTGGTGGCCACCAGCCTGCATAGAAGCCTCACAGACTGCTTTGTTTGATATAATTATGTTATTGTCGAGCTTTTCAACACATGAGATAACCTGGCCGCTATATATTAAGAATAATGTGAACAGCTATTCCAAGGTATGAAATGTATCAGCAAAAGAGCTAGTAGCACACAAAATACAGAAAGTTATAGCTGCAGCATGCAATTCCTAATTCTTTTGCACATGTTCCTGAAGGCATACCTTCTCTGATCCCTTACTAGCTGCAAATGAAACTGCCCAGACAGAGATCCTAGTACCATAGAGCACTCATTTTGAAATGGGTGCAAAAATGGAGTGATAAAGGCAAGACAATTGTCGATATAGTATACTCCAACTTTATTCTTTTTCAGTAATACTTGTGTATTGTGGCATATGACCAGTGATAGATATGGGATAGATTGTCTCTAGATGCTTGGAGCTGAAGCTTATAGTGAGGGGCCTTAGAAAGTATATTGTAGTCAGTGCTTCATCTATCAACTAGTCCCTCTAGATCTGGTCTTTCCACATCTCCACCCCCATACTGTCAATTCCTGAAAGAAGCCATGTTAGATTGAGCAATACCAGTATATTTGCGATTCCATCCTTAGAAAGGAGTTTCATATTTCCAAGCAAAAATTCTGAATTCTTAGTAGGAATCAACTTAATTAGAAAATCATCAGAGTATTTAATTAGACCACCATCGGACTATTTGCTTATGTGCAAGGACGTCTAGGAAACTGTTACTACGATTAAAAAATTAAAAATTAAAGGTAATTCTCAGCACCAAGACTTCAGTCTGTATTGCAGTTACCTTTTCTGGTATTCTCTGTGGCATGATGGAATTTATGATTTTCTTATGTTTTTCAGCTTGCAAGAAGTAAATTCAAAAGTTCTGAACTTTCTATCAGATTTAGCATTTGATGATCCATGGAGTATCTATCTCATGGATATTTTAGCTCCCCACGGCTATGTCAAGGTAATATATTTGTTCTTTATTGCTTTTTATTCATTAAACATTTTTTCTAGTTATTTATGGTTTTGTTTTATTGATATTTTTTTTGTAAATGTCACCATCTATCCATTAAGACTGTGGCATTCAGGGTATTTGTCTGCTGCTGCCATCATATGGAAAACAGCAGGTGACAAAACATCACTCATAGGTCTGATTTGATTAATCAGAATGTGTTTAACTGCTTTGGGTAGCCCAAATATATTTTAAAAATTACCCCAAACATATTTAAAAGAAAATTATACAAACAATTTATTATTAAAAATGCACTTTGGATTTTTTTTTTAGAATCACAATTTTCCTTTATTATATAGAAGAAGAAGCTCCTATTGGTTAGGGTGTGTTTATATAAAATACAGTGCGTGGATTTGCTGAAAGGTAAACTTTTTTTGGCTTGTTTTTTAGCTCTCCTCTATCCGACTGCAAGGCCTCCTTCTCCTGACCTTTGTAAAGCACCAACATATTCCCTTCGTGCAGGACATTCGTACCAATTACATTCGCACCGGCTTGTTTGGCTACTGGGTAAGCATTCTTGATGATTAGAAAGAATTTTACATATATATATATATATTTCATTGGCGTTCAGGAAGTGCTAGGATTGTAGTTAAATGCCTGGAGTTTTGCTGAAAATCCTTCAGACCTCTTGATACATTAAGTTGGTATTCTGGGGAATCTATGTTTGCCCAATGGATCAAATGGTAGACAGGTTACAAAACGCATAGGCACACCAAACTCTATGATAAGTTACAATCTGGTGCTGAATGGAATCAGCACATGTCCAGAATACTCATAAAGAACACACAGAAGCAGCACATGCAGTTATGCCATGGCATGATCCCTCTTGTGTATTGCCTCAAACAGGCTGCACACAATGTTTCGGGGGTATACCCCATTGTCAGATGTACTGCATATCATTAAAGGAATTGTTCAGTGTAAAAATAAAAACTGGGTAAATAGGTAGGCTGTGCAAAATAAAAAATGTTTCTGATATAGTTAGTTAGCCAAAAATGCAATGTATAAAGGCTGGAGTGATTTGATGTATAACAAGACAGTCTGACCACTACTTCCTGCTTTTCAGCTCTCTTGGTTTACACTGACTAGTTACCCTGGCTACCAGGCAGTAACCAATCAGAGACTTGAGGGGGGGCCACATGGGTCATATCTATTGCTTTTGAATCTGAGCTGAATGCTGAGGATCAATTACAAACTCACTGAACAGAAATGTACCATGTGGCCCTCCTTCAAGTCGCTGACTAACTCAGAGTTATAGAGCTGAAAAGCAGGAAGTTGGATTCTGGCTGTTTTATTAGACATCCAGTCACTCCAGCCTTTATACATTACATTTTTGGCTAACTAACTATATTAGAAACATTTTTTATTTTGCACAGCCTATCTATTTACCCAGTTTTTATTTTCACACTGAACTATTCCTTTAATAACCAGCCAGATGATTCAATAAATGCATATAGTTATAGTACAACAACATCAATTTAAAGTAGAAAGGGGCACACCCCTGAATTGTTGTGTGCAGCCTGTTTCACACTTTAAACATAGGGGATCACCCCATGGAAGAACAGTTCTGTGTGCTGGTTCTGGGTGTGTTCTTGCTCAAATAGTTGACGGACAGGTACACCAATTAGCCATATGTAGGCCATTTCTGTTTACATAAGACCCTGACACATTTCATTTTATTGTGATTAAACATATACCTGTGATCTACAAAAGTATATATAGATCTTCTGCAACCATAGTACTTCTGTATGAATTGTAACAGTAGCTGCATCACTTACTATAGTGCCTGAAATCCCAATAAGAATCGTTCCGGTAGGGTAAAAATTAGTGATGCATCCAATCTTGGATTTAGGTTTAGGACTCAGCCTTTTTCAGCAGGATTCAGATTCGGCCGAGTCCAGTGCCTGGCCGAACATAGTGCGAATACTTAAAATCATGTGACTTTGGGCTCGTTTGTGTGATGCGAAGTTGCAAATGAAAATTAGGGTTTGGATTCAGTTTGGGATTTGGCCTAATCTTTCATGAAGGATTCAAGCAGCTCCATAGATATGAATTGGGATGCTATCTGTCTGACTGCTCTTTTCAGACAAAAGTTTGGAATTAATTTATTTAACAAAATGGGCTATAGCACAAAGGAGGTTGACATGTGTACTCTGCTTTTCTCTCCTATTAAAGGGAAACAAAGGGGGCGTAACAGTCCGTATGTCAGTGTATGGGCACATGGTTTGCTTCATGAACTGCCATTTGCCGGCACACATGGAAAACACCAACCAGAGGCTTGATGATTTTGAAAGGATGCTGGACACTCAGCAGTTTGATGACGATAATACTGGAAACATTCTAGATCATGAGTAAGTTCCAAAAAGTAAATTAATAAAAGCGACTGACTAGTTTAAATAATATTAAAACTGCTGAGTGTTTCGCTAAGCTCCAGATGTGTCAGCTGTATGAAAAATGTTTTCCTAATAATGTCAAGTCCTTCTTGGACAGGGGCAAATAATAATGCATTGATTTTTGTTTTTGTTACTGTAGTCTTGTGTTTTGCTTTGGAGACCTAAACTTCAGGATTACAGACTTTGGGATCCACTTTATTAGAGAAGCAATAAACAGTAATAAATACAACCTGCTGTGGGAAAAAGATCAGGTATGCTAACTCACAGAGTGTCCTTCTGATTTGCCTTGTATCTTGCTTTAAAATATGTGTTTAGTCTTGCTTTAAAATGTATGTATACTTCAAAATAGTTTTTTGCATTATAAGGGCCTGTTACAAAAATCAATAAACAATATGAATGTTTATGTTTTTATATTACTTGGCCTGGCTGTAGAATAAGAAGAGGTCCAATAATATGGTTTGTCCTTTGGTTTTTTTTCCTAATCTATAGTTAAATATTGCTAAGAAGAAAGAACAGTTTCTGCAAGGATTTCTGGAAGGTCCACTAAAGTTTAAACCGACGTATAAGTTTGATCAGAACTCTGATGTTTATGATACCAGGTACAAACACAAATTCTAATGTACGACTGTATGGCCTTCATCCTGTCACTATATCCTGTCATTATATGCATTCATGTTTTTGCTTTATTTCCAGATGGAAGAAGTCACTTTTTGGACTTAAGTAAGATAAAAATATGTATCTCAAACTAAAACCATTAGTAGACTGTACTAAATGAATAATCCGTAGAAATTACTAACACATGCTGCAGTATTCCCTCCTAATTCCTCTAGAAAACCTGTTAAAACATGTTGCCTTAGTTTTGTCGGCTCTGATTTGCATAAACTAAGAGCAAAATACTGCAGCTTGCTAAATATCTGTAGGACTGAAACATTTGGAGTGTTGTCCTTATTACTGCACCCTGTTGCACCTAAAGAAGTGGTATTCCCCCTATAATCCTATAATACAACTGGGAAGCTAACATGGTAGATCTGTGCTTTTATTTTATTTTTTTCAGCTACTACTAGAAAAATTAGAAATTCTTCAAATAATTTGAGGATCAGCATTTGGATTAACATACTTATTTAGGGGCGGATGGCATTAGTTAATGTTCGTAGATGTGACTATGGTGGTAGTGATTGAACTATGAAAACCTAGGGCAAAGAATTTATTTAACACTTCAAAATGCATAAAAGAAAGTTTTCAAGATGCTTTTGTATGGTTATATGTAACATTAGACATTTAAAAGGACACTCTCTTTTTGTTCCGTAATATCAGATATTTGCCTTTAGTTTGTCTTTAGGTATTAGTCGTGTGGTTGACGATTCCTTACTGTGCTAGAGTATGTTCATTGGTCATCTTGCGTCTTTAGTAGTTTCCATTTCCATCACTTTATTCACTTACTAAGCCAATCAAAGATGTTTATAGAAACTGGCTAATTTCAAATCAACATTTACTCATTTCATGTCAGCATTTGATGTTTTCAGTCCTGGGGGAAGGTGTTAGAGCAGACAAATAATCCTTGGATGAAAAAAATGGTAACTAAGAAGGGATAGACATTTTTAGCAGGACAGGTGTACAAAATAGAAAGTAAAAGACCAAAACTATTAGTAATATTAGTAACATGTTGGAATGTTGGTAACAGTGTAGGGGTTTTGGTGGAGAGATAGAAAGATTGGTAAGCAAAGGAAGTTAATGACTGAGATGGAAAAAAGAAAGTAGATAAAAACCACAAGAAGATGGGTAAATAAAAGTAGCGCTTGCAAGTAGAGGAAGATCAGTAAAAGTAGAAGGAAATCAAAGAAAACTATAGAGTTGAATAAGTGCAAGTGAATAGTGATGGGAGAAGGACAAAATAATGTGTCTATACAGAAATAACTTGTTGCTAAAATAGGAATAAGTCATGTGAATTTGGTAAGTAAAATTTGTTAAAAATAGAGTTGGGAAAATGAGAAGAAAGTAGAAAGCATGGGGCAAAACGTCAGCATGCAGAAGTTGTGGTAGAAAGCCAAAAGAAAAGACTAGTAATGGAGAAAGGAAAGGGCATCTAGTAAATAGGTAATCATATGTAGCTAATGCTGGGAAGGGGTGGAGCCTTAAAGCTGATGGCTAAGCAAAGAGAAAAATAAGGAAAAAAGAGAAGGAAGAATGCAAATGTAGAAGGGGTGTAAGTATTGACTGAGCATTAACACCTTGTAAAAATTATAGATTCTAGCCGACGGGAAGGCAGTTCAGGGAGATTAGTCTAAATCTCCCCGAATCTCCGCGTGTCTCCCTGCCCTTATTGTGTCTTCATAATGTATCATCTTAAAACTTTTTTTTTTTTTAACTGATTGTAACATGTGGGACACTTACAATAACCCATCACTGTCATTCACCTAGATTTTAGGAATCATTAAATGAAGTGTTATATATACCAAATCTGTGATATAATGTTTGTTTATTTTCCATGCCAAATGCTGTGTTATATTCCACCATTTTAGCAGCAAGAAGCGTAAGCCAGCATGGACAGATCGTATTCTTTGGAAGTTGAAGGACGTTTCAGGTAGTGACCCTGGTGAAACCACCGGTTCAGACTTTGAAGAGTTTTTAAAAGTCAGTTTGGATAAATACACAAGTCACATGAGCTATGGCATCAGTGACCACAAACCAGTAACTGGGACCTTCACCTTGCAGGTACAGTGCATAGTACTCATTAACCTATAAAAAAGTACACTAGTAGAACCTATTTGATAAGAGATTGTGCCAGACTTTATGTCTTAAGGAATAGTAATGCCAGAATTTGAAAGTGTTTTAAAAGAATAGCAATATAATGTTCTATTGCCCTACACTGGTAAAACTGCTTCAGAAAAACTATTATAGTTTAGATAAACAAGCTGCTGTGCAGCTATGGGGGCAGCCATTCAAGCACAGGATACATAATGGAAGAATCCCATTGCATACCGCAGAGCTTATCTGTTTTCTGTTGAGGATCCTGCAGCAAACACACCAGTTGTATGAGTGCAGTGCAATCAGTATACTATATTTTCATAACTTTAATTCACTTTAATTTTTTGGTGTAACTGTTCCTTTAAATTAGAGGGTTATTAAAGTTTAACAACAGCGCAAAGCAACCATAGTCCTTTAGCAGGGAAGATCTATTCCTCTGACGATGCCTTATCTATCTCCCCAACTTTTTTGTCCTGATTGACTGCACATGCTCTGTCAATTACATGAGCTTAGGGACAGACTCACTATACACTGAATATACAGAATATAAATTGAACAATACCAGGCCGATGAGTAGTTAATTCAGATTCACATTACTGTGACAACTTTGAAGGCCTGGATCATTATTGTTGTAGAGATGCTCAACCTTTAGGCTGGAACTTTTAAGTATATAAATATGGAATTTCTATCTATATTTGATCTTAGGGTTTAGGTCTCATTTAAATATCATCTATGATATTGATATTGTCAGTAGCGCTTTTATATGTATGTGCTCTGCACTCCAACAGTACTTGGATTAAAATATAACAAAATTTGAGATATGTATTGGGGCAATATACTTTAGGAAATGTACCTGTCCTTATACTTAGCCCCACCTGTTGTTTTTTCTTTGTTAGATGTAATGCATTTTAGTTATGGTTTAAAAATAAATTTGAACAACTATGTTTTTTAAAGTTGGGCAGTACTGAACTTGTTTCAATTGTTAACATTTTGTAAAGTTACTGACCTAATCTGACCTGTATAAGAGGGAGGAAAATGAGGCTAATTCGTCTTAATAACTACATGTAACATAATATATATAATGTGAACTGAAAAAAATCCTTTAACTCTAACTTTTTGCAGTTGAAGCCCCTCATCCTTACACCTTCTGTTACACTGAAACCTGAAGGGGAATGGAACGCAGACCATGATTCCTTGATAAGCTATTCAGTGGCAAAAGACTTTCCCAGCAGCACCTGGGATTGGATTGGTCTTTACAGGGTATGTTCTCATGCTATCTCACAAGCAAAGTAACTTGGTTTTACTGTATGCATGTCTTTTGCAAAGCTGGGGCTGTACCTTGTTTAGCTTACTGTGAGAGGTAAGTAATAAGGTCACACCATTGATTCTGGGCCTTGGCCAATTGAAATCAGCATTTTGGCCCTAGGCATCCCCTTAGTGAAACTATGATAGCATGTCCGTTTGACATTATGGCTGGTGTAACTATTAGGTGCAGAGTCCGGGTGCAGGGAGTGCAGCTAGCCCCCCCCAGAAACAACTTTCATGGCAGATTTCCACGCGTTCGCCGCAGGCTCCGAGATGGTGCGGGCAGAGGTGCAATCACACCCCTTGTAGTTCTGACACTGATTGTGGGATACTCGGAGGGGCAGGTTTCACATTTAAAGAACATCTAAAGCCTACATTTTCCTACCAAGTATATAAGTTGGGCATATTTCCCCCACCCAAGCCACATCATTTGTACTGCATGTACCACCTCCATTTGCCAGCTCCATCACATTTTCCTAAAACAAATAACAGCTTTAACCTGGCAGCCATTTCCCCTGACACATAATTAGTAACATCTGCAAACAGGACATGTACAATGGCGGTTTACACGGGCACAATGTACTTTGATAAAAAGTTCTGCTGGGTTTGAGCACTGAAATGGTTAAAGGGGACCTGTCACCCAACAAAAATATTCATAATCCTATTTTATCACATCAGTCAAGCAAAATGAACTTTAATTACACTGTATAAATTATTTGAATCTTATTTCCTTCAGTCTGGGAATTCATAATTATAGCAAGCAGGCAGGAGCCATTTTGTGGACACTGTTATTAAGGCAAGCCTTCCATCATCTCAGAATCTTGTTTGTGCACCAGAATTGGGGACCCAATGTCCATCCCCATGCCCTGGCTACATAATTAAACGGTGAAGAGAAAAGGGGAATGTGGGGAGTGCTGAATGGAAAGTGAAAGTACTTGTCTGCCCAGGGCATAGAGGAGGAGCAGACAATATTTGATTGACAGCTGAGATGCTTAAATGAGCTTACAACAGCTATGAATGCGTTAATAAAAAATAGAAATTGTATTTAATTTGATAAGGACTTTTATTATACAGCTTTTTGTGTCTGGATGACAGGTCCCCTTTAAACCAAGCTCAGGAATAGGTGGTTAAGGAGAGTTTCTTTGGGAATTTGATTCGGCCAAATCCTGAATTCGTTGCATACATGCTACAAATGCAAATATTTTCCTTTTAGTGAAACAGGCCCTTAGTGCCCTTATTACAGCCACAGATGTGAAAAGAATCCACGTTTCAGGGGCATAAACTCAAATGTTTTGCTGGCACTCTTAAATGATAATCACCTGTCCAATGAGAGCACCCATGCTTTTTGGTATTTTACATACATGTCCTCCACCCATGGAACTACTAATCTTTGCCCTTACAGCTATATGCTTGGTCATAAAAGATCATCATTAACCTGCATTTACATCTAATTATAATAAATTGTTTCTTAGATTATTGTAAGTATGTAGCAAAATGCAAATCTTTAAAGGAAAAGTATGGCTCTCCCTCATACATTGCCTTATAGACAGTTCAGCATTAGACTATAGCTGATTATGTGCACATATAGTTCTGTCTATACTGGAGTGGAAATTTCCACATATCTTGATAGTGTACTCATAAGCACAAATACGACTCATTTCTGTGTTAAAGGGATACTGTCATGGGAAAAAAAATGTTTTCAAAATAAATCAGTCAATAGTGCTGCTCCAGCAGAATTCTGCACTGAAATTTTAATTGCTTAAATGGATACTGTCATGGGAAAACATGTTTTTTTTCAAAACGCATCGGTTAATAGTGCTGCTCCTGCAGAATTCTGCACTGAAATCCATTTCTCAAAAGAGCAAACAGATTTTTTTATATTCAATTTTGAAATCTGACATGGGGCTAGACATATTGTCAATTTCCCAGCTGCCCCAAGTCATGTGACTTGTGCTCTGATAAACTTCAATCACTCTTTACTGCTGTACTGCAAGTTGGAGTGATATCACCCCCCTCCCTTTTCCCTCCCAGCAGCCAAACAAAAGAACAATGGGAAGGTAACCAGATAACAGCTCCTTAACACAAGATAACAGCTGCCTGGTAGATCTAAGAACAACACTCAATAGTAAAAACCCATGTCCCACTGAGACACATTCAGTTACATTGAGAAGGAAAAACAGCAGCCTGCCAAAAAGCATTTCTCTCCTAAAGTGCAGGCACAAGTCACATGACCAGGGGCAGCTGGGAAATTGACAATATGTCTAGCCCCATGGTGCTGGAGCAGCACTATTAATTGATTCATTTTGAAAAAAAAGGTTTTTCCCATGACAGTATCCCTTTAAGTGAAGTTCAGAGAAAGCCCATACTGAGCTCCACAGATCCTATTTTATAAGTACAAATGTAAATATGAGAATAAAAAGCTCAGTGAAAACAATAAACTTTTCCTCTCAATGATTCTGTTTTCCAGAAAGCACAGGCAACAGATGGAGTTTTGTTAAATGATTTTTCCAAATGTTAGTAAATCAGCCCTTAAATGATTTTTTTATGACTGATATGCACTTTAACAGATTGTGATCAGGCTACAGCATTCCCACACACTAAATATAACCCGGACAGAGAATATACAACTGACATAGTGATTTGTGATCTTGCAGGGCAGGAAACCAGTTATTTGATAGCAATGCTCCTTCCCTTAAATAGTTCACATTTTTGTATTTCACCAAAGTGCATGGCATATTCCAGAAAGTACAGTTCCTTGAATTGTCTTTTCACAGATAAGATATGCTAGTTCTTTCCACTTTTAGCTCCTTAAAGATAATCATGATACAATGACGATTTACGATGTCAGTGAAAAAAGATTACTGGCCCCATGTTGCAAAGATATTTTATTATCAAATATGGGATTATGCCATAATACGCAGTTCATATGATAGCCAACCTGTATTATCAGAAAACATAAACTGAGAGCAAACTGAGGAATAATACATCTTCTACTGTTAAATAGAGTTTTTGTGTATTAGAAGTCAATGATGAGTTCCATGACAAGGCCAAGTTCTTTAAGAAAGATAATAGAAGAGGGGACTTTAACTATTCTAATATTTTACAGTAGAGTGTAGTTCATTTCTTATACAGGTATGGGACCTATTATCCAGAATGCTCGGGACCTGGGTATTTCCAGATAATGGATCTTTCTGTAATTTGGATCTTCAGACCTTAAGTCTACTAGAAAATCATGTAAACATTAAATAAACCCAATAAGATGGTTTTGCTTCCAATAAGAATTAATTAATATATCTTAGTTTGGATGAAGTACAAGGTACTGTTTTATTACTACAGAGAAAAAGGAAATCATTTTTAAAAATGTGTATTGTTTTGATAAAATGGAGTCTACAGGAAATGGCTTTTCTTAATTCCAAGCTTTCTGGGTAACACATTTTTTGGATAACAGATCCTATACCTGTAATATGTAATTTTTTTTTTTACACACAGGCAGTAGTGTGGGTTGGGTGCATTTGGCCAACATTCACAAGGGTTTTGCAGGTTGTGGAACGGTTCAAGCTGCACTCTCCCTTCCACCCTCCCTGCCCACAACCTTACTCTCCCTGGCTTCTGTTTCATCAGTTACTGTTTATATGCGTGGTTCTATAAATAGAGGTGCCTTGCCAGGTCGGGTTGGGCACAGGCGTGTTAGGGTTGGGTGTGGGTCAACTTTTAGTCGACCTGCATATCTAACTGTCAGGGAATAATTAATATTTAGTAAGATTTAACCTCCCTACATAGAGATAATCAACTGCAATATGTTCATATAGTAAATAATTTATCCAATGGAAACCCTACTGTTGGTAGCCTCGTCCCACAAAAATGTCCCCTGATGGGATAGACACAGGTTTCAGAACCCAGGGCTCAATAAAACATTGACTTGATACTGGTGGCTAGCGCTAGCAATGACTGAGCTCTTTCCCTTTTTTTCCACATATACAGTGTATTCATATTTATGATTTGTGCTCTTTATTCATTCTGGTTTTGGGCTTTTCTAGGTTGGCTTTAGACATACAAATGATTATGTCACTTACGCTTGGGTTAAAGATGATGAAATTTCCTTTAGTGAAGACTGTAATCAGGTGAGTATTAGCGATTGTGCCACAGTAGTGCAGCATTTGTTTTGTGCTGAATGTTCCACCCTATCACTACAAACCAAAAAACTATAAATTGCATGGAAGACATGTAGTTATTTTTTCTGTTAAGATTTATAGCTCTTAATAGCAGACTAGGCTTTGGGTTTCACTAGGGATTTTGTGACACCTTAAAGTTTAGGTTACATCCAGAGATTTTGGTTGCACAAGGGATGCTTTGGACACCTGGAGGTTTGGATTGAACTGGGGATGATGGGACACCTGGATTGTGCTAGGGATGCCGGAAAGTTACATGAATCGTTTCAAGTCAGAAGAACTTGGCACTCGAATCCAATGTCAAAGGAAAAGCTCTTGAAGGAGAACGAAAGTTAAAAACACTGAGGGGGTGTTAGGCACCCCCCAGTGATTATAATTGCTTACCTGATACCCCAGCCCAGTGCTCCTGTTTGCAGAAAACTGCCCCGGCCAGGGGAGCTTCTGTACGAGCACCACATCACAATCTTCTTTGCTTGTTAGTGGTTGCTCATGTGCAATAGTGTAAAAAAGAACCAGTCCAGAGCAGTTTTCTGCTAACGAGTGCCGGGGGTGTTACTTAAAGGGATACTGTCATGGAAAAACATGTTATATTCCAAAACACATCAGTTAATAGTGCTGCTCCAGCAGAATTCTGAACTGAAATCCATTTCTCAAAAGAGCAAACAGATTTTTTTATATTCAATTTTGAAATCTGACATGGGGCTAGACATTTGTCAGTTTCCCAGCTGCCCCAGTCATGTGACTTGTGCCTGCACTTTAGGAGAGAAATGCTTTCTGGCAGGCTGCTGTTTTTCCTTCTCAATGTAACTGAATGTGTCTCAGTGGGACATGGGTTTTTACTATTGAGTGCTGTTCTTAGACCAGGGAGCTGTTATCTTGTGTTAGGGAGCTGCTATCTCGTTACCTTCCCATCGTTCTATTGTTAGGGCTCTTACTGACGAGCGTTTTTACCTGCGCTACGCTGCGTTCTGTTTTTCTGCGTTCAGCCGCAGGGGAGCGCAGGAATAGACGCATTTGATTTTTTCCAATGGGGCTGTACTCACACAGGCGCGTGTAGGCGCCAAACGCAGGAAAAAATCGAATGCGTCTATTCCTGCGCTCCCCTGCGGCTGAACGCAGAAAAATGGAACGCAGGGGAGCGCAGGTAAAAATGCTCGTCAGTAAGAGCCCTAAGGCTGCTGGGGGAGGGGAGAGGGCAGTGATATGACTCCAACTTGCAGTACAGCAGTAAAGAATGATTAAAGTATATCAGAGCACAAGTCACATGACTGGAGGCAGCTGGAAATTGACATGTCTAACCCCATGTCAGATTTCAAAATTGGATATAACAAAATCTGTTTGCTCTTTTGAAAAATGGATTTCTTTTGAAACGTTTTCCCATGACAGTATCCCTTTAAGCTATTAAAATCACTCACCGATGTTAGGCAACCCCCAGTGAAATTAACTTTCCTTATACATTAAGACTACATTCGTCTTCACAATTTATTGATTGAACTCAATCTGTTTCCTGGCATTAGGCACTTGTTGGGGGTCCCAAAAGGCACTTAAGACATGAGAATGTGACCCTGGGCAATGCTGTTGTGCTATTTCCTCATAAGCTGCTGCAGAAAAAAATGCAGCCACACTCCATGACTTAGCTGCACTAAGTATATATTTTGGTAATATTTAATTTTGGTAATGTTCACCTTCTTAATTGGGTGTGTGATCTCTTCATAATTGTTTTTTGCAAACTCATAGTAATAAAAATAACCGAAGCTATAAATGATTTCTTCTGTTACAGGTTTACATGAATGCAGATGATATTCCTCTCGACGGAGGAGAATTTCTTCTTTGCTATCACTGTCATAATTTACAGTGTTTAGCAGGCATTAGCCAACCTTTCCAGGTAAAGTATAGCAATAGACCTTAACTTGTCTATGTTGGTCTTGCAGTATTGTCTGTACCTGTTCACTAGTAAATTAACTGGCCTATGTCATGAATATCTAAAGCTGCAAAATTGATTTGGTTTTGTCCTGCTTTGCGGCCATAGAGGAAACGGACCTTGAGACTTCAGAGGTGGGCAGGAGGTATAGGGGATATATTCACAGGTACAGTTAGGTCCATAAATATTTGGACAGACAACTTTCAGGTTTCAGTTGCTGTTTGTTTGTGGGCCTTTCTGTCCGAAGTTTAGTCTTCAACAAGTGACATGCATGCTCAATTGGGTTCAGATCAGGTGACTGATTTGGCCATTCAACAATATTCCACTTCTTTGCTTTAATAAACTCCTGGGTTGCTTTGGCTCTATGTTTTTGGTCATTATGGAATGCCTCCAAATCAATTTGACTGCATTTAGCTGGATTTGAGCAGACAGTATGCCTCTGAACACCTCAGAATTCATTCGGCTGCTTTTGTCCTTTGTCACATCATCAATAAACACTAGTGTCCCAGTGCCACTGGCAGCCATTCACGCCCAAGCCATCACACTGCCTCCCAAATGTTTTACAGATGATGTGGTATGCTTTGGATCATGAGCTGTTCCATGCCTTCTCCATACTTTTTTCTTGCCATCATTCTGGTAGAGGTTGATCTGGATTTCATCTGTCCAAAGAACTGTGCTGGCTTTTTTAGATGTATTTTAGCAAAGTCCAATCTAGCCGTTCTATTCTTTTTTTTTAAAATTTGTTTTTATTAACTTTTTTCAAAAAGACATACAAAGTACAGAAGAAAAGAGAGTCTTACAATTGTCTACCAAAGGTTACATATTAGGTACTACAAAGCAATATACATGCATTAGCTTCATGAGGAGCAATATCACCATGCCTAAGTCAATGCTTGAAATGAGTGAGTAGCAGTGTCAGGCAACTCAAGCCAAGGACCCCATATCTCCATATCGGAATTTTTCCGGGCACCCTCTAGCTAAATACACTGCCTTCTGAAGGGGAGAATTTCGTTTATCAGTCGTTTCCATCGACTTAAAGAGGGAGGGGAAGTATCCTTCCAAGTCAACAAAATGGCTTTCTTAGCATAATAAAGTAATTGCAAATAAAACAATCTCTGGCACTGGGGGAAAGTAAGTGGTTCAGTGTGACCCATTAGACATAGCTCCGGGGAGCGAATATTCGGTAAGTCAAAACTAGATTGAATAAAATCTAGTACTCTCCCCCAGTAACCTTGAATACTAGGGCATTCCCAAAACACATGGAAGAGAGTACCAACCTCTACCCCACATTTGTAGCAGGTGTCTGGCGGTCCCGGGTAGATCTTGGCAAGCCGTTGGGGAGCAAGATACACCCTGTTGAAAAATTTTATCTGTATCAGTCTATCCCTATTAGACATGAAAAGTTCTGGAATCTGCTCTATGACACCCGTCCAAGCCTCCTCATCCAGAACTGGGATATCCACTTCCCATTTTAGGCGTAAACGTTCCATATGTGAGCCCGAGGATTTCAGTAAAATAGCATAAATCCATGATATGGCTTTTTGCAGCCCTGGCTGCCTGAGGTATCGTTCAAGCGAGCATTGGTTTAAGTTTAAAGGACGAACCCGAAACTGGGCCTGGAAGGCATGACTCAATTGCAGATAGCGAAATATCATATTAGTAGGGTCTGGAAGGGTTTAAGCTGCCCTCTCTCTACAATTTCGGTTAAGTATTTATATATATTGATGTATCCCATAGACGCCCAAAGCCCAGAATCGGGAAGCCCCCTAAAGTGCTGGAGTTTGGGATTTTCCCATAAGGGGGTTCCAGGTGACCAGGTGTCTAGGTGGGGGTACATGCGCTCAATATATAGATTAAAAAATTTTATCACTGGGGTCATAGATGAAGTCTGAGGAAAAACTGAGTTCTCTCCTCTGTACAAATGATTTGCCAGAGCCTCAAGTGAGGTGGCACATGCCGCTTCCGCCAAAAGGGCATGATTATTCATATCAAACGTCAGCCACCAGTGAGCATAAACCAGTTGTGAGGCGTGGTAATAGAGTAAAAAATTTGGCAACGCCAGGCCTCCCCCTGATGCAGGAGCCTGGAGGGCTGTCAAACTGATGCGGGGGGCTCGATTCTCCCAGAGAAAGGAGCTGGTGATTTTGTCCAGTTGTTTAAACCAGCTTTGGGGTATATATGCTGGGGCATTATGAAGCTTATATAAGAATTTAGGCAGGAATACCATCTTGACAAGGTTCGCCCTTCTCACTAGGGAAAGAGGAAGGTTGGCCCAGGTGGTGGTTTTCCTGCGGTATTCTTGTAAGACAGGGTCTAAGTTGTTGGATATGTATTCTTTGGGGTCTCTATGAGCCGTTCTATTCTTGATGCTTATGAGTGGCTTACACCTTGCAGTGCACCCTCTGTATTTACTTTCATGCAGACTTCTCTTTATGGTAGGCTTGGATATTGATAGGCCTACCTCCTGGAGAATGTTGTTCACTTGTTTGGCTGTTGTGAAGGGGTTTCTCTTCACCATGGAAATGATATTGCAATCATCCACCACTGTGGTCTTCCGTGGACGTCCCGGTCTTTTTGCGTTGCTGAGTTCACCAGTGGTTTCTTTCCGTAGATTTTGCCACTCCCAATATTGTAGCAATTTCTCGGATGGGTTTTTTCTGTTTTTGCAGCTTAAGGATGGCTTGTTTCACCTGCATGGAGAGCTCCTTTGACCGCATGTTGTCTATTCACAGCAAAATCTTCCACATACAAGTACCCCCTCAAATCAACTCCAGGGCTTTTATCTGCTTCATTGATAATGACATAGCAAAGGAATTGCCCGCACCTGCACATGAAAAAGCCTTTGAATCAATTGTCCAATTACTTTTGAGCCCCTGGGCCAATTACTTTTGAGCCCCTGAAATGAAGTGATTGTGTTAAAAAAAGGCTTTAGTTCCTCAGATTTTTATGCAATCTTTTTGTTTAACCCACTGAATTAAAGCTGAAACTCTGCAGTTCAACTGCATCTGAGTTGTTTAATTTAAAATTCATTGTGGTAATGTACAGAACCAAAATTAGAAAAAAAGTTGTCTGTGTCCAAATATTTATGGACCTAACTGTATTTGAATGGCTGCACCCATTGCTACACAGCAGCTTATTTATATAAACAGTAGTATTTCTGAGGCAAACACACCCGTTTTACCAGTGCAGGGCAACGGGGGGCACTTATAAAAGAAGAGATTAGCAACGGCAGGATTTATATAGGCAAAATGACAACTTACTTATAGACCTGTAATTAGGGTTGCCACCCGGCCGGTATTTTACCGGTAAAACACCTGCCAGGGCCAGGGCCGGTATTACAAATTACCGGCAGCTACATTGCCGGTAAATTTGTAATACCCTTAACAAAAGCCCTTGGCCCTCCGCAAAAAAAACCACTCTCGCGATGGGGCCCGCCCCCTTTTGCATCACAGCCCGTCCCTTTTTTGCGACACAGCCCGCCCATTTACCCTTGGCTCCGTTCCCTTTTATGTCACGGTCCAGCAATTTAGTTACCGTCCCACCACTGGCCAGTAAATTTTTTTTAAAAAGGTGGCAACCTTACCTGTTTTGTGTGTCTATCCCTTGGTGTGTTTTATCGTGTGTTTAAGTGAAGATGAGCTGCAGAGGGTGATTCCATTTCAGCTGACTTGAGTTTTTGTAATCACCTTCCTCTTGAAATTGGCCTAAATGTGCAGATACTGACCTTAGTTTTCTGTGTTTTTTTCTTTTAAAGATTCGGCCTGGTCGAAACTTAGGCCTGAAGGAAGAAGAAAACCGAGAGAGCCCTTTCAAAACCGAAAGTCCCATGGGTCCAGACTTTTAGAGCTCACATTCTGACTTGATATCCAGTGAGGGAAGATCCATTTCTTTCCCAAAATATTTTTCCTGTTCTGCTTCCATGTCTCACTACTGTAACTTGTTGATTGTGAGCAACATTCTGTCAGATCTTTGCTTAATGGCAGCAAATTCTGTTCCAGGACTCCGGCCCTGCGCATGCTTCTCCCCACTGGATGCAGTGAGACAGATATGGACTTTATTAGGAAGTGTTTCAAGCTGATTTTATAAGAAGAGTTTTCGTTATAGTAAATTTTAATTTATTAGTCGTAACTGCCTTGTAGAAGGTTGTTTTGGTACTGAGCTAATTACGTACCTGAGACTTGTAAATGTCTCCTTATGTCACTAGTTTACAGTTTAATCAGCCTTGCTTTGGTGCACTTAGTAATTGCCTGCTAATAGGCAACATAGTAACTGACAAAGTAATGACCTTGTAGCCCCTGAATCTGTGAATGTCTTTCACCAGACCCTGTAGCTGTTCAGATAGCAGAGGTTTATGCAAGGTTCTGGCTACAGGAATATCAAGCCCAGATAATTGCTGGAGACAAATGCAGCAGCTCTGGAAGAATGTTCTGAAATGGTGGTAAGAAAACGTCCTATATTTAATTGCCTATAGCATTTCTGCTGTACATTAGGTTCTACTACTGTTATTAGTCCCAACTACTGTTTGTATGTGACTTATTGTCTGAAACGCCTTGCACTTTCCATATGTTCCTGAGCAGAAGAGTAAGTGCTGCCAGTGATGTTATCAGCTGTGTCTTTTAATGCTACACGTGGCCTTATGGACAGAGTTACCCACCATGAAAACCATAGCTGTATGCGCACACGTTTACATGATAAATAAGGTGTGGAACCTTGTATGGGCATTTCTTACATTCCGAATGTACCACTTTGAAGTGCACGGCACAAGTCTGCCGGCCCAACACATTATTGCATCCTTGCTTGTGTTCTTCATATCATGTGACGTCACTTTCGAAAAGGAATATACTAAAGGTATAGGTTATTTGGTGCACAGAACATCCCTTTGCTGCTTATTTGCCTTAAAAAGTGTGGGAGCTGCCTTAAATCTAAACATTCTCCACTGAGAACAACAGGCCAACAATGCTGGTTTATGAATAGACATGAGTCATATTATGTATTCGTAGAAACTACCCTCAACTGCTCATGTGGTACAGGCCATATTACTATAGCTGGAATAAAGGTAATGAAGTATATTTTCATTTTTTTAAAGGGCAACAGTATAGTAAAAGTTCAGCTTCTCAGTTGTGTGTCTGCTAGAAGCTTTACTAAACAAATCTTCGTTCCTACCTGCTTTGGTCTGTGCCCATGTCACATTCTTTTGCATCACATCAAAATCTGAGATACAAGGCTGTGCCCTGCAAAACCTTTGTAACCTCCAGGGAGTGGTTTTAATTTTTGGAATGGGAGTTATACCTATTTATTCATCTATAAGCTCACACACACTTTCTCCATGGAGCAGTATGACTGCTCCCACCCATACTGTTCTGTAGATACACATACAAAGGAATTTTCTGTGCAAGAAGCTATACCCTCAACATACACCCTACTTATAATTGATATCATAAATTTTAAGGTTGTTTCATATCCAAAAAAAGTAAGATGTTTTAATAGATGTCTTGCAATTTACATCACATTTTTAATGCTTAAAGCTGCTCTAGTGTGCCCTTCCATTCCCTGGTAATTTTATCTTTACGGTTTGTTTTTAATTACAAATGTACTTGTTCCTACAGGATTTTAGCTTCAGATAACAAGTCATTCATATGATATTTAGTAGTGTTTTGCTTTTATGGACATATCATTTGCATGGTCCTCTATTTGCCCTTCCTCCCAAACCCTGTATTTATTAGTTTGTTAATTTTATGGACCTAATCCTTTAAAACTGATCAGAATGGGCAGCTACGGACTAATTACAATCATCAGTTGTGGATTCATTATACAATCCATAGGAATTTCAGTTTGCAGACTGTGACAGTTTTGCACATGTAACTATAGGAACCATTGGGGTGTATGTTGTTATTGTGATGTTATATGTAGTGCGTGCTGGAATGCCTTTTCTGTAGGGTTCGCTCATCAGATACATGCAATCATATTGCAAATAAAGAGAATTTTAATTGTGCTGCTTGCCATATGTATGTGCGAATACATGTATTCCTCTGGATTAGACACAATGTAACATTATAAAATAGGTCAGTGGCTATTTGCATTCAAAAAGAAAATGAAATAGTATCAAAAGTTGAAAATAACGTTTTTGATATGGGACCCAAATAAATGCCATTTCTGATCAATTCGGATTTTTGTTTTTCTTTTTGTTAATTCTCTATGGTTTATGTGCAGATGTCTTACTTTTGTAGGGTTGCCACCTGGCCGGTATTTTACCGGCCTGGCTGGTAAAAGTGATGCTTGAGCCCAATGTTATTAATAGGGAAAAAAGATAAATAAAAAGCAAGGCCGGTATTTTTTCCAGAAAAGGTGGCAACCCTATCTGTAACACTGGTTTATCAACAAATTTGTATAGGTCTGAATTATGGGAAGGCCATCTCCCATAGTCTCCATGTTATCCAAGTAATCCAGATTTGTTTTTAATGAATTCCTTTTTCTCTGTAACAGTAAAACAGAACAGGTATTGGATCAGTTATCTGGAAACCCATTATCCAGAAAGCCAAGAATTACGTGAAGGCCATTTTACACAAATAATTTTTTATTTATATTTAAAAAAATAACCCTTTTCTCTTTAATAATAAAACAGTACCTTGTACTTGATTCCAACTAAGATATGAATAATCCTCAATGGAAGCAAAACCAGCCTGTTGGGTCTATTTAATGTTTAAATTATTTTCTAGTAGATATAAGGTTTGAAGATCCAAATTCCAGAACATTCTGGATAACAGGTTCCATACCTGTATTTTTTAGTGACCCTTGGCAGCAATAAACCATTTGTTGGCCAGTGGCTGCAGGTGGGCACAGGGCACACCAAAAGAAATGGCCACTGTATTAACTAAGGACAAAGAAAGTGTGAATCACTGGGGGTGCCAGCAATGAAAATAATTGCAATCGCTGACCTGAGAAGATCCTTTCTTTCACTAAATATTGTGCCCACCAAGGGTATAAATTCCATGGCACAATTCTCTTGATTTTCAGTATAAGTATGGTAACTGCTCTCACAGACACATAAAACAAATATGGCATATATGTATAATAATTAGTCTGAGACAATAGGAAATTGGTTTTCAATTTTTTTTTATTAATGTCTTTATTTGCACCAATTAAACATATCAGCAAACAAAATTGAATGCCATATAGTATTGTCATTTTACATAGGGTTACAAATAAAAAGCAAGTTGACCTACACACAAGGGTTTCCCCTGGCTTCTCCCACATTCCTCAATATATGTTACAAAGTAAACTACCCTATCTCTATTGAGTTTTATTAATATTGTTGATTGCTTTGTATTAAGCAGCTCTCTCAGTTTGCAATATCAGCAATCTAGTTGCTAGGGTCCAAATGAGCGCTAGCAACCATGCATTGATTTGAATAAGAAACTGGAATATGAATAGGAGAGAACCTGAATAGAAAGAGGAGTAATAAAAAGTAGCAATAGCCCCCATTTGAAAGCTAGTAAAAGTCAGGAAAAAAAGCGAAATAATTCAAAACTATAAAAAGAAATAAATAATAGGAGGACCAATTAAAAAAAGTTACTTAGAACTGGCCAGTCTGTAATATACTAAGGGGCATATTTATCAAGGGTAGTATTTCTAATTGAAAAAACTTTGAAATTCGAATCCAAAAAGACCAGCCGAAATTAAGTCGAAGTTTGTTTTTTTTGGTCGAATTCGAATAGCGCATTTGATCGAATTTGATTCCAAGTTCAATCGTACGAAAACTGACCTATTCGCCAAACAAGAAAAAAAACTTCGCTTTTTTTTTTTGATAAATTTCGATGGGTCTTCGAATTTGGAAGTTATGGGAGTTCAAAAAAACTCCCATTACTTCGAAATTCGACCCTTGATAAATGTGCCCCGTAGTGTAACAAATCCATACATTGTATACAATGTATACATTCTTAATTTCAAACAATTTTTGTGTTTTTGCATTTTAGCTGCATAAATAATTGAAAAGGCACAAACAGAAAACGACAGTATTGTGGCAGTTCCATTTCCATGTGACAGTATAACTGAGCCCTGCAGCTATTGTGGCACAAAGCCTTTACACAATGAGCTGTTTCTCCTCCTAAACAGAAGCAAGTTTTGTTTATCTGCTGCAAAGGAAAAGCCCTGTGGCTGCTGAGTGCTCTGTATAATATCATGTAAATGCCACCTAAACAAATTATTCACAACAAAGGATAACAAATAATTCCGTTTTACACCTCTGTGCAAGACGGGTGCATACTGGCCAATAGAGGGCAGTACTGACTGACAGTGGAAAAATGTTTTGGGCGTGCCACTTGCTGTCATTTTTTAAACTTCAAATCTAAGTACATTAGAGGAAAAAGCAATCTCCAGAACTATTGCAGAACTATAATTGGTAGGCAGCTGGGAAGCTATTAAAAAAAGCTATTAAAGGGGTTGTTCATCTTAAAGTTAACTTTTAGTATAATGTAGAGAGTGATATTCTGAGACAATTTGCAATTGGTTTTCATTTTTTTTCTATTTGTGGTTATTGAGTTATTTAGCTTTTTATTCAGCATCTCTCTAGTTTGCTATTTCAGCAGTCTGGTTACTGGGGTCCAAATTACCTAAGGAACCATGCATTGCTTTGAATAAGAGACTGGAATATGAATAGGAGAGGACCTGAATAGAAAAATGAATAATAAAAAGTAGCAGCCTTACAGAGCATTTGTTTTTAGAAGGGGTCAATGAGCCCATTTTTAAAGCTGGAAATAGGCAAATAATTAAAAAAAACTATAAATAATAAAGAATAGTTTAGAATTGGTCAGTCTATAACATACTAAATGGTAACTTAAAGGTGAATCACCCTTTTAATACAGATAGCAATGAAGATATATACAGTGAGGGCATGATTTTTCCATCAAGAAACAGCTATTAGGCAGGTTGTTAGAATCTTAGCGATGCAGACACCTTAGATAAACGACTGACAGTTAAATGGTACCTGGCGAGCATGTCTCCAAAGAACAATCTATAATATTTATCAGATGTTGCAAATATTTTGCCTGCCAAGTGTTTATCAGTTCAGTTGTTCATTCTTAGCCAGCGGGAGCTGATCTTGTTGCATGAAGGGGCCTCAGAAGACTTACAAATCCAGTGGTTCAGAGGATGCCTATTCAGTTGTACAGGGCCGGAACTAGGGGTAGGCAGAAGAGGCACATGCCTAGGGTGCAATGATAAGGGGGTTGCTGGGCAGGTACCTCTTAAATTGTCTTCTGCCTTCCTCAAGTTCATTTTCACAGCCCTCTTTGGTTTCCCCCCTCTGCCGCTCTCTCCCCTTCCCCTCCATTCTGCTCTGTCGCTCTCCCCCCCTGTCGCTCTCCACCCTTCCCCTCCCTTCTGTCACTCTCCCCACTTACCCTCTCCTCTGTTGCCCTTCCCCTCCCCTCTGTCATCTCCCCACTTCCCCTCTGTCGCTCTTTCCCCTCCCTCCCCTCCATCGCTCTCTCCCCTTCCCCTCTGTCACTCTCCCCCCTCCCCTCTGTCGCTCTCCCCCCCTTCCCTCCATCACTCTCCCACCAGCCATCCCCTGTGTAGCTCTCCTCCCCTGCGTCCCCTCCGTTGATTTCACTTCCTTCCTCTCTCTCCCTGGCCTGTCGACCTGCGTATACGCAAGTCACGGTCCATTTGGGGCACGCACCTGCATGGGGGGGACATGGGGGGTGCGGATTGGCCAGCCAGGTTGCCAAGGCCGGCCCTGGTGTTGCATGTAAACTATATAAGAAATCCAGTATATCGGAACCCTCTAACATGTCTTTTGGCAACATACAAGAGACTCAGGAACACCAGACTCACAGCCTTATGGATGTTGTGTGCATGAACACACAAAGAAGCGCACAGCTAAACAACTGACTAAATGTTGAACCAAGTGGTATTTTGACAGTCACATTATGCTCATTAGGGTTCATTCCTAAGTGCCTGCTTTGACTAAAGATGGCTAAACACAGGAAGATTTTGTCATGTGAAATTTTTGTTGTGCAATGAGGAATTCGGTCAGTGGATGTGGTGGCCAGATAACCATCTTTAAATGATCATTCACAGTGCATGCCTTTTACAAAAGTAAATAAAGGGACATCGATCTTGCAGCCTACTCAAGCGTTCCTTCAAACTATTGTTATGCTGCAGATGCGGGACAAGTCGACCAGGCACAATAGGCAACCCGGGCGGCCATGTTGCCCCCCACCCCCAGTGTGTGAATGTGGATTAGCAGTGATGTTGCTATGTGTTGAGCACACAATTACAAGCTGGGGGTGGCAGCTGGAGCAAGAAAGCCCAGACTAGGGGTGGGCAGAGAAATCGTCAAAAGGTACCTGCCCAGCACCCCCCATCGAGTCATCCTAGCCAGGCACTTCTTCTTCCTACCCCTAGTTCCAGCCCTGTTAAGCCAATAAGTTTGCATTCTTCGCAGAGCTCTGACAAAGTCTGCCCATGTATCGCCAACTTTAGATGTTGGTACACGGAGACACATTTATCAAACGTCAAATTTAGAATTCATGTGAGTTTTTAAAATAAATTCGACCAATCGAAATTTATTTTAAAAAAAAAATCCCATTTTTAAAACTCGGATGAATAGAATCGACCTGAAAACTCGAATGTCAGGAAGGCTGCAAACGACCCCAAACTGATCCCTGGACCTCTCCCATTGGCAGGTTTTATGTGGCAAATAGTCAAATTTGAGTTCTTAAAGGGCCAGATTATGATAAATCTGGAAAATATAATTAGAACTTTTTTCAAAAAACTCAAATGGAATTTGAATAACTCCCTAGTCAATTTGACAGTTTTGACCATTAAAAAATTTCAATTCCACCCTTGATAAATCTTATTCTTAATGTGGTTATGAATCTGTTTTCTCAGTTCTTAGACCAATATGACAGACAGATGAATCCCTATAGTCCCTGGTACAGGGCTGTCTTGAACACACAGGGGGAAATTTACTTACGTGCGAAAATCTGCCAGCGAAGGCTTCGCACCCATCGCTACACTTCACCAGGCGAAAATTCGCTCAGACAACACTAGTTTACTAAAATTGCAAGTTGCGTCCAGGGCTCCGAATGCTGGCGAATTTTTGCTAGTGTTACTTCGGCAATCAAAGCAAAGATGCGCTAGCGTTCAATTATGTCGAAACTTCGTTAGAGGCCTTTGCTCAGACTAATTTGCATACGGCCGGAAATTATAAAGTTAAATGGACATATATGTTGCAGCAAATACATTACATTACACAAGTCCAGGGAAGCTTAATAAAGAAAGTAGAGTAGTTATAATGCCCTACACATGAGCCCACTGTATAGTTTATGTTCCATATGTTGAAAATGTACGAGGGACCCAAAAAAACATTTTAAAGACTTTTGCAGGCTATCACTCTAACAAAAGGAAAAGACGCCAGCGTTTTTTTGGGACTTAGAAACTTTTTCCACTAAAAATATGATGTAAGTAACAGAAGATTGAGGAAGATCTATGCACTCCAGTGCACTTCGCCTGGTCTGAGCTGGCGAAGGTAAGTCTGGCAAAAGAGGTAACGTTCAGTAAAATTTGCGGAGTAACGTCCATTTGCCAGAGCAAAAATTCGCCTGGCGATAATGTGCGAATGAGCGCTAGAAAATCTGAAAAATACTTTTTTTTCTTGATTTTTTCTGTGGATTTGGAGTATTTTTCAGAAAGTAATGAGATAAATTTGGACTTTGATAAATGGGCCTTTGCACTTTGCTTTAGAAATCCCAATGTTAACCTTAAGTTCACTCTTAACATTGTAAGCAATATCCTGAGACAATTTGCCCATTAGTCTTTTTCTGTTTTTTTCTTACATTACTTATTTTTTGTTCTAATACTAGTTTGCAGCAGTTTGGAAGCAGAATGGAAAGTAAATAGGAAAAGAAACAGAAAACAGTAACAGAAACAGAAAAGAGTACGGGTAAGGCCACACGAGGAGATTCGGGGAGATTTTGTCACCTGGCGACTAATCGCCTCGTCTTTTGCGCGGCTATCTCCCCGAACTGCCTCAGCGTTTTTCCCCATAGGCTACAACGCAAAGTCGCCTGCGCTAATGCACACGCGGCGATGCATTTTCTATAGTTGCCCGAAGTTGCCTCACATGTGGACTGGCAGCCTACAGGAGGCTCTGTCTGGCAGTACACCTGGTTTTTATTCAACTAATACCTCCAAGCCTGGAATTCAAAAATAAGCACCTGCTTTGAGGCCACTGGGAGCAAAATCCAAGGGGTTGGTGAGTAACATGTTGCTCATGAGCCACTGGTTGGGGATCACTGTCCTAAACATTCCTTTCAAGCTACCTAAACATTTATCCAATAGATACAGGTCAGACAGCCTAATATTTCCCTGTAGCAATCCAAATTCTTATAGTACATGTCTGTGCAACCCTTATCAGCAGCATCAAAATATGGTAATTCTAGTCATTGTCGCAGACTATCCCAGCCACTCTAACAGCCCCAGGTGGAAATGCCAGTGCCACAACACTCCCAGGCGCCCAAATGTCTCCCTTTTGCATTCCTACCCCCAAAGTATAGTATCTAGGGATTTAAAATCCACTTGCAGTCATTGTGTTATTTGTTGCAACACAGACAGAGCAATCTCATATTCTCTCTCGTTACAGGAATACTTCCATAGAACTAGTGAGCCTATTGATGCAAAGAGCTGTGGGAACCCAGGAGTTATCACTAAATCCAGGGTGGCAGTGGCTCTAGGGTTCCTCAGCTTCAGTTGTGCTCCATTTATTAGAGAAAGCAAGATTCATTTATTTGGCTAAACTGTGAAGAGTGCAGGAGTGCATTTGGAAGTCCTCGTTGTGTCTTGTTTGAAGCACCCACATTTAGGGGTTATAAATGACCACTATAATGTTTGTAAAGTGTTTGTACTTGCACACATAAATACAAGGACTCTAGACTTCTCAGGTTTAAAGGCAGCACTCACTTATCAACCCCCTTTCCTTTTCCCCCCTTTGTGTGGTGTTAAACATTCTACTTGCAAACCAGTGACCTCTATGGCAGCTGCTGCTTTGTTAGGCTTTAAATTAACGTTTCTTCATCATAATTTCCAACTTTGCTCTGGTAAGGAGGAGGCATAATATGAATAGCATTTACGTATAAGTTGACCTGTTCAGTGATGATCCCTGTTCTGTTGAAACATATGTGGAAAATGAATTATCCATTGTTCTGCTGATTTTTTAGTGTTTAGTTTAATTTTAAAATCAACTATTATTTTGAGGTATACAGTGGTATTCCAAGGTAATTTGTCTAATGCCTATGATTAATTCCTGAGAGTATGAAACTCGGAAGGCGGAGTACCATCGGGTCTGTATGTAATTTTCTTTTTTAAATGAAATGAGAATACATGTTTTTAAGCAGTAAGTGGTGTTACGCTAGGACCAGACAACGTATTATTCTCCTCAGGTACTGAACCCTACTGCACCACTTACCTTTTTTAACAGTAGGCTGATTTTGGCAGAAAATGCTAAATTTTGGTCATTTCTGCCTTCACTTGAGCGTAAGCAATGAGTCTGGGTGCAGGCAGGCTGGAGTGGAAGAGCTGCGGGGAAACATAGGCTGATATACACCATCTTCTTGCCCTGGCCTTATGGGATACTCTTTTTAATATAGGAGCTAGACTATACCTCATTCCAGGGGTCTCTATTCCCCAAGGGGTTGACTTGTCTTATGGTTTATGCTTCATCTCTAGACCTGTCTCACCCCAGGCTTTCAACCAAAGCTTCACCCCTGCTAAAATGGAGTCCTTCCCCTTTTTTAGAATAGGGAACTAGGAAATACTCTGCAAATGCAGAGAGGTCCGGGGATCGGGGACATTACTCCCATTAGACTTCCTGCAGGGTAGGACAATATAATTCTTTCAATTCTATACAGAGCTTTTATCATTTATGCCTACCATATATATCCTTGTATGACACTCTGAATTGAACTTTATTGAACTGCTATTAAAAAATAGCAAATATCCTATCTTGTTTCATACATAGGCATTTCCCCAAGGGTTCCTTTCAATGCATGAAACACATCTGGATATTTGCCACCTTTGGTTCACCTTTAAGTTAATATTTAAAATGTTATAGAATGGACAATTCCAAGCAACTTTTCAATAGTTCTTTATTATTTATTTTCTATAGTTTCGTTTTTTAATCACTTGCCTTCTTCTTCAGACTCTTTCCAGCTTTCAAATGGGGACCAATGATTCCATCTAAAAAAACAAATGATCCGCAAGGCTACAAATTGTTATTGCTTCTTTTTATTGCTCATCTTTCTACTCAGGCCCTCTCCCAGGGGCGCTGCGCCAATGAGGCGAGCTGAGCCGCTCGTCTCAGGCGGCAGCGCCAGAGAGGATTCCAGGGGCGGCAAAAAGCCTCCTGCACCTTTAAGAGCCCGAATTTCCGGTTTTTAAACCGGAAATTCGGCTGCGCTATTGCGAGAGAGCGCAATTGCGCTCTCCGCAATCGTGTTCCTGCCTCCCCTCCCGACAGGTAAGTCGGTGCGGGGGGCGGCATTGCAGGAGCCGCCTCAGGCGGCTCCTTCCCCAGAAACGGCCCTACCCTCTCCTATTCATATTCCAGTTGCTAAATCAATGCATGGTTGCTAGGATAATTTGGACCCCAACAACCAGACTGCTGAAATTGCAAACTGGAGAATAAAAAGTTAAATAACTCAAAGACCACCAAAAAATGCAAACCGATTGCAAATTGTTTCAGAATGTCACTTTCTACAATTATACTAAAAGTTAGGTGAACAACCCCTTTAATGAAAGTCTGTCATTTTAAGTAACAACTGTGGTTGTTAAGAATTTGGTGTGTACTGACATTATATTATTTGCTGCTTTATCAAGTGTCTCCATAAGCTACAGATTCAGGGCAGCAGAGAAGGCTGTACAACGTAATATAATCAACTGATTATGGATATCTTTATTTTTACAGCACTACTTTTGTCGCACTGTGCATCAGAACAATTTTGATAGAACAGTCAGGCGTTGGTACAAAAATAAATACAAAGAAATACAAAGTACAGTTACATTAAAGCTTAAAAGGGTGATTCAACTTTAAGGTAACTTTATTATGTTATAGAATGGCCAATTCTAAGCAACTTTTCAATTGGTTTTAATTATTTGTTTTTTTATCGTTTTATAGTTGTTTGTCTTTTTCTTCTGATTCTTTGCAGTTTTCAAATGGGCGTCGCTGTCCCCTTCTAAAAATAAAATACTCTGTAAGGCTACAAATGTATTGTTATTGCTACTTTTTATTACTGATCCTTCTATTCAGACTCTTTCCTATTCATATTTCAGTCTCTTATTCAAATCAATGCATGGTTGCTATGGTAATTTGTGCCCTAGTTACCAGATTGCTTAAAATGAAAATTGAAGAGTATTTGAATAAAAAGCTAAATAACTCAAAAACCTTCAATAATAAAAAATAAAACCAATTGCAAATTGTCTCAGAATATCACTCTCTACATCATACTAAAAGTTATCTCAAAGGTAAACAACCCCTTTAAAGGGGAAGGAAACCCTTTTGCGCAAAACCCCTCCCCCCGGCCTACCCCCCCCCGGGCACATGCCCCTCACTTGTTAGTCACCCCTCCATGCAGGTCCTCTCTTGCCGAGTTCACGGGTGCCATCTTTGTCCGATCGCTCTTCTTCCTGTATTTGGCGGTGCATGCGCAGAAGTGCAAAGTTTAGATTTTTATGGGGAAAATAGTGTGAGCACAACCATAATTGCAGACATAAATTACCGCTTAAGTCCCCCTTTTTTCTTATTTCCAGTGATATTTCTTCTGGGGACTTTTGTTAGATTTGCAAACTTCCATCATAATTTTAGAGTGATTTGATATTCTTATACTGATAATTTATCATTTTACTTAGTGCTATTAGATTTTGTTTTCAATTTTAAATTAATATATGATATTTATTCAATTTGAATGGGGTTTTGTATATGCCTTCTTGCAAGCTTATGTCATTCGCAACCCTCTTCCTATTTGCTACTATGTGCCAAGTGTACTCAAATATCCTTTTTTGCTTAAATATATGTGATATTTCATGTGTTATCAGTGTGCTTCCTCAGCTTTTCCCAGACACACCCAAATGACTTATGATGAGTTAGGAGCAAACCACATGAGTCACTTGTTTGGAAGGGGATCATAGTGATAAAATATATTTTAAAAATTACTTGAATGGGAGAAGCCATTCAAGTTAAGACAGTTCTGGGGGGTGGGGGGGCTAGTGATGCATACTGGCCAATCCAATGGAACTGGCAGGTGAGCCGGGTTTGGGAAAAAGGCTGCTAATCTACATAGGGTTTGGGTTCGATGGATGTTGGTTGGACTGCAGTGTGCAGTAACTTTTAGCTGTGTTTTGCAACTGGTCTCCCTGTCTCTCTGCCAGTCATTGGTTGTATAATGTCATTCCATAAGTTTGTCATCTCTGATATATCCATAAAGGGTGGGTCAGGCACAGATAAGTCCCTTCTTAACATTGGCATGGGTTATGCCAAGGTTGAGAAAGGGCAGAATAAGACAGACATGGGACAGAAAATTCTCAGCCGAAAAATACAAAAAGATCTGGCCAAATTAGCTACAAGCAAACAATAGAGAGAGGGTTGATCAATGCACATTCCCTGGTCCCGTTTCATGAGTTATCCAGTATCTATGCAAGTGCATGTATTTACAAAAACAGGGTTTTTTATGTAAGTTATGATCATAAAATTGTCACCATACCACATCAAGGTAAACACCATATGGTGGTCCCTAACTATTTACCTCTGGTCATATATTACAAATGCTGGCACCTCCCTGCATGGTAGCATTTTTTGGGATAAGTGTCTCCTGATCTGGGCATTGGTTTTAGCCTGAGGGCTTAGTCCTCCCCCACCATTAGCTTTTAAAGGAGAGAGATTACCAGTTATGGTGCTTTACCAATGTTATGATCATAACTTTGCAAATAAAACCCCCTTTTTTTTTAAAATACATGCACCTGAATAGATACTGGGTTACTTATGAAACAGGGGACCAGGGAAAATTCTCATATTTACAACCGTCTTAGGGCTCTTACAGATGAGCGTTTTTACCTGCGCTCCCCTGCGTTCCGCTTTTTTTGCGTTCAGCCTCAGGGGAGCGCAGGGATAGACGCATTACACTCACACAGGCGCGTGTAGGCGCCAAACACAGGAAAAATGCAGCATGTTTTCTCAACCTGCGTTCGGCACCTACACGCGCCTGTGTGAGTACAGCGCCATTGGAAAAAATGTAATGCGTCTATCCCTGCGCTCCCCTGCGGCTGAATGCAGAAAACCGGAACGCAGGGGAGCGCAGGGGAGCGCAGGTAAAAACGCTCATCTGTAAGAGCCCTTAGAGTAGAATAAAAGTTTTTCAAAAAAATGTAGATTTAAAACAGTACCTTGTACTTGATCCAAACTAAGATATGATTAATTATTATTGGAAGCAAAACCAGCCTATTGGGTTTATTTAATGTTTAAATGTTTTTTTAGTAGATTTAAGGTAACAGAAAGATTCTTTATCCAGAAAACCCTAGGTCATGAGCATTCTGGATAACAGGCCCCAAGTGCTTTCATCAAAGCAGGCTCCCTGAAATTCTGTATCATTGTATTCTAGCCGCTACCTGCCTCCTGTTCTGAATCAATCACTGCCTATTGATGCAGGGGAAACCTGGAGCTACTGAAACCTCCATCATTAAGTGCAGCACGGGTGTTTAATCAGTGCTTGAATTGGTGTGAAAAAAGTAGCGTGGCATGTTAAAACAAGCCCCTCCCACAACCATAAGCCACACTCATTGATATAAAAAGACTCACTCACCAAAATCTGGTTTCACCCACTTTAAAGCAAAGTCATTTTGCTATTTCCTTTTTGGTATTTCCTTCTAACGCACAGTTTGGTGTCTAGTATGCATACATTTATGTATGTGACCTGTAGGGACCCCAAAATGAAAATTATGCATATGATTTTTCTTGGCTGCCAATTCAGCTTCTACAAACACATCTCTTTGCCTGTGTATTGTGTCATAACAACCCCATCATATTCTATATTACCCAAGATTATTTCATATATATATAATTCTGTCACTATTCCTTTATCTGCTGCTTTTTAATACCTTCATTTTCTCTTTTTGTTTCCCCTGTTTTCTTCTTCTCTCCTTTTCTCTATAACCCTCTCTGATGTCTCCACCTTCTTTATTTGTTTAACAGAACTAACACTTCTCTATCTTTTCTACTTCTCTCCCAGCAATCTTTTCTCTCCTTTTATCCTCTATATATTTAACTATATTATATTTTACCTCTGCATTTTATTTGCATGCAGAAGTGGAGAGGAGCAAAAAAAATGTTCCAGGATTCAAAACTCTTGCAGCCCCACTGAGGGGATGCTATTCCACATGAATTAAGAAGTAAAGGGATGGCATCCCAATTCCAGCACTGTGTGTAATGAATCAGGCACACATGTTACTCATAGTGATTGGCAATGATGTCAGCTGGACTGATACAAGTAACAACTTGAGCAATATTGCTTTAATTTTGATGCACCAACCACAACTGCATCAGATGCAATGCTTCCCTGATAACTGCAATGATGCTGGAATTCTCGGTGGAAAATGCTGCATTGTGGGGGGGGGGGGAAACATGGCGATTGCGCTCAAAATTGCACATTGCTTACTGCGCTTGTCCTTATTGCTCTCCAAGAACTCATCATGCTGAGAAGTACAGTATGCAAAAAGTGTTTTTTTTATTTTATATAACTTTTTGTTTGATTTTCAGTAAATGAATAACAATACAATTGGAGTATGGAGAACCAACAATGAAAAACACTCAACTATGTGGACAGCAGTAGAAAGAAAAACACTTTGAACAAGTTATAAATGATATCCAAACCATTTAAAAAAAAAAATATTTATATTTATTTCCTTGACAGAACATGAACAATTATAGAGTGTATACACAACCTACAAAAATAATCTGTAAAAGGAGGGGGTGATGTGAGACTCCCAGTACACTCAAGCCAAGTTTTCCCGGGGGAGCGACAGGTCAGTAGGATGTAAGTTTGACATCCATGATACATAAGATACACAGGAACTAAAACTATATATTTCATATGCAGAAAAATAGATTTATTTTGCACTGTGCTTCTTGCACTGACCTTACACACGCAAGATAATTTGGTATTTCTTCTGCTAGTAAACACGGCTAAAGGCTACAGAAGGCTTGGGAGGAGTCACTCTTGTGTCATTTTCTATTAGAAAAGGGAAGGAAGTTTATCGAGAAAACATTTCAATGGCTTCCACTTGCCCTAGGACATTTCTAATCCTGACGGCTGAGTGATAAACACTATTTCAGAGTTCTGATTATAAACAGGAAATAGTTTAGAAATACTAAAAATAATGTCAGATAAGAGCTATTGTCTGCGTCCCCATCACTTCCTCATTCATTCTTGATGGTGTAACTCTCGACTCTATGTTTCTCTGGTCCTATGGTCCTACATGTTGTCAGAACTATGGACCCAAAAAAGGAAAGAACAATGCCCCTTAGTGCTTTTGCTTACAGCTCCTGGCATTCTCTGAACAGCTGTGTTGGGACATAGTAAACCAATAGTACGCCAACCTGCAACACCCCAGTTGCTGCTGTTCTGCTGCTCCCACCATACCCTAGTGGGCAGCATTTAACAGAGCACTACAGCTAGTTTCACCCCCTATGCTCCATACAGGAACAAGGTAGAGTAGCCCACTCTACTACTGACCATACAAAAGCTAATATGGGTGGCATCAAATATAAAGATAGTCCAGGCTAACAATGTTGTGATGCAGAGCACTGTGGCACTCTATGCAAGTGTGCATACACATTAAGGCCCCTCGGGAATCCTGTTAAATATTCAGATCACATAACCAGTGGCATAAATACCTGGTAGTAAGGAGTTTGATTGTACCTGACCCCCCTATCTGGCCCAGTAGTGGTGGCCTTTACATGGTGTTGGAGTTCCCAGATCACTTCTTCCATTTAATGTATTCCTTATGTAATTTCTCAAGTGGAAAGCCTTCTATTGAAAGCTCTAACACCGATTTTACCCTGATTCCCTGTGGCTAAGCAACTTGGGGGTTCTATTCTATAACTATCTCACTTGGGGTAGATGACTGGAGAATATGGTGATGGTCATATCACTAATGTTTTTCACTGGTAAGTAAATCGTCATGCCACTCTATTGCAATAATATATTTAGCCCTCAATTAAAACAATATTTTGGTGAGCTGGTTTTATTTCCATATATAAAGGACATGACATTTTTATCTGATGACTATTTTTAAGGGCACTGGGAAAGTTTATCCGAGATGATATTTGCTCAGCGTAGAGCCTTAATCCCACTAGAAAAGTCTAAATAGAATTGATTGTGGTAAATTCCATGTTTATTTTAAGAAAATAAACAACATTCAGTCAAATGGGCATTTAGTGTTTGCAGCACTTTCTCGGCAGTAACAGAAACTGGAAGCAGGATAAACCATTTTAATGGGTAAAAAATACAAACAATAGGGTTGCAACATGGGCAGTAAAAATGGTGCTTAATGCTAGTGTTATTAACAGGGACAACAGAGATAGGAAGGATTTTATTTGTTTAGACCATGTCACACTAGGAGTTTTCTCCACTGGCGTATCAGGATGATGAAAATTGTTGATATTTTGGTAGATAATCAGGAGCCAGTGAGACAAGTTGAGAAATTTGCCCCAAGACATAGTACCCCACTGTTTACCAGGGGAGGCAAAAATGCAGCTCCTAATATCTTTAAGAGCCTTGGGCAGTAGTGATGGAAAACCCGACCCGGACCCGGCCTCCCTCCACCCGCGCCTGCCCGCGCCTGACTTCCAGATTCCTTTTATAGACCCGTGCTGATGATGTCACAAAGGGGGCGGGTGAGCAGGAGCGTGGTTATAAAACTGGAACCCGGAAGTCGGCAGTGTAAGGTGGCAGGCAGGGAGAGCAGGAGGAAGAGCTCGACACGGACCCGCCAGCCACCCGCAAATGGGGGTGCGAGGTTGGCCCAAATCCGACCAACCCACGGGTATCGGGCTGGCCCACACATCACTATTAGCAGCAAATGGTCCAGGATTTTCCCTGTAGATAATATGTCGTTTTCCAGAAAGTTGACATTTGCCACTGAGAATTGTACCAAGGCATAATTCCAGGTTAGTTAATCTGATGAGTCAGTAATTTGGCTCTCCATTATGATACTGTTGTCCACCTTTAAGTTAACTTTTAGGGCTCTTACTGACGAGTGTTTTTACCTGCGCTCCCCTGCGTTCCGTTTTTCTGCGTTCAGCCGCAGGGGAGCGCAGGAATAGACGCATTACATTTTTTCCAATGGGGCTGTACTCACACAGGCGCATGTAGGCGCTGAACGCAGGAAAAATGCAGCATGTTGCGTCTTAACCTGCGTTTGGCGCAGACACACGCCTGTGTGAGTACAGCCCCATTGGAAAAAATGTAATGCGTCTATTCCTGCGCTCCCCTGCGGCTGAACGCAGAAAAACGGAACGCAGGGGAGCGCAGGTAAAAACGCTCGTCAGTAAGAGCCCTTAGTATGATGTAGAGATTGATATTCTAAGACAATTTGTGATTGGTTTTCATTTTTAGTATAATTTCTGATATTTTAAGTATTTCGCTTTTATTAGCAGCTTTCCGGTTTGCAATTTCAGCAATCTTGTTGCTAGGGTCCAAATTACCGTTGGTTAAGCATTGATATGAATGAAAGACTGGAATATGAATAGGGCATGGTCTGAATAGAAAGATGAGTAATAAAAAGTAGAAATAACAATAAACATGTAGCGTTACAGAGCATTTGTTTTGTAGTTGGGGTCAGTGACTCTTCTTTGACAGCTGGAAAGAAGAAGAAGAAACCATAAAAAATAAACAATGAAGACCAATTGAAATTTTGCTTAGAAATGGCCATTCTATAACATATTGAAAGTTAACTTACAGTTGTACCAATCAGGGTCGGACTGGCCCGGCGGGAAGCCGGGAAAAAAAACGGTGGGCC
The DNA here is from genome assembly GCF_017654675.1 of Xenopus laevis. Classification (NCBI taxonomy): domain Eukaryota; kingdom Metazoa; phylum Chordata; class Amphibia; order Anura; family Pipidae; genus Xenopus; species Xenopus laevis. The sequence goes on from NC_054373.1 coordinate 46,690,652, forward strand.
CCAACCCATCATGGGCCCCCGCCAGGCCAGACCCCCGATCGTGGTATAAAAAAGGGCATTAACTCAAAAGATGAAGTTTTAATTTTGCCTCTTTATAGCTTCCTGGTACGGCCTCACCTTGAGTATGCAGTGCAGTTTTGGGCTCCAGTCCTTAAGATAGCTAATAATGAACTGAAGGGAGTACAGAGATGTTCAAGTAAACTGGTAAAAGGGTTAGAGGATTTAAACTAAGTACATTGTCAAGAATGGGGTTGTTTTCTCTGAAATTTATATATAATAATACTGTAAATGATATAGTAAATGGTTCTTGTGATGGCAGTGGTTATATTTGGTACATAGTGATGTCATTTGTGTCACATGGCTGCTTCAAACGTATATATAATAACAAATAATGTACCTGCTATTGTAAAATATGAGGATATAATAAGTCACCTCAGAGTTTTATGACCTGTATAAAAAGACAGCCTTCAGCCTAGGGTATTTAGATACTATGACTGCTATATAACATTAAGGGGCAGATTTATCAAGGGTCGAAGTAAAAAAATCAAATTTAAAAATTAGATTTTTGATCTATTGTTAGTGTACTTCGACTATTAAATAGTCCAAAATTCTATTTGAATATCGAAATGTGCTGTTTCTTTAAAACTTCAACTTCAACCATTTGCCATCTAAAACCTGCCGAATTGCTGTTTTAGCCTATGGGGAACCTCGTGGAACCTATATGGAGTCATTTGGTGGACTTTTATTTTTTTTGGGGCAAATACTTCGCTTCTAATTCGATCAAATGCACTAAACTTTGATTCAAACGATTTGAATACAGCCTATTCACCCGAAGTTAAAAACTTCGATTTTTTTTGTTATATATAAATTTCGTTTTTATTCGAATTTCGAAGTTATGGGAATTCAAAAAAACTGCCCCTAGTTTTTCCTTCTTATAAAATCACACAGTATACAATGATATGCATATTACTGCAGCAACTGGAAAACAGGAAGCCTGGCTATCAGAAATATATATTAGGACTTGACTGGAATCCAAGCACATTAGGCTAAACATGCGGTGATGGGAGACAGAAGATAAAATAACTACTGTTGTATGCAGGGCAGCAAACTGAATCCAAACAAGCCTTTTATCTTGTAAAATAGTTGTACCTCACTTGTAGTTAGAACTAACTAATGCTATTCCTGTAACTATATTTTACAGTTTGTGGGCACAAAGTTAATTCTTATACCTATGAAACGTGTGCAGAAAAAGCAGCTTTTCATAGAATGTCACTCACATATATGTACTGTATTTGCATGTGATTGCATCACATACTAGAAATGTGAAGTGTACCTTAGCCAAGTTCACTAAAGTAGAAAGTGTTGTGTAGAAAGCAATAGGGTGTATTGATGCCCAGAATTTCAGGCTGCAAATGAAAGGTCATGTAAAAACTGGTGAGTAAGGCATTTTGACGTATCATAAAGGGTGAAATAAATCAAGGCAGAAATGTATATTCTGAAATACTTTCAAATGCTCATTGCCAAGAAAAAGAGTCTCATATTAGAAGACAAAAATCCACAAGGGAATTTTTTCTGTTTTGTTGTTTGTAAAGCAAAAAATAACTCTCAAAGGGGTGGGTCACCTTTATGTTAATTTTTAGTATGTTATAGAATGATCAATTCCAATAAACTTTTAATTGGTCTTTATTATTAATTTTTCCTATTTTTTAATTATTTGTTTTCTTCTTCTGACTCTTTCCAGCTTTCAACTGGGGGTCACTGACCCATCTAAAAAACAAATGCTCTCTAAGGCTACAAATGTATTGTTATTGCAACTTTTTATTTCTCATCTTTCCATTCAGGTCCTCTCCTATTCATATTTTGGGCCCTAGCAACCAGATTGCTGAAATTGCAAAATGGAGAGCTGCAAATTAAAAAGCTAAAAAAACACAAATAATAAAAAATGAAAACCAATTATAGAATATCAATCTCTACGTCATATTGTTAGCTCAAAGGTGAACAACCCCTTTAACTAACAACAATATCTCTATGTGCATGGTCATCTTAAGACAAAGAGGCAATAGGGGGGTCATCTTTTTTTGTGGTCTGTCTATAATCACTTGCTAAAACTGGTAGGGTCCCCTATACTGCCTATGGCTAGATAGTTTCACTATGCTTCACTGAGCTAACAGGAATGGGAGGCACAGTGAAGGCATGAAAGGGAAAAGTGACATGATGTTTCATGTTTGTGCATTAATTAATTAAACATATATGCCATATAAAGTTATTTAAGTTTCCACCAGGTCAAGAGTGCAGTATTCAGAGTTCATGAAGGAGGAGGGTCTTCCCATTTGTGCAGGAATGTTTTCCTTGCTTAAAATAATAGAAAGAAAGGCTTTCTCACTCTTTGAGACAGTTATCAACATGGCCTTGAATGCATATCTCAACCAAGACTGAAGGAAAAACCTTGAATGCAGATTTCAGCATCTGAGACAGAAGAAAAGTTCAGTGTTGATGCATTAAAGTTGTTCACATATACTGCATTTTTTAATTAGGTAGGCACTCCCAGAGCACATGCAATAAAGCACTGCTTATCTTGTCGGCACTATATAAATAAATGATGATGATGATGCAAGACGGTGCCAAATGAGGTCTTAAACCTTGTGCACCCATAAAGAAAAGTTGGTGGTGCAGAGAATGGCAGCACTGGTGAATGGGGAAGTTGTCTACGGAAGTTGTTTCGTCTATAAGACAGGTAGCTGTACAGAAAATGAAGCTCAAGCTCTGCTTTGAGGACTTCTGACCAATATATCCTCACTCTACTGTACCACAGATAACGTGGTTTATACATTAGCATCCTCTTTAATATATTTCTATTTATGTGTATAGACAAAATTACTAGTGCCTATTTCCTCAACCACTTAAATGAACTTTTCAACTTAGAGAAACTTGAAAAACTATATGCACTAGGGCTAATATTCAATACATGTGGAGTTATGCCAGCAAGTTTTCTGTATTCCATGTAGTTTGACCTTTGAGGAATGTTCATTATAGTGAGCTAGGGAATAAATGAGCGCCTTGGGAGAACCTTGACATTCTGAGGAACCAAGTTTGACCTCCTGGAAAATGCTTTCGAACTTTCATTGTTGTCAGCATTCTCACCTTGGCTTTGTATAAACATATAATTCCGGATTTACCACTTAAAATAACGTTCTGTGAGCAATGAGCTTTCCAGTGCTTCCTTAACTTCCTTAAAATCAAGTCGTTTTAGTACAGAACTTGCATTCTTTGTGCAGACTGAGACTGGTACATGCTAAGATCTGAAGATCTGTGCTACTGTTAAGGCGGCCGGTCAGTTTCTGGAGAGCCCCACTCTTGGCTATTGCACCTCCATTCATGAGCAGATGGAGCTCAAGATTGAATGTATTCCCACAGGAGAGATCATTCGTGTGGCCTATCAGGATGGGGAATTTGTGTTTGCAAACTGGAAGAATGTAAGTTTATGTTTTTCTACCTACTGTATTGTTCGTGGGCTGCTAGAAAGCCAGAGGAAGTCAAAATAAACATTATTTGCCGGATCAGAATTAGTAAACCTATCGTTAATGCTAAAGAACCGCACCATAAAAAGATATAATGAAGTAACCTACAGAACATATAAAAAATAGAAATATTTCTAATCCTTGTTCATTTTAATGTGCACATTAGGGGTGGGGCATCTTTCAGCTTAATATGTTCTAAATATGTGCCACTACTCACTGCTAAGTTGCTTGGTATCCATGAGGCAAATGTCTTGACTGAACCCAACATTGTGACTGTTTTGTTGATTAGCCAAAAAGTTAACTATAATAGAGCAGCCCATTGTCCCGAGTTACTGAAGCCTGAACTGGCATCCCTGCTGAACGGACTGTTACCTAAACAAATCTGCTGCATTTAGGTATTGTTGTGAGTTTACATAAGGGGCGATAAATATCTAGACCTGCCCCTGTAGTCACAAAAGACTAATGTCAGGTTGTGGGGTATTGTTGTTCTTATTATAACTGTTAGCATTGCATAGAATGAAAGTTACCCTTATCACATGCAAAATATTTGCCATTGTAAGCTATAGTGTCATTTATGTGTCCACTCTTTCTTGTCTCCATACATGACAAGCCGTGCTAGGACAGACAAGATACCACAGAATACACGGAATAGAGTTACAGTTAACTTCCACTGAAAATGTATCTGAATTATCTTAGCAAACAGGCTGCATTGTGCAGAGATACAGTAACAAGGTGCTGGGGCTTAATGAGGGTTGGCCAAGGTGCACTCAAAGTATAAAAGTACTAGATTGGTGTTTCTGCATTAAGAGAAGGTGGCAAAAATCTTGTTATTCTATTTTACTTTTCCTTAATTTATTATTGAAGATCAACAATATATATAACTGTCCTTAAACAGTTATATATAATGAATATTGTGCTGTCTACTTTCAGTAGTCTGTCCACATTTCTAAAGAGCTGGCAGTATTATTTTGAATGACATTTCATTGAGATATCAGACATGACATTGTCAAAGACGTTGAGGCAGTAAATCTTTGGGCGTTGTTCTGGCAAACCGGCAAACACAGGGAGCATCCTGTTTAACAGGAAGTGGATCACTGTCTAGGGAACGGTCAGGTCAAAGTACAGGAGGCTGTCACCCTTGCTTTTGATTGTCTTTATTCTATTCAGCGGCGCAGGAATTCAAGAATGTCAGATAGCTTTAAAACAAGAAAAAGTTGTCACTTTGTAATAAGAACGGGATTTACTAATGTACACACAAATATATCAAATGGAAAGGTGTTATTTTTTGCTTGTTTTATAAATGTCCCTGAATTTCTTTAGCATTGGCAGATATTTATTACAACTGCCTCATATAAAATCAATGGTATAATGACCTAGGAATAGTGGAGTCACACCATTTTCTTACAAGATATCCCATCAGTTGATATTCCGGGTGTAAGTGTATTTGTAGGCATCTCCTGCTGCTTTGCGGATATATCACGTGTGCATGCAGCTCTCTGTGTCTCTCAGCTGACCCTTCATTGTTGTACCAGAGGTTACAGGTCTCCAAGCTAACACTGTCAGGCCCGGACTGGCAATCTGTGGGTTCTGGCAAATGCCAGAGGGGCCGCTATAAGGTGCCATAGAAAGTCAGTATTTAGTGGGCTGGTGGGGGCTGTTTGGGCCTCTGTGTGGGCTGAGTGGGCCTCTGTGTACCTGAAATGCCAGGGCCTATTTTAATTCTCAGTCCAGGCCACACATATGCACTTCACATGTCTTTACAATATGGGCGTTAGTTATTTGTAACAAGAACTTTATTTCTGAAGAGTCTTCAGAAAAAGAGGTACCTCACTTAGGGTTCAATACATTATAGGATTACTACATTTTGACTGAGGGCACAAGGATCCAGCCCCACCATCAGGCCCACCATCTGGATGGTGAACTGTTGTCCGGGGCCCAGTCAAATTCTGATGTGAAGAGTTGCCTGGCCACTGAGCACAAAGTACATTGCGTAACTTACATGATGCAGAGAGTGACATTCTGAGACAATTTGTAATTGTCATGCACTTATTTAAATAAGAAACTGTGATATGAATAGGAGAGGGCCTGAATAGAAAGATGAGTAATAACAATAGCAATAACAATACATTTGTAGGCTTACAGAGCATCTGTTTTTTTAGATGGGGTCAGTGACCCCCATTTGAAAGCTGTAAAGAGACAGAAGAAGAAGGCAAATATTTAAAACCTATACAAAATAAATAATGAATACCAATTGAAACATTGCTAGGAATAGGCCATTCTATAACATACTAAAAGTTAACTTAAAGGTGAACCACCCCTTTAAGTTATGCTAGCCTACTATACAAAAGTTAAAAATACAAGGCATTTTGAGCAAGCTATCCCTGGCTTCATAAATGATGAAATCTGTCTTATTATTCACATAAATAAAATATAGTCCAATATTAGCAATGACAATACATTTGTAGCCTTACAGAGCATTTGTTTTTTAGACGGGTGATCCCCCATTTGAAAGCTAGAAAGAGTCAGAAGAAAAAGAAGCAAATAATTAAATAAACTATAACAAGCAAATAATGAAACCCATTTGAAAAGTTGCTTGGCATTGGCCATTCTACAAGATGCTAAAAGTTAACTTTAAAAGTAGCAATAACAATACATTTGTAGCTTTACAGAGCATTTGTTTAGATGGGGTCAGTAACCCCCATTTGAAAGCTGGAAAGAGTAAGATTATAAAACTATAAAAAAAAAAAAAAATAGTGAAGACCGATTAAACAATTGCTAAGATGGTCATTCTATAACATGCTAAACTTTAAGTTAAAGGTGAACCACCTCTTTAAGTCTAAGGTTAATGATACACGGCTGGGGTTCCACTCTCACCCACTTTTGTGTGTATCTGCACTGACAGGCACAGTATCGACCTGTGTGCAGACTCATGGAAAGGATTTTGGTGTGAAGGTTATTATCTTTAAAATGGGATATGTTAAAGTGGACCTGTCACCCAGACATAAAAAGCTGTATAATAAAAGTCCTTTTCAAATTAAACATGAAATCCAAATTCTTTTTTTTATTTAAGTGTTCATAACTGTTGTTAACTCATGTAAAAATCTCAGCTGTCAATCAAATATTGCCTGCCCCGCATAGAGGCGGGGCAGATAATTACTTTTACTTTCCATTCAGCACTTCCTAGATGTCACTGCTCTCCACATATTCCCCCAGTTCTCTTAACCATTTAATTGTGTAGCCAAGGCATGGGGATGGACATCAGGTCCCCCATTCTGGTGCACAAACAAGATTCTGAGATGATGCAAGGCTTGCCTTAATAATAGGGATGCACCGAATCCACTATTTTGGATTCGGCCAAACCCCCAAATCCATTGCGAAAGATTCGGCCAAATACTGAACCAAATTTGCATATGCAAATTAGGGGTGGGGTAGAGGAAAACATTTTTTACTTCCGTGTTTTGTGACAAAAAGTCACGTGATTTCAGTCCCCGCTCCTAATTTACATATGCAAATTAGGATTCAGATTCGGTTCGGCCTGCCAGAAGGATTTGGCCGAATCTGAATCCTGCTGAAAAAGGCTGAATCCTGGCCAAATCCTGAACTGAATCCTGGATTCAGTGCATCCCTACTTAACAGTGTCCACAAAACGGCTCCTGCCTACTTGCTATAATTATGAGTTCCCAGACTGATGGAAACCTGATTCAAATAATTTATACAGTGTAATTAAAGTTGACTAAAATGATAAAATAGGATTTTGAATAATTGTTTTGGGTGACGGGACCCCTTTAAGTTTACATAAAACCTGCCTAAATGCCAGTTGATCCAGAGGAAGGCAAAAAACCCATTTGAAGCCTCCCCAATTTGCCTTAATTCCTTCCTGACTCCAATATGACAATCGGACCAGTCCCTGGATCAACTTGTACTATGAGCTATCTTCCATAAACCTGTATTCCTTCACTTGCTAAAAAGCCATCCAACCCCTTCTTAAAGCTATCTAATGTATCAGCCAATACAACTGATTCAGGGAGAGAATTCCACGTCTTCACTGCTCTCACTATAAAAAACCTCTTCCGAATATTTAGGCGGAACCTCTTTTCTTCTAATCGGAATGGGTGACCTTATGTCAGCTGGAAAGACCTACTGGTAAATAAAGCATTAGAAAGATTATTATATGATCCCCTTATATATTTACACATAGTTATCAGATCACCCCTTAAGCGCCTCTTCTCCAGCATGAACATCCCCAATTTGGCCAGTCTTTTCTCATAGCTAAGATTTTCCATACCTTTTACCAGCTTAGTTGCCCTTATCTGTACCCTCTCTAATTCAATAATGTCCTGTTTGAGTGATGGAGACCAAAACTGTACAGCATTTTCAAGATGGGGCCTTACCAGTGCTCTATACAGTGGAAGAATGACCCCCTCCTCCCGTGAATCAATGCCCCTATTAATACAGCTCAAGACCTTATTTGCCCTTGATGCTGCTGACTGGTATTGTTTGCTACAGCCAAGTTTATCATCTGCAAGGACTCCAAGGTCCTTTTCCATAATGGATTTGCCCAGGGCCGGGCCAAGGGGTAGGCAGAGTAGGCACGTGCCTAGGGCACAAAGCTGGGGGGCGCCAGGCACGTACCTCCTCTGTCGCCTACCCCCAGTCCGGTCCCCTCTGTGCCCGACTCTTTTTACTTCTCTTTGCGCTCCGGCGCAAGCGTGCAAAAGCAGTCTCGCGTCATTTTGCGCATGCGCATGTTCACGACGATTTGCGCATGCGCAGTAGTGAAAAAAAAGTAAAAACAGTCTTTGCACATGTGCACGAAAGCGCCACTGTGCGCATGCGCAGGAGCGCTAAGCCGGTGCGCATCCGACGGCTTGCCTTGTGCGCCTGTGCGGCCCGGCCCTGGATTTGCCTAGTGCAGTCCCATTAAGGGTATAAGTGGCTTGGATATTCTTACATCCCAGGTGCATGACTTTACATTTATCAACATTGCATCTCATTTGCCACTTAGCTGCCCAGATTGCCAGTTTATCAAGATCATGTTGCAAGGATGCCACATCCTGGATGGAATTAATTGGGCTGGATAGTTTTGTGTCATCTGCAAACACTGATACATTACTTACAACACCCTCCCCTAAGTCATTAATGAACAAGTTAAAGTATATGTTCTTGGTGCATCAGTGTCACAGTATTTAGTACAAAGTATGTCAGTGACTTGTTGTGTACATGTCGTTAAGCAATTGTCTGCTGTTCTCCCCTCACAGAAGTGTCTATTCAGCCCACTGCTCTGCCTCCCGGGGGCGTTCGGCGTGTGGCAAATGCAAATCGTTCTGCGTTTTGTCTAACTGTGTGCGACTCGACTTGCAGGTTTGTTACAGCTAGGGATTGTGCCGAGCACATTGTTTATTCCCAAATACTTGTATGGCAATGAATGCGCGCTCGGCCTACAACCATGTCATCCCACTAGAACAGTTTTGCGCGTTATATCACGGTACACTACAGTTCCCAGAATTCCCATTGCAAGGCATAACATTGCAAGCCTGGCTGGGAACTGTAGTCCAGTAAGAAGAGGAGAGTCACAGGTGGAAGATACCATGCTGCGTCCTGTCAATATCTGACAACGGGAGGCGGCGGCTTCAAGGCGAGGTCCGCCCACTGCAAGCTTTATCACATTTGTATTGCGCATGCGCTGTATCAAGAGGCCGGAGGTGCTGAGGAGTTGAGTGCTGTGAGACTGTTGGAGCTGCACATCAACTTTTACTCAGGTGAGGTACCGGGCGGCAGGGTGAGGATATTGGTGGTTCTGGGTGATGGTTGTTTCATGTCTGCGGCGAGAAAGTTATAGAAATACAGCAGGAAAGAGACTGGCAAGTGGCAGCCAAGGGGAACGAATGATAGAGGGAGGGAGACTGGAGAATACTTTGTTAGAGGTGTGTTGTGAGGAGAGCTCGGGACTGACGCATGGACTACAGCGAGCTGGACAGATGGACTCACAGGAGTGTATGAGAGAGAGCATGGGGGAAAGACAGGAGAGTATGAGAGAGAGAGCATGGAGGAAAGACAGGAGAGTATGAGAGAGAGCATGGGGGAAAGACAGGAGAGTATGAGAGAGAGCATGGGGGGAAAGACAGGAGAGTATGAGAGAGAGAGCATGGAGGAAAGACAGGAGAGTATGAGAGAGAGCATGGGGGGAAAGACAGGAGAGTATGAGAGAGAGAGCATGGGGGGAAAGACAGGAGAGTATGAGAGAGAGCATGGGGGGAAAGACAGGAGAGTATGAGAGAGAGCATGGGGGGAAAGACAGGAGAGTATGAGAGAGAGCATGGGGGGAAAGACAGGAGAGTATGAGAGAGAGCGTGGGAGGAAAGACAGGAGAGTATGAGAGAGAGCGTGGGAGGAAAGACAGGAGAGTATGAGAGAGACACTTAGGACAACAGGGCAGATTTGCTAGGGCAAAGTGGCTAAAGCTGACGAAAATTCACCAGCGTGACGTCATTCAGGCACTAAGTTGATTTACCAACGGGCACAGGCGTAACTTCGCTAGCGAAAGAGACAGACGCTAGCGAATTTTTGCTCTGGTGAATGTACTTAACTCCGCAATTTCACGAAGATGCGGATTTTACTGAACGCTGCCCGTCTCGGCAGACTTGCCTTCTCCAGCTCAGACCAGGCGAAGTGCAATGGAGTGCATAGGACTTCTCAATTTTTAGTAGAAAAATTTTCTAAGTCCCAAAAAACACTGGCATCTTTTCCTTTTTTCAGAGTGATAGCCTGCAAAGGTCTGAAACTTTTTTTTTGGGTAATCTGGTTCCCCCATACATTTTTTAACATATGGAACATAAACTATACACTGGGCTCATGTGTAGGGCATTATAACAACTCTATTTTATTTATTAAGCTTCCCTGGACTTGTGTAATGTAATTTGCTGCAACATAAACATCCATGTAACTCTCATTTCCAGCTGTATGCAAATTAGGCAACACTAGCGCATCTTCGCTTTGATTGCCGAAGTAATGCTAGCAATAATTCACCAGCCTGGACGCAACTTCGCATTTTTTTGAATTAGCATTGTCCTAGCAAATTTACGCCTGGCGAAGTGTTGCAATGGCTGTGAGGCCGTCGCTGGCCAATTTGTCGCCAGTTAGGGAATTTGCCCCAATGTTTCTCTGTCTTTTTTTGTTGGGAGTTCTCTGCCCTCTTACATAATGAAGTGACTAATAATCATGCTGGGAAATGTAGTCCAGGCGCAGTAGCACTTCAAGGTAAAGGTGTGTGCAGAAAAGGAATAATGGCTTAATGATGTTGGACAGATGTCAAGGGAGTATAATAAATTATGGGTGTTCTCTAAGCAAATAGAGGCAACTATGGGAAAGGGATATCACATTACAGGTGGGGAACATCTGTAGTAATGATGTAGGGCAGTCCATTGTGGCCCATCTGTTGTTATTGCATTAAGCACCAACATACAGTGATATCTAGGTAGGCTTGAGCTGGGACATCTTTATGTTAGGTTCTCAATGAAATCTGTTCTGTGCTTTCTAAGGCTCAGGGCACAAACTTGAATAATCTGCTGGTGGAAATGCCTGTCGCTGCCTGCCTTTGAATTTAATGACAAACTGCCTATGGGCAGCAGTGAATGACCAAAATCTACCCGTGGGACTAGAATGTGGTGGCTAATCACTGGCAGTGACAGACCAACTGCAGATTGTATGGGCATTTCTGTGCTGGTGGTAAAAAGGTACTGAGTTCCATTGGTTATGTTCTAAATTGAGGGCATCTGTGAGTAGAGAAGGCACTGGTGGTCTCAGGTTAAATATACTATTCATGTAACAGGTCAGGTTTCCTCCAGATCTTTTTATTAGGTTTAGGGCTCTTGCACATGGGCATTCCCCTGCCGTGGATTTTTTTTTGCATTCCACAGGAGGGGCATTGCAATGCACACTCCCACACACACAGCCTTAGTCAATTGGCTTGCAAAATTGTTTTTAAATCAGAAGCGCAAAGAATGTAAACGGCCAGGCATGTACTGCAATAACAGCAGTTATATTATATACAACCAACCATTGAAAATGGTTATTATATAATGCAAAGTTGCTTTGACTTACATTTTCTTTAACTAAGCGAAAAATCTATATCTTTTAATATTGCGTGGAGGGATAATTTGATATTTATATGGGGTTGATATATATTAGGCCTGTCCTGTAAAAAAATCTAGATGTCATAAGGAGTATGTATGTGCTGGAGTAAGAAGAGCAAAAAGCAATGTTGTACGAAAGAAACTTACTTCATTTGAATGTTTATCCTTGCAAGGATGGACTGTACTGTACACATTTTTTTTCTTTTTAATTTAAATAAAGGCTAAAGTCACACTAGGCTGTTTCTCTGCATGTGGAGTAAAGCAGATGGAGAAACAGTCTTTTGGAGCACATTCAAACCAATTTGCTCTGTGTGTTAAGTTCTCTGACAGGTGCTGGATCAGCCTATGTGCATACACAACAAGTTTTGGTGAGAAATTTAATACCTTTGCATTTTTGTCTAGAAATCTACTCTGTGTGTGCATACAGGCCTGTCAGTGCACTCAGCACAGGGTGTGGATTCACTTCAATCTGCTGTTTCTCCACCTGTATTAAACTGCTAGTTCTGCTGCAGCAGTGGCAGACAGGGAGGTTTCCGGGCACCTGTGACTTTTAGTAGCACAAGAGGTGAGACCAACATGCCCAAAATTGCCCCATTTACCTCTGTGGCAATAGCCTGTAGAAGTGAATGGGGCAAACATTCTGAGCTACTGGAAATTTCCCCGTATAGTCCATATTTTAGAAGTGCTGCATTATCAAGCAATTTTTAATAATGTCGGCAGCAGCAGTCTTAATGGACAGGTGGGAAATATGTTTTTCTTATGCATATAAGAAATGAGATACTGTGTATGAAGGCTGCAACTGCTTTCAATGGAATGTCCCCAGTGCCTATTGTATGAACTTCTTGGACAGACTTGTGAGCTAAGCATGGTATGAATTCAGACTTGGGCCTGTGTGTGCCTCTGCTGTTATTTTGATTTCCAGAAATAGTTCTGCAGCTGTGCCTGTCCCCAGCTGCTCGGTTATGAAAGGGAGTGTGGGGGGGTGGAATGTAATAGCAGTAGCTTTACACAGCAAGTCACACGTGTGCTCCTTTCAAGAATGTATAATCGTGTTACAGTGCTCCCAGTCCTTATAACAGGATGGCCTCTGCGGTATAGTCAAAATAAAACAAATGCACTTTTTATATTTTGTCCTATGTATTTTATCAGTTTGTGTCCAGTGCTTTGGCCGCATTTCTTACATTCCAAATTGGTACAACACCGCAACTTCTGGAGCAACCAGCACTATGGTACAATCCTATTTTATTTCAAAGTTCTTTGCTATTTAGCTGACATGGTATGTGTTTGCAGACACACCTTAAAGGGGTTGTTCACCTTCCAAACACTTTTTTCAGTTCAGTTGTTTTCAGATTGTTTCCCAAAAATAAAGACTTTTTAAAGTTACTTTTTATTTTTTACTGTTTTTCCAAAATTTAAAGTTGAATGTTTCTGTCTCTGGTGTTTCAAAAGTCTGACAGCTCAGTAATTCTGGAACAGACTCTAAACTGTTAAAATTTTGCAACATTTAGTTGATACATTTCTCAGCAGCATCTCTGGAGTATTAGCAACTATTGTATCAATTCTAAGGGTATGTTACATTATAAAATAGAAAATAAATAAACACATAGAAAATAGAAAGTAATTGGAAAAATCGTTATTTCTGGTGCTGCATCTGAAAGCAACTAGTTGTTTAAAGGTGAACAACCCCTTTAAAGTGGTAATTTACCTTGATATTAATGTAGCATTCTATGTTGATTTGCAGCTTGACTTTAGTTGATTTTTTTTTTTATTCTTGTTGTTTTCATAAGTTAGCTTTTTTTTTTTTTTTTTTTTTTTTTACTCCAGATCTTCAGTTTAGATTTAAAAATTTTCTTGTAAGGGTATTATTTAAACTAGTAACCAGGCATTAGTTTGGTTAGTAGAGTAAAAGATGGATGGCAGAGAGTCTAAACTGAAACATAAGCATTTGAAGTATTTTTATTGCCAAACTGTCAAGGTCAGCTATCCACTAATGAGGTGGGTTTCCTCTCCTGCTGTGACTGACATAGACAGAGCACATAATACAGTATAGCATGCTGTTTGCATATCCAACAGGGCCCTTTTATTAAATGGTCTCTTATCCACTAGATAGATTTGATGTAGAAGGGAGGTGAATGCAGCACCGGAGCTGCTTGTCAGCAACTTGCAGCTTGTTGCATGATCACACAGCTCTTTATCTCCGTCTCATCTGCTAATATAAATTATTGATTTGTTCTACAATATAGCTGCTTATGCTTTTTATGTAATAAAACTGGATACCATCTGTGAAACATGTAAATATGTTTTACTGCTGCCCATCCCATTTGCATGAGCTCTCTTGCATCCAGTATGCTTTCTGTTACTCCATACTGGTATATATTTTGTGCCTTTCCATACAAATTGTATAGGTAAATATATCTATATGCACTGAATATCCTTGGTGAACTTGGTGACCTTTGTCAATGCAAAGTAACTTGTCTGTGAATGACAAAACCAGAATAGCTGTGTACAATAAAACTTTCACAATTTTTAGCTAGCTGTACTTCCAGGACATTTTGCACCACCCTAAATTCTTACTATCTGAGCAAGGAGTCACTGGCATTACATATAAGCAATGTGGTGTGTACAAATTGTGGCATTACAAAAAATGTACATATTTAAATTTCATTAATTTGTTTCTCATGTTGGCAAAACCTTTAAAGAGGTGGTTCGCCTTTAGTTTGTTATAGAATTGCTAATTCTAAGCAACTTTTAATTTGGTCTACGTTATTTTTTTTGTAGTTTTTGAATTATTTGAGTCTTTAAAGCTTTCAGGTGGGGGTCACTGACCCCATCTAAAAACAAATGCTCTGTAAGGCTACAATCATATTGCTATTGCTACTTTTTATTACTCTTCTTTCTATTAAAGCCTCTCCTATTCATATTCCAGTCTCTTATTTAAATTGGTGCATGGTTGCTAGGGTAATTTGAACAGATTTCAGAAACAGCAAACTGGAAAGCTGCTAAATAACTAAAAAACCAAATAATAAATCTCTGCATCATACTAAAATGTAATTTAAAGGTGAACAACCCCTTTAACCCTTTAAGTGCCACAGAACGTAGAATCTACGTTCTGTGGATCAAAGGACCAAAGTGCCACAGATCGTAGATTCTACGTTCTGCAGCACTTCCGGGTTTGCGAGCGGAGGAGCGGCTGTAAGAGCCGCTCGCTCCGCTCCTTCACGATCCCCTGCCCCTAGACAACGAGCAGAGCAGGGGATCGTGTGGCCCCTGGGGCGCGATCGCCCAGGGGCCCCAAAGCAGCAGCAGGGACGCGTTTCCTATGCGTCCTGCTGCTGCCTGCGCTGCACTTCCGCCAAGCTCCGCCCCCACATGGCTGATGACCGTTGGAGCTGCAGATCTGCTGCGTGGAGCCCTCTCTCATCGATCTGAGGCATCTACCCCAGGTAAGTGTAACATTTACACACACAAAAACACACAAACACACCAACACACACTTATTACAGTAATATACACTTACATTCACACTTACACACACTCACACATAGATTTTTGGGGATTGGGGGGGTCACACACACTCACAGCACCCATGTACACTTGCACACGCGCACACGCGCAAATAACATGCAATTTACCCGTTGTGCACACGCATATGTACATATATGGCTTTGTGGCTTTTTTTTTTTTTTTTCTTATCGCATCGTCTCTTTTTGGGCTAAAAAAAATGTTTTATTGCCGTTCCGAATAGCGTATTCGCTAACCGTACTGTGCAATAGCTTTTGTATGTTATTTTGGTGGTTATATTGCAATTTTGGGTATTTTGGTGCATTTTTAGCCATTTTATTGAATTTTTAGCCATTTTATTGCATTTTCAGCTCTGGATTTGTGTTGTTCACTTGTTTCTGTCCGTATAATCGATTTGGCCCAGCTAAAATATTCAAACGGTAATTCTGGTGGCCGATTACACTAGTGTGAAAAAAAAAAGCATTGATTTTTGTGGTTTTATTAGTTTTTGGTGATTTATTTGCATTTCACACTGTTCTGTGTTATTTTGTTTTGCCTATGTAAATTTTATCTACTATATATCCATTTGTGGGTCTCTGTGCGCCACATAGTTTGGTATATCTATGCATATTGGGCATCAAAGTATTCAGTAGACCCCTGTCGTTCATATTTAGGATGTTTTATGCTGATACGTTACGAAATGTGGGGCACATAATGGGGTAAAATTCAAGCTTTGTGACGATTTTCAGAAATTTGATAAAAACTGTTATGTTCAGCATTGCTTTGCAGTTTGGCAGTTTGCAGTAGAAACACTTATTTACCCATTTTGGATTCGTCAGAATGTGTACTTTCTGAAAATATATGGTTTTCTGGGGTCTCTGTGCTGTTAGGTGGTCTAATGTCGCATAATACACACACCGGGTGGTTATATTGCAGCAGCCAGCGCGTCAGCCGTGAAAATGTCTATACATATTGTCATTTGGGGGTCTCTGTGCGCCACATAGTTTGGTATATCTATGCATATTGGGCATCAAAGTGTTCAGTAGACCCCATGCGCTCATATTTAGGATGTTTTATGCTGATAAGTTACGAAATGTGGGGCATATAATGGGGTAAAATTCAAGCTTTGTGACGATGTTCAGAAATTTGATAAAAACCGTTACGTTCAGCATTGCTTTGCAGTTTGACAGTTTGCAGTAGGAACACATATTTACCCATATTGGATTCGTCAAAATGTGTACTTTCTGAAAATATATGGTTTTCTGGGGTCTCTGTACTGTTAGGGGGGTCTAATGTCGCATATTACACACACCAGGTGCTTGTATTGCAGCAGCCAGCGCGCATCAGCCGTGAAAATGTATACACTATTGTCATTTGGGGGTCTCTGTGCGCCACATAGTTTGGTATATCTATGCATATTGGGCATCAAAGTGTTTAGTAGACCCCTGGCGTTCATATTCAGGATGTTTTATGCTGATAAGTTACGAAATGTGGGGCATATAATGGGGTAAAATTCAAGCTTTGTGACGATTTTCAGAAATTTGATAAAAACCGTTACGTTCAGCATTGCTTTGCAGTTTGACAGTTTGCAGTAGGAACACATATTTACCCATATTGGATTCGTCAGAATGTGTACTTTCCGAAAATATATGGTTTTCTGGGGTCTCTGTACTGTTAGGGGGGTCTAATGTCGCATATTACACACACCGGGTGCTTATATTGCAGCAGCCAGCGCGCGTCAGCCGTGAAAATGTATATACACTATTGTCATTTGGGGGTCTCTGTGCGCCACATAGTTTGGTATATCTATGCATATTGGGCATCAAAGTGTTTAGTAGACCCCTGGCGTTCATATTCAGGATGTTTTATGCTGATAAGTTACGAAATGTGGGGCATATAATGGGGTAAAATTCAAGCTTTGTGACGATTTTCAGAAATTTGATAAAAACCGTTATGTTCAGCATTGCTTTGCAGTTTGGCAGTTTGCAGTAGAAACACTTATTTACCCATATTGGATTCGTCAGAATGTGTACTTTCTGAAAATATATGGTTTTCTGGGGTCTCTGTACTGTTAGGTGGTCTAATGTCGCATAATACACACACACCGGGTGGTTATATTGCTGCAGCCAGCGTGTCAGCCGTGAAAATGTCTATACATATTGTCATTTGGGGGTCTCTGTGCGCCACATAGTTTGGTATATCTATGCATTTTGGGCATCAAAGTGTTCAGTAGACCCCTGGCGCTCATATTTAGGATGTTTTATGCTGATAAGTTACGAAATGTGGGGGCATATAATGGGATAAAATTCAAGCTTTGTGACGATTTTCAGAAATTTGATAAAAACTGTTACGTTCAGCATTGCTTTGCAGTTTGGCAGTTTGCAGTAGAAACACTTATTTACCCATATTGGATTCGTCAGAATGTGTACTTTCTGAAAATATATGGTTTTCTGGGGTCTCTGTACTGTTAGGTGGTCTAATGTCGCATAATACACACACACCGGGTGGTTATATTGCAGCAGCCAGCGCGTCAGCCGTGAAAATGTCTATACATATTGTCATTTGGGGGTCTCTGTGCCCCACATAGTTTGGTATATCTATGCACATTGGGCATCAAACTGTTTAGTAGACCCCTATGTTTATATTTAGGATGCTTTATGCTGGTAATGATACATGGACAATACGATGCTGGAAAGTTGAAGCTTTGAGGCAATTTTCAGAATATTTTACCAAAACCGCCAAATTTGGCAAAGCCTTGCGACTCAGTAGTTTGGGGCAGAAAGGCATGGGTACCCATTTTAGATTCTGTATAATGTGTACTTTCCAAAGATATATGGGTTTGGGGGGTAAACATATATTTCTGTGTTTTTACCCCACAAAAATGCAGTCAATGTGTTGATTTTTCATTAGCTGAAGTTACCCACAGGACTATTTGTATGCGCTAACTTCATTTTGGGGCCTCTAACTGCCATATACTTTGGTAAACCTATGCACAGTGGGCACCAAACTGTTTGGAGGACCCCTGGCAATCATATTTAGGGTGTTTTTTTTTGGTGCGTAACGATACATGGGTGATATGGTGCTGAGAAGTTGAAGCTTTGAGGCAATTTTCAGATATTTCACCAAAACCGACAATTGTGGGAAAGCCTTGCGACTCAGTAGTTTGGAACAGAAAGGCATGGGTACCCATTTTAGATTCTGTAGAATGTGTACTTTCCAAAAATATATGGGTTTTGGGGGGTAAACATATATTTCTGTGTTTTTACCCCACAAAAATGCAGTCAATGTGTTGATTTTTCATTAGATGAAGTTACCCACAGGACTATTTGTATGCGCTAACTTCATTTTGAGGCCTCTAAATGCCAGATACTTTGGTAAACCTATGAACAATGGCCACCAAACTGTTTGGAGGAACCCTGGCAATCATATTTAGGGTGCTTTTTCTTGGTGCGTAACGATACATGGGTGATATGGGGCTGAGAAGTTGAAGCTTTGAGGCAATTTTCAGATATTTCACCAAAACCGACAATTGTGGGAAAGCCTTGCGACTCAGTAGTTTGGAGCAGAAAGGCATGGGTACCCATTTTAGATCTGGTAGAATGTGTACTTTCCAAAAATATATGGGTTTTGGGGGGTAAACATATATTTCTGTGTTTTTACCCCACAAAAATGCAGTCAATGTGTTGATTTTTCATTAGCTGAAGTTACCCACTGGACTTTTTGTATGCACTAACTTCATTTTGGGGCCTCTAACTGCCATATACTTTGGTAAACCTATGCACAGTGGGCACCAAACTGTTTGGAGGACCCCTGGCAATCATATTTAGGGTGTTTTTTTTTGGTGCGTAACGATACATGGGTGATATGGTGCTGAGAAGTTGAAGCTTTGAGGCAATTTTCAGATATTTCACCAAAACCGACAATTGTGGGAAAGCCTTGCGACTCAGTAGTTTGGAGCAGAAAGGCATGGGTATCCATTTTAGATTCTGTAGAATGTGTACTTTCCAAAATATATGGGTTTGGGGGGTAAACATATATTTCTGTGTTTTTACCCCACAAAAATGCAGTCAATGTGTTGATTTTTCATTAGATGAAGTTACCCACAGGACTATTTGTATGCGCTAACTTCATTTTGAGGCCTCTAACTGCCAGATACTTTGGTAAACCTATGAACAATGGCCACCAAACTGTTTGGAGGAACCCTGGCAATCATATTTAGGGTGTTTTTTCTAGGTGCGTAACGATACATGGGTGATATGGTGCTGAGAAGTTGAAGCTTTGAGGCAATTTTCAGATATTTCACCAAAACCGACAATTGTGGGAAAGCCTTGCGACTCAGTAGTTTGGAGCAGAAAGGCATGGGTACCCATTTTAGATTCGGTAGAATGTGTTCTTTCCAAAAATATATGGGTTTGGGGGGTAAACATATATTTCTCTGTTTTTACCCCACAAAAATGCAGTCAATGTGTTGATTTCTCATTAGATGAAGTTACCCACAGGACTATTTGTATGCGCTAACTTCATTTTGAGGCCTCTAACTGCCAGATACTTTGGTAAACCTATGAACAATGGCTACCAAACTGTTTGGAGGAACCCTGGCAATCATATTTAGGGTGTTTTTTCTTGGTGCGTAACGATACATGGGTGATATGGTGCTGAGAAGTTGAAGCTTTGAGGCAATTTTCAGATATTTCACCAAAACCGACAATTGTGGGAAGGCCTTGCGACTCAGTAGTTTGGAGCAGAAAGGCATGGGTACCATTTTAGATTCGGTAGAATGTGTACTTTCCAAAAATATATGGGTTTTGGGGGGTAAACATATATTTCTGTGTTTTTACCCCACAAAAATGCAGTCAATGTGTTGATTTTTCATTAGCTGAAGTTACTCACGGGACTGTTTGTATGCGCTAACTTCATTTTGGGGCCTCTAAATGCCAGATACTTTGGTAAACTTATGAACAATGGCCACCAAAATGTTCAGAGGAACCCTGGCAATCATATTTAGGGTGCTTTTTCTTAGTACGTAATGATACATGGGTGATATGGTGCTGGGAAGTTGAAGCTTTGAGGCAATTTTCAGATATTTCACCAAAACCGACAATTTTGGGAAAGCCTTGCGACTCAGTAGTTTGGAGCAGAAAGGCATGGGTACCCATTTTAGATTCTGTAGAATGTGTTCTTTCCAAAAATATATGGGTTTGGGGGGTAAACATATATTTCTGTGTTTTTACCCCACAAAAAATGCAGTCAATGTTTTGATTTCTCAGTAGCTGAAGTAAAGTCCTGAACAATTTGGATGCGCTAACTTCATATTTGTGTCTCTAAATGCCAGATACTTTGGTAAACCTATGCATAATGGGTATCAAACTGTTCAGTGGACCCCTGGCAATCATATTTCAGGTGCTTTTTCTTGGTACGTAATATAGTTTGGGATATGCGGAGCAGCAAAATAAAACCTTTGAAATGATTTTTCAAAATTTTGAATTTTATTTTGAAAAACCGCTATGTTCAGACAAGCTTTTCTGTTTGGTAGTTGGGAGTAGAGAGACATAGTTACCCATTTTGTAATCGGCAGAATGTGTACTTTTCAAAAATGTATGGTTTTCTGGGGTAAACCTATGGTTTCAGGATTTTTTGCCATGGAATCTAAAGCATGCCGTTTTCTGCCTTAGTGCTTTCAAAATTCAGTAATATACTGCCGGGAGTTTTTGCTGTACAGAAATCCTAAATCTCCCTAAAACTATACATATCTGGTATTGGCACGTTCGAGAGACATAAGGCTTTCCAAATACGTTGGATTTTCATCTGTAAAATGAAATATTTTTCTGGTATAAATTGATATACGATGAAAAATGGTAATTTTTCATTTTTTTTTGTTATTTAGCACTATAAATTTTTTTGCACAGGTGGAAATACATGAAAACTCAGGCAGATTTAGAAAGCTCAGTTTCTACCGAAAAAAACAATGTATAATTTTCCTAGGTAAACTATAGGTTTCCCCTCAGAAAATGCCCCTAAAGTGAGAGAGCACAAAATGCTTAAAAACGGCTGGCATTTCGCGTAACCAAAATGTGAAATTCTGCTGGCACTTAAAGGGTTAAAGGCCAATTAAGCCCATTGTTTAAACATTATACCAGTTTTGGTGCTAATGACAGAATCCAGTTTTTTGTTATTCTCTTTCATTCTGGCTGACTTGGCATAAAACATCATATGCATAGGCGCTGTGCTCCATTTCTATGCAAATAAGTAATTCTGCAGCATTTGTAGAGACCGTGTACATATGTATCATCATACTTCCAATAATGGGTGAGCCAATGTTTGTCCCAGCTGGGTGGTAAATAGTTGTGCCAATGCAGCGCAATCAGTACATTGTTTTTATTACTTTAATACACTTTCGTTGTTTGGTGTTACTGTTCCTTTAACACGCTGATTTATAGTATGAATATATACATCTGATCTGTAACTAAAGCTTCTTTAGACTATCTTCCCTGTCCCATTCAGCTGACAATGAATAGAAAAGCAGAGACGCTCTACACAGTAATGTAATTTGCTGCCGATTGGACCGCCGAAAAGAACAGCACAGTGCGCTGATGTTGCAAATTTAAATTCAGTTTACAGGTATGGGACCTGTGGTTTTCTGGATAACTGATATTTCGCTAATTTGCATCTTCATACCTTAAAGGGTTTGTTCACCTTTAATTTAACTTTAAGTATAACGTAGAGACAAATTGCAATTGGATTAATTTTTTTTATTATTTGTGGTTTTTGAGTTATCTTTTTATTCAGCATCTCCCCAGTTTGCAGTTTCAGCAATCTGGTTGCTAGGGTCCAAATTACCCTATCAACCATGCATTCATTTGAATCAGAGACTAGAATATGAAAAGGAGAGGCCTGAATAGATAGATAGATGAGTGATAAAAAGTAGCAATAACAATGCATTTGTAGACTTATAGAGGTTTTGTTTTTAAATGGGGTCAGTGACCCCCATTTGAAAGCTGGAAATTGTTAGAAGAAAAAGGCAAATATTTCAAAAACTATATATATAAAAAAAAAGTGGATTATTTGGATAAAATGCAGCCTATAGGAGATGGCTTTAACATAATTCAGAGCTTTCTGAATAACGGATCCCATACCTGTACTAGAAGTGTAAAAACTATTTATTTAAATTGAGCAATTTTACATTAATTTGTTTTGGTACTTTGTTCCCATAGTTCCAAATGTTGTATTCCAACAATGAGTATTCATTTTCTCCTTGTGAGTCATCTTTGCCAGAAGTAGGCTAGTTGCTGTACTTGATTAATGCTGCACATTGACATTCTTTACATTTTCTAAATGGTTTACCTATCAAGTACATATTTGTAAATCTTACCTAAAGTATACTTCAGTTTTGTCATTCTTTTTTTTTTTTTTTAAAGAGGGCAGCAAAGTCTAGTGTTCCGCTGTTGATTTTAGTTGCTTATTGTCGGTCGATACCTGCAGTGGAGAGCTGGCTGGGGTATAATTGCAGATTATTACTGGCTCCTTTCTGCTTATCATCCCAGATTGGGTCAGAATGGTTTGGGGGCAGGGTTGCCACCTTTTCTGGAAAAAAAAATACGGGCCTTCCTCTATATTTCTTTTTCCCCTATTAATAACATTGGCATTAACCATCATTTTAACCGGCCAGGCCAGTAAAATACCAGGTGGCAAATACAATGTTGTTTTACTGTGACTGAAACCAAGATTGTTACTAATGACATACAATCATTTTTATTTGTAAATGCATGGTGAGAAGTAATTATTTACCTTTCAATGTTGTATTGTTGATAAGAACAAATAATTTCATAGCTGAAAAATGAATTAATTGTTGACAAAAATGTTGCCTTTACTAAATCTTTAGATTGTTTGTATTCTAGAGCAGCAGTCTCCAACCTTTTGGCCCAGGGACCTGGGATAGAGTGCGGTACCCTGCGGGTTGCAGGTAGAAGTTCCGGGAGTGGGTATAGACGTGGGTCAGCGGTTCTACGGGTTGGGCCGCAGGTCTTCTGAATAACGGTTTTTACTCCTTTTTTCTGATCACGCCTACTTCCGATGATGTCACTTCCTGGGGGTAGGGATTTTGACACTCCGGCGTCCAATTCCATGCACTGCGTTAATTGTCTCCTAGGCTCGGCGGGCCAGTTCAAGACAGTCCGCCGGTTGGGGACCCCTGTTCTAGAGATATGCAGTATTTATTTGGATGTACAGGTGGAAAAAATGTAAAGCCCATTTAAATTTCTACTGATGTCGTTAGGAACCATAGAGGAGTTCAATAGCATTGTGCCATATTACAATAAAAAAAACCTCATCAACTAATTCATTTTCAGATTTCAATTGGCTTTTAATGCCATAAACCATGAGATACAGAGGGTTCAAACTAGTTGTAACTTTATTACTTTGTTACTTTATTGTGTTTGGAAATTGATATTTGCAGAGGACAGGAGCTCATTGGATTACTACACTACTATTGTTTATATAAATAAGCTGCTGTATAGCAATGGAGGCAACCATTCAAAGTAGAAAAGGCTCAGGTTACACAGCAGATAGCAGATAAGCTCTGTAGAACATAATGGTGTTATCTGTTATCCACTATTTAACCTGTGCCATATAACCTTTTTTCAATTTCGCCATTGCTACACAGCAGCGAATATATATATGGACTATAGTAGTGTTTCTGAAGCAAATAGATCAGTTTTACCAGTGCAGTGCAACAGTACATATTTTCATTACTTTAAAACGCTTTAATTTTTTGGTGTTATATACAGTTATAGTTTTACTGTATATGTGGAGGTATAAAGGGCAAATTATTATTTATTGCTCTCTTCACATTTATAGGATAAAAACTTTTGTCACTTAATTGTGCATGTTGCATTTTAGATGTATCCGATGCAGTCTTAGGGGCATATTTATTAACACACACACACACGCCAGTGATGTTGCCCATAGCAACCAATTAGCAATTTGGTTTGAACAGTCACCTACAAGTTAGAAAACAAAAGCTGATTGGTTAATAAATATGCCTCTAAGGGGCACATTTACTAATGGTCGAATATCGAGGGTTAATTAACCCTTGATATTTAAGCCTCAAAGTTAATTCCTTCAACTTTGAATATCGAAGTCGCAGGATTTACCGCTCTTCGAACTATCGAAGGAATAATTGTTAGATCGAACGATTAAATCCTTCGAATCAAAGGACTTTAATCCATCGATCAAAAAATTTTCCTTCGATCAAAAAAAGCTAGGAAAGCCTATGGGGACCTTCCCCATAGGCTAACATTGATGCTCGGTAGGTTTTAGGTGGCGAAGTAGGTGGTCAAAGTTATTTTTTAAAGAGACCGTACTTCGACTATCTAATGGTCGAATAGTGGAACGATTTTTAGTTCCAATCGTTCGATTCGAAGTCGAAGGTTGAAGTAGCCAATTCGATGGTTGAAGTAGCCAAAATAAACCTTCCAAATTCGAAGTTTTTTTATTCTAATCCTTCACTCGAGCTTAGTAAATGTGCCCCTTAGTGTTTGTGTCAGTTTGGTATCACTGTTAAATAGGCCCAGCAAGTAAGCAATTGATGTAACCTATCATTGAAAAGTTGCAGCTCCTGGTGACGGCAGCTTTAGGATTACATAGGCACGTGTCTGATTCCTACTGTTCTAGTGCTTGCCACCACCAGTAATGTATTTGATGTGCGTGGTTTCCGATGCACGTAGGTTCTAATAAGAAGGGAGGCGGGCTTCCCCTGGAAACTCAGACCAGAGTGAGTAATAGGTTTAACTTGCCACAATCTCAATGTTCTCTTATGAAAATCCTCCTCCTTAGTGATTTAACCACAGATGACAAGTCTCTTTGTATGAAAAGCATGCATTGCTCACTTTAGTGATAATTGTAACCATTTAAAGGGGTTGTACATCTTTGAGACAACTTTTAGTATGATGTAGAGTGTAATATTCTGAGATAATTTGCAATTCGTTTTCATTTTCTATTATTGAAGGTTTTTGAGTTATTTAGCTTTTTATTCAGCAGCCCTTCAATTTGCATTTTAAGCAATCTGGCAACTAGGGCCCAAATTACCCTAGCAACCATGCATTGATTTGAATAAGAGACTGGAATATGAATAGACAAATAACTATAAAACTATAAAAAAATAAATAAATAATGAAAGCAAATTAAAAAGTTGCTTAGAATTGGTTGTTCTATAACTTAATAAAAGTTACCTTAAAGGTGAAACACCCCCTTTTAAGGTCAGTGGCACATAGGGAGACTTGTTAAATCTGTGCTACCGGGGGGACCAGTTCTTCCGAAAATACTTTAACGCTAGAAATTATTTAAATTGCTGGTGGGAAAAAGTCGATTCAGCTTTTGGACGAAATTGCCTTGCGACGAAACATCGGTTGACTGTTCCGTAGTTGTGTTCTACAAAACGGTGTTTACGTTTTTCACTACTGTTTTTCATTAGTGCGCATTTGGCACATTTTTACTGTGGCAGACAAATCTCCTTACGTGCCTTTATCCTGCCCTTTGCATTTGCATCTTCTACTCATATCTGCTGTATTTGCTTTTAGTTGCCAAGTTTGCAATTTAACGGCTGTAAGTTCAGTTTTATATATCTAGTATTGTGTATGTTGAAACAGTCTTGAGTACTTTAAATTTCAACTGAGAGGTTACTGACTCACAGCCAGTACCACGCCCTGAATGCAGAATGTACTGCGATCTGTAGCAATTCTTCTCATCAGATCCTTACGTGGCATTGCTTCCTCTTTCTTAAGAGCTCACGAGCTATAGCAGTGATAGATCAGTGGCAAATCAAGCGCTGCTTTCCTGGCACTAGAGCAATGTGAAGTGATGTCTTACTAATACTTTTAAAAATGTTACGCAGACTTGTGCCTATTGTGTGAGCCGACTTTGCAGTCACATTTATTAAAGGGAAACTATGGCAAAAAATAATTTGATACAGGTTTCACTTCCTGGAAAGAAGTATCCTCCAAATCCTTCATGAAAGATTCAGCCGAATACCGGACTTATTTGAATATGCAAATTAGGGACAGGGAGGGAAAAAGTTGAAAAAACATTTCTTGTTTTGTGACAAAAACTTGTGATTTCCCTTCCCACCCCTAATTTGCATATACAAATTAGGATTCAGATTCCTGGACCGAATACTGGAATTGGTGCATCCCTAAAAATAATCAACTTAATTTTCACTATCGCCCTCTCAGCAATTTGTCTTGAGAGAGTTCCCATTCAACCAAAATTTTTAGACTACAAAATTTCAAAGTCTTGCTAATTTTGCGGTGATTGTCACTTTTGTTAGCTTGGATTAAAAAAAAGTTATTTTGGAAGTTATTGCTGTAATGTTTGACTCCGAGGTGTGGTTGTATTCAAGCCCTGATAGGTGTCAACCACTGTGCCAAAACATGGTCCTTAAACAGTTTGTCAGGTCTTATCTAATGAATATTTTCTTTATCCTTTCCTCTCGTTACAGTAGCAGCATAATTGCTTTAAACTAACAAAAGCAGGAAACTTTACAGCAATAATCTCTCTGTTCCCACTAGCTACTGTGCTGGGCAAACTGCTAGACAATTGGATCCTGCACGTACAAACCTACGTATAGCTGTAACAGATGTTCATTCAATTTGCACTCCACCACGATCTGTGGCATTGCAATTGATTTTGAAATGCCCACGTGAGGGTTTTATGGACAAAATGTTTAGCGACATTCAAGTAAATGACAACTTACACATCCATATTTGGCTAAATATGTCCCATGAGCACTAATGGTTAGAGAGTCTTGAGACGTGGTAGATGATAACATTTCTGCCTCTTTTTATTGAACAAATCGGTTGTAAGACCGAATCTCCCAGTTCCTATTGCTTTTTTTATGCAAGCCATGAAAACGTATTTGTTTTTTTACAGTTTATGAGGTTGGTGAATAGTTCCGTTGCCAGATAAAATTTGGCCAGGGAATGGACGCACAAGCGGCGGTTATGCTTTATTTAGGGTAGCCGTTCTGTTTGGATCCATGAATATTCTCAAGGCTGGAATTTGTAGGACGTCATTTCACACCCAGGCTGTTGGTGAGGGCTGCAGATTAACAGAGTGTTAGGAATGTTTGTAATGCCCTCAGTCATCTCTGCAGCGGCTCTGTTACTAGCACCCTGGTGGTATTTTAGAAGGAGGGTACTCTCTCTGTTTTACAGACAGCTGCATTGTTTCCGGTTAAAGAATTTTCAATTGCAAATGTTCAGGGAGTGGACTTTTCCTAATGCTCTGAATCTAAAAGTTGTTGGGCAATATTATTATAGGTCTGAAGTCTGAAGGAGAAAAAAAAAACCCCCACAACTTTAAAATCACTTGCACTGGCCCTATATCGAAGTGTTGTGCTCTAAATGGTAACTAGCCATATTCATTGACTGCTTGTTAACCAATGGGCTATACTGCCCATTTATGTCTTATTACAAAGGAAAAAACAACCATTAAAGACAGTTTGGTTAAATAGGAATTATGTTTTCATTTATTATTATAAGGAAAACACTGGTGTGTCTAGGTCCAGACTGAAATTCAAAATAGGCCCTGGCATTTAATGTAAAGCTGAACAGGCCCTTTAAATACCCCAAAAAAGTTGTCTGTGCATCCTACAGCAGCCCCTCAGGCATGTACTGCCAGCCCAGGCTGGGCTGTATCTTATGATATACAGGTATGGAACATGTTACCCGGAATGCTTGGGACCTGGGATTTTCTGGATAATGAATCTTTTTGTAATTTGGATCTTCATACCTTAAGTCTACGAGACAATCATGTAAACATTAAATAAACCCAAACAGGCTGGTTTTGTTTCAATAAGGATTAATCATATCTTCATTTGGATCCAGTACAAGATACAGTTTTATTATTACAGAGAAAAAGGTAATCTTTTTAAAGATTTGGATTATTGGCTAAAATGGAGTCTATGGGATATGGCCTTTCTGTAATTTGGAGCTTTCTGGATAACAGGTTTCCATATAATGGGTCCCATACCTGTAATGCACAAGAGCCTTGAATATCCTGAAAATATAACCTTATAAACTGTGCTTAGAGAAGTAATTTCTGTTACACGACTCTTTGAAACTTGTGTATTATGATAATGTTATCATAATAATTTTGTTGTAAAATATGAGGTTATTCACAGTAACCTCGGAGCCGTATGACCTATGTAAATGCATTTGGTCTTCAGCCTTGTCATGGAACTCCTCTGTGACTTATATTTAACAATAGAGCATGCATTATTCACTGTATTAACACAATATTTCATGTTCTGCTGATTTGATATTGCTGGATATGATTTATAAACCTTTCTCTATGTGAAGAGGTTAAACTTCTGCAGCAGAAATAAATGTGGTGGTGGTGGTGGCAAACAAGGAAGAATTTTGGCAGAAATACAAAATGACATAAACTGGTGTTTTTATTGTTCTAAAGAAGTGTGGGGAAGGGAGAAAGAGCATCCATTCTTTTCTCACAGTCTCATTAGGCAGTAACACATCCTGGGGTGGAAAGGGACTTCTTGCCCCAGGCAGTATGGAATTTAAATTGGATTTTGTTGTTTACTACTATCTTGTTGCTACAGTTTGTAATGTTCTCACTTACTACTTAGTCATGTGAAAAAGCAAGTACACTCAATGTAAAGATTGTTTTTCTTTTTTAACATATGTGGACTTATCAATACAGGTATTTGATAAGAAAGCGTATGACTGTCTACCAGTTTGACCTCAATGGGAAGAATTTCTATCAGCTGTGCAATATTTGAGGGGTTTCCTGCATGCACATCTGTATCAAATCTCAAATTATCTAATTGGAATTGCGTTTGACTTTGCCATTTCAGAACCCTCCATTACTTTTTTTTTCTTAATAAGCCAATCCATGGTGTATTTCTTGGAATGTGTAGACCAAAACTACATGGGAGATTTTTTAGGATGAGGTCGGATCGACAGTTGACATCCAACACCACACCTCGCAAAAGGCATTTGCATCCGACAAGATACAATCTGATGGTGCCAGATTTTTTTTTCTCTTACTGAAATACTCTATGTCAAATGAAGATGCATAAGTAAAACACACCTTTATCTTTATACTGTTAATCTGATTCGATTTACATTTCAGAAGGGGGAGTCAGATTTTGTAGGATCCAGCAAAAACGTGTCCTGATGCATAACCAGATTTAGTGAATTTAGCTAAAATCTGACCCTCAAAATCTCTCATGCAATTTAGCCTTTAGGTCTCGTGTTATTCTCAAGTACAGGTATTGGACCTGTTACCCAGAATGTTCGGGACCTGGGGTTTTCTGCATAACTGATCTTGTTATCTTGATCCTCATCTTAAAGGAAAACTATACCCCCAAAATGAACACTTAAGCAACAGATAGTTCATATCATATTAAGTGGCATATTAAAGAATCTTACCAAACTGGAATATATATTTAAGTAAATCTTGCCCTTTTACATCTCTTGCCTTGAGCCACCATTTTGTGATGGTCTCTGTGCTGCCTCAGAGATCACCTGACCAGAAATACTTCAACTCTAACTGTAACAGGAAGAAGTGTGGAAGCAAAAGACACAACTCTGTCTGTTAATTGGCTCATGTGATCTAACAAGTACGGTTTGTTGGTATGTTTGTGAGTACAGTGAATCCTATGATCCCAGGGGGCGGCCCTTATTTTTTAAAATGGCAATTTTCTATTTATGATTACCCAATGGCACATACTACTAGAAAAGTATATTATTATGAAAATGGTTTATTTACATGAAGCAGGGTTTTACACATGAGCTGTTTTATGCAATATCTTTTTAGAGAGACCTACATTGTTTGGGGGGTATAGTTTTCCTTTAAGGGCTTAACTCCACGGGTGTTTTTCGTCAGATCAATGAAATGAAACTCTGGTGAAAAGTTGGATGCAATCACAGGCATCAAAATCTAATTGGACTCAAAGAAAAGTTGCAGGTAAAAACTACATTGCATCCGACACAACTGTCAGATGTGAACGTAGAAAGCAGTGTCTTCATCCCACAGTCTAACCATGTCGTTTTTACCTGCGACTTTTTGTTGAGTCCATTTAGATTTTGACGCCTGTGATTGCATCCTACTTGTTGGCTGTGTTTCATCGCTGCGCACCGATCAGACAAAAAACACCCGTGGAGTTCTGCCCTAAGGCTACTAGAAAATCATGTAAACGTCCAATAAACCAAATAGGCTGGTTTTGCTTTCAACTGGATGAATTATATCTTTGTTGAGATCAAATACAAGTGTTTTATTACAGAGAAAAAGGAAATTATTTTTACAAATTTGAATATAATGGAGTCTATAGGAGACGGCCTTTCTGTAATTCGGATAACAGATCTTATACCTGTACCTCTTGGAACAATGAACAATTCATAGTGGATTTTATCATGATGAGCTGCCCATTTCTGATGCAGCCCCAAACCGTGACATTTTCATCAACGTTGGTATTGGGTCTTCTCTGCTACTGTGACCAAATAAATCTATCTTTGCCTTTGCTACAGAGAACATTGGTCCTGGTCTTTGGTATCATGATGTTCATAGGCAACTTTAGTCTTGCCATGATGTTCTTATTGGACATAACCAGTTTCCTCCCGACACACCTCGCATGAGGGTCTAATTTGTGCAGGAACTTTCTAATGATAGACTCCTGCACTTTGGCATCAGTAGTTGATAAGTGGGGTTCTTAATGTCTTGCTGGGAATGTCCACATGCAGAATTTGAATGTATGTACAGGTATGGAATCAGTTATCCGGAAACACATTATACAAGTTCCGAATTACGGAATGGCCATCTCCCATAGACTCCATTTTATCCAAATAATCCAAATTTTTAAAAATGATTTCCTTTTTCTCTGTAATAATAAAACTGTACCTTGTACTTGATCCAAACTAAGATATATTTAATCCTTATTGGAAGCAGAACCACCCTATTGGGCTATTGGATATTTAATATTTTCATGATTTTCTATTCGATCTAAGGTATGAAGATCCAAATTACAGAAAGATCCATTATACGGAGAGCCCCATGTCCCTAGCATTCTGGATAATAGGTCCCAAACCTGTATATGTAAATTGTCTGCTGGTGTTTGGCTTGTTTTTGTTGCTACTCTTACCTTTCACTACTTTCCCTATATACTCTCAAGCAACCTTGTCCAATCGCTGTTTGCAAAGGATTTTTTTTAGTAGACTTAAGAGCTTATTATAGTAAAAGTGCCAACGTTTTTCCTTGTCCTGTTAACCTTATCAATCATTCAGCTGTGTTTTTTTTTCTGGTTGTGTGCAATGAATGATATGAAATTCCCAGTTAAATATATTTCTGCATTGCTTCAGTGTTGTGCTAAGTGTTTGTTTACAAATGTGAAAGAGCTATTTGTTTTTTTTTTGTTTTTTTGCTGCTTTAATTTTTATAACTTAAAGGGAAGTTTTCGGTTAAAAAAAAATATTAAAGCATGAAGTACTGCTCTGAACTGGACTTAACTCTCGGAGACAATTCAGAAACAAAACAATGTACTTGCCAGTAAATATGTAATATTCTTTCGTTCTGACCCATGCCCACTCTTGTCTTCCCTGATCTGAGCAAAATCCACCCCATGGTCTGCCCATTACGTCATTGCTTTGCCCCTCCTGTGTCATAGAACTGCCCTTTTAAGCCACCCCTTGAGTTCACTGCTTTGTGTGTGTGTCAGTTGCTCTTATTTTTTTCTTTTCTTTTTTTTACATATGTTTTTGAAATCTAAACGTTCTTATTCTGCCCCTATTCAGACCCCAAACAACCAAAACCATGGTATCAAATTTGATCAT
The DNA here is from genome assembly GCF_017654675.1 of Xenopus laevis. Classification (NCBI taxonomy): domain Eukaryota; kingdom Metazoa; phylum Chordata; class Amphibia; order Anura; family Pipidae; genus Xenopus; species Xenopus laevis. Next base: position 46,722,641 of record NC_054373.1, read on the forward strand.
TCCTTTTATTTTTTTACTTGCTTATTTTTCTATTCATCTATTCTGACTTCCAAGCTGAACCCTATTAATCAGATAGCAGTTTAAATTCCAAGTGTGAGAGCCGCAAAACAAAAATGGAAATTAAAAAAAAAAATGGAAAGAGCAGCTGCAAATTAATTCTAACATGACCTGCCACTTTGAGTTTTAATGTGAAAATTAATGTTCCACCATCATTTCTCACTGATCATCCTTCAAGTTTCTGCCCAGGTGGAGATTACAATGCCAAGCTATTCAGAAGTAATGTATGGATATATACCTTTACATACAGGGCTGCGGAGTTAGTACATAAATCCTTCAGTTTATATTACCGACTCCAACTCTGTTTTGTAAAGGAACAATAACACCATAAACTGAAAGTAAATAAAATATTATGTACTGTTGCTTTGCACTGGTAAAACTTACTAATTTATGTAAACTATAGTAGTGTTTCTGAAGCAAACACTGCGTGTTAACAGTATATTATATGTTAATTACTTTAAATGCTTTTATTTTGGGGGGGTTACTGTTCCTTTAATAAACTCATGTATTTTCATTGTTGAAAGAAGTTAAGTACACAACATAAGACATTTAATCACTGTCCAAACTCAAAAATATAAACCACCTTTGGTAATTCTAAAACAAAACCAAAGGTAAACTGCATAAAGCAAAAACAATATTAATTGAACCTGGCATATAGCTGTTGAATACAATCCAAAATTAACTAGAGTACTGTTCTTGGAAACAGAATTGCTTCTGCCGTATCTTGCTTCACAGTAGCGCTTAAATGAAAGTATAAAAGTCCTTTTCAAATGGAATCCAAATTATTATTATTTTTTTTTTTTATTTAAGCATTCATAGCTGTTGTAAAAGCATCTCGGCTGTCAATCGGATATTGCCTGCCCCTCCTCTATGGCTTAGGCATAGAGGCGGGTCAAGCAATTACTTTCACTTTCCATTCAGCACTTTCTAGTTGTCACTGCTGTCCCCTTATTCCCCCAGTTCTATTCACCATTTAATTAAGTAACCAGGGCATGGGGATGGACATCAGGTCCCCCCCATTCTGGTGCACAAACAAGATTCTGAGATGATGCAAGGCTTGCCTTAATAACAGTGTCCACAAAATGGCCCCTGCCTGCTTGCTATAATTATGAGTTTCCAGACTGATAGAAACCAGATTCAAATCATTTATACAGTGTAATTAAAGTTCATTTTGCTTGACTAACATGATAAAATAGGATTTGGAATCATTCTTTTGTCGGATGGGTCCCCTTTAAATGCCTCATTCCCATTTTTTCCTGCTCCCAGCCCTGCCTTAGTCTAAATGCTTGTCCTGAATATCAGGGCAGTATAATATGTGGACGCAGTGGGTGTTCAATTTCTTAAGTGGCCAGAAGTCAAGTAATTATTAAATAATTTACCTGCTGAAAGCTTGATTACTTAGAATACAATTGGTGTCAGTGTTAAGCGAAAGCAATAGAATCATTCATTAGCTCTCTCTTTTTGTGGATCAGGTATGCTGTTTACTGATGTGTATATGTAATACAATACTTCCTTAACAGAACTGCTATGGAAATATATCCTCTCAGTATGAGAGAATACGGTAACATTCTGTTAGTGTGAATGCTTTCTTTTATTCCTTATGCCTCAAACAGTAGTGGGCGCTTGCGTCTTCTGCTAGAGTTCTTTCTTTACTAACAACTCCACCAAAGAAGCCGCTGCCCTTTTTCTTCCTCATTACTAACAGACGGACACCCAATGAATAATAACGTTCAGCTTTAAAAGGCACACGCCTCCTCCCCTGGGTTTTGCTCCTGAACCACACCCCATGCTTTGTGCCGTAAGAGAAAAGTATTAATATCTTGCTCCCCTGCCTCCATAAAACTGTCCCCAGCTACCTGTTGACTTGGGGACGCCTACAAGGAAAAAGTATTGTTATTGATTAACTTATGTCTGGATGAACATTGTATTCTAGGTTTTCTAGGTTTTAATTCACTCACACTGCCCATTCACCTTGTGTATCAACTCCGCCCATACATCCTGTGTATCAAGGTCTTTTTTTTACAGTTTTACAGCCTGTCATCAACAATATTTTAAATAGACTGCATTCAGTAAAAATACCAATAAACTAAGTCCAGGTGCACACAAATCTTTGTATGATAGAAACAACTTTTGACTTAAATCACTTTTTCTTTTCTGAGTGTATCATTGGGCTAGAGATAAGTACAGGGTCTGAAAGACACCCAAAATGAAGGCAGTATAGTTTATTCATGAACTGCACGGCATAGACACCCTCCAGCGGTCTTAGCTGGGCAATTCACGAAACCGAAGTATGAATAAGTACTTTCAACTGTACAACTAAAAGGTGAAATAAGAGTAATATGAATTCAAATTTCCGCACATAATGCACGTTTTCTGAAGTGTAGTCTAGAAAATGTTTGAGACAAGCAAATATTTCTATGCCTTATGTCCAGTACCGTAACTAGAGGGTGGCGGGCCCTGGTGCGTGACTCGCAGCCGGGCCCCCATCCCCCTCCGTATGGCCCGAATTTCAGTGGTGCACGTCGCTGCCGGGGGGATTTCAGTGGCACGCGGCGCTGCCGGAGGGCCCTGGCCCACTCGTATCCCCTGCTCCCCCGGTAGTTCCGCCACTGCTTATGTCCATTATTATTTATTTAAACAGACCAGTTAATGCAGGGGTCCCCAACCTTTTCTGGACCAGGTTGATCTGAAGCAATGCGGCACGACTGTCTGATGCAGACGCTGCATCTACTTCCGACTGTCGTGTCGCGTCAGATCAACGCTGCGACTTTATCTGATATTTCTATCTCTTGCCTTATTTCCGCCGCATGCCTTTTGTAGCAGCAAGTCGGATCGTGTCGTAAACGTCGATGTAGTCCTACCCTAAGTAATGTCTTAAAGGAGTGGTGCACCTTCTAAGTAAAAATTTAGTATGTTATAGAATGACCACTTCTTAGCAACTTTTCAATTGGCCTTTATTATTTAGTTTTGTAATATAGTTTTTTAAAATAGTTTATTTATAGTAGTTTTTTAAATTCTGACTTCCAGCTTTCAAATGGGGGTCACTGACCCCATCTAAAAAAAACCAAATGCTTTGTAAGCTACACGCTAATTGTTATTGCTCGTTTTTGTTACTTGTCTTTCTATTCAGGCCCTCTCCGGTCTTTTTTTTTTTTTTAAATCCGTGCATGGTTGCTAGTGTATTTTGGATCCTAGCAACCTGCTGAAATTGCAAACTGGAGAGCAGCTGAAGAAAAAATAAAAGCTTAATTTAAAAACCACAAATAAATAAAAATGCAGCTGGAGAAGCCTGGAATGTCAAGTAGCAATAAATTTGTAGCCTTAAAGAGCATTTGCTTTTTAGAAGGGAGTTAGCGACGCCCATTTGAAAGCTGCAAAGAGTCATTCTATAACATATTAAAAGTTGCCTTAAAAGTGAACCACCCCTTTAAAAAAAAAGGCACGGGCCATGTTTGACAAGCAAGAGTCACATACAAAACTTGTATTATATTCTTTCATTGTCTGTGAATGTGTTTGGTTTATATACTTCACTGTAAGGCTAATCATAGTTTAGGGGCTTAAATTAGTTTAGGGTAGTGTATGGGGCTGATGTGGTACTGCAGTGGTATGTCTTATGTAAGGGGCCACTGCTTTATCTGGCACAGTAGCTTTGCTGGCATGGGATGTCCGTGACTTATCTGTTGTTGTACTGCTTTTGATTTGGTTCATACCGAGAGTCTGGGGTAGAGAGACACTGATTCACTATTACACGGCTATTTGCTCAACGTGGCTTTCCTATAGCTGATCTCCCATCTCCTGTAGTCTTAAAAACAGTTGCCATTATAATTAGGGATGTACCAAATCCAGGATTCAGGCCTTTTTCAGTGGGATTCAGATTATTATGGAATACAATTTTTAAAACGTCAACTTGTTCCCATTAGGCTGCCAGTAGTGTAGGAATTAATGAAATCTGCAGCTGTGCCATTGTTTAACAGGAGGTCTCTCAGTCCCTCTTCTGTCACAAGTTGACCTAAAACAGAGTGGCCAGAATATTGTTGGGGCTCGTTTAAAGAAGTGACTGTTAAATCGTTTGCCACGTGATGATAATCATTTGTAGTCGCTCACCGAAAGCGAATGCAGCTTTGTTCCACCAACCATTGCTTTTTATACAGGTATAGATCTGTTATCCATAAAGCTCCATATTACGTGATGACTATCTCCCTAAGTCTTATTCAAATAATTAAGAGGAACTCCACAAAAACATAGCCGCATAATTTAAAGCAACTTTGCAATATACATCAATCATAAAATATGCAGACATTTCATGATTTTTAATAGTTTCTGACAGTTCCCCAAGTCTAGCTTCCTGCTCTTCTGTTGATCTTTCTGACTACTTTGCTGAGCTGGCTGACTACTGTTACTTTGTATCAACAGCCATCTGTCCTCAGCCTGCATCCTCCAAACCCCACAATTCCCTGCACACTTGATTTCAATAAGGAAAGGAACATTACCGTGCAATGCATTGTGGGTGATGTTCCCAGGGAGTTGTTACAATTTGTAACATCAATTGTTTTGTCCCTCCTTCCCCGCAAGGATTTCAAATGATGCAGAAAGAGAAGAACTGTTAAACAGTTGGATTTCAGCATAGAAAATGCCATTTATTCTGACTTTTTGAAGAAACGGATGGGTATATTAGGGGTTTCTGTGTTATGTGGGCTTCTTTATCAAATTTTGGTTTGAAAGCCGGAGTAGCCCTTTAACATTTCTAAAATGTCCTTTTTCTTTGTAATAATAAAATAGTACCTTATACTTGATCCCAACTAAATAATAATGAATCCTTATTGGAGCCAAAACAACCCTGTTGAATTATTTTTTTTAATAAACTTAAGATGTGGAGATCCAAATATTAGAAAGACCCCTTATCCAGAGAACCTCAGGTCCCAAGCATTCTGGGTTATCACTCCCATACATGTATATACTCATGACTTTTTTTTCACCAGTGTTTTAACTGTAAAAGTATTGCCCAAAGGTATGATTAGGTATTTTAATCCTTCAATAAATCCATAATGGGAATGCCAACTCATTATAACTGCTACAGAATTATTATACAAGGGTATTTTTGTCTAATTTTATTTATTGCTTTCTTCAGTCATGTTAGAGGGACACAATTATGAGTTGATGAGGGGCATTCTGATTTCAGTTTGCAAACTCACACTCACTATTGCTTTTGTTTTAGGACTGGGAATGCAGCTCTGATACTTTTAATTTACTCTTTAATTAAAGGGGTGGTTCACCTTTAAGTTAACTTTTAGTATGTTACAAAATGACTAATTAAAAGCAACTTTTTAACTGGCCTTCATTTTTTATTTTTTTAATTATTTTTCGTTTTCCTTCTGACACCTTTCAAATGGGGGTACTGCTCTATAAGGCTACACATCTATTGTTATTACTACCTTTTATAACTCATATTTCTATTCAGGCACTCTGTTATTCATATTCTGGTCTCTTATTCAAATACATGCATGGTTGCTAGAATAGTTTTGATCCTAGCAACTAGATTGCTGAAATTGCAAACTGCTGAATAAAAACTAAATAACTCATAAACCACAAATAAACTAAAATTTAACTCAAAGGCAAACAAACCATTAAAGTGCCATTTAAATGTCTACCAAAACTGCATTCATTTTTATATTTAAAGGGATCCTGTCATCGGAAAACATGTTTTTTTCAAAACGCATAAGTTAATAGTGCTACTCCAGCAGAATTCTGCACTGAAATCCATTTCTCAAAAGAGCAAACAGATTTTTTTATATTCAATTTTGAAATCTGACATGGGGCTAGACATTTTGTCAATTTCCCAGCTGCCCCTGGTCATGTGACTTAAAATATTTTAACTATAGTAAGAAAACAAATTACAGAAAATTAATAAACCGAGAAGTTATACGTTTTTGCTACTAAAAGGTTTTTTTTCCTTATACTGAACATATATTGCTTTTTATTTACAAGATGTTTGGTTTCTGGGCCAGGCACCCTGTCCTTGAGCTGCTTAAGGCGATGGACACACGTGCATATTTTTGCTGCGGTCCGCGGCATGGTTTTTTGAAAAAACAAAAACAACCGCTGCGTAATTACGCTAGCATAAGGTGCCATTTCTGCCTTTCTGTAATTCAGAGCTTTCTTTATAACGGGTTTCCAGATAACGGGTCCCATACCTGTACTGTGGGTATATTTATAATATATAGGCCAGAGAAACAAAAATGGTGCTGTAGGCATCTTATGAAATAAGTCAAATGAAAATCAGTTTTCTAGTTTGATGGCCTTTCTTTTCGTCTTTACCTAATAACAAGGTTATCTCATGAACAAACAAGCTGGTCCCACAGGGTTTAATATACGACGATAGCATGCTAAGGGCAACAGGCTACTGCTTCTCACAATTGCCTCTTTGTACACAAGGGTCCTCTTATCTATTGCCTCTCTGTTCATTGTTCTTAACCAGGAGACTGTTGTTTTTCACAAATTAATTAGCTTTCACATAGTGAGAGGTACAGACGGTACCAGTGTGCTACAAGCTCCTGTTATAGAGCACATTTTGAAGGTTTGAAATTAAGGGTAACTGAATCACTGAATGGCAAATTATCAGTGAATGGCATACTACATGGGTTATACCTCCTAGGCATAAGGTACCATTGTTTCAGCATGAAAGAGTTTGTACCGCTTTAAAAAAGTAGCAATGATACCCATGATTGATCGTGTTCTGTAGTCTTCAGTTTTGGAGTGTTAGGGCAGGACTCGATGATGTGTTTTGACCCAACACGTCGCAATGCGAATAAACGCATGTGACGTGACGGATGGTTTACTGAAAACGGAAGTGAAGGAGAAATCGCATGTTACAACTACATTGATCCAACTGTCGGATGAAATCGCTGCGATTTCATCTGACCGTCGGATCAATGTAGTAGTAACATGCGATTTCTCCTTCACTTCCGTTTTCAGTAAACCATCCGACACGTCGCATGCATTTAGTCGCAATGCGACGTGTTGGGTCAAAATGCATCATCGAGTCCTGCCCTTACTCGGGGCAGAACACAGCAGTTCTTTAAAGGAGACTTTTTGTGTAGAAAAAAAAAAAAAAAAAAAATTAAGAACCTTCCATTGCGTTATACTCCTTTAGATATGGAAGAATTGTGCTTAAAAAGTAGTGTTTCAGGCTGATTTATTGAATATTTCTGCAAAAACTCTAATAATCTCTCCCTTCTCTTCCACTTCCTGCTCCCTAAATTCCCAGGCTGTGCAGGGGAGCCGACGGCACTCAGCTCACTGCACTGTAAGACAGGAACCAATCAGCAGCTAGAAGGACCTGATAGGGAACTGAAGCCTGGCTTTGCTTGTGTGACTGCAGGGCTGTGATTGGCTGTCCCCCTCCAACTGTGCTTCTGGCAGGGACCGTTGGGACACGCCCACCCCTCATTTGAAACACTAACAGGGACCAGTGAACATCTATAGGGAGCTCTAATAAAGGGGCTATTTTTAAAGATACGATTACGTTTTAGCATCATGTAAAAGCAACACCATATATTACTTATAATTGCCTACAAAATTAGGGTTTTTAGGGAATCTAGAAACATGTTGCCCAAAATGCACATCTTCGAATTCATGCACTTACCTGCTACACTTGGGCCAATGGCTCTTGCAGTCTTTGATTATCATCCTGAGCCAAATGAAAAACCTGGCAAAAGTTGGAGTGCAGTTGGGTGCAACCTGGGCAGTGTCCAAGGCGACAGATTTTCCTAGATTTGCCTAGATTTTCCTCCAAATTACCCCTCATGGATACCAGGGTTGACAAACGCAGGCAGCACTGCGTTCATGGACAAGAGCGTCTTAATTTTTCAGTACAAAGGGGCATATACTGTATATTCTGCTGTGTAAAAAGAAATTCAGCCCCCCCAAAAAAAAAAAGTGTAAAGCTGTGTATAATAAACTGAGTTTATCAAACACCAGATTTTCTGCTAATTTTTTACATTGCTTCCAGCCTAAGTCACTCTTTAGAAAAGATGCGTAAAAAAAATGATGCGTTTTTTTATACAGGAAACCTGGTGATGTGTGGCGAATTCATACAGCCCAACTGTCTAGTTTTCAGAGGGACAGTCCCTCTTTTGACAGCTTAACCCACAGTCCCTCATTTGTACTGGAAAGTCCCTATTTTCTCTGCACTCAGCCAGAAATAGAAACAATGTTTCTAACTTAATTGGCTTTTGGCAGAGAGCCCAGAACAACCACAGCTGCTTTGGTTGATACTTTTGTAACAATTTTGAGATAAGCAAATAAGTGATTGTAACGATATTCGATAACAAGTCCCTTGGGAGAAGTTAGACTCACAGCTTAAGGGTAAGGCCACACTTAGGGTTTTGGGGAGATTTGGTCGCCTGGCGACTAATTGCCTCGTCTTTGCGGCGACCAACCTCCCCAAACTGCTACCCTCACTCTGCACCAGCTAATATGAAAACTCGCCGGGTCTAATCCCACGCTGCGGTTCATTTTCCGAAGTTGACTCACAAGGAAACTTCGGGCGACTTCGGAAAACGAATCACCGCATGTGATTAGCGCCAGCGATTTTTCATTTTAGCCAGCACAGAGTGAGGGAAGGCATTTGGGGAGATTAAGGCCGCAAAGACTAGTCGATTAGTCGCCAGTCGACCAAATATCCCCAAAACGCCCAGTGTGGCCTTACCCTAAAGGGCAAGTCACCTTCATTAACAAAACTGTAATAACTGAAATATGTTCAAACTTTCATAACCTGACAAGTTTTGTAAAATGAACATGGTAATTAGGGGGTGTGGCCACAAAAAATGTGCATGGTCCTTCCCTTTTGTCCCTGAGGTATGAGGTATGCGAATTAGCCCACCATTTTTTTTTTACATTACATATTTCCTAAATGAGCCTTCTTGTGCTTATATAATCTGATTTGCACTCTGCTACTCTGCTATATAATTATTTTTTTCAGCATTATCTTGGTAGTTTTAGATTTGTTTTTGTAATGCCTACTCATCGTGTGTGTGTGTGTGTGTGTGTGTGTGTGTGTGTGTGTGTATATATAAATACTTGGTTTAAAAGAGAATAAAGAATTTTTTGCAAAGGTTGGACATTTTTGTATCAATGCAAAGCGTTTCTTCTGTAGGAAAAAATGGGTCATTTTGGCTAACTTTTTTTTTTTTCCTTTCAGTTGGCTTTGGCATTTTCTATTGTTAATTCTTTACGAACTGCAATGTTTTTCCATATTCTACTCAAATACAAAGAATAATAGGAATCCCTGAGCTCTCCCCATTCCTAAAAAGGGTGAAGCTGCTTTTCTGCTCATTGTTTGTTGTTGCAGCTGAGGGCCCTAGAAATTCCATTTGCATTGGCCAGTCAGGAAAGCCTTGGTGCATGCCAAGCGTTTGGAGCAGTCCTGATAGCTTTCAGGAAGAACACTGCAACATTTCTCTTTAATCATATGGCAGAATTGGGGAGGAAAAAACCTCAGTATAAGTTTTGTAACACTGCGAAACTGCGGTGGTTTGTTTATCACTGAAGGTACAGGTATGGGATCCATTATCTGTAATCCTGTAATGCAGAAAGCACCTACATATTGAAATGCCTTTTTCCTTGGTGTCCTATTGAAACAAATCCTCACCGTTTTTTTTCTTTTTTTTTTGCTAAGGCGTTGTTATCCACATTATGAGTTGGCAGTTTAGGGGCCAAGATTGGGCCATTGAAGTCGGTCAGCTGTCGATCGGGCAGGGTTAAAAATCCCGTCGGATCGCGTCGCATCTGTTCGTTGATGCCGTGATCCGACTGCCTATACACCTGCATTATGTGGGCATATCGGGAGAGATCCGCTCGTTTGGCTAGTACCATACAGGGCTGTTTCTCAGCCTACATGAAAAACTGCTCCTCCTGTCAAATCTGCACCTGAAGCCACTGCATTGGTCCGGCTGCAGACGCAGCTGATTTTAGATCCGAAACGCACACTAAAACAGCCTTATCTGGCACGTGGCACCAGAAGACCCTGGGTCCCAAGCATTCCAGATGGTCCCATCACTGTATTAATTCCTAGACATTTGCTTAATGACAAATGATTTGAACATATTGTTACTATGCTATTTTCATAAGTTGTCTTCTAGTGTTGAACATTGTTTGAGAAAAGCCTGGTGCTAAGCTGAATTGTATATAAAGCACTGTTTGCCTTAGTGGCTCCTTACAAACAAAGCAAAGCCTCTTGCATTTTGTTAAGGGATATAAATACTTAGTTGAGGGGCTTGTTAACATAACAAGCATAAGGTGACAATACAATTAACTATCTGGAGCGTTATTTACCAGTAGTTGCTTCCAGCAGACACCAGGGTATCCATTCATTTTAGAAGAAAGGAGGATCCATCTTCATATTCATAAAGGGTTTTTACAGTGAGAGCTGTGAAGTTGTGGAATTCTTTTTTCGAATCGGTTGTACTGGCAGATATATTCGATACCTTCAAGAAGGGGGTTAGTTGGCTTTTTAGCATGTGAGAAAATAAAGGTCTACTAAAAATAGCTTTAAATAGTTTTCCCGCATTTTTATGAGGTTGAAACCAATTCTAGAGTCAAAATTTGATTTTACATATTTGCATTTTACAGTTTCCCCTTTTTATTTATTGTGGTCTCTTGAAAAAAAATGTAAAGTGGGGAATTGTACTCTATTTTGGGCTTCATTTAAAGGAGAAGGAATTTTACTATTTTTGGGCTTTATTTAAAGGAGAAGGCAACTTCCAATCCAAGGAATGCCAAATGTTAGGGCACCCCCTAATGATTGTAATTACTTAACCTGATACCCCTGAAGGATTGCAGACTTAATGGGCATGTAAAGGCAAAATAATAAAATCCTATTTTTACTTTCTTTAATAAAAAAAGAAACCTATCTCCAATATACTTTAATTAAAACGTGTACAGTTTTTATAAGAAACCTGACTGTATGCAGTGAAATTCTCCCTTCATTTACTGCTGTGGATAGGAATTGTCAGACGGTCCCTAACTGCTCTGCAGGGAAACAATCATACTTATGAACAGCAGGGGGAGCCCCTGCCTTACTTCTCAGCCATGCAGAACTCAAGCAGCTTTTTTTATGATGATCCCTAAGCAGCCCAGACCACACTGAGCATGTGCACAGTCTTAGTTTTGTAAAGATGTTACAAAGTTACAAGATGGTGACCCCCTGTAGCCAACTTTGAAAGCATAAATTATTTGTTTGATTAGGCTTGTGGTGCAGTAAGTTCATGTTTATATTTAGTATACAAAATACAGCATTTCTAGCCTTATTCTATTTTAGACTTTACATGCCCTTTAATACAGCTCTCCAATGCATTTGGTGACATCACAGCCACTCTAAGTTCTCCATAAAATGCATTGGATGGAATCAGTTTGTCTACAGGTATAGGAAACTTGTTATCCAGAAAGCTCCGAAGTAAAGGCCATCTCCCATAGGCTCCATTCTAATGACCTAATTCACATTTTTAAAAATGATTTCCTTATAATTCATCGTTATTGGAAGCATTCCACTATTCATTGTTATTGGTTAATTTAACTATTACTTTTTTTTTTGATAACAGATTTAAGGTATGGTGATTCAAATTATGGAAAGATCCATTATCTGGAAAACTCCAGGTCCCAAAACATTCCAGATAACAAGTCCCATACTTGCAATCTAGACCAAAGCATGTTATCTAATGATTAATAAGCTCACTAAATTCTAATTGTCCAAAAGCAATCATTCATGATGGGGTTTTTTTCTCCACTGTCTGCAGCACATAACCTAGCTAAGGCAAGCAAAATGCTTGCTTGGTGCACTCAAATGTATGCGTAATGTGCAGGTAAGGGTTGCTGTGTAAAGCAAACCAACTTTATCTCCTGATTAGTAGAAAATAGAAAATAAACTGTGCCTATAAATAGGGCTTGTCCCTGTCTGACTATATGGATTAGTGCAGTAGATCAGCTTTGTAGCCGCCTGTGTTTAAGTTAGTGTACAAGCAAGCTAATATGTAGAAAGGCTTTTTAACTGTTTTACGTGCTTGGGATTACATAGATTTTTTTTATTCATTACCTTTTAAAAGCATTCAGTCCATTTGACAATTCTCAGATTTTACTAAATAACAAAACCTAAACTCCATTACCTGGGAATCTGTGGTGCTTTCGATAATTGAGGCAAACATGCGTCACCTGAATAATTTGGAGCAAATCTGCGTGGGAAAATGGGCCAACATTGTTCCCAAACAGTGTGCAAAACTGGTATGTACTCACCCCAAGATTATAAACGGGGACCTCATTACAGTGTATCTGTCTTTGTGTCTGTGGTTCTGTACGCATACGCACAGTGTTGCGGAATATGCTGGCACTTATTAAACAATAATAATATTCCAGAGTAATTTTGCTCTGCACTATAAGAGACCATATTAAGTGTTAAATTTAGAATGCGTTGTGATACATTGCCTATTATTGCATACATATTTCACTGGATTATATTTAAATTTGTTAATTCAATTATGATAGCAAAGCATTTAACCTGTTTAAGATGCTACACACGCGGCACTTTGTTTTCCGAAGTCGCCCAAAGTTTCCTTGTGAGGCAACTTTCAGCGACTTCGGAAAATGAAGCGCCACGTGTGAATTGCCGCAGGCGATTTTAATTTTAGCCGGGGGAAGGCAGTTCGGGGAGATTGTCGCCCCGAAGCATTTGTTCTGCTTCTTGGAAAATATATGTGAATTTAAAGCATGATATGATAGATAACAATGGAGAGAATATGGCCATATATGTAGAGTTTAGTTGGTGGCCTTTCAGGTTGAGCTGATAGGAAAGTAAACAGGGTGATCAAGGCTTCCATAACAATAATGTGTAATGGAAGTTGTTCATCCTTTAAATACAAGTAACTTTGTATTCTAAAATCAATATCTTCTCTTGGGCTTTTAGTTCAGAACCAGGTTGCAAACCGCTTACTCCTGACTTAACCTTATAAAGCAATGACCCAAGATTAGATACCATCCCCTGGAATTGTTCATGGAAGAGGGAGGATATCCTGTTTCCTCCAGTATAGAAGCAGGAACTAAACGGCATTAACCAAGCGGCCACATCTTCTGTAACCCTTGAAGTGCCACAACTACACTTAAGTGTATATCACTAAAACTGGACCTTACAGCAGTTAAGGGGAAGTACCACTTAAAACTAGCTAGTCATTAATATTCGTGTTATACCCCATCCTTAACATGGGATGCAGCATGGTGTTTTCTTGGAAAAGAAGGTTGAAAGTATAACTAGATATGGCACAAGATGGCAACAATTACCTCAGTATGTGGACATCAGATTTAAGGCGATTATAACCCTTTTATGTCATTCTCAGCCTTTGGCATATAGTTTTTAGTTTGGCACAATTTAGAATCATCGGCAAAAAAGCAGGGGCAGCACTTATAATGCCCCCCTCCAGGTCATTAAAAACGCAAATGACCAAGGACAAACCCCTGTGATATTCTACTAACAACACTAGTCCAATTACAAAAAAGTTTCATTTACCACCACTTTTTGTAGTCTGTGCTTCAACCAGGTGTCTGTGTCCAAGTACAAATACTATGTTCCAGGCCAATATTCAGTAATTTAACTTTTAACCTTTCTTTGTGGAACAGGTATGGGACTCATCCAAAAACCCATTATCCAGAATGGATATCAGATAGACACCAGATCCGTTATCTGGAAAGCCCCAGCTCTCGAGGATTCTGGATAACAGATCCCATACCTGTACTGTATCAAATTCTTCTGCACTAAGTAGATCACATTGACTGCCATCCCAGAGTCTATCTTTCTGCTCACCTCCTCTTTAGAAGGCAATTAAACTAGCCTGGCAAGATCTGTTACACATAAAACCAAGCTCATAGTATTGAGCGTTCCAAATACTGACGTCAAATTAACCGGCCTGTAATTTTCATGCTGAGAATGGGATCCCGTATTGAACAATGGCACCACCTTAGCAATGTGATGTTCTCTTGGCACTATGTCAGGCTTTAAAGAATCCTGAAGTAAATAGGTTTGGCAATCCCTGGGCTACATATACAGACCTATCTATATTTAGATAAACTATACACACTCATAATAAACTAACTATAAAACGTAAGATCCCAATGAGCTGCCATCCAAGCCGCGAAAATATTGGTGAATGAATGCATTTATCTATATAATTTCAATAAGCAAATGGTCCCTGGCCAAAGATTGGACCTTCAAGTTGGCTTGAACTGAAGAGGTTTGAAAAGCACTGCTTTAAACTTATCCATTACAGCCCTGACAGCAGACTGGAAGAAGAAGTTCCATATAGAAAGTAATGTTTTTTTTTTTAATATCTCGGGAGGCAGAGCCAAATTGGCCAGTATTGCTCCCCATTGCTTGCTATGGCAATTGCTTGGAAACCTGGCAGTCTGTGTTTTTTCAATACAGTCCACAACATTTGCAAAGAATACTTTCCGGTAACTGCCGTGGCAGGCTTGGGGTGGGGGAATTTGGCACTATCTCCTTGATTCCTTCAATGTAGTGCGGGCATTGAAATTGCATTGTGAGCTGTTGGATGTATCATCACTGATAGAGAAACTATAGTCATGAGGTTTTTTTAGATTACTGATATTATGCTGTAATTTTTAATCTTTAATGTTCTTACTGGGAGCCGAGGTTACCACTCCTCTTTCCTTTGCTGTAGTTCTAGTCTTATGCACACACATTTTCCAGTGGAAACATATTTTACCCTTAAAAGGAAGCGGAGGTGCCTTACGGGGTAGGCACAGAGAAGAGGAGAAAGTAACCGCTTCCAGTCAGATGAGAGACATGCAGAGTAGCTGAGTTCATTTTGCTGCTGCCTCTATTAATATATTCATGAGAATAAAGATACAGCATAGCTAAGGTGACAACATAGTGAAGAATGTTTCTCATATGTTTCACACAGGCCAATCGGTCTTGCATATTTTTTAATCCTTTTGGCACATGTATTGAAGAACGTATCTAAAGAACATACTTTATAAAGCAGGGGCCTTCCACCTGGCCGATAAATGTTAATTCTTTTTCAAAATGCAGAGTTCAGCAACTGCTGTTGACTAATGTATGGCAATCTTCTAATATGAAGGATGATCATGCATTGTTCTGTTTATTTTATAGATGCATTTATTGTACCTGTATTGCTAAACAAAGCAGGGGTCGTTGGGTAAGGTGCACAGCTAAGAAAAACATTGGTTTTATAATGTGTCTTTAAAGGAACAGTAACATCAAAACATTTAAGTGTTTTAAAGTAATACAAATATAATGTAGTGTTGCCCTGCATTGGTAAAACTGCTGTTTGCTTCAGAAACACGACTATTGTTTATATAAATAAGCTGCTGTGTAGCAATGGGGCAGCCATTCAAAAGAGAAAAGGCTCAGGTTACACAGCAGATAAGCTCTGTAGAACATAATGGTGTTATCCACTATTTAGGACAGAGACATGCTGCTATTTCGGGAGATTATTCGCCCATCGACAAATCGCTTCTTCTTCAGGCGGCTAATTTCCCTGAACTGGAAGGCACTCGGATCGCTTTGGCTTTCTGAAGTTGCCCAACGTTTCCTTGAGAGGCAACATCGGGAAAAAAAAGCGTTCCGAGTGCCATCTTGCTGGCGATTTACATTCTAGCCGGTGGGAAGGCAGTTCAGGGAGATTAATCTCCCGAAGAAGAAGCGATTTGTCGCTGGGCGACTAATCTCCCGAAATAGCAGTGTGTCGTTGCCCTTAACCTTCACCATATGGCCTTTTTCAATTTCTGCCATTGCTACACAGCAGCTTGTTTATATGATCTATAGTAGTGTTTTACCAGTGGATGATATTTTAATTACTTTAAAACACTTTCATTTTTCAGTGTTACTGTTCCTTTAACAATTATCCAATGGCAACAAAAATTCGGGGTTACCCCTTTTATCAAGCATAGAATAACAGACTGCACAAAGTCTGTTATTGTATGCTTGATAAAGGGGGTAACACTGAAACGTTGCTTGCTGCAATAAACCTTAAGCAAGGTATAGCCTGCTTGCATTACCTGTGTGCCGGTGAATTTTTGTTGCCATTGGATAGAGAGGTTGTCGTTTCCTCCATTTTGCTGTGCACCAGGGGATCGTTTTCGGTGAAGGCCAGGGTGTGCGAGTGCTTTTGGACAAATTCTCTTTTAACAATTATCCTCACAGGAAGTGCATTCAAAGTTCTTATTTTAGTCTCTTCCCTGGAGACTTCCAATGTTCCTCAGCAGCTGTGCTGCTCTCAAGAGCAATATGCCGTTATGTAACGGGCGAAATATTTAGGTTCTTTGGGCAAGAAGAACTTTTTGCTTTAAACCTTGGTGTGACATCTGTTCAGGGTTAGTCTCACTAGTGTGATAGGAGGGCAAGTGGGTAAAAACTGCAGATTATGGAAAGTGTGTTCCCATGTAGCGGTCAGTCAATTAGACCAAAAGTGAAATTCCATGCCGAGTATGTGTAAATTTTCCATTTGCTTACCCCACCCCACCCAAGAATAAGAAAGAGGGCAAGTGTTACATTTCGAGTGCTCCTGTGAATTGCTTCTTGGACCTATTTAGAATGTGTAAGACCAGTGTGGCATGGGTGCTATTTTCAGCAGTAGAATCCCACTCTTACTAAATATTTCTCTGTTTATAGAGCAGAATTATTTGCAGCGATAGTACAGCATCTGACAGATAAATAGGACGTTAACTAATAAAAATTTCAGTAACATTGAAGCCTTAGGGCTGAGGCACACGGAGCATTGGCTCTGCTGTTTTTGTTTTGTTGCAGGTAGAGATGTTGCTCCCTTCTGCACATCCCTGTAGCTGTACTGACAATTACCGCTTCCACCTGGGTGTAGCTACGTGGAGAGGAGATTGGCCCGAAAATGACTGCTTTTGCAGTTTCAGCCAATCTCCGCTTCCCCTACACGCAGGCGGAAGTGGTCAGTACAGCTACAGGGAGATCCAATAGAAAGAGTATCTGCTACTCTCAGTCTGCAAAAAAAAAAAAAAACACAGGATGAGAGCAGCAAAGCTAACACTTCATGTGCCGCAGCCCATACAATGCAATAGGTTTTTGGCTGCAGGGGTCAGTGACCCATATTTAAAAGCTACATAAAGGCATATAATTAAAAAAAATTGCTAACATTGGGACATACTGTAACATACTAAAAGTTACCTTAAAAGTTTTCTGCCCCTTTTTTAAATGACCTAAATGAAAGTGGGTAATTAACTTTGCCATCCAAAAATGTTGGCTTTGAACCAGTTATGTCCTTAGTATTATTTAATATTTTCATTGTAATAGAACATTTCATTGTGCTCTGCGGGATTGCAGTGAAGTACCCTAAACCTCACAAGCTCCAATTGCTTAGGTCCCAACCCATACGTTAAGGCTCCCTTGGTGTCTGTGTAAATATACCACTAAAATTTAGATACTTAACGTATTTCTTGTTGGAAAAAATGTAAGTGGCATAAACAAACTGTTGCTCATAGTAAAAAAGAAATTGCACAGCACTTTTATTGAACGTGTAATCTGCCATTTGATTTAGCAGTGCCTGTCCATAAGTGAGAATAATTTATACACCCTGTTAATTAGGCTGGGGCTCTCCTTTTCTCTGGAATCCCTTTCTCACCTGTGTAATTAACTCAAAGTCAGCATGGGCTGTGGCAAATGAAACTCTTAGAAAAATCTGCATCAGGGTGCAGAAACTGTAGGAGTGAGAGGCCCACCAATCACAAGCGATGTTTCCATGCTTTGTGTGTTGTTTTTATTAGGTTTGGGCTCCAGCCCAACATTCCCAGCCCCTTTTTCCCTTCATTCCTTCTTCTTTTCATTCCTGTCTTTCCCTGCCAGTAACGCCTGAACTCACGCTGGAGTGTCTCATTTTTCCTAACCAGGGGGAAAAAAGGATTATTTTATGTAACGTCCTACATATTTCTTTAGGCTGTTTTCACCGGCAAAGTATGCTACACTTTCAGTAAAAGAACTCTGCAAAATCACACCAGAAAGCAGTCCTTTACAGAGGATGGTTAAATACACAGTGGATATTTACTGGGCCGTTTGATTCACCAGATTCTAATGCGGGCTTCAAGATCTGATCTCACATCCACCTGAGTATACAAGTTTTTATTTGCTTCAGGACTTCTGCTTAATTTGAAAGTGACGATGAAGTACAGAGCAGCGGTGAGCTTATATTGTTATTGTTTTAAATTCTGCGTGTAGAGGTGAATCCGTTCAGTCAGAGCATTAATGATAACCGTTTAAGTGGTGCTAGAGTAATGTAGCAGCAGCTAAATGTGTTTTAAGACTCCATAGAGGGGTTGGGTTAGTTAGGCATTTCCTGATGACTATGTTCTTCTTCAAACGCTGGCAAAAAGTATCCAGAAAACGTCATAAATGTTGCCTATTGCGTTTTTTCTTTTTTGTGGGTTTTAGTTTTTTGCATGTGTTGCAAAATGATGGGTTTTCACTAATCCGTGATCATAATATTTGTGTGGATGTTTTTCGAGATCTCTGACATTAATTACTGTACTTTTGTCGCATTTGGACTACATGTACTTGAGCCCAGGTGGGTCATTTTGACAGAGCATTGATAGCACCTCCCCTAGACATGAGGATGTACAGAAATCCGCTCTGCTGGGGGAATGATGCAAAAATCTGTATTGCACTTCCACAGTGCTAAAATAATGCTAGGATTATTATTGTTAGACATATTATTGTTAGACATATAATAATTATATAATTATTATATATAGACATTTAATTTTCAGCATACATACAGTAAGTAAGTGAATTGCTTATGCACATTCAGTGGTGAGAAAGCAGATTATATTTCTGCAGGGTTTATATCTGCATTTGGGTGCTTGAACCACTATGACAAAATAAAACCAAAGAATAGTTCACCTTATTAACTTAACTAAACTTAACTAAAATTAACTTTTAGTATGATGTGGACAGTAATATTATGAGACTATATGCAATCTTTTTTTTTATTTACATTATTTA
Source organism: Xenopus laevis (assembly GCF_017654675.1). NCBI lineage: Eukaryota > Metazoa > Chordata > Amphibia > Anura > Pipidae > Xenopus > Xenopus laevis. Next base: position 46,741,740 of record NC_054373.1, read on the forward strand.
GCTTTTTGTTCCAGATTAAAATTGCAGCAGTTACCTGGTTGCTAAGGTCCAAGTTAACCTAGCAACCAGAACATTCTATGAATGAGAGATAGAAACGTGAATTGGCAAAGGCCTGATTAGAAGATATATAGTAATAAAACTGAAACCTCACAGCACGTTTGTTTTTTGGTTTTTTTTGACTGCCAGGGTTAGTCATTTGTGAGCTGCAAAGAGGCAGAATAGGGAGGCAAATAACTCCAAAACTGTTAAAAATGACTAATCGAAGAGTTGCTAAGAGTAGACCATTCTATAACATACTTAAGTTAACTTAAGGTTGAACTACCCCTTTAAGCATTCTAACTCTAAGGATAATGGCACACATTGTTATTTTAGCCATTTTGCACACCGCATTTTGTTTTTGGTAGCCCAAAAGTTTGAAGTTAAAGCACCTTGTGAGCATTTGCCTGAAAGCACATGCTCAAGCACTCGCTGTAAGAGAATCACAGGACAAGTGTGTGATCAGTTGCCCTCAGACAATTGCAGTGGAGGGCAATTTCAGGCAAAACTTCTGAAATCATTCATTCATTTCCATTATTATCTGTACAGATACTGATACATACATTAGTTGGTTTATAGTGCTTTCAAAATCCAGTACAATTTTTATTATTATAGCAGCCATTTAGCCTGTGCCTTTTATATCCCTAGATTAGGAATAGAAAAAAAGGTTAGAAAATGCCATGTTCAGACCTGAACTGGTAATATGTGGGTACTGGCAAATGCCAGACTGGCTGCTGTAAGAGGTCATAGAAAGTCACGATTTAGGAGGGGTTCACCAAATCCACTATTTGGGATTCGGCCGAATCCTTTGTAAAAGGTTTGGCCGAATCCTAGTTTGCATATGCAAATTAGGGGTGAGAAAGAAAATAATTTTTTTTACTTCCTTGTTTTGTGATGAAAAGTCACATGATTTCCCTTCCTGCCCCTAATTTGCATATGCAAATTCAGATTTGGTTCAGCCAAACACAAAGATTCAACCGGATCTGTTTTAAAAGGCCGAATTCCAAACCGAATCCTGGATTCGGTGCATCTCTACTATTTAGTGGGCTGGTGGGATGTCTTTTGGGTCTCTGTGTACTTAAAGTACCAGGGCCTATTTTGACTCCCAGTCCAGACCTGGTGCTATTGTCCTAGTTCTTGTATGTCCCTATCTGTCTTTCTGTGTTAGGAACCTTTGGGAGTGATGTGCTTCTTGGGAAACTAACAGCAGGCAAAAGTCATTTATATATCACCTTTCAGTGATTGTTGCATAGAAAACATGATCTTATAGTAATAGACTCTAGATACAAAGGCCTTCTCATAAAGTTTTTCACTCTCATTATTCCTACACCTTAGTTTTATTTAGGCAGCACAGAGAAAGAGAAGCTTATTGCCTCTATGACTGTTCCTGATTGTAATGGGAGAGAACATGAGTTTCACTAAATAAAACTCTTTATTTAAGGGCCCTGACAAAAATATCCATATAATTTAGTTTGAAATTGCACAAACAGTCTTGTTGAGGAGTCCCAAGTTTATCCAATGTAAAGAATGTATTTCACATATATTTATATAAGTATTTATATAAGTTCTCTTACCCTGACACTTGTTTAATGAAAGAGTTTGAGACAGCTATTGGTGCTCTGCTTAAGATATTTCCACATGAGCTTGTGTTTAAATGTGGAGTTCTATCATGTTTGTGCATCCATTGCATATATTTTGGTGTCTTTCCCCTACTCAGTCGCAGTATTAGTCTCTTAGTGTTCAGTTAGATTACTCCAGTTTTTCTCCTCTTTTCCGTCATGTTTTTAAGACAGGGTGTGGCTGAGTTAACCCAGACGCTGAGCCATATTTAGCAATACAAAACTGGAATAGTTCTAAGGCAAAGTGTGAGATAATACAGTAACAGAATTCCCTAATGATTTTTGTGAAAGACATTTTTTTCATGTTCACAGCATGCTAAATGGGAGTCCAATTGATCTGCAGTCTACCGTTGCATCTACTACTACTAAGCAGCTAAAAGATGCTGGTTGTACATTTACAGGTATAGGACCCATTATCCGGAAAACCGTTATCCAGAAAGCTTCGAATTATGGAAAGGTCATCTCCCTTAGACTCCTTTTTATCCGAATTTCTAAAAATGATTTCCTTTTTCTGTGCAATAATAAAACAGTACCTTGTACTTGAACCCAGCTAAGATATACTGTAATTAATCCTTTTTTGGAGATAAAACTATCCTTATTGAGTTTATTTAACGTTTTACATGATTTTCTAGTAGAATTAAGGTATGAAAAATATCAGTTATCTGGAAAACCTCCGATCCGGAGCATTCTGGATAATAGGTCCTATACGGATCAATATTTGAAGAAAAAAAACCCGGCACAATATCTTTAACATGTTGTATATCTGATGTAATTACCTTGCTACTTGCCTCTGCTGTTTTATTGCATTTTCATTTAAATATCATTTTAATTCAAATACTTTGTATCCAATAATGAACCAAAATGATGTACTTTAAAAGAACATTGGGCCTGAATTGGTGCAAAATGATGTATGGTAAGTAGGAATTGGTGATTTTTTTTCGTCTTGTTTCACAGTGAAAATGATGCCCATAGACTTGTATGGCATTGCAAATAAAAAAAAAAAAAACCCAACGCGCGTCAAAGAATTTTTGACCCCATAGACTTTAATGGGTGTCGTGTCATTTCGCCGGTGGCAAATTTTTGCCGAAAGGAAACAGGCCCAAGCCTAATGGTAAGTAAACATCTCTCTGCCAGGGATATTGTGTGGCAGGAGTTCTGTGAAACCTCGAAGGCTATTTTCAGTTTAAAGGGGTCCTCCGCCCAAAACCTTTTTAATAAGAAAACATTCTAAACAATTTTCCCTTTTCAATTGAGGCCAATGACACACATTGCTTTATAGAAGGTACAAATTAGGTCCCCTCTGTTATACATGTGTGAGCATTGACAGAACTGTAAAGAACTTTTCTTTGCATACACAGCGCATATTTCATCCAGAAAATTCACATGAGTGTTCTCTGGCCAAAATATTTTCCATAGAAATGCAATCTGTTCCATAAGCCTAAAGAAAAAAACTGCACTGGTTTTGTTTACCCTTTCTGTTCTCCGGGTCTGTTCAGCAGCTGACTTTTGCTATATTGGGAGTCCCTAGGTTACAAACATCTCACATACAACTCACACTTACAAACAGAGGCAATTGCAGTAATGTGCTGAGGTTTGCTTGGCCTTTATAAGCATTTAGCATTAATAAACCACCAGCCCCAACCCCCTCTGGCATGTGTTATCTACTGTAGAGCACAGAAAGGTAAAAATAAATACTATGTTAAGACAAACATCTGACTAAGTTGCATTTAATAGGTAAATGTACCTGTTCCAACTTTTACAAAATGCAACTTAAAGGAACAGTAACACAAAAAAATGAAAGCGTTTTAAAGCAATGAAAATATATTGTACTGTTGCCCTGCACTGGTAAAACTGATGTTTGCTGCAGAAACACTACTATAGTTCATATAAACAAGCTGCTGTGTAGTGATGGTGGAAATTAAAAAAGGCTATATGGCACAGGTTAAATAGTGGATAACAGATAACACCATTATCTGCTGTGTAACATGAGTCTTTTCTCCTTTAAATGGCTGCCCCCATTGCTACACAGCAGCTTATTTTTATTATCAATAGTATTGTTTCTGAAGCAAACACACCAGTTTTTACTAGTTCAGGGCAACAATGCATTATATTTGTATTACTTTATTTTTGATGCTACTGTTCCGTTAAGAACATACCTACAGACCCTATCTCTTACATAACTTGGGGACTGTCTGTATTGTTTCATGAGTCAAAATGAGTAGTGCAAAGACTTTAACCAGTCAGAGGCATGCTGATTTCAAGAGCAGTTACTTTTACAAACAACTTTAAACCCACTGAAAATGTTAGAATTGGGTTTTCTTTTATTTTTCGGCAATGCATGTTGCCTCAAATGGCTTATTTGGAGGGGGTCAAATATGTATTTACATGGCTATTTATTCTCATGCTGAAAACCATAAAACCAGCCACTTTGTTCTTGCAGAAACTAAATTCCGTGAGGTTTAAAATGGAAATGCAAGTTATGGTATCTTTCACTGATCCCTTTTTAGGTGGCCTGTCAGTGTTGTTCTTGTGGACTAGTTCTATATGAGACTCATGTCCTAGGCATGTATTTATAGTGGAGCGTGTCTTTTCTAATGAAAAGGTTTTGTCCCTGGGGAAGGTGAAATGCTCTGTGGTTGGGTGCAGTAATACCATGGGAGCACTTAACTCTCGTGCTTAAGTGCTACTCTTTACATCGTATCAGTTTACATGACATAAAGACAGAGTTGTTATTCAGAGCATGGATGCCAAAGGGTTTTGGGCGGTGGTGCAGGAGAAACGAGCATCCTTGATTCCAAAGGACTACCATTTGATCCAGCATGAAGATATGGCTACCCAATCTGAATCTGATGAAGAGAAAGAAATTAAAAATGTTCCTATGATCCAAGTGATAGTCACAATAGAGCCAGAGGTAACCTAGTAGCTATCCAGGATTGAGTATTTTATTTGTGTGCTGGTCAAAATAATCATTCAAAGTGTCAAGAACAGACCGCACTCCAAGGGCTTTTCAAATGTGAAAAAAAGTTATATTTTATTTTGACGTTTGGCGCCATACCTCTGACTGTCCCTGAGGACGTATATCTATCTATATCTATCTATCTATCTATATATATATATATATATATATAATATGCTTTAGATGATTTAACAGTTTAAGACTGCACAATGGAGGAAGGCTTTTGATAGAAAACAAACACAAACTAATGAAATGTTGTGATGAGTTGCCCTTGTGCATGCTGTTAAGTAGAGTTATTATTATGATTGACATTTTTAGGTGATTCTTGCTGATTTTTATTTTATAAACTTTCTGCGTTGTATCATATGAGCGAATCTGTTCTGGCCAAGGTAAACATGATGTTGCAGCACATCTGAACACCATCCACTGATTCAGCATGAGCGTGAGCACTTTTGGGGCAAAAAAAAAGAGCAGAAAGGGACATTTCAGTTCTCTTTGTTGAAGAACTTCTATAACCCAAATGTAGGTCAGTTCTTTGATATTTCTGCAGAGGCATTGTGAGAATGGAATGTACACTGTATTAATTTTGGATCAGAAGCTGAACTTTTTTTGGCACAAGCAAAAAGCAGGACAGGGTAATACATTGTAAATGCGTTTTAAATGGTAATCTCATAAAACAATACATTAATGGCACTATCCACAGTTAGGGTTTTCTGGATACTGGAGTTTCCATAATGTAGACCTCCGGCTTTTAGAAGAAGATTTTACCATCTGCAGTGTCAAATTACAGTGAAAATCTTATCTAAAACGTAGGGGACTTGGTGGGTTTCCAGATTAGGAATAATTTTTATAAATTGTATCACCATACCATCAGTCTACTAAAATACATTTAAAGGGATACTGTCATTGGAAACATTTAGTTTTCAAAATGCATCAGTTAACAGTCCTGCTCCAGCAGAATTCTGCACTGAAATCTGTTTCTCAAAAGAGCAAACAGATTTTTTTTTTATATTTAATTTTGAAATCTGACATGGGGCTAGAGACATATTGTCAGTTTCCCAGCTGCCCCCAGTCATGTAACTTGTGCTCTGATAAACTTCAATAACTCTTTACTGCTGTACTGCAAGTTGGAGTGATATTGTCCCCCTCCCTTAAATGTGGGGGACTTGGAGGTTTTCCTGATTATGAATCCCCCCTCAACAGCCTAACAGAACAATGGGAAGGTAACCAGATAACACAAGATAACAGTTGCCTGGTAGATCGAAGAACAGCACTCAATAGTAAAAGCCAGGTTCCAAATGTGTTACATTAGGAGTAGGAGAACAAACAGCCTGCCAGAAAGCAGTTCAATCCTAAAGTGCTGGCTCTTTCTGAAAGCACACGACCAGGCAAAATGACCTGAGATGGCTGCCTACACACCAATATTACAACATAAAAAATTGCACTTGCTGGTTCTGGAATTAATTTTTTTTTTATTGTAGAGTGAATTATTCGCAGTGTAAACTAATACTTAGAAATAAAAAAAAATACATCATAAAAATCATGACTGAATCCCTTTAAACATTAATTAAAGCCAATAGTATTGATCTGCCTCTGATAAGGAGTAATATATCATCTTGGAATAAGTACACTGTACTGTTTCATTATTACAGAGAAAAAGGAAATAATGTTTTAAAAATGTAAATTTGCTTATAGTGGATTATCGGAAATTACCTTTTCTAATATTCAGAGATTTCTGGATAGCGGGTTTTCGGGAAATGGATCCCATACCTTTACTTTCCAGACATGAGGCTGCTTATTACCAAAATGTTTATGTATAAAGTTGCCTGGCCCATCAATACATTGTTACAGTAATGTTGCGTGTACCTGTGTATGGATACACGTAGGGGCATACACAATATGTGAGATGTGTATCATATAAAATTGTTATGGGGGGGATCAGTAATGACTAAATAAGCTTGCCTGCTTTTGCCTTATTTCATCTATCTATGCAATATTGATGCAGTTCTAAAATACATTTTCCTTAAATGTTGTGTCTGCAGATAGTGAAGATATAGAAGCTCTTATGAAAGGTTCAGGCATTTGTTGCAATTACTGGCAGGTCTGCGCTCTCATGCAAAGTGCAAAACGTGTGTAATGTACGACTTAATCAGAATATTGATGGGGCTGTTATTTTCCTATGTAATTTATGTTACAGCTGTTCTCAGCATGACTCTAATTTTCCTGCTCATTTGTCAATGAAACCCTTGTGCTGCATTTAGTAGGTAGGCTGCAGTTTAAAATAACTGCATCCATCTGCAATGAAAAAAAATTGTGAAGTTAAAGAGGAGTGCTGACCTGGGGTCTGAAGTTATTGATTATAATTACTGGGAGGTGCCTAACAAATCCCCCCCCCCCGTTTTGTGAGAGAGTCTTTAAAAGCCACTTTATATGTAATTTCCTGCAGCAATTAAACATCAATTAAACATCAGTGTTAATCCACTATGTAGAGGGCCTCTGTCTCCCACATATTTCATTGTTATAGTTATTAACTTCACGTTTCTGAAGAAGGAATGTTGTTCATGGAAACACTAAAAGATTGTTCTTCCATGTTGATTAGACTGTTAGGATTATGCAATGTAATAATTGGGTACTGCAGAATTACTTATAGCCTACCGTGCTATTTATGCTTTGTCATGGAAAAACAAATCATACTTTTTAAAGCCACTAATTGCTTGCGAATAATTAGTGCATTTTTTTTTGTAATGTTATTTTTAAGGATGCACCGAATACACTATTTTGGATTCGTCCGAACCCCCGAATCCTTTGCGAAAGATTTGGGCGAATACAGAACCGAATCCTAATTTGCATATGCAAATTAGGGGTGAGAAGGGGAAAACCGTTTTTACTTCCTTGTTTTGTCACAAAAAGTCACACGATTTCCCTCCCCGGCCATAATTTGCATATGCAAATTAGGATTCAGATTCAGTTCGGCTGGGAAGAAGGATTCGGCCGAATCAGAATCCTGCTGAAAGAGGCCGAATCCTGGATTCGGTGCATCCCTTGTGATTTTTAATATATATGTATTTTTTTTCGTTACATTTTATTTCTAAACGTGTCACGATTGTCAAGTGGCTCCATTTACTCTGGCCTTTTATAAGTCAGGATCTTGCTGCTAATGTATTTTTTCTGGCCTGTTTCCCATTCAGGCTCCAGCAATCGACGGGATCCGGGTCACCATGGAAAGTGCCTTAACGGCCCGGGATCGGGTCGGCGTCCAGGACTTTGTTCTGTTGGAAAACTATACAAGTGAAGCAGCATTCATAGAAAACCTAAGGAAACGATTTAAGGAGAACTTAATTTATGTAAGTTTTGTTTTCACTGAAAAAAGGCTTTTGTCACTATATAATCATATGAAGTGTAATAATAATAATGAGTACAGAGGGCTGGTGTTCTATCCTATTGGTAATTCATAATACCAAGAATTATGAAGGTATAATCTACTGTCTGCACAAAATATTCCGTCACTCGGGGAGAAAACGCCAACCTGCTTCCTTCCACTCCTAAATCAATGTGTATTGACATGCACAGCCACAGCCTGTTGGTAAACAGATGGGGTGGAGTTTAGCATAAAAATGTATATTTTTGTGTTTCTGTGTTTCTCGACAAAATTTTCCATTTCTGTTGACTGATAGGCTGGTGCAGAGCCTGTCAAAGCACAGCTATTTAGGAGCAGAAGGCAGCGGATTAGCGTTTTCCGGCCAAGCATAGATATTTCAGCATTAAATGCCATGGCCCTAAGAGTGAATGTATTACGCGTTCAACCAATTTTTAGCTCGGCAGGCAGGCCTGAAATACTAAAAAATATAGTTCAAAACCCCGATAACCTCACCTGACTGGATGATTTTTTTTTTTTGGGGGGGGGGGGCCTGTGGAGTAAGAGGAATAAGGTTATACAAGTGCACATTCTGCCACTGTAGGTGGCACTTTGTCTTTCCTTTTCCCGCAACTTAACTTCACTGGTTAGAATTCTGGGATCACAAAATAACAGTCTTTAAGGAATCTTTAACAGTCTTTTCATAATGTGCAAAGCAAATATTGAAAATGATCAATCTCAGGATTTCCAGCCTTCAGAGGAAACCATGAAGATTCCATGCCCAACTTTGTATGATGTCATCAAGCCAGTTTGCTGGCACTTTATAGCCATGCAATGTTCTAACTTCATGTTAATGCTTAACAAGATTATTCCAGAGAGAGGACTTCCTTTAAAGGGGACCCAGCACCCCCATTTACTTTCCTCCACTAGAGGAGGAGGGAAGCATTTGTAGTGCTGAGAATTTGTGCCACAGCTTTTGCTTGTAATGCGCATGCATGTTAGTAACTTCATGCACATGAGTATAACAAGTATGCTGAGGGAAGCACTTATTATGCCCATGCTTGCCACACAATGTGGCCACCCACACTGGGAGCTCCCTCCCAGTGGGGATGGCCTAGTGCTCACGGGCCATTAAAAAACTATTTATGGGGGTGACGAGTTTTGTTATAGGCCCCCCATGGAACATTTTTCAAGAACTTTATGCAAAGTTTCCTCATTGCTTGCAAGACTCTGAGATTCTTTAATAGCAATTTACACCAAGAATATATACCCTGGTGCTCCCTTCTACAGTGTGGAGATCACTCTTATGATAAGTGGTCTTTGTGGAAGAGTTGGGGCCAGAAAGCTTTTCTTCCAAAATGGAAACAAGGCCACATGAATCGGCTATACACAAAAACACAAGGACTGGGGCTGCAGAAAAATGGCAGTAGATGCTCTGGACTGATGAGTTAAAGTCTGGTAGATTGTCCACCACAGAGCCAGAGAATAGACATTGATTAATGTCTGCAGGCAGGAGGAAGCCTTCAATGTGACCTCATCGTCAACGTCTGTGGTTTGCAAAACAGCATCTAGATTAGCCAGATGCTTTTTGGAAACAAGTGCTGTGGTACTGATGATTTAAAAATGAACTTTAGCCCCAATCACTAAAAAACAATCTGCATTAAATGAAAAATCACTTTGCCAACTGTAGGGGTGGATCCATTATGTTTTGGGTTGGGTGGCAGCCATTGTTACAGGAAATATTGCATTTGTAGAGGGCAGAATGGATTTAATAAATTCTAGATGCCTTTGTGAAATAGCCAACCTGCTGAAGCTGGAAAGGGGTTCCAGCTCCTACAAGATAGTGATCCTAAACATACTCCAGAAGCCACTTGAAGAAAAGCGAAAGGTTTGGAATGTCCCTCACAGTACCATGTATTGAACATTGAGTATATGTTAAACATGCAAGATGGCCCTACAACAAAAAGCTCCTAATTGCAATAAGGCCAACTCCTATAGAGTCCATTTGAAGTCAATAATAATAATTTTCAAATGATTAAATTTTTTCATATCGTATCTTGTACTTGATGGTAACTAAACTGCATGAATCGGTGTTGGTGGCAAAACAATCCTATTGGGTTCATTTAATGTTTAAATGTTTTTAGTAAGTACAGTGATCCACATTATATACTTATCCAGAAAATGCCAGATCCCAAGTATTCTGGATAATAGATCCCATACCCTGTATCCCATACTGGCGTTAATAAGGTGTCCCCAACTGTAGAACATGCCACTTTTACTATTATCTTTGTGTGTTTTAAAGTTTGTTAAATAAAATATAGCTGTGCATTTGCAAACATGTTGATTTTTAACACCCCGATTCCTGCACCGAACATGTAATTTGGCAAGCAATGCATTATTTTTTATACTTATACACTGGGGAAGTTAAAGAGGACCTTTGCTTATATGTGTGTTGTGTAAGTGCTTGGAGCCAGGGACATTAGATAGGAGGGACTTGGGGTAAGAAGTGCAAACTCAGCATGGAATAAAGTTTGCTATTGTTCCTAATGGAACAGCTTGTCCAGGACTCCGTCAAACTCTATGCCACAAATGGGAAAAAAACAGCATGGAATTTTTTCGTATTTAACGTAGAATTTTTTCATAAACAACTTTTAGCTCTACCTAGGGTGTTTATTGTGCAGCTGATTTAAATTTAACTCTGGCTGTGCTCTAATATTACCATAATGTTCTGTACATTGTACATTTTTAAAGGACCAGATCTAAAATGCCTTGGCATTTACCCAATTATGTGCTTTCTCCTGAGAGGTGCCAGAGTAGTCCTTTATGTCTTAATAGTTATTGTTAAGTCTGTTGCTGTTTTTTTTTTTCTTCTTTGTTACATTGCCCTGAAGTTGCTGATTGGGCTGCTGTCGCCAACCTACCTATAAAATGCCAGGGGGCATTGCTGCTGCCACAGGTATCTGAGAAGCCCCAATTTATGTGGTTACGCAGCATACATTAGGGGAGACCTTCCCACTGAGGGCCTTCATTTTAGCTCAAGTTCTCCCTCACTGGGCTGGGGGTGTTTCTAGAGCCCAGCAGTGTTCGCCTGGAGTTTTTTTTTAGAGCGCTTTCTACATGTTGACATAGTTTCCATTTAATTATAAGATTTTTAATAGCCTGTAATTGGGTTATCATACAGTTAAATGGTAAATGTTGGTCTTGATGCAGGGCTACATAGCGACCAATCAGCAACTAGGGTTGGTTACTCTAGTGCAGTTAATTATAATAGTAGTTAATATTTTTACCAACAGAGGACCAACAAAGTTCTGTATAGTTGTACCGAGTTCAGTTGTACCAACAAATTAAGGGATGCTGTCATGGGAAAACATGCATCAGTTAATAGTGCTACTCCAGTAAACTTCTGCACTGAAATCCATTTTTCAAAAGAGCAAACTGAATTTTTTACATTTAATTTTGAAATCTGACATGGGGATATACATATTGTCAGTTTCCCAGGAGCCCCTAGTCATGTGACTTGTGTTCTGATAAACTTCAGTCACTCTTTACTGCTGCACTGCAAGTTGGAGTGATCTCATCCCCTCCCTTACCGTCCCCAGCAGCCCATCGTGAAGTGCTGGTTCTGTCTGAAAGCACATGACCAGGCAAAATGACCTGAGATGGCTGCCTACACACCAATATGACAACAAAAAAAAATACTTGTTGGTTCAGGAATTAAATTTTACATGGTAGAGTGAATTATTTGGAGTGTGAACAGTGTAATTACACCATCAACTCATGACAGAATCCCTTTTAACATCTCCATCTTACTTCAGCAAGAGGTTGACACTATTTGTTTCATTAGCAATCTTATGTAATGATGTATTTAACGTATTTTTTAGCAATTTGGAATTCCCTTTAAATTTATAACTGTTCCTTTCCTGTAGATTTCAAAATTAGAATGTGGGTCAGTGAAGTGACTAAATTGGGGGCAAGAATTTTAGAAAGGCATGCTGTTTTTGCAAATAAAACTTTTAAATGGTTTAAAGTTTTTTAGTTTTTTTAAGAATGAGGGTTACTAGACATTAACTACATTGTTATTAAACTTTATATTGACACTTTTTTTCCTTTGTTATATCACAAAGTGTTTGACTTTCTCTGACTATGAGATACATAGTAGTAAGTTGCGTTTGTACTAGCTCATACATTTATCCCGTTCCTCTCTCTTAAGACGTATATTGGGTCAGTGTTGGTCTCTGTCAACCCATATAAAGAGCTGGAGATCTACAGCAAGCAGCACATGGAAAGATACCGAGGGGTCAGCTTCTATGAAGTATCACCTCACATGTAAGTAAAATGTCACTTTATTTTTGTTTTTCTTTTAAACCGCAATGTCAGGGAAAAATAATTTCACTTGTTTGTCAATTGTAGTGCTCATTTACACTTTTATACTTAATAGAGATGCAATTTATTTAATTGTTTCCCATTCCTCTGGATCTGATCGTTCTTCCATAGTCAAAAATCTAATACAAAACATAGAGTGTCTGCATGGCAGTCATATGATTGCTGTGCAACAGTAATAGCTTGCATTCCTCTAACAAGGGTCAATCATGCCTCGAAAGCTTTTATTTGCCCTTTATATTGTAATAGGCTAATTTTTGGGACCTGTAAAAGAAAATTGGCTCTGGGATGTCGTAAATGTTTGATATGTTGAAATCTCAATGAAAACAAATGTCAACATTAGTCTACAAGTAGACATTTTTGGGACACAACCCAGATCCTCCTTGGGCCATGCCCATACATGTTCTAATCCACCCAAAACCCTGCCATGTTTAGGTGTCTGATGCAGGGCTGTCAATGATAAACATGGACCGTTCATGGAAATTAAGTATTTAGTTATTGTAGAAAGAAAAAAACACTTCAGTATTGAGCTCCCATTATTTTCAAGTCATAACAGTCTGTTAAAGCGCTAATTCGTTAGTATACAATGAAAAAAAACAAAAACAAATGAAACGTTGAAATCGCTAATTCTTTATTAAGAAATAAAGGCAAAACCATCGTATCGGGGTTATTTATTCTTTAGATTATTTTCTAGTAGACTTAAGTTATGAGGATCCAAATTACGGAAAGGTCCCGAGCATTCTGGATAACAAGTCACGTAGCTGTATATTGAAGACAGAGCCTTTGGATTTGACACAACATTTCAAGCATCAATTCCTAGTTGTCATGTCTGCCTAGGATCTTATGGCAGATTTTGACCCTAGCTAATTATTTTTGCTTGGATGGAGCTCATGGCGAAGGGAGTATTGCTAGACAGTTCTGTCATCCTATCAGATAGCAGTTTATCTGAAACAAAAATGTCTGCCAATTCAATTCCTTTCTTTTGAGCTTGAACCTTGCATCAGCACCAGTGGTGTAACTAGAGTGCGCTGGGCCCCCCTGCAAAAAAATCTTAAGAGGGGCCCAGCGCCCATCCTCCCGCCCACTTGCCCGACTCTACCACTCCCAGCCCGGACTCTGCCCACTCTGCACATTAGATAATGCCATTATTGTCTACATATATACTTTCTCAGCGTTTGCTTTTCACCAGGTTAGGAAAGGATATTCTTTTGCCCTACTGATTTCTTGGTAGGATTATTAGCAGAAACATTCTTTCCACATCAGACTAAAACTATACATGTAAAATCATTACTGTTCCTCCTACTAGGGTATTGGAATGTTTGTATTTATAGTTTTTGAAAGTTGTAATGTGCTCTGTCATATGAGGCAAGTTAGCGTTGCATTTTATTTAAATAGAATTATTCCAGGCCCAGGAGCATCAGACACTCAGATAAAAGCCAGGGCTATTTTATCTGGTCTGATGACATGGCTGTTAACTTATTTTAAAGAAGCAGTTTGCGAACTTCTGGTATTAATCATATATTCCAACTGCCAGGCAGGGCAGTGGACTTAAAACTACTGGAGTTTTCCTGTTCAGTTCACATTTGCTGTTCTGTAAATCTGGAAAACTTTTTTTTTTTTTTTTTTTAAGATTTGCATTTTTGTGGCATGACATTTTTGTGTGTTATTTTTGACTAATGTTTTTCTTTGTTGCAACTTTACTTGTTGCTAAGCTGATGCAAACATAAAGCCCAAAGAATGTGTGTATTTATATTCAGCTTCCATTCCATGGGAAATCAGTTTTTATAAGGGGCTGTCCAGATCTTGGTGTTATAATGTGCCTCAAATATTTCAGTTATTACCCTTGGATGTAGTTGTAGAGTATTGTTATCAGTATCCGCAGTAGGTTACAAAAACTCTTATGTTCATGCAAGCTGTTGGGATATATATATATCTTAAATAGTTGAGCATTCTACAATTAGATAAGCATTGCCTGATTGACAGGTTTGGGCGGAGATTGAAAATAGGCCTTGGCATACACAGAGGTCCAAACAGACCCCCACAGGCTTAATAAACATTGACTGTCTTCAACAATTTACAGTAGCCCCTCTGGCATTTGCCTTAATCTACAGATTGGCAGTGCTAATAATAAAATATAAAATCAGTCTGATGTAAACATGCTAAACTCTTTATAGATTTCACAAGGTCCAAAACCTGTACTAGCGTTTTGCACATCTTTGATACAAATAATCCTCACCATCTGGCCGAAGAGTTACTTAAGACAAGGTTATGCTTTTTTTAGACTGCTAAGTAAATTAACTCTTTGGAACATTAAAGGAGAACTAAACCCTAAAAATGAATGTGGCTAAAAATGGCACATTTTATATACTAAACTTATTTCACCAGCCTAAAGTTTCAGCTTGGCAATAGCAGCAATGTTCCAGGACTTCAAACTTGTCACAGGGGGTCACCATCTTGGAAAGTGTCTGTGACACTCACATGCTCAGTGGGCTCTGAGCAGCTGTTGAGAAGCTAAGCTTAGGGGTCGTCGCAAATTATCAATCAGAAAAGAGGTTTGTCTCTAATACAAGTTGATGCTACAGGGCTGATTATTAAATTCTAATGTTAATTGCACTGGTTTCTGTGCTGCCATATATTAATTATCTGTATTAATTACTAATCGACCTTATATTGTGACATTTCTATTCTATGTGTACTGTATATTGTGAGTGGGTCCCTAAGCTCAGTAAGTGACAGCAGCACAGAGCATCTGCAGTGAATCCGCAGAAAAGAAGATGGGGAGCTACTGGGGCATCTTTGGAGACACAGATCTTTACTGCTAAAGGGCTGTGGTTGCCTTGGTCTGGTACAGAAGCCCAAAACATAAAACATGTACAAAATTTCTAGCTATTTCTTTAGTTAGGCTTTATTTCTCCTTAAAAAAAGTTTAAAGGGGAATTTAGGTATGGTTTACATAAGTAATAAATAAAATTTTGGGATTTTTGATTATTTTTTTTATATGTTAGAAAAATGCAACAGATTTAAAAAAAACACAGCCATGCAATTGTTGTATGAATTTTTAAAGCACCACACCAGGAATCACTTTACTTTAGACTAAGAGCTTAAAAAAAACTTACAAAATAGTTGACCCCTGTAAACGATGTATTTTTGGAACATATTCCTTTGGATTCAAGATATTAAATATATTTTCTACTCCAAACTAACATACTCAAAATTTGATAAAAACTGCTAACTTCAGCCAAATTTTGCAACATCTCAGAGCTTGCACTTTATCTTATATCCTTGAGTACAAAGATAAAAGGTTGTTAATAAGAAAGCCGTTTGTTGCCCAATATGCATACAATAACATGAGCCTTTACCTTCCTTAAATCTTTATGGCCGACATTTGGCCTCTGCATGCACAAAATACTACCTGCACTTTATTTGTGATACACCCGTACATCCTCTGAGCTGCTATAATGCAAATCTGAATTTTATTTCAAAATTCAAAAGTTAGTGTTTTCACCCAAGTACATGACAGATAAAATGGTGCAAAGTCAATTCATAACTGGGAATGCTAGAAGTCCCATAAACTGTTCGATACCCAGTATATATAGGATTATAAAAATAAGGTATATAGAGACCCCAGAATAAGGCTGGTACATGGACCTGCTGTCAAAGCAGAGGCAAGATAAGCTTTGTGCTGGCTCAACTCTTACTGATGTGTTGCACAGCCATGAATGCTACTTGCAAAGCTTCCCATGTTGTCTTTGCCAGGTTCAGATATGGACCCTTTTGTTTCCCCATTTCAGTACTGATATCTTGTCTGCCAGCCAGCAATATTGGGCATGCTGTGTGTGTGTAAATAGACTATGCATAATCTCCCCATAAATATTAAAACAACACTATGTGGGAGATGATTGCCCTAAACTCCATATTACTGGGGCACATATTTGTGTGAAGGTTTCTTGGCAAGGGGCGAAAACAGTAGTTTCCTGTCTGATCATATCAAGCAGGTCATTTCTGCGGGTTGTGGAGGTACCATAGGCATTACAACTTCTTGGAAAATTGTACAAGAGCAGGGAAGGGAAACTAGTGAAAAAAGGAATTGGAGAAACAGTCCCCAATTTACCTGAAAGTTTCCCTGCCCTTTTACACTTGAGAGTGTAAATGTGCTTCTAGTTCTTGATAACAACGAGGGTGCTTGCATGGAAAGTTTGTCTTATGTCTACTTCTACTACGTTCCCTCTCTTTGTTGGAGTTCCTCAAGGCTCTGTTCTAGGCCCTCTGCTGTTCTCTCTCTATGCTACTTCGCTAGGAAAACTTATTCAGTCGTTTGGACTTCAGTATCACCTTTATGCTGATAACACCCAACTGTACTTGTCTACTCCTGACCTCTCTCCTTCTGTCCATGCCCAAGTCACAGACGGTCTCTCTGCTGTCTCCTCCTGGATGTCACAGCGCCACCTGAAACTAAATCTTTCAAAATGAAAGATGATTAGCGTAAAACTGCTGAGAGTTTGACCATAAAGGACATCTGATGCCCTAGATTTATAGGGCGGGGGGGGGACCACCCAGGACATTGGCAGCAGTTCGCCTGTGGGCCTAATAACCGTATAAATTATTGTACAGGGGCACACAGTCCTCTGTAAAATCTGAAAGTGAGAATGCTAGGCCTGTGTATTTTGGTTCTACCTGCCAATGCATTTGCACACAGTTACTTGATGATTTATGGGAGCAAATAACAGGTAAGGTTAATATGTAACAAAAAGCACCTGAATTTTGGGGACGAATCCTTGTTTTATGATAACATCATTTAATATGTAAATTCTTTCTGTATGTTTTGACTTGTTTTATTTTAGGAGATCACAGTTTGTAGGGTTTATAGTACTGTAGTCTTATTTACTTTAGACTTGTTTTTATGACTTGTACAGTCTTGTTTTCTGAATGCTTTAACTTTTTATGTGGCTTTTGCAGTTTTAATAGTCTTGTTACTTTGATAAACAATCCAAGCTGGAGGTCACACTGCTTTGATGTAGCTGCATGTGTTTGGCAGGTCTATCTGTTTCCATGTGTACATGGGTAAAATACTTTTATATTGGGTTTTTATGTTAGCATAAAGTAGCAAAGTAAAAATTTTGTAAGCTTATCCACATTCTTATTAGTCTGTTTAATATGTGCAAATTAGTAAAATGAGTGATATTGCGCTGACCCTTAAATATCTAACATTTATTAAGAGGGGGGTTTTTTTTTTTTTTTTGCTTAGCTATGCAATAGCAGACAACTCCTACCGGTCTTTACGCACAGAGAGGAAAGATCAGTGCATCCTAATATCTGGAGAAAGTGGTTCTGGAAAGACAGAAGCCAGCAAGAAAATCCTTCAGTACTATGCTGTGACATGTCCCGCCAGTGATCAGGTGGAGACTGTGAAAGATCGTCTCCTTCAGTCCAATCCTGTTTTGGAGGTAATTTATTTTTAGAAAGTGCACACTGATAAATGGAGCAAATACCAACTAATTGAAAAAGCACATCTTTCATTTTAAGCTCATGTTGTAAGGTAAAGTTGTTGGTTCAACTTGCAGCCTATTCATTTGTCTTAAACCGCAACTGGCATATTTGCAGCAGGTTAGTGATAACGATTGGCAGCCTGTAAATATGACACACAATTTAATAATGTGCTCTGAAAATGTGGCCATGTGCCTCTGGAAGAAGTACAAAATAAACATGTTTAGTTATGCTATGTTTGTCTTTTGTATTTCCGTTTGTTTAGACCTGTATTGCTCTTTGTTCCTTGCTGTGACACATGCTGTTGTTGGAACTTACAGATAAAAAAAAAAAAGTTATAGTAGTCAAATCTCTTCAATGTTTTATTTTACGTTACATCTCCTTTTCCCTTACTTATATTTATCTAATAGTTCCATTTGTAAGAGTTGGGGATTAAAATGGAGAGTGGAGATGTAGCAACTCTCTGTCTCCTATATTGGGAATTCACAAGGTCTCTTATACTAAATGGTTACTAAAAAACTGCTTAGAATAGGTCCATCTGTATTCCACAAATAGTCAATTTTTAGTTAACTGACCCCCCCTCCCCCATATAGAGCAATATATATATACACATATATATATATATATATATATATATATATATATATTTATTTATTTTGTTATACGTATATGTATTAAATTGTTATAATTTGCATTTCAGTCTGTCTCAGCAGAATTTTGCTTCTGATTTTCTTGGCTGTATGGAGACTGTCATTTACCTTTGCAAAAAAAAAAAAATCAATAAGTGATGAAAACAAAGAAATGGCTTTCCATAAAAATACTAAAATGACTATTTACAATATTTAATACTGTTACTGGTTGAAAATATTCCCATGCATGCATTCATTATACATTTTATACTCTATGCCTATTTAGTTTGACATCTGTTTTTATAGTGTTATACTTTTGCTTTTAGGCCTTTGGGAATGCAAAAACGTTACGGAATGACAACTCTAGTCGATTTGGAAAATACATGGATGTACAGTTTGATTACAAGGTTTGTTGTTAACACAATGTAAATGCATTTAACTTGTACATGGTTCACACCCAGATATGTGTGCCTATGAGCAAATATACTCTTTGAGGTTATCTGGTAACATTTTCTATGTGTGTATTTGAAGGGTGCCCCTGTGGGTGGTCACATTCTAAACTATCTCCTGGAGAAGTCACGAGTGGTGCACCAGAACCACGGGGAAAGAAACTTCCATATTTTCTACCAGCTGTTGGAGGGTGGTGAGGAGGAACTGCTTCGCCGTCTGGGTCTTGATAAAAATGCACAAAACTACCAGTATTTGGTAAAGGTAGGTTATAGATGGACACATAAACTGTGGGCTAACCATTATATGCTTGTTTATGCATTTAACAAGATAGGGTAGTAAATGCATCTCTTTAGAAAATCATGAATAAAAACTCAGTCTGAACTATTTTGTCTGGTTTGGAAAAAGTTGGGAGCTGGGAAGTCAGCTTCTACGAGGATTATAACCGACATTTGCTCATTCTCTACAGGGTCAGTGTGCCAGGGTGAGCTCCATTAATGATAAAAATGAATGGAAGACAGTGCGACGGGCTTTGTCTATCATCAATTTTAATGAAGATGACGTAGAGGTTAGTTTTTGTGCATATAAATTCGTGCACGTTCCCATATTTTGGTCATTGCTTTGTTTACGAGAACTTTTTAACCTCCCGTTTGCAGGCTCTGTTATGTATTTTAAGTCTGTTTTCTATGCATGCTTAATTTGTGTATTTCAGGAATTGCTGAGTATTGTAGCCAGTGTCCTGCATTTGGGCAATGTGCAGTTTGCCTCAGATGACCACAGCCATGCTCAAGTCACAACCGAAAACCAAATCAAATACCTCGCCAGAGTAAGCAATTATTTGTTTAAGCGCTCTCCATCATTCATTTTACGTAACTTTCATTTTATTGTCGGGGAAATGCTCAAATATTTTTATCCAGTAGGGCTGAACATCTTTGTTTAGTCACTTATTCAAGTGTTTCTACATTGTGAAATCATATAAATGTGTAAGATTCAAAATTCCCAATCATTTAAATGGTTGATAGCTAGCTGCCTGTATAACAGTGTTCAATACCAGAGTTATGATGGCGTGCAAGCATGCAGTTTTACTTAGCATCTCTGTTCCTCGTTTGGATAATTAAAAACCCTGAATTTCACTTTTGCATTTATGAAACAAGGAAGCAGACTTTATGCATTTTTACACTTTGTTTAATTTCCCAGAGAGTATACTTAGCAACCATGTAGGTCCAAATGCCTGCTTCATTAAAATAATTTTTAACTCTCTGGATGCTCTTACTTGCATTTTAATTGTCTTTTAATTGCAGCTATTGGCTGTTGATGCTACTGTCTTGCGTGAATCTCTTATACATAAGAAGATCATTGCAAAAGGAGAAGAAGTGAGTGTTTCATGGCTAATATTCCTTTGATACCAAAATTAGAATTACATTGTATCAAGTATAAAGGGGACAAGCTCATTCCCCCATGTCGTTACATCTTATTTGGGCTCAGATATAATATAAATACGAGCAATAAAAAAATAAGATGCTAAAATAAAAATCTGCATATTGGTTGACTGTGTCACTGTCAGTTGCCCCCATGTGCTGCATTTTCAATTGCTGAAAGTGGTGGTATGCTTATATTATGCACATTTATAAAATAGTATGAGTTAATTTAATGGCGAAATTCCTCTTTAAGATCATGATCATTAAATGTAGTTTTGATAAAATATTTTTTCATCTTACACTTGCAGTTGAACAGCCCTTTGAATCTTGAGCAAGCTGCATATGCGCGCGATGCCTTAGCAAAGGCTATATATGGACGCACCTTCTCTTGGCTCGTCAGTAAGATTAACAAGTCACTTACATACAAGGTAATGAGTGTTATGGCTCCCTTTTCTCTGACTATAATGTATCGATGTGAACAAGCATTGTTAGTGTGCCAAAAACATGCTTTGTGCAGCTGTACATTATTTTGAGTGTAGCAATATAAACACAAAGATGACTAATGAGCGTCACAAGGATTATGGCACATGATTTCTTTTACTCTTTCTCCTAACCCATTCTCCCAGTTGCTATTTATTTTTTACTTCCCCTTTTGCTTTTCTACTGTACATTACATTATCTCTTCTCTTTTGCCTGTCTCTCTGCTTTTCTATTTCTCTTATGGCCTCCATTTCATTGCTGTTTGCCAGCCTATCTTATTCCAGTTATTCACTGGCAACTGCAGACTGGCTTTACAGGCCCAGAGCCTTTCCCAGTACACCTAGACCCCATTGTTTCTGGTTTATTTCCTTTTGTTCTTGTAGCAGCTTTCTGGAATCTGCATTTAGGATGGAACATGCCCAGAGACCTCCCAAGGCCATATAGCCTTTATTTTTCACTGCCATTTAGTTTGGCTTATTTAATTTGTTTCTCCCTCTAGTGGTAGTATGCAGAAAAACATTGTTCCATGTTCAACCAGGCCTGGTTATTTTAGCTGTTCTTATCCTCTATATAGTTCTGCCCTTAATGATAGCTTGATGTGTAGGTGGGAAGCAGTGGCAATTGTGGTGGCAGCAATCCCAGTGCTGCCCCCTCTCCCCCCTCTCCCCCATACCTCTACTGACCCTAAGGTGAAGGGGGCTTATTGCTAACTTAGAGATTGCAGCTGCACTCTCTTCACTAAAAGGGTTGAAATCCCAGTTAAAAAAAAATAAAATTTAAATTTAGCTTGTAAGTTTACCAGGGGTTGGTTAATTTGCTGCCTCTTGGCTAAAATTACCCTGGTGAAAAAGTAAAGGGCAGGCAGATAGACACTGATTTGCTATTGGGAGTTTGAGAAACATTAGATTTAGTGGTGGTGCAAATATTTGTGCGGTTGGGTTACGGTGTAAGTTCAGTGGGAAGGTTGCCTTCTCAAAAATATTTTGTTCTATCTGATACTTTAAGAATGTAGACTGAATATATGTTAGATTGATATTAATGAACTTTGCTCAAAAAATAATTACTTTGTTATGTTGAGAGAGTAATGGCAAATTTCTTATGGCAAATCTTACTTTGGACAATTTTAAGACTGTTTTACATAAAATGTTGTTTTATATATTACATTGTACATCTTTATATTTTAGGGGAGTGATATCCACAGCATTGGGAATGCTTCTGTCATTGGACTGCTAGATATATATGGTTTTGAAGTTTTTCAGCACAATAGGCAAGTTTCTGTCTCATTCACTTATTATATTGTGTAGCTTGAGAGAGAGAGAGAGAGAGAGAGAGATATCATTTACCACTGGAAACATTTTTCTTTAACGCCATCTAGTGGTCATAAATGCATTTGCTGCTTTTCTTGCCATGTACAGAAAGACATAAGAAGTTAGCAATTGGTAATTGCTGTTTGTGTTTATGCTTTCATCTAGGGGAAAATTCTGTTTATTCAGTGAACTATGCCCTCATGCTTTTCTGTTTAAGTTAAAGAAATTGAATATAATTCTGTTGGTAAACAGGTTACTGTATATTTTCTGAAATACATTTAATTTTAAATTTCTAATTTTTAAGGCAGGCCAGTATGTAAATCTGTATGTTCAATGTATGCACCTATTTAATGTACAGAGCTTTGAAATATGTTAGTGCTTCATAAATACATGCTAATAATAATAAAGTGTGAACAGTGGGATTGTAATTGCATGAATAAGTATGTAAATTAGATTTAACCTTATTTTTTTTTTTTTCCTTTAAAAATCTATACCCTTGGAACATTCATTTGAATCACATTTTATTACAGTTTTGAACAGTTCTGCATCAATTACTGTAATGAGAAATTACAGCAGCTTTTCATAGAATTGACCCTAAAATCTGAGCAAGAAGAGTATGAATCTGAAGGCATTGCGGTAAGTAGTCATTCTTCCCACTAGTCTCAGATTTGTTTCCAGAAGATACACCACCTTTAACAAAAATGTTCATAGCTTCTCTGCAAGAGCAAAATTGCTGCAGAGGAATGCCACATACATGCACCACTCAGTCGTGACTTTGTTGTTACAAAATGGTGTCATTTGTCATTACCTTAGAACAAGTTGTTAAATCCTGTTATTAACTGGTTATGGTTTTCAGATGTTCTAGGCAACACATTTTTATGAATACAGGCAGACCACGCATGAATATTAGGACTCTTTCTTATAGAAATAAAATAGAAAATATGCTAAAACATTAATCTGCATACATAGGGGTTAAAAATAATTTGCAAATACTTTGTGAGAAATACAATATTATTGCTGCTGGTTTTTTTTGTTCTCAGTGCTGTAATATTAGTGAAGTCGTTTAAAATTCTCCTTTAAGCACCAGCAGAATTTCCCATTTTTTGAACATTTTGTGCTCTCACTTTAGGGGCATTTCCTGTGGGGCATTTTTAGTTTACCTAGGAGTTTTTTTTTATGTATTTCCACTATGGGAGACAGCCTCTCTGTAATTCTGAGCTTTCTGGATAACTGGTTTCCGGATAACAGATCCCATGTCTGTAGAGGGATTTATACCAGAAAAATTCTTTATTTTATGCACAAAAATTTGACTGATTTGGAAAGCCTAATGTCTCTCGAATGTGCCATTACCAGATATGTATAGTTTTATGGAGATTTCTGACTTCTATAGATCAAAACTCCCAGCAGTACCGAATTTTCAAAGCACTACAGCAGTATACGGCGTACTTAGATTCCAAAGCTAAAAATCCTGGAACAGTAGGTTTACCCAAGGAAACAATATATTTTTGAAAAGTACACGTTCGGCCAAATCCAAAATGGGTAACCATGTCTTTCTACTCCTAATAATTAAACATCAGAGCTGTTCTAAACTTAATAAATGTATACAAATTCTGAAACATCACCTCAAAACTTTAACTTTGGAAGTTTATCTCCCACAAAGCATAAGGTATCAAGAAAAATCATTCTAAATATAAATGCCAGGGGTCCACTGAACAGTTTGATGCCCATTGTGCATAGAATTACTAAAGTATCTGACCCCAAAATGAAGTAAGTGCATACACATTTTATAGCATATATTTTACTACTAATAAATACTGCCTGATATATGTGGGGTAAACCTTGTAAATTAGTAAGTCAATACCAGAAAACTGAGAGTACACATTCTGACGGAATCTAAATGCGTAAATGTGTCTTTCTACGTCGAACTACCAAACTGTAAGGCCGTGCTACGGTTTTTATGAAATTTCTGAACGTCGTCACAAAGCTTGCATTTTACCCCATTATATGCTCCAGATTTCCTAAGTTACCAACATAAAACATCCTAAGTAAGCATGCTAGGGGTCTACTGCATACTTTGGTGCCCAATATGCATAGACCCCCAAATGGATATATAGAAGATGAAATTTCCATGGGCAAAAACAAGTAACAAAGAAGAAAGTGGAATACATTAAAGGGGTTGTTCACCTGCAAACAACTAGCTGTTTTCAGATAGATCACCAAAAATAACGACTTTTTCCAACTACTTTCTATTTTCTGTGTCGCCGTTTTTCTAATATTGAAGTGTAAAGTGTAATTTTCACCTTTTGAAGCAGCTCTGGGATGGGGGGTCGCCGACCCTGTAAATGGTTCTAAATTGATACATTTAGTTGATGACATTTCTTATCCTTGTCCCTGCTGAGCAGAATCTGTGTTCCATTACAGGCAGTGGTTAGAATTGATACAATAGTTGCTAATACTCCAGAGATGCTGCTGAGAAATGTATCAACTAAATGTTGCAAAATTGTAACAATTTAGAGTCTGCGCCTGAATTACTGAGCTGCCAGACTCAAACACCAGAGACACGAACATTCAACTTTAAACTTAGATTTTGGAAAAACCGTAAAAAATAAATAATGGAAAGTAACTGGAAAAAAAGGCTTTATTTCTGGGGAACAATCTGAAAACAACTGAACTGAAAAAAGTGTTTGGAAGGTGAACAACCCCTTTAAAATCACTAAAATCCAATAAAACCACTAAAGCCCAGTGTTTTTTTTTTCTCACCTAGGGATTTATTTACTAAGCCCCAAATGCAAAAATCACAAATTTTTTGGAAATTTATTAAACCCCGAGGCTGGAAAACTCTGAATCTGATATCCCGGCATCTCAGACCTGTCGAGGTTGCATATATAAGTCAATGGGAGAAGTCCCAATGATTTTATAGATTTGCGCTGGGTCTCCTGCCCAACCCCAAAGTTTTCGGAGGTTTCTGGTGAAACATCCAAAACAATTGTGAAAACCAAGTAAAACCTCCCAAAATATCCTGAAAACCTTTCCAGCAAATTTTCAGGAAAATGTAATAATAATTAAGCGTTAAAAACCTGAGCGGCTAAGATCGGAATATGTAGCCAACAATATTGAGATAAGTTCGGACCTTGATAAATAACTCCCTAAGTGTAATCAGCAGTCAGAATCACAATCTGATTATTTTGTATTGACCAAATCGTTTTTATGGACAGAAACAAGTGAAGAACATCTACGCAGAGCTGAAAAATCAATAAAATGGCTAAAGATTCAACAAAGTCACCAAAATTGTAATATAATCACCAAGATAACAATTTATAGTTATTTTTATTTTTTTTGCCTTCCTCTGCTGCTTCCTTCCAGCTTTCAAATGGGGTCAGTGACTCCAGCAGCCAAAAGCTATTGCTCTGTAAGGTTACAATGTTATTGTTTTTATTTCTTACCTT
Source organism: Xenopus laevis (assembly GCF_017654675.1). NCBI lineage: Eukaryota > Metazoa > Chordata > Amphibia > Anura > Pipidae > Xenopus > Xenopus laevis. Next base: position 46,767,297 of record NC_054373.1, read on the forward strand.
TCTATTCAGTTCTTGTCCATATTCCAGTCTCACATTAAAACCACTGCCCAATTGCTAGGATAAACAAGATCCTAACAACCAGATGAACCACTTGGGGAAATTCCATACTGGACAGCTGCTGAGCAAATACCAAATAACTGAAAAAAAAATATTTAAATTAAATATTCGCTGTATGCTAGAATAACGCAGGATATATATGAATACATGATATAGTATTTTATGTTAAATGTATCCATAGCAAAAATAAAGCATATAATGTATGTTGGATTAATCATCTGTTTAAGTTTATCATATGATGATTATAGTTATAGGCAGATTTATCAAGAGTTGAATTGAAACTAGGGCCAAAACTATCAAATTCAACTGCCCAATTCTTGTTGTTAAAAATTCTAAATTAATTGGTCAAATTTCGAGCTCATGGGAGTTTTTAAAAACTCCCATGAATTAGAAATTTGACCCTTGATAAATCTGCCCCTTAATTTGTATATGAGATATAGAAACTGGAATCAGCTTTTTTTTTTCCCCTTGACAATTATCTTTTGTTGATCCATCCAAACATCTTGGTGTTCTCATCAGTAATTATTTTTTGTTGTTTCAGTGGGAACCTGTCCAGTACTACAACAACAAGATTATATGTGATTTGGTGGAAGAAAAGTTCAAAGGGATTATTTCCATTTTAGTAAGTGTTATTTCCATTTTAGTAAGTGTCTTTAAGACGATATTATTTTATTATTAATTTAGTAAATATTATAAAGGGGGAGAGTACAACTATACAGGGACTAACCAGGCATAATAAGTAACCTTTTATTAAGAATTTAAGCATGTGCCTTTATACATCCACCAATGCTATATGCCAGTACTTAAGCTTCTCTTCCTTTTTACACTTTTCCACTAAAATATAGGGTTTAATTCAACAAAGCTGTAAACTGTTATGAGCTATGATCCTACTCACCTGACTTATATTCTATAAAAGTTCGTAAAAACATGGTCCACATCGTGACTGTTGCCTCTGTGAAGTCTGCTTGTTAACAAGCTTACAAATATCTGAAAAAGAGATTTTAACAGTCTCTATAGTGACCTTTAGTTTTTATTGTAAATTAACACATAACTGCTCTCTAACTGGCATTCAGGTTTGGTTCTTTCTCCACATTTTTAACATTTGAGTGGGGGTGAGTAAGCACTGCAGTTCAGGAGCCCTGATATTAGGTGTTTCCTTAGCTTAGCAGAAGTGTAAGTAGTTAGATGCATACATTATTGCTGTAATTGCTCACACATTGCACCTCTATAGGATGAAGAATGTTTGAGGCCTGGTGAAGCCACAGATATGACATTCCTTGAAAAACTTGAAGACACTGTGAAAAACCACCCACACTTTGTTACGTGAGTATAGAGAATTGCTTAGATGTGCTGATTATCTCTGATTATCTCTGATTATCTCTCTCTCTTGTGCATTTTGTTTTTATATAAAAATAAATACCCTTTGAGTGCATCTGAAGTGCTAAAAAGAGGATTTAGGGCCAACTGAGAAATCTTTCGCATTTCTCATGTGGCCTGTATGACTTTTGAATTAAACCAGATATCATGAGTATAAAAACAGTTAATAAAATATAGCAAATACGTAGTTAACAGATCCATGAAATTCCCCCCCATTCTGCATATAACCATCTTTTCAGTCAATCCAACATGCCTTTGAGGACTGTAGTAATCTGCAAAGTGCAGGAATGGAAGTACCTACACCCCCAGGTGCTTATGGCACTTAAAGGTGCAAAGTGTATAAAATGTGGTGACTTCCGCCTGCATGTTTTTTGTTTTTTTGCATTTTTCTCCTACATTCATAAGTTGTAATGTTGTTTATGCTGTACTGTTGATTTTAGTGATATCACAATCCTGGATCATGTCACTCATGATTTAAATTGTTCTGTTTAGACACAAACTTGGTGACCAGAAATTGCGCAAGTCTCTCGGGAGGGATGAATTCCGTCTTTTGCATTACGCAGGAGAAGTAAACTACAGTGTAGCAGGTAATTCATGACTTGTATATCATCTCTAATGTCATTTCATTTTTGATGCCTGTGCCATTTTTTATCTGAATAACTGATGCTGCCCATTTCTATTTCCTGTCAGTCCTAAAAATGCAAAATCATGGGATGTAGGTGTTATTAGGAATTTTCTTTTTTTAGAAAGGCTATTAGCAAGATGTTTTATTTTTGCTACAAATAGTGGCCATTAAAATCCTCTTTTCTCGGTAGTCAGTAGGACATTTTATATAGTAAGTCTCTGCATGTTCGAGAAACAGGCTCCAAGCAGGCTAAGAGAATGCGTTTATGCTCGTAGCCCAATGATGCTATGCATATGCTAGACATTATTTTGTACAGTAAAACTGAATAGAGCAGAAAGATGTTTTAAAAGCAGTTTGCTGTCTTGCACTAACTATGGGAGGAAAGAGCTTATATCTCACTGTAAGGTAAAGATTAATTGATTCATATGTTTTGTTTAATTCATTTGTTAGTTGTACATTTTGAACCTGAAAATGTATTTCAGCAACTTATGCTTCCCAGGAAGTTTTTTCTTTTTGTACAAAGTGTTGTGGGGGAGAAGCTAACAAGTATGTAGTCACTGTCCTATAGTAATGATACATTAATTGTATATATTTATATGTCCTTTAGGGTTTTTGGACAAAAACAATGATCTGCTTTTCCGCAATTTAAAAGAGGTGGGTAGCAAGTTACATATTTTTATTTCGGCTGCTTACAATGTTGTTTGTCACATCTTCCTTTGCTTTTGACTGTTAAAAGGCATAGAATAGGTTAATGGCCTAGTGGTTATAAGTAGCTTAATGCCTCAAGTCATTATTAATATGGAAAACTCTGACTGCTTACATAGATATAATGAAGCCAATGCTTTTGATCACCTCTTCAAACACTAAAGCTAATGAGAAATGAGAGAATGAGAAATATAAAGCCCCTGGTGTACAATTGTACAAATAATTCTGATCTTGGAAGGGTTCAGGTCATATATCAAAGTAGTCATATTCATGACCAACAAAATAGCATGTGTAAAAATGATCAAAACCCCTTATAACTAGTATTTCAGCTTTGTTTTGTTTATACAGGGAATAATAAGCATACGTTTTAAGATGTACCTGATTTGTCCAATAACACGGATGGCAAAATCCTTTTGATCCTCAGGCAAACAGGTCATAATAGTCCTACAGAGACCTGTGGGGAGCGGCCCTCATTGATGAGGTCCACAATCAACTTAATTTTCAAACTTGTCTGATCCTTCCAAGGGCCCCATACACTGACGATAAGATGCTGATAGTTTAAGACTGAGGTTAAGACAGAATGTTAGCAAAATTCTGGCCATCCTCAGCTCCTCTTAGCTCAGCTTTATTTTTCCTCATACCCATTCAGGACCCAGTAATATGTATAATGTCTCGGTGAGTGTAGCTCCTGACACTTTTAATGAAAGCATAGGGGGACCATTCCAAGCACTTTTTCTACTGGCATTTAAATGCTGAAATGTGTTCTCCTATCTTGTGTTCTCCTGTCCTGGAGACTGTAGAACATGAACATTTCACATTATTCCTTCTGTTTTCAGGTCATGTGTGATTCGGGCAACCCGATTGTACATCAATGTTTTGACAGAGCAGAACTGACTGATAAAAAAAGACCAGAGACGGTAACCATGAACCTATTGTAATGGGGAACAAGTGTTTTAAGGAAAATGCTGATGTATAATGTGTTTGGTTTATTTAATTTGAACCTCCTTATATGTTTGATTGCTATATTTGTTAAGAGCCCACTAAATACAATTTTGTTTAGTCCAATGTGTCCATGGACTTGCCTGTATACTTGGTTTAAGCAAAAAACCTTGTCACAAATGTTCCTATATGTTTCCCCTGGGCCTCCTTTGGCCAGAGTCCAGAGCTTAAGGTGATACTGACACTAAAAAATTATTCTTCAAGATATTTAATCTACATTAAAATTTACCTAAAGCTCATGTCAATCGTTTTTCACCGATAGGTCTGCTTTTGTAAGTAATTGTTACTTAAAGTTAATAAACTGACTTTTTTGCCAACCTGACTGTCCCATCTCAGCCTGTCAGTTAAGGATTCTAATTCTAAAGCTCCCCATAGACGCAAATATTTTTCTTTGGTGAACGACCGATTTTAGTGCAATCCAACCAGTCTGTCAAATTATTGTGCGGTTAGTGGGAATCGAACGTTCGTGCATCTTACAATTTTTTTTTTACATTATTATATCATAATATTTTATTATATTTACAGATGGTTTTGTGTTTTGTAGGTGGCAACTCAGTTTAAAAATAGCCTGTCCAAGCTGATGGAAATTCTCATGTCAAAGGAGCCCTCTTATGTACGATGCATAAAGCCCAATGATGCCAAACAGGCAGGTATGGAACGGTTGATTCCTTATGTGATTTGTTTTCATTGTACTAGGAAACAGGGCTGGACGTTTTTCAGTAAACATGCTTCGGAAAAGCGCTTTTATGATCTTTTCTTTTCAATTTTTACAACGTTTTTACAATGTTGACCTGTACATGGGAGACGAGTGTCAGAGCCCCAAACACACAAAAATAGTTTGTTGTATATAAGGGACCAGCAACTACTGTGAACCCTGGATCATAGTACAACCTGCAGGCAGAATAATGAAATTCACACTGGGCATTTAAAACATTTTTTTTTAAAAAGTAGCTTTGGTTTAGATTCATTAGATGGTATACTTCAGATAACCAACTTCATATTTTTGTGACTAAAGGTGGCCATAGACGTAGAGTTATGCTCGTCTGGCGATGTCACCAAACGAGCGGATATCTCCCCGATAGACCCACGTTGAAGTGGGGCTGATCCGATCATGTGCCCTTGGGCCCAATGATCGGATCAGAACGGAGGCCAAATGGGCATTCGGATCACAGGACCGCATCAACTGCAAGATCCAACGGGATTTTCTAACCTGCCCGATCGGCATCTGTCCGACTTTCGGCCAGATATCGATCGGGAAAGCCCGTCGGGGGGCTCTACTCACAGTCTGATAAGCTGCAGACTTGGTCTATCAGCAGCTTTAATTAGCCAGTGTATGGGGGCCTTAAGGAGTAAATTTTTTGGATATTGATTATTTAATGTACTAGATATTCTGATCATTGCAAAAGTTGCAAGATATGCCTAAGTATGGGCATTTCACTCCCCCCCAGCATTACTTCACACATGACCACCGCAAAGTCATTTTTGATATACTGTCCTGCACACTCTTAAAGGCATTGGCATTTCTTGAAGTGAGGGGGGCCGGAGATTGGTTTCTACTTATCTGTACTACACTGAAGTTAACTTTTGTACAGCCACCTTAAAGGAAAACTATACCCCCAGAATGAATACTTATCCAATTGTTTGTCATATTAACTAGCATGTCAACGAACTGTAACAGAAAGACGTGTGTAGTAAAAGACAGATCTTTGTCCATTAATTGACTTATGAGTTTGTGTGCCCTTGGTTTGTTTGTATGCACCTTTAATTGTATGATCATAGGTGGCCCATAGTACTTAAAATGGCAATTTTCAGTTTAGAATTACCCAATGGCACATACTACTAAAAAGTATATTTTTACAAAAATGGTTTATTTAGTTGAAGCAGGGCTGTAAATATGAGCTGTTTATGCAGTATATTTTGATAGAGACCTACATTGTTCGGGAGGTATCTTTTTCCTTTAAGATTAAGCTGATTCTTGTGTTCTCTCTGCTATGTATGAAGCTCGTTTTGACGAAGTTTTGATCAGGCATCAGGTGAAGTACCTGGGACTCATTGAAAATGTCCGTGTGCGTAGAGCTGGTTTTGCATACAGACGAAAGTATGAGATCTTTCTACAAAGGTAAATGTTTGAACATAAATTTTTTATTTTGTAATCATTCTATGAAGGCTAGACTTCACATTTGTTGCTGGCTATGGACTCTATAATGCTTTATTAAACCCACAGATACAAATCACTGTGTCCTGAAACTTGGCCAACTTGGAATGGTCGTGCACAAGATGGAGTGGCAGTTTTAGTGAAGAGCCTGGGATACAAGCCTGAGGAGTATAAAATGGGGAGGTATGTCTTTTTTTATGTCTTAAATAAACCTTATTATATACTTATAGTTTTCCAATTATAAGTCATCTTATTCTGACCTATAATTAATACCAAGAAAAGAATTGCTACATTTTAATATTTTGAGTGCTTATCTTTCCTTCTGCTATAAACTTCATTTTTGGCTTTCAAGCACTGTCTGTTTTCTAGGATAAGTAAGCCCTGCAACCAGATACAGTAACTGGTAAAATTCCAAGCCTGACAGCTGAACAGCCACAACATTTAAATAATCTGAAAATCATAATAAAATGAAGTATACACCAGTACCCCTTTAATGTTGAGTTTTTACCTGTCAATTAAACTCTCTGTTCCTCCGATCTATTCCATCAGGTACTTTATCAGCAGAAAAGCTAATAAAATGGCCATTTATGCACAAAATGTTTTTGATTTGCTTGATGAAAAATTAAAGCAAGCTCCTGATCCAAATTAAACACTGTTGCACTTATTGACACAGGAGGACCCTGGAGCTTCCTCCACTACCAGGAAGTAACACCAGGGTTCCCACTGCGGGCTGTGTCAATTGTCACAATGCAGTTTTGTGCAAAGAATAGAGTGCACTTGTCACTCGCCCGCCAGACTCTGGAAATGATGTCATTTTAACAAAAGCAAAGGCATTTCAACAAAAGCAAAATTTTGCCAACTGGACTTTCAGCTCTGTTACCTCCAACTTCACGTTGAAGTGCAAACACAGTTGAGTTCATTGTTGTGTTAATTATTAAAAGCATGGGCACAGGTAGATTTCCCCCTGGTGACTGCAGTGATGCTGAAATCATGGGATCAAACCACTGTATTGTGGGTAAAAAAAATGCAATGCAGTTGCATTCAAAAATGCACTTAGTGGTAAATGAGCCCTTTTTATATTGTGACTGTATGTCTGACTATACATGTAGCTTTGGCTACTAGCTTTTGGCTACTAAAATTATTCCCTTCAACAATACATTATAGACAGTGGGCTAATGTACATATATTTGTGGAAATGGGGAAGGCCTTTTTGTAATTGTACTGTGCCTGGGGTAAAATATATAATAATATTGCTTGGGTGCAGTATGTGTGTGTATGTACATATCTTGTTAGGACTGTTACTTGTATTTATTATTATTATTATTATTATTGTTCTTTTCAGAACCAAGATCTTTATTCGCTTTCCAAAAACACTGTTTGCAACAGAGGATGCTTTGGAAGAGAGGAAACAAAGCATAGGTATGTTCTCCAACGTTGACTCTGAAAACTGTTGTGCCCTGACACTACATTTTCTCCTGCTGTGCTGTTGAAATTTGCAGCTTTCATTTACTCAAATTATCTGCCCTCCTCTTCTGTTTGCTGGTATCAAACAACATTAGTTCTTTTTTATTGTAGCAACTTTTCTTCAAGCGAGATGGAAGGGGTATGTTCAGCGCAAGAGTTTCTTACACATGAAATATTCCGGTGAGTGTTCTTGAGTATATCACAAATGTAATATTGTTTAACATTCTGAAGTTATATTCTTTTAATGTACTATAGGTCATGCAAAGCACCACAGTAATGTATTTATCTATTTAAAATGTTTATATTTATTAAATTCATATTAGGCTTAACCAAAATGATAGAGGGCATTGCAACATTTACGTTATAATTTGTATTATAAAATGGTTGAGAGAATTTTTGTTATGTAGTTAATTGCATTTAGCATTTAGCCATACTCCCTCTAATGCTGAAGGTTCTATATAGAAAAGCTTTGCTTTAACAATATTTAAAATGAATTTAGGTGTGTACTTGTTAAAAGCCATTTATTAACAGGACATTGTGCTTGCAATAGAACAAGCATGCTATTAGCTGACCTTGAACCATAGGCCATTTTTGCACAGTTATGTATAGGGAAAACCTGGTAACTCATGCCCTGGTGCTAGCAGGGAGATTGAGCAGGTTATCACAGCTTTAGGCTCAGTACCCATATTCTTGCACATCGCGTAAAAAGTAATGACCCTCTTCCTTTTTATATATTTTTTTAAAGCAATTCATATACAGTCATGGTGGCGAGGAAATATTGGTCGCAAAAAAGCTGCCAAAAGAAAGTGGGCTGTGGATGTCATTAGACGGTAAGTACAAATGCTTATGCTTTGGTTGAGTGATTCTCTGCCTCATGGCTTGCATGCCATATTCTGATACAGAAATCATCAGAAATCACAGTGCCCCATACTTGAAAATTTCCTAGGCCCCCTGGGCTGCAGCCACTGGAAGCCCCACCTACAGGTCAGCCCTCCCCACCCCACAGGTCCACCCCCACCACACCCACATGGTAAAAAATAAAAAAAAATTGGTGGCCAGGCCCCCCCCCCACGTAATAGGAAAATTGGTGGCTATGGCCCCCCTTAACCGTCCATGTAAAAAAACTTGCCCCCCCCCAGAAGTTTAAAAAAAGGTGCCCAGGGCCCCACCACACAACAGGAACCACAAAGGGTTACCTTTAGGGGGGCCCTGCCATGTTACACTTACTTCATTAGCGTGGCCCACCTGCTGTAAGTGAGCTGCCGACTACAGAAGGGAGGAGGGAAGCACAGGTGGCTGCATCTTCTTCCAGTAACAGCATTTTCTTCCCTTATTGGTCACAGAATTTCAAGTCCCGGTAAAGCTGCATGGTGATTGGATGAGCTGGAGGGGAAGTTTAAACCTTCTGTCCACTACTTTCCTTAGGGAAAGTAGTGGACAGAAGATACCTCCCTCTGTGTTCCCGCCCTGCCTTCCCGAAGTCGGCAGCTCTCAGAAAGCAGGGGGGCCGGCTCAAGTAAGTACGGTGTGGCCAGGCCCCCCTTACCCTGGGGGCCCCCTACAACTCTCTCCCCCTGTTCCAATATAAACGTTGGTTATTTGAAGCACTTATAATAGGGTACATATGAAGTGAAGTGCTTCCTCCTAGGGGGTCCCATAATGAATCACTACAGCAAATTGTTGTTTTAGCCAAATTTCTGAAAAGTGCTTTGTGTAGAATTGAGGCATGAATCCATTCATTTACTGAAAGTACATAGTGTACTTATTGCTGATATTAAAGCATAAAGTCCTATGAGACACAATGAGAGTGCAACCAATTGTATTTGCCATAGTCATGGCCTTTTTGATGAAAGCCAATTTAGGGTGTTTTGTTTAGCCACAGCTGCTCAGTACTGCCACATGATATATAGCCATGTGTGCCATTAGACTAAATCCCAGTTATACTGTATCTACAGACTATCCTTATAATTTACAAGATTACTATAATAAATTACTGTAATCATTTTAACAAGACCCTCCCTGTTTTATTTAAAGTGAAAGAAAAGGCCCTTGGTTTCACAGAAACATATAATTATGACTTCAACGCTTCATGTTTTTTTTTATCTTTCCTTGAACCAGCCCCCAGTTATTGGATTTGTTTACTAACACTGGAAAATATTGTATTGCCATAACCAGTACTAGATATGGTTTCAGTATTCTACCCAGACACTGATCAAAGCTAATTGCCTGTGGTTACTGCACTGGGGCAATTTTGCAACCTATTGAGTCTTTGCCCTAAGCCTTGATGTAAACAGTGTATGCTGCCCCTCTCCCCAAGCCCAACATCACTGCTGCAACAGCTATTGCTGAACATCTATGGAGTCCAGCACAGGTTAGTAATTGGGACCTAGATGGTACACAAGGAGTTTTTAATAGGTAATCGATGGCAGGTGTAAGATTATTGCCAGAAAGCTTTGTAGAGACAGGTGTTCTACAAACTAGAATTTTGGTATGCAGAGTTGTTGTTGGATTTTCATTTAACTATAGTGCTGTAAAAAAAACATGCTCATTTTCATGTTATAGGTTTATCAGGGGCTTCATTTACCGTAACTACGACCGATGCCCAGAGAATGAGTACTTCCTGGATTATATCCGCTACTCTTTCCTGATGAATCTGAGACGCAATATGCCAAAAAGCGTGTTGGATAAATCATGGCCTGTACCACCCCCATCACTACAAGAGGTGAGACTGGATAGCTGATCAGCAACTTACTATCAGACATAAGGAGTGAGGGTTGTGGCAGTCATTGCACCTGCCACAAGCTGCTACTAAATTGTTTGTGTGCCAGTAGAAAGCTTTTTCTAAAATTCAGATAGAAAACTTGCACACATCTGAACATGCTTTGCAACTGCCTCATATTTACTATTTATTTAAGGTAGAAGCATTAAGGCATAGTTTTTGTTTGTAAATTACACCTTTTACTAATTTGTCCTTATTTCTACCTTGCTATGTTACAATACAACCTAAAAGTAACAACCAAAATTATACTAATATTGTGTACTAATGTGTGTTTCCTGCAGGCTTCAGAGCTATTGAGAGAAATGTGCATGAACAATATGGTGTGGGCGTACTGCAGAAGAATCAGTCCTGAAATGAAACAACAGGTATATTGTCATCATATTGAGAGCACTTAACCAGATCTGCTTTTTATTATTTTAGATTTTAACACTGAAACTGTATTCCTAAGACTTGCTTCTGTTCTTCAGATATTCAGTAATATGCAGTGGCGGAACTACCGGGGGAGCAGGGTGTGCAAATGGGCTAGGGCCTCGCCAATTTCCGGGAAGATAATTGCGTACGGGGGGGCCGGGGGCCTGGCTGCACGTTTCGCACCAGGGCCCGCCCCCCTCTAGTTACGTTACTGGTAATATGCAGTGCCGTTGCTGCTATCAGCGGCAGCAACAAGCTGCATCCTCCGTCATCTCAGGTCATTTTGTCTGGTCATGTCACTTTAGGATGGAACTGCTTTCTGGCAGGCTGTTGTTTCTCCTACTCAATGAAGGTGTCACAGTGGGACCTGGATTTTAACTATAGAGTGCTGTTCTTATATCTACCAGGGAGCTGTTATTTTGTGTTAGAAAGCTGCTGTCTTGTTAACTTCCTATTGTTCTGTTGTTAAAAATGATTTCCTTTTTCTCTGTAATAATAAAACAGTACCTTGTACTTGATCCCAACTAAGATATAATGAATCCTTATTGGAAGTAAAACCAGCCTATTGGATTTATTTAATGTTTAAATGAATTTCTAGTAGACTTAAGGCATGAAGACCCAAATTACGGAAAGATACGCTATCCGGAAAATCCCAGGTCCCGAGCATTCTGGATAACAGGTCCCATACCTGTACTATTAAAGCTAAAAATCAGCCTTTGGCTAATGGCCTATGGGTAGTTTTTTCCTTTTTTTTTTTCCTTTTTTTTTTAAGCCAGCACAAAAAGTTGATCCACTACCTTCCACACCTTGTATGTATGTGCACTGACAGGCAGTCAATCAGCCTGTTAGCTCACACATTGTGATTGTGGCACAAAACGCCTGCTTAAGGCAGCGGATTGACTTTTCTTTGCTGGCTTTTATACACCAGCAGACAAAATGAGCCATGTGCCATTAACTTTAGTGCCTGTGCTCAGTATGTGAGGCCAGATATGATGGGACTGGCTTATCAATATCCAATTTGTAAGGTTTAAAACATACGTGTGTGATCATGATGCTCAAAGATCGTGTTTAGCAGGTAGCATATGCAGCCATTTTTAGATTTCTGTTTCATAAACTGGAAAAAAAATAAACCCAATTAATTTGTGGGGTAAGTTTAAGAATAAATTACAGTGACACCTCAATTTTCCATCCCCTAGTTTAAAGTTTTCCCACATTTTATACTTATTTGTGGTCTCACCAATGTATGTATTTTGCATTTCCCTGATTTTTCATTTTCACAGATTTTGCCCATTTTTTTCTGGTTCCCTACAAAAACGTGAAATGGAGGTTAGCTGTACAGTGATTTTTGCTTTTGAGAGAATATTTTGTATAAATATTACGAGAAGAATTTACAATTCTATCATTTTGCTTGTAGTTTCTTTCCCATGCAGACACGGTCTGTGGCTGGTTGGCTTGGGTTGGGATAGGATGTGATGTGAATAAAGAAAAAAGTATTCGCTTTGCAGAATGTTCATGGACTTGCATGGAATATGATTTTTTTTCCCATATAAAACGCATAGTCTTTTAGGTTCCACACTACTTAACATTGACCATGTGTTATTCTTTCTTTCTTTCTTTCTTTCTTTCATTCTTTCTTTTCTCTCTGCAGTTGGAACAAAAAGTTGTTGCTAGTGAAATATTTAAGGAAAAAAAAGACAACTACCCACAAAGTGTTCCAAGACTGTTTATCAACACCAGGCTTGGTAAGTGTAGATACCTTAACAACCACATTTACTTCTCTGGTTGACATCAGAAAAAAGCCAATCCTCTGTTCCTCGCTCTCTGAATGTGCATGTGTGCTGTGCATGTGTCCTGCGCAAATCCACAGGCCAATTTCAGCCCCTTACTGCGAGCAATTCCTTATACTCTTCTTTTTTTTAGCATCTGGTACCCTTGTGTCGGCTCCAATGAGACTCTTGGCGGAGTGTGTTAGCTTTGGAGCAGACACAAGGGTCCTAGACGCAAAAGAAGCGGATGCTGCTCGTGGTGAGGGACTGAAATCGGCCTGGGGATATCAGCAGGCTGATTTTGACTCAGTCTGGCCCTAGCCTAAAAAAATACACCAGCCCAGGATACTTTTGTCTTAGAACCACTCTTTATTACACAAATGTTTGGTTATCTGCCTCTCTAGATACAAGTCTCTTGAATAATGTAGCAGTTTACATCTTTGTAGGTATATTTTGCTCCAAATTTCAGTGCAAGTTGATTGTAGTTATTTCTCAACATTGGTGTTTTGAACAGGTATATCTTTGTTTCCAACAACTCTAACTCTGCTTTTACTTTGAAGGTATTGAAGAAATAAATGCTAAAATTCTTCAAACCATGGAAAACCAAACACTAACAGTAAGGTTCCTTTTCTATTTATTTGTCTCATCATTTTCAGTGTTTTTGGCTGTGTTGGTTGTCAATGGGGGAGGTGGGAAAAAAATTGTTACCCGTTCTGCACACCTTGCATTGCTTGAGAGTCACATTTTGGTTATTGCATTTGAGTTTTCTTATTCCTTTTTACACTTAAGTAACAAATTTATCTTTTCAGTATGCTGTGCCTGTAGTCAAGTACGACCGTAAAGGGTATAAGCCGCGGCGGAGGCAACTGCTGCTCACACACAACACCGCCTACATTGTGGAAGAAGCCAAACTCAAGCAGAGGATTGATTATGCCAATCTGACTGGTATGCATTTCTGTTCCATTATATAAATCTCGATCACGCAGTGGCCAAGTTAAAATGATATGGAAATTGCTGTTCCAAGTCTCTCACGGCTACTGTGAACTCTGTATAGTACTATGTGCATAACAACACTTAGTCCAGTCAGAATTCTAGACTATAAACCAGGGGTGCCCAGGACGGCGATCTGGGGCCCAGGTTCGGCAGTGAGCGAGGGAGGCGATCTGGCTTGGCTGGGCTGAAAAGAAGGAGCTGCATGGAGAGGAGGGTGGAAGGGCGGCAAAACTACTCCCTCCGCCTTCCTGCTTCTGGCTTACTGAAAATCTCTGCACTCTCCAGGACACGCCGGTTACCATGGAAACGCATTGTGGCCGTGCTCGACGCACTCTGTGCATGCGAGTAACTGTGCAAATAAAAGAGTGTGGGGAATCATACGGCGGACCTGTAGCAATGCCACTTCATATTCCCTCTCATCACTGCAGCTGTGTATGAAGGGCGGCCATGGCCTCAGATGCGGAATAGGTGCTGGACTGTATTAGTGCTCTCAGTAATGGAATCTTATTTCAGCAATTAGAGGATTTAATAACTGAAGTTTATTAGGAATACTAACTACTGTAATGTTTTCAGTCCCAATACTTAAACATTTTCTTGGTGTCTGTGCAGGTTTTACAGTAGATTAGTACTGAGTCAGATATGCTTTCAGACAATTATGTCTGAAAGCATATCTGTTGTCTCAACGCTAACTTTGTACAAGCCATTTTCTCTTGGAAAGATAAGCAAATCCATTAATCGTCCCTAGTCTCCTTTATTTTTTTTTTATTGTTTTTTTTTGTAAGAGAATCTGTCTTTGCATGCATATTTTAAACAAGTTAAAAGAAATGAATGTACTATTCCCACACCACCACATTTTGCTATGGCACAGCAAATAGTACTGTTAATGATAATGGGTGGGGAATACAGTAACAGGGGGAAGGGAGTGTGTTCAAACTTTAATAACCTGGCAAATTTTGTAAAATGAACATGGTAATTAGGGGGTGTGGCCACAATAATGGGCGTGGTCAAAAAATTGCTGCGCGCTATTAAGGTAGATCTGATGGGGGCCAGGCGCTGAGAGTAGATCCCAATGTAACAAAGTCTGGGCACCCCTGTTATAAACTGTTTTAAATCAACAAATATCATTAATTTCTTGATTCTGTCTTGATTTTTATGATGTAGTTTTTTTTCTAAATTATACTGTTTATAGTGGCAATGCTACAAAGGTCCGGGCCTAGGGCAGCAAGACTGTAGGGGCGGCAGGTTGCCCAGCCTGATTCTAAGTCCGTGCACGCTCCTGCGGGGCTCAAGGTATTGTGTGAGAAGTTTCTGGGAGCTAGGGCCCTGTAGCACGAGGCGGCCTAGGGGCGTGCAAAACTGAAATCTGGGCCTGACTGTTTACACTGCAAATAATTCACTCTAAAATATAAAATTTAATTCCTCAACCAGCAAGCGTAGGCAGCCACAGGCCCGGATTTGTGGCAATCCTACAAAGGTTCGGGCCTAGGGCGACAAAATTTGAGGGGCGGCATGCCGCCCAGCCGCATCTACAACAGCCCTGGGGAATGTGAGCTTGTGGGGAATGTGCACGTTTGCAGGCGCTAGAACTTGGCGCACTCGCATGCGCTCCTACGGGGGTAGGACCCAGGCGGCCTAGGGGCATGAAAAGCTTAAATCTGGCCCTGGGCAGCCATCTCAGGTCATTTTGCCTGGTCATGTGCTTTCAGAAAGAGCCAGCACTTTAGGATGGAACTGCTTTCTGACAGGCTGTTGTTTCTCTTATTCAATATAACTGAATGTGCTGCAGTGGGACCTGTATTTTACAATTGACAACTTTTCTTAGATCTACAAGGCAGCTGTTATCTTGTGTCAGGGAGCTGCTATCTAGTTACCGTCCCATTGTTGATGGTGAAGGACAAAGATTATTACAGGCTGATTAATAAGTCCAATATTGTGTTATACTCTGTGGGTGGGGTGATTTTTATTTTATTATTTACTTGTTTCCTGGTATTTATATAATGCCAACACAGGGAGAACTTACAAACTCCTTACAGATGCTGCCCAATAGGAAATCGACCTCAGGATCCCAGCTCAAGTCATATGGGTATTTTTTCGCAAGAAAAAAAAACTGCAGTATAACACATATTAACATGCCGTTAATCTACTATGATTTATCTTATGAACAAGGTTTCTGATCCTATAGTATGTCTACAATTTCTCAAATAAGACAAGACACGAGTCCTCTTGTTTGCCAGAAAAGAAAACAAATAGGCTGGACACTAGAAAATGCAGTCACTGAGTCTCTTATCTGTTCTGCAGGTATCTCTGTCAGCAGTTTAAGTGACAACCTTTTTGTGATCCATGTGAAATGTGAAGATAACAAGCAAAAGGTAAATCGCCAACATCTGACCTTCTGATACTGTACTGTATGCCTTTGCACTTTGAAATGTGCCTCACCAAAGTAACATGAAATCTTCTAAATGCATGCAAATACAAATAGTCAAGCCAACTTGTGATTGTGCCAATGCACCAAGCAGACAAATTTCTGTATAGTGCCGTAAGGAATATTTAGAATCTGCTCTCACTGCGGCCCCAAAAATCTACATCGAAGTGAACCAGAGTCCGTAATTAGCATGGGGTACTTTTGTTAGACCTTATACTGACACTTTCAGAAATTCTATTCACGCATAGCATAGGTCCTCAGATAGACATGGCTTTCTGTTGCTGCAGGAAACATAGTATGCCCGTTTTTATTGCTTGATTGTTTCCATTTAGTTAAGGCTGCTTTTAGCTCATAACAAGGTTATATATTTAGGAATGTGTTAAATCAGCCATTTGACAGTAGTTTTAAAATATGTAGGGCCTGCAAATATGTGTTCATCCCAACCTCATCCTAACTGGTCTTCAGGCTGGGCTTTTAAAGGACAAGGAAAGTTAAACTAAAGAAGTAGCTAGAAATGTTGTACATTTATGTTTTGTGCTCTGTACCAGCCCAAGGCAACCACAGCCCTTTAGCAGTAAAGATCTGTATCTCCAAAGATGCCGCAGTAGCGGCCTCATCTTCTTTTCTGCTGATTCACCGCACATGCTCTGTGCTGCTGTCATGTACTGAGCTTAGGGACCCACTCACAATATACAGTACACATAGAATAGAAATGTCACAATATAAGGCTGATTAGTAATTAATACAGATAATTACTACATGGGAGGACAGAAACCAGTGCAATTAGCATCAGAATTTAATAATCAGCCCTGTAGCATGAGTTTATATTACAGACCAACCTCATTTTCTGCTTGATAATTAGTGACGACCCCTAAGCTTAGCTTCTCAACAGCTGCTCAGAGCCCACCGAGCATGTGAGTGTCGCAGACACTTTCCAAGATGGTGACCCCTTGTGACAAGTTTGAAGTCCTGGATCATTGCTGCTATTGAGAAGCTTAAAATTTATGCTGGTGCAATAAGTTCAGTATATAAAATATGGCATTTTTAGCCCTATTCATTTTTAGGGCTTAGTTCTCCTTTAAAGGGTTAGATCACCTTTGCATAACTGTTCTAGAATGTGCTCTTTTTAGCTGGTGTCCTTTTTTTTATGTAGATTTTTTAAATATTTTCCTTTAAATTCTACTTTTTTCCACTCTTAAAATGGGGACCCCTGATCTTGCCAAAAAAAAGATAGCACTGTGAGGCTGCAATTGTTTTATTGTTGTTTTTTTTTTATCATTCAAGCTCATCTCCTGTTTATATTCCAGTCTCTCATTCCAGCCACTGCCTGGTTGTTAGGCATTGGACCCAAGCAATCGGATAGTTGTGGCGATTTAAATTTTTTGAAATGGCTGAAAACAAAACCTGAAATAATTCGAAATCACAAAAAAAAAGTTAAAAAAATAAAGATAGTTATAAATTAAAATTAAAGCTGAATAATGAGGCAGTCTCCCCAAATCTCATACTCCATGGTCAAAATGGCCTTCAGGCTAAGATTCCAGCCAATGCTTTGAGCCCTCTTCCGTATGATAATTCCAGAGCTTGTATATATTACAAGCACATGGGCCATTTCAAGCACTTGTCATGAGTTGTAGCTTTGTGAGCAAGGAATAAAACAATACAAATCACCTCTTCTTTAACTTTGCCATGTTTTCAAGCAAATTAATTTCATTTCAATCCGTGTTCCTGTGCAATAACCGCAAGCATGAAATTGCACCTTTCAAGTAAAAGTTGAAGGGGTAATATAAAGCTTTGGCCCACACCCAAAGAGCTACAAATGCTGGGGGACACAGAATGTTGCAAATCACCCTGCGTGCCTTTAAAGGATAAGTAAACGTTTAAAATAAATGAATGTAAAATTGATGAGAGTGCTATTCTAAGGTCTCTTGTCATTTACATTCATTATGTATTTTCTTTTTATTCCAAGCTATTAAGCAATACATGTGCTGTTAATAATAAATGAATTTTGTTCCAACAGCGCCACTTGCTGGTCAGTTTCTGACCAGTCTGACCACCAAATAGTAAAGGAAGTTGTCAGGAGAAAGAAAGAGGCTGCTCTGAATTTCTTCTGCTAAGGAAAACAATTAGAAATATTTCTTACATCTCTCCTAAGCAGAAGAATATCGGAGCAGCCTCTTTCTTTCTCCTGACAACTTCCTTGACTACTTGGTGGTCAGACTGGTCAGAAACTGACCAGCAGGTGGCGCTGTTGGAACAAAATTCATTCATATTAACAGCACATGTATCCCTTAATATCTTGGAATAAAAAGAAAATAGATAATGAATTTAAATGACAAAAGTGCTTAGAACAACACTCATCGATTTTACATTCACTTATTTTATAGGTTTACTTATCCTTTAACTTAAGGGAGGTCAGTTTGACAAATTTCTCTGGTGGCAAATAACTTTGTTCTTTAGGGCTCTTACAGACCAGCGTTTTAAACTGTGCTCCACGGCTGTACTCACACAGACACATGTAAACGCAAAACGTAGGTTGGGACACAGTATGTTGCATTTTACCTGTGTTTGGCGCATACATGCGTCTGTGTGAGTACAGCCCCATTGACAATAATTCAGTGCGTCTACTCCTGTGCAACACAGGGGAGCACAGGTAAAAACGCTTGTCTGTAAGAGCCCTAAGAGTAACTCACAACAGACCTGGCAGGTTTCTGCTCTTCAGCCTAATGGGTTGCATAGGGGACTGCTGCATACCCCGAGAGCAGAGACCTACAAAGAAAGCAATTTGTGTTTATTTATATATATTTATGTTGGTAAGCAAAGGACCAAGAGAATGTAGGTGCAATTTATGCAACAGATCCAGTACAGATAGCATTGTAAATATGCCAGAATCATAGCTTGATTGAAACTTGATTGAAACTTATTAGCTGTTTGGCAAAAGATATCCTTTTAATTGTTTTGGTTTTTAGGGAGATGTAGTGCTACAGAGTGATCATGTCATTGAAACCCTGACGAAAATCGCCATATCGGCTGAGAAAATCCATAACATTAACATTATTCAGGGCAGGTAAGTGCAGCTTTCTTTTTCTTACTAGCAATATAAGAAACCTTGTTAGTAGATCGTGGGCAGCTGTAACAAAGACTTCTAGAGGCTGTTGCTGCAGATCATTTATGATGTGTGGGAGACTAGAATTTGTCCCAAAGGACCCAAAAGTTTGGTGTTAAAAAAAAATAAATTAAAAGATAATTGATCTTGTACAAAGTAAATAAATGGGGAATGCTTATTGGTGCTTCCGAGTTTTGTTTTAAAGACTGGTGATTGTGACATTGTATCTGTTTTGCATAGCATCAAGTTTACAGTTGGACATGGTAAAGAAGGCATCATCGACTTCACACCAGGCTCAGAGTTACTTATCGCCAAAGCCAAGAATGGGCACCTCTCGGTGGTAAGGGTTCCCACTGATATTAATGTTTATACTATCTAAGTATCCGCTAGACAGAACAACCACTTTTGGCAGGAGTTTTTTTTTATTTATTTATTTATTTTAAATTTTTCTTCTTTCAAAACCACAATTTGTAAATCATTTTAGACTAAACTTGAGAGATGTGGGAATAAATATCTTCCAGCTGGAATTTGTGTTTGCCCCAGGACAGCAATGCTTGAACTGTCAATCCATTACATGTAATAGCAAATAATTAAATCTCCTTCCCTTTTATAATACCTTGGTTATTCATTTTTCTCTCCTAGGTTGCTCCAAGGCTCAATTCACGATGATGAAAATTGTTACCATAATAGGAATACCGTCCCCAGCCAATCAGATGACTTAACGTGAATACAATCTCTCACTGGCTGGAAAGTACTTTCTTTATTGCAATACCGACTGCTTTTATTTTTATAGTTACCAAAGACCTGCGCTGCTTAAAGCCATTTTAAAGACAGAATCATTTTATATATATATATATATTTGACACACCAAACTTTTATTTTTTAACTATAACCTGCTTTTGCACAGACTTCCTTACTATTGACTTGTTGCTGACATTTCACATTCTCTTGCTCAAGGTGTAATGCGGTTAACCAGCAAAGAAGAATTCAAGCCGCTTACACAACTATGTCAAGTAGCAAGGAAAACTATGAATCCATCACTATTTTGCGGTCAGCCTGCAGCAAAATTGAAATTAAGATAAAGAAATGATTGTTCTGCATTAATACACAGAAAGCAATATATGCAATCCATTTTTTGTCAGTTTATAGAGGTGGAGGAATAATAGGAGGATTGTATAGTTTTCAACTCCTCCAGAATGTTATGATGATATAGAGAAAAAGTAGATTTTAAGAAAAGCCTTCTACGTTAAAAAAAAAAAAAAGCCATACATAAGTGAACAGTAGACTATGTTAAATAAACAAAAGATTTTGGGGCACCATATCGAGTGCATTGTACAATTTAAACATTGCAAGATGTGCAATACATTGTCCTTTTTTGTTTTGAGGGCATGCCACTTAAACTTAGTTTTTTAGGGAATTTAAAAAGTACTGTCTGTATAGTAAACATACTGACCCAAAGAAAGTGTAAGTTTGCCTTAATAAGAAAACTCTGCATGTGTTCATATGATTCCATGGAATGCTTTCTATGCAACACTAATTATTTCTAACTGCCAGGGTTCCCCCTGCTATTTCACAGTACTGTTTTATTCACATGTAATAAATGTTTTGCTTGCAGAGAAGACATGGATTTTTTCAGCGCAATATCTGTTCTAAGTAGAACTGGGCAAATGCTTAAATATTCCACGTATGCTTTGAGATGCACTGACATGCAATATTTTGTGTTTTTTTTGGGGTTTTTTTTTTTACAATTTACACTATTCACTATCATTTCAAGGCGTCTTTTGTATGAAGCACATGTTATTAAAAAAGGGCTTGTGAACCAAAACAACTGCCAACTGGTGCTCGAGGAAAAGAAGCAACACCAGAGAAAATGTAACTTTTAATCATTTTGATTGCTCAGAATGCTTTTATTTATAATTATTTTATGCCTAATTTATCCATTCTAAATCCTATTTGATCCTTATGCTATGTGGGACACTACAAACGCAACACATGGAGTGAAAGAGAATAAGATCAGCTTTAAAATGAAAATGTTAACTGCTGTAAATGGTTTCCAGTCTGTTGTGGCTGTAAATAAAAATCGGCCTTTTTCAGTTTAGACACTGTCTATGGACTGAGAAATGTAATTGGTACCATCCAGATTTCTTGTCTTCTTTGTCAGTAGGTTTTTTCAACATGCATTAAAATGCTTTATTACAGATAATCGCTTTTGCCTTTCCATCAGTTTGTGATTCCTGCCTACTAATTGCAACTGTCAGTTAATATGTCATTCTTTGTGCTTCCCCATTTCTGCCCAAACAACCATCTGTTTCTTTCAAATACGGCTTGTTGTTTTGTAATTGGGCTTATAGAGTCTGTCTTTGTAGAACTCTTTGTGTGTTGCCCTTTGCCACTCCCCTTTATATGTTACTTGGCCAAATGAGTCTGTTTATGTAAATGAATGTCTTCATTTAAATATGTAATAGTTAGCAACCTTTTATGGGGGTATTTACCATATGGGACAAAAAGCCCCAGTCTAAAAGGAACTTTTTGGAAATATTGAACGGCCGCTGCTATGACTGGTCTGTTATGGTGATGATCTAGACCAGGTGATTGGCTATTTGGTAGCCCTATGTGTACTGGTAGCTACAGGAGGCTCTGTTTGGCAGTACACCTGTTTTATATGGAACCAAAACTTGCCTCAAAGCCAGTAATTCAAAAATAAGCACCTGCATGGTAAACAACATGTTGCTCACAAGTTACTGGTTGGGGATCACTGATCTAGACAGAGAGCAAGATCCAGCTATAGGATTACCAGTGCTTTTTCTGAGAGAGTAAGCATTTGTTATTGCACAGAGAGGCTGACTTGAATATGATTAAAGGCCATCTTAAAATTATCATGTAAAATTTCAAAGGGATGTTTTAGACTCTAGTTACAGTGACATGCAAATAATCATGGCTTACTGCAAGCAGGCCACTCACTCCCCATCTTCCACTGGATAACCTATCACCTATTGTGTATACAATCCTATTAAATAAGCCTGAGTTAAGGCTCCAGTATGGTCTTATAATTACATATGGCGACTGGAGTTGTGATAGTGTATTCAAGTAGCAGAATAAGAGAGAGAAACTGTTTTCACATTGATTTACCTTCATTACATATGAATTACAGCTACCTGTGGCACAGTTCTTTACCCCAGATAGCCAAGATACAGGTATGGGACCTATTATCCAGAATACTTGGGACCTGGAGCTTTGCGGATAACAGGTCTTTCCGTAATTTGGATCTTCCCACCTTAAGTCTACTAGAAAATCATGTAAACATTAAATACACCCAATAGACTGGTTTTGCTTCCAATAAGGATTAATTAGATCTTAGTTGGGATCAAGTACAAGTTACTGTTTTATTACAGAGCAAAAGGAAATAATTTTTTAAAATTTGGATTATTTGATTATAATGGAGTCTATGGAAGACGGCCTTTCCGTAATTCGGAACTTTCTGGATAACGGGTTTCCGGATAACTGATCCCATACCTGTACCAACCAAAGTCTCCCAAGATAAAGCCACAATTTACCCGTTGCAGAGTACCTGTCTGTTCTGAGCTGTCTTTGACAGGGACAAGCTGCATTCATCTCACAGAGAAATAGCTGAACTCTCGTAAACACTAAAGAATCGAATAGAAATGGGTGTTCTCTACGTAGTCACTAAACAGGTTGTTCACCTTTTATATGGAATTTTACAATGCAGGTATTCTGAGACAATTTGCAATTGTTTTTTTATTATTTGTGTTTTTTTTAGTTATTAAGCGTTTTATTCAGCTGCTCTCCAGTTTTCAGTTTCAGCAATCTGGTTGCTAGGGTCCAAATTACCCTAGCAACCATGCATTGATTTAATTATCAGGCTGCAATATGAATATGAGAGGGACCTGAATAGAAAGACAAGAAATAATAATTAGCAATAATAATACATTTGCAGCCTTATAGAGCATTTGTTTTCAAACCAGGTCACTGAAAAGCTGGAAAGTTAGAAGAATAATGCAAATAAGTACAAACCTATAACAAAAATAAATAATGAAGACCAATTGAAAAGGTGCTTAAAATTGGCCATTCTATAACATACTAAACATTAACTTAAAGGTGAAGTAACCATTTATCTTATACAAGCATGAGCAAAGAAGGCTGCTTAGGTTGGGAGTTGCTAACAACATTGTCTGGCCATTCAAATCAGATTACTGGAAAAATGAAGCACAGCATTTAATGGCTTTTTTCTGCATCTACTGAATGGTAACGATAGGTAGCAACTAGTCCTGATTCAAAGCATAAATATCACTAAAATATTCATCATCGTAAAAACCCTGCATCAAGTACAAATAGAATAAATAAAAACTAGTGTTTTAAATGCATTGGGTGCCAGATACGTGCGTGCGTGTGCTCTATGGGTGTGAGTGTTTGTTGCTCATGTATGTTTTATTCAACATAGTGAACAAGGTATGTACACTGTTTCATTTATTTAGGTTCCCTCCCTGTTAGGGACATAGCTGACCTTGCAAAGAAGGCAATAAATAAAGGACTTATACTTATGGCATGTGACTGTGCAGGACTCTCTTTTTTTGTTTAAATTGAGGCAACATTCAGAGAATGAATGCAATAAAGGTCATTGTTTGTCTGTAGGGTTTAGCATGTACTTTTCTCCATAGGTGTTGAATCTGGGGACCAGACCAAAGGATAAGCAATTTCATGCAGTCCAGCTTTTGTAGGGATATATGTGCATGCTAAGCAAGCAGGGCGACCGTATGATAGTTGTAGCAGCTTATGCTCCCAAAGGTGGCTTTCTCCTTTTCACTGCAAAAAATGTATGTTCATTTTTTTTTCATACCAAAAAGCAGTGGTGGGGCCTATAATTCCCAGGGGGGCCAGTTTGGTGGTGGGATGTGAGTGGAGCAGGACCGGGTATAGAGGCAGAGCCCAGGGCTCACAAAAGCATCAATCCTCCCCTGCCTAATAGTACCATTGTGTTGGTGCTACACACACTTACAGTTTCATGTAGGGATGTACCGAATCCAGGATTCGGCCTTCTTTGGCAGAATGCTTGTGCCGAACCAAAACTGAATCCTATTTACAGAGTCAAATTAGGGGTGGGAAGGGAAATCACATGACACAATGAACTAAAATCTTTTTTTCCCACTTTTTCCTTTCCCTCCCCTAATTTACATATGTAAATTCAGATTCGGTTCAGTTTTTCGGCCGAATATTTCACAAAGGATTTTGGGATTCGGCCTAATCCCAAATAGTGGCTTCGGTGCATCCCTAGTTTCATGCTTATATGTTGATATTCCCTCTGTGCTTATTGGCAATACATAGCCTGCTGGTAACCAAAGGGTTTAATTACATATTGTTTTTTATATTTACATATTTCAATATGTATGTATGTGACAAGTCATAATTTCCAAGAAGTGATGTCTGGTTTTAAGATTTTCTGAGCCTTGAAACCAAAATAACATTTTACCTAATGAAGTAAAATATAACGCTTACAACTTTCCAATATGTGTTCAGTACAATTTTCAGTGGTTTATGGTAATATAAATATGAGCTGCTATACAAACCGGTATCTCTTGCTATTTTCTACACTGTTTATTCTGACTAAATTAAAATAATGTACCTGTAGCTGTGCTGTGCTGTAGCAAAGGCTCCATGTCCCACAATGCCTTGCATTCTTCAGTGACTCTCCCTCTACCAGCTCTGTTAAAGGGGAACTCCAAGTTCCAAACCAAAATTTGATATAGGCCCACATAACACAGAAACCCAGTTATCAGTTTCTAACAAAAGTATGAATAAATGCCATTTTCTATGCTGAAATCCAGCTGGTTAACAGTTCTCTTTCTGCATCATTTGAAATCCTGGCAGGGAAGGAGGGACTAAACACTGATGTTACAAATTGTAACAACTTCTCCACAGCTTACAGACTGCATGCAGGAACTACATCACCCACAATGCATTGCGCTGTGATGTTCCATTCCTTATTGAAATCATGTGTGCAGGGAATTGTGGGGTTTGGAGGATTCAGCTAAGGACAGATGGCTGCTGATACAAAGTAACGGTAGTCAGCCAGCTCAGCAAAGTAGTCAGACAGTTAAAGTAGAATTCAACCCTAAAGTTAAAAACCCATTCCCTATATAGATCCCTCCTCCTCCCAGCCTAAGTGTTAACCCAGGCAAATGCCCCTAACGTTTTACTTACCCCTCGGTGCGGATTCAGGTATTGAAGTTCACGGGGGCCATCTTCAGCAGCTTCGTAATCTTGCACCAACTGCGTATGCAATGTCTCATTCCAAAGATTTCCGAAGAGAAGAAGATGGTGCCCGTGAACTCAGATGCCTGAATCTGCACCGACGGGTAAGTAAAATGTTTGGGGCATTTGCCCGTGGTTAACACTTAGGCTGGAGGGAGGGGGGGTCTATGTGGGGTAGGGGTTTAACTTCAGAGTTGAATTCTCCTTTAAGCAGGGGGCTAGGCTTAAGGAATTGTTCCAAACCATTAAAAAAAAATGCATATTTTTTAATTGATGTGTATTGCCAAGTTGTTTGAAATTATGTTTACTTTCCAAAAAGCTTGCTATGTTTTTGTGGAATTCCCCTTTAATCACAGACCATACACGCCTTGTGTGAAATTGAGTCTGAAATAAAGAGGAACCGACTACTGCAACATTGATTCAATGGTACATGCAGCCAGAACCAGCAAAACCAAGAATAGCAAGTTTCAACCACGATTCCATTTAGAAATAACTTTTAAATGCTTGAATTGAGCAATTAATATTTGTGGGAACATGCGTTTTCCATCATTTTTTTTTTAGTTTATATCCCTATTTATTCCTGCTGACCTGCTGCTTTTTTCATCAATTAGCCTTAAAATTATTTTTCACATATAAGTAGGGAAGTAGTAATAAGTGGGCAGGAGGGAGTGGACTCATGCTGGAGCACATCATATTCAATAAGAGTTCTTTTATATTGATGTACATAACAGGGATGCACCGAATCCACTATTTTGGATTCGACCGAACCCCCCAAATCCTTTGTGAAATGGATTTGCATGTGCAAATTAGGGATGGGAAGGGGAAAACATTTTTTACTTCCTTGTTTTGTGACAAAAAGTCACGCGATATCCCTCCCGCCCCTAATTTGCATATGCAAATTAGGATTCGATTCAGCCTGGCAGAAGAATTCGGCCGAATCCTGCTGAAAAATGCTGAATCCTGGATTCAGTGCATCCCTAGTAAATAAGCAATATATCTCTACTGGAACTAAACAACACTCATCCCCCTTCTGTTGGGCTCTCTTCATAAGAAATCATTACAATAAGAAAATGTAATTCTACATCTGAATTTGGTTAATATATAATATTCAGATATGGGATCTGTTATCCGGAAACAGTTATCCAGAAAGCTCCAAGTTACGGAAAGGCCATCTCCCATGGATTCCATTTTACCCAATAATCCATATTTTTCATTTTTCTCTAATTATAAAACAGTAACTTGTACTTGATCCAAACTAAGATATAATTAATCCTTATTGGATGCAAAACAGCCTATTGGGTTTATTTAATGTTTATATTTTAGAAGACCTAAAGTATAAAGATCCACATTACAAAAAGATCCATTATCCGGAAAACCCCAGATCCTATGCATTCTGGAAAACCTGGTCCTATACCTGTACTACAAATGACATCTATGTTGCCACATTTTGTGGCTTCTATAATCTGGGAATATACTGGGAGGTGCCTGATATAAGAACCTGTGTGCAAGTAAAAGAGCTAAACTACTGTTTGCAGCTGTATAAATGAAATGCCTGTAATTGACCAGTTCTTCAATGTTTTTATCAGACATGGGCAATTGTATATGCTATTACTGAATACACTAAATAAATGCTTGTTTTTAAAGCTCTCTTGTCTGTTTTCTATGTTCAGATGAACAATTATGGTAGGGCCACACAAGAGGGCAGATTTTTGTTTTGATAAATATGCTTCTAAAACCCCAATAGGCATGAATAGAAAGTTGGGAGCTCCATCCTCACACTTTGATAAATCTGCCCCAATGTGTCAGTTCCCCCAGGGTGGATCTGTCTAGTAGAGTGTACATTGTCTTTCTGATGAATTTGGCCAAATCTTACATGTTCTGGCAAACACGGAGAGGGCCCGAATAGAAAGATAATAAAAAGTAGCAATAACAATACATTTGAAGCTTTATGGATCATTTGTTTTTTTAGATGGGGTCAGTGACCCCCATTTCAAAAGCTGGAAAGAATGAGAAGGAAAATTGTTCAAAACTATAACAAATAAATAATGAAGATCAATTGAAAAGTTGGTTAGAATTGGCCATTCTGTAACATACTACATAACACACACACACGCACTATATGTGTAGCCTTACAGAGCATTTTTTTTTAAATGTGGTCAGTGACCCTCTTTTGAAAGTGTCAGAAGAAGGAGGCAAATAATTCAAAAATTGTAAAAAAAAAAAAAAAAAACAGACTAATTGAAATGTTGCTTAGAACTACAACATACTAAAAGTTGTGAACTACTTTAATGGATTCTAGCAAAATTTCTAATATATCTCTGTGCTTCCAGTTTACCTCATCTTATCACCTATGTGTAACAACATGAAGATCCAAGTTACAGAAGTTATCCAAAAAAAAAAAAAAAAACCCAGGTCCAGAGCATTCTGGATAACAGGTCCAATACCTGAGTTATACTGCATCAGTCAGTCACCCATGCCTTCTAATGGGTCTGCTTTATCTATAATTGAACCCCTGCATAATGTGTAGAGAGAGAGAGAGCAGACCCAGTGGAAGGCACATGTGACTGATGAAGTACAAAATATACATGTATACCTATCGCTAACAGAGTAACTTGCAGCACCCAATAGGCTTCCTGTTAATCAGCTTTAGTTTAACTCGCCCCGCCCATTTCGTTTCCAAGGCAACGATCTTGTTGACAGGAGAGGTGTCAGTGTGAGGCGGCGAGTCCCGCGCACTCTCGGGAAGGGGATTGTGATAAGGTGGGTTCAGTGTCCGGCTGCTGCTGCTGCTGACGCAAGTCACGTCACCGGAAACTGACGCTATTTGGTGTCAGTGAGACCCCGTCCATATATATACAATTTTGTGCCGATTTGCAAGAGGAGATACTCACTGACTGGCTAGTTCCTCGGGAACTACTGACATGCGTAGACTCCTCTTTCACTCACTCATTGTGTATATTTATTATAGGTGCCGAGTGTTGTTCGGTAACTATTTTATGGCGGAACAAATGGCAATATTTTATAAACCTGCTGACTTGATATTGCGTGTCATATATTATGTGCAGATTCATTCTGTATAAATTATATACAAGTTACACATCACTCCTATTCCTTTATAACTAACAACAAGGATCTTACTCTCATGTAAAGGGGCGCTTCAGCTTCAAGTTAACTTGTTTAGTATGTTCTAGATTGGCCAATTGTAAGCAGCTCTAAGCAGTTTGCCTCCTGATTCTTTTCAGTTTTCAAATGTGGGGTCATTGACCCCCATCTAAAAAGAAATGCTCTGTAAGGCTACAAATGTATTGTTATTGCTAATTATTACTCCTCTTTCTATTCAGGCCTCTCCTATTCATATTCCTGTATCTTATTCTAATCAATGCATGGTTCCTAGGGTAATTAAACCCTAGCAACCAGATTGCTGAAACAGAAAACTGGAGAGCTGCTGAATAAAAAGCTAAATAACCAGGCCCGGATTTGCGCAAAGGCCCGGGCCTAAGGCGGCATCAATTAAAGGATGGCATCCCGCCCAGCCCCTAGGAGACAGAATGCGCATATGCGCTCTCCTCTGAGAGGGAGGGGACGACAGAAGATGCCAGCCTCCGGGCGCCCTCAGGGCAAATCTGGCCCTGTAAATAACTAAATAACAATAAAAAATTAAAACCAATAGCAAATTGTCTCAGAATATCACTCTCTACATCATACTAGAAGTTAACTCAAAGGTGAACAACCCCTTGAACCATCACCAGTTACAGATACAAATATAAGATCCTTCAAGGTGACTTGAAATATTCTCACAGAGTTGTGCATTGGCATCCAATACCACCCCACCCGCTTAATCACCCATATAGTCCGTTCCACATACCAATTTGACCAGTTTCAGTCCCTTGGGCTATACTAACACTGAATACTAAGCACTGTTTATATGGGTGTGTATTTTACAGGTTATTGAAACAGTATTTTCCCTTTCTGCATTGCTGGTTCTGACGCTGCAACAATGTTATAGAAGCCAGCACTCCTCCAGCCACAATCACTTCCCACAATACTTTTATTCAGAGGTCTTTTAGACATCTGGCTTCTGCTACATTGTTTCAAGAGTCAGAATTTTTGACACTAATATAGAGGTTGGATACAAACTGTTCATGAATAGACAGGTAATCTCATGTTAGGATGGTAGCATCAAGTTCTCTGGAGGTCTCATCTGTGAGCCCTTTCCAACACCTTACATACCCTACCTGGGTGCTGCTAAAACATGCTTCTCGCTAGTTGAATGAATTCTGCTAGAGCTATTTATGTAACTCAATGTAAAGGCACAATATAAAGGCTAGCTACTGCTTTAGTACAGTAATAGCATATATCAATATCACAACTGTTCATATTGTACTAATATTAATACCTTGTGTGAACAGTACAGATCGATATGCTTTGCTTACTTAGAAATAAGCAATATTCCCAAAATTGTATGTATTTTTTCCTTCCATGTCTACAGCTCCACAACAATACTTTATTGTATGAACTCCATTTCTGCTTCTTCCCACTACATTTCCTAACTGTTTGTGCTGCTGGGCAGAGAAGAGCATCAGCTCCAGTACGTGGAAACTCGGGTAAATTGATCAGAAAATGACCTTTGTGACAATGTAGTAAGAATGTGTGCATGGCATGAGTGAAGGTGTGAGTGGAGGAGAAAGATTCAAACTTTGGAGCTACACAGTGCAGCCACTGCTATATCTCTGGCTGTGCTTTAACAAGAATATTATGGACAAAAGCATGTGCACAACTGTGTGTCCAACATCTATTCGAAAAGGAAAGATTCCAAAAGATTGTCCACCTTCCAAACACTTTTTCAGTTGAGTTATTTTCAGATTGTTCACCAGAAATAAAGATTTTTTTCAATTACTTTCCGTCTTTTTACTGTTTTCCCCAAAATCGAAGTTTAAAGTTAATGTTCCTGTCTCTGGTGTTTGAGTCTGGCAGCGCAGGAGCAGATTCTGAACTGTTACAATTTTGCAACATTTAGTTGATACATTTCTCAGCAGCATCTGTGGAATATTAGCAACTATTGTATCAATTCTAACAGCCGCTTTTAATGAAACTCAGGGATTCTGCTCAACAGGGACAAAAAGATAAGAAATGTATCAACTAATTTATCAATTTAGAACAGTTTACAGGGCCGGCGACCCCCCCCCCCTTCCCAGAGCTGCTTTAGAAAGAAGAAAAATTACACTTTACACTTACAATTAGAAAAACAGTCACACATAAAAAATAGAAAGGAATTGGAAACAGTCTTTATTTTTGATGAACCATCTCTAACCAACTGAACTGAAATAAAAGTGTTGGAAGGTCAACAACCCGTTTAATATGAATGTATCCCTCTCTTTGTTGCTATAAAGCCAGAGATTGGTTTACGCCTGTTGCTGTCCTAGGCTCCCCTTGGGGTCACCCAATTGACTGTCCTGTGCACATTTACTGATTGTGGTACCTCCCTTCCTTTGGCCTCTGGTCTGGTGACTTGCTGGTGGAATATATCTAAAGCATTCTTTTTCTGTATAGGTGACTGAGATCCACCCCCTAAAGCTTTCCTAATGGGCCTTCCCCAAATTGTTGCTGCAAAGTAGGAAGCATGGAATTGAGAATGGCATTTTATGATGTAGTAGCATCTGTGCTGGTAATGATTGGTCTGACTTAAAGGAACAGTAACATCAGAATAGATAACTGTTGTAAAGTAATTAAAATATAATGTACTGTTGCTCTGCATTGGTAAGAGTTATGTGTTTACTTTAGAAAGCCTACAATAGTTGATATAAACGAACAACTGTGGGGCAGCCATTGAAGCTGAAAAGGGAGAAAAGGTACAGGATACTTAGCAGATAACCAATAAGCTCTGTAATAGAATACAGTGATATTCTACAGTGTGAATGTGTTATACTCTATGTAACCTGAGCCTTGAATGGCTGCCCCCATGGCTACACAGCAGCTTGTTTATATAAACTATAGTTGTATTTCTGAAGCAAACACACCAGTTTTACCATTGTAGGGCAACAGTACATTATATTTTAATTACTTTAAAGCACTTTAATTTTTTTGTGTTACTGTAAAAATTCCATGAAAAAGGGGGTGTCCCCATACTTTTGATTATGTACAAGTTTGGGATCCATTATCCAGAAACCTGTTATCCAGAATGCTCTGAATTACAGAAAGGCCATCTCCCATAGACTCCATTTTATCCAAAGAATCCAAATTTGTAAAAGTGATCCATATCCAGAAAACACCAGGTCCCGAGCATTCTGGTTAACAGGTCCCATACCTATACCTGTAATGCAGCTTTTTGTGTTTGGAATAGAGGAAAAGGAGGATTGCCGTTTATCAGTGGCGGAACTACCGGGGGAGCAGGGGGTGCGAGCAGGCCAGGGCCCGCACCCCCTCAGGGCCCCCTGGCAGTCCGTGCGGCGCATATTCCCGGCCAGTTCCAGGTGTACAGAGGGGGGCGGGGGCCTGGCTGCGAGTCCTGCGCCAGGGCCCGCCCCCTCTAGTTACGCTTCTGCCGTTTATAATGTGGTATCTAAAAATAATTGAGCATAAAGTTATATTATATATTATTACTACTCTTTCTATTTCTATTAATATATTCTATTGGCCAAATTTGAGTCGTTATAACTGTTACCCTATTTATGGCTTGAGTTGTTGCAGGAAGTGAAATGCCACCAAGAAAAAGCAGCACACCTAAGAGGTATGACTAATACACCATGCATGCATTTAGATTTGCTTTCTGCATTTCTTTTTTCTGATCATTTAGGGCAGCTGAGCACCTCTTATATTTGGGTCCTCAGCAGTGACATTGTGACATTGACAAGAAGCACAGCTTTATTCTATAAAATACTTGATGTCATCTGTTGGCAACAGTTGCACCAGGATTTGCCTGTGTTATTGGCAACTGCTGTGCTAAGAAAGCTACACTTAGCCCTTGGAGAAGTAAAATTTTTGGTCACAGTGCTGTACTTTTAAAGATCAGTTTGGCACTGCAACTCTTTCAAGGGATCCCCGCTTTTTTGTAGAACCTTCTTGTAGACCTTTATTTGCTAGCTACAGTTCTAATGATGCCCATGTTCAGACCTTCTCAAGTATACTACGCAACTAAGTGTATAGGATCTGGTGAACTGTGTAAGCTCCACCAATGTTTTGCCATGAATGTAAATATATATATTTTTAACCTAACATCTCGATTGTCTCTGAAAGGAGAACTAAAGCCTAACTAAAGAAATAGGCTAGAAATGTTGGACATTATGTTTTGGGCTTCTGTACCAGCCCAAGGCAACCACAGCCCTTTAGCTGTAAAGATCTGTGTCTCCAAAGATTCCCCATCTTCATTTCTGCCAATTCACTGCACACAGGGTCGGACTAGGGGCTCTGGGCCCACTGGGGCTACTGCCCCAGGGCCACCCTTTGGCCCCCTTGCCACCACGGCGCGTGTGTGCACATGTGTGCTATGCCTCGTACTTGTGCTATGTTTTTGCCGCGACCACCCAACAAAGGGAGGTTGAGGCATTAAGAAGCCTCCAAATCGCAGATCTGGATGCGGATCTGGGCCAGCAGGGCCCACAAGAGCTGGGGGGCCCACTGGGTTTTTTCCCGGTGTCCCGCCGGCCCAGTCCGACCCTGACTGCACATGTTCTGCTCTGCTGTGACCTACTGAACTTAGGGACCAATTCACAATATACAGTACACAGAGAATATAAATGTCACAATATAAGGCTGATTAATAATTAATACAGATAATTACTACATGGCAGCACAGAAACCAGTGCAAATAGCATCAGAATCAGCATCAGCCCTGTAGCATCAGCCAACCTCATTTTCTTAGCTTCTCAACAGCTGCTCAGAGCCCACTGAGCATGTGAGTGTCACAGACCCTTTCCAAGATGGTGACCCCCTGTGATAAGGCTGAAGTCCTGGATCATTGCTGCTATTGACAAGCTGAAACTTTAGGTTGGTGCAATAAGTTTAGTATATAAAATATGGCTTTTTTTAGCCATATTCAGTTTAAGGGTTTAGTTTTTAGACATGTGAAGGCTACATTTACCTACCATGTATGTAAGTTTGGCATATCTTCCCCACCCAAGCCACATAATTGGTACTGCATATACCCCCTCCATTTGCCAGCGCCATCACATTTTCCTAAAACAGATAGTAGCTTTCATCCGGCAGCCATTTTCCCTTTGACACATTATCAGTAACATTGACATTTGCAAATAGGACATGTATGCTGTAAAGTTCATGCAATGCAGAATGCAGGTTTACACAGACACAACATACTTTAATAAAAAGTTCTGCTGGAGTTGAGTACTGTAATGGTTTAGCTGAACTCAGGAGAGGTGGTTAGGAAAAACAAATAGGATCAGACACCTATAGTTTCTATGGGAACCAGCAATGCTATCTCTTCATTAGCTGTTAGGCTGGAGGGTGTGTTTAGTAATCTGAGCTGAGAAGAACTGAGCATGTTCATGAGCCAACAGGGCAGAGCGGGTTAGAGGAGGAGAAGGATTTCTAAGTGATTGAAGAGATGCTGCAACCTTACTGTTAACCTTTTAACAACCAGAGTGGCAGGTATCTAAAGATTTCAAAGAGGCTGTTTACTGATTATATTTTTGTGGGGAGGGTTTAGATGTCCTGTAATTGCAATTTGAGATGAGGAGTATCAATTTTCCTTGTTTTAAAATTGTCCAGATAGTCTGTGGATAATGATCAGTCCTGAACTGGGATTGAAAATAGGCCCTGGTATTTCAAGTAGACAGAGGCCCAAACAGCCCCCACCAGCCCAATTAATTGTGACTGTCTATGGCATCCTACAGCAGTCCCTCTGGCATTTGCCAGAACCCACAGTTTACCAGTCTGTGCCTAATAATGATGATTACTTGGAAGGTTTTCCTAAGAAGCAAAAGAATCCAATAATGAGAATCCCACCAGATCTGTGTAGATGTGGTTCAATGGAACAGCTTTATGGTTGGGTTTAGTGTCCCTTTAAGTGTAGAGGGAATAATGATGCTCAATGGGAAACAGAACTGATTCTGTGGAGCAACTTCTGTTATTTAAATTTTCTAGCCGAAATTCTGCATCTGAACCTAAGAAAAAGAAAAGAGCCAAGCGGAGTGGAAAGAGCAAACACGTCAGTGAGGAACAAAGCGCTCGGTGCAACAGTCCCTTGGTGTATAATCCTGAAGTAAGTGCAAAGTAGCAGTGCACTACTATAGTGATAGAAATGCTTCTATATTAAAGGGGACCTGTCGCCCTAAGAAATAATTTCAAATTCTTTTCTATCATGTTAGTTGAGCAAAAAAAACTTTACTTACAGTGTATTTATTTTTTAAATTTTGTTTCCTTCTGTTTTGGAATTATACAATCACAGCAAGCAGGCAGCTGCCATTTAATGGACACGGTTATTAAGGGAAATTGTGTATCACCCCAAAATCTTGTGTATGAACCAGAATGAGGGACCTACTGTCCATGTGCAGTGCCCTACACAATTATAGAGCTTGAGGAGGGAAGGGGGGATGTGAGGAAAGCAGTGACATCTAGGAGGTGCTGAATCGAAAGTGAAAGTAATTGACTGCCCCTCCTCTATGCCACGGGCATAGAGGCGGGGCAGGTAATATTTGATTGACAGTTTAGATATTTAAACACCTTTATAACAGGTATGGATGTTTTAATGAAAAAATTTTTTGGGGTTCCATATTTAATTTGGAAAAGACTTTCATTATGCAGTTTTTTATGTGTAGGTGACAGGTCCACTTTAATCAACAATTCATAAACCACTTTCATATCTTTTTTTTGTGTCATTAAAGCACATTTAGATAGCAAAGGCATTTTAATTCAATGGGATTCTGTTGCAAGAGAGTTTTTTTGATTTTGTACAGTTACATACTTTAGTGGTAATGTTTATTGGTTATGTGTTCTGTTATATTAGAAGTGCAGTTTTCATATATTTAAATTTCTTCTGCCTTCTGCTAATTTTAGATAAAGCCCTTTCCATGCAATAGTGCAGTAAATATGAACTTTATAAAAAGTAATTGAGCCTCCTTTTTAAAGGACATGTAAACCTTATTCACTGTTCAATCACATTTTTTTCCCCTGGGCCGGTGCTCCTTTTAGGTATCAAGAGGCACTGGCTCAGTACTATACCGCAGCATAAAAATTCTACTGCATGGGGAGGCAAGAATAAGTAGCAATTTGTGGGAGCCATAAACATACCAGGTTTCATTTATCAGCACTGGCAAATTTGGCCGTGGGCAGTAACCCATAGCAACTGATCAATGATTGCAAAGAAGCCAACAATTTGACTGGTTGCCATGACCACAGGCAAATTTGATCAGTGTTGATAAATGAGCCAAACTGTGTGTTGTAGTCCAACAACAGCAGGGTTGTAAGTTTAAAGCCATATTGCACAACCAAATTTGTCCCGAGCCCCTGAGGGCCAGCTGCCCAATGAATAGGCAAAGGAAACCCACCTAAAACCCAACATGATTTTTCCATCACAGAACAGTAGCATTTACTCCCTTCTCATGTTTAAATGTCGTAGCACAAATTACACAGTCATCTCCTTAAAGGAGAACTAAACCCCCCAATAAGTAAAGCCCATTACTTAAGGAAGAAGACCGAAGAACCAGAAGATGGCGCCCATGAGCTCCACTGTGCTTACTCTGCACCGATATGTGAGGATTGTGTAAGGGGCACTTTCAGGGGTAATGAACTATGCATGGGGGAAGCAGGGAAGGGGACTATCTAAGGTAGTAGGTAGGGCTTTTCTTACTGGGGGGTTTAGTTCTCCTTTAAGATTCTCTTGCAT
The DNA here is from genome assembly GCF_017654675.1 of Xenopus laevis. Classification (NCBI taxonomy): domain Eukaryota; kingdom Metazoa; phylum Chordata; class Amphibia; order Anura; family Pipidae; genus Xenopus; species Xenopus laevis. The sequence goes on from NC_054373.1 coordinate 46,803,257, forward strand.
CTCTACCTTTTGGACGACTAGAACATTAGCCTAGTCCTGTCCCTACTGACTATGCCGTGACCTTATGCACTTTTTTATCTCCAATTTGTACCTGTATGTTAGCCTCCCATTCACTTAGACTGTAAACTCTACGGGGCACGAACCTCCTTCCCACTATGTCTCATACCACATAGCACTTAAGCTCTTTGTCCTATGATTCTGTATATATTTATTATGTGATATGTCTCCCCCATGTATACTTGCACTGTACAGCGCTGCGGCTCCTTAACAGCGCTTTACAAATAAAGTTATACATACATACATCTGTAATTAACGTTTGATTAGAAACATTCTCATTGGTGAATTCTCTTGGTGAATGTGTAATGATGTTTTTGGTTACTACAGTTTTATGGAGGGTTTGCAAACCCTTTTCTAGTTTTAAGTGCCATGTTCGTAGCAGGAGGAATGCAAATGCTTCTATTTTCAGAAGTCCTTTTCTCATATTTTAAAATATTTTAAGGATAAAAGTGCCTTAAAATATAAGATTCAAGTATTTAGAGTTGTTCACCCTTAATTTAACTTTTAGTATGGTATAGAGAGTGATACTCTTGAGACAATTTGCAATTGGTTTTCTTTTTTTATTATGCATGGTTTTTGAATTGTTTAGCTTTTTGTTCAGGAGCTCGCTAATTTGTTATATCAGCAGATATCTGGTTGCCAGGGTCCAAATTACCCTAGCAACCAAGCAGTGGTGTGAGTGTTATGGCCTGAACAGAGAGAGAAGTAATACAATGTAACCATAATAATAAAATTGTAGCCTTAAAGAACACCAGTTTTGGGCTTCTGGAGTCATTGCACTTAAAGGTGAACTATCCCTTTAACTGGTTGCTCTGCTGCGTGTTTAACACAATTATGTGTTGTGAGGGTCTTGCTGCTGCCAGTAATAAAGTAATGTAAAGGGGAATTGTTGTAATTTGTAGACGACTATTCAGAGCTGTTATGTTGCTATTGGCAACTGCATCTTGTTAGTAAATAAGCCTATTGGTACAGAAATATATACATACATTTTTTTAAGGTACACTGTAATGTGGCATCTCTTAGACAAATGTTCAGTGGATGAGACACTTGTTGTGTTATTGTTATTGCTTAATACTTCCTACTCCTCTACTCACAGGCAATTGTTCAAGAACTGATGGAAAAATACCCGAAAAAGCAACAAGATTCTGGCCTAAATGAGCTCAGTGAATATGAAAACAATGTAAGTGATATTACACATTCTCTCAGCTTGGCTGAACACCTTCTCGCTGTTATTCAAGACTTTCTCTCCAAATGACTGAATTGTGGAAATCTGAAAAATACGTTTATCCTTCACCTGTTGTGACTGTGTGTTTACCAGAACATTTTTATCAAATGATGAAAAAAAAAAAAAGAGAACAAAAATGTCTTTTTCATTATTTGAGAGGCGCTTATGTGACCAGATGCACGGCTGGTTGCTTGGCTACCCAGAGAAGGCACTTTCTATACTCATAGCTCCCCACTTCTCTGAAGAAAGCAATGGAGAGTTATCTCTGTAAAATCAAAAGACATAGATAATTATTCTGAAAAATTACTATGGTAACACTGAAGCCTCCTAACCCCACTGAATGTCTGCAGGGGCATATGTAGAGGGCCCTCAAATGCCTATATGGCAAATAAATTGAATCCAAAAAAACCCTCTTCCCTTGCCATGGAATACTTACCCTTGATATCCAGCACCAAAGGAGCAGAAGTGACGTCACATCCCATTGTGATGTCACATCCAATGACATCACTGTGCATGTGCCGATGGGCGCACAGAGGTTGGGCGGCACCTTGGGAAAAATACAGCACTGACAGTCTATCCAAGTCTTGCCTGGTATTATTATTGTATATAAAATAAACCTGCATGTTTATAGGCATTCAATTGCCATATCTCCGTACAGAGACAAAGGGACCTGGGACTTCCAGTAAGGATGGGCCTTTCAAATAAAATCAGCCGATTTGAAATTCCAGTGGACATAAAACTACTAGAAGGTGAGTTCCCATTTCTTGGTGTTTATAGGGACTCATTTACTGTGTGATGCAAGGGGCTTGTCACAATTCATGTAAGGAATAATCTTATAATCAACAAAGATTACTCATGCTGTTTGCTCCAGCTCATTGAATGAGGACCAGTTTTCTACATTCTCATGTGGTTTTAGAGGGTTTTCTCTAAAATCATGAAAGCCATGCAATTCGATCCGAATATAAAAAGCTCGAAAAAAATGGTTATTGATCCTAATAAATCCAAGAAAACCTTGAAAACTTCTAGCGAGGAAAAATCCAAAAACCTCTAAAAATCCAAATTGATTACAAATTGATAAGTGCAGCTACAATTGATTTGTATAAGAGCTTTTACATTTTATGTTTTATAGTTTTCCATGGTTTTTAGAGAATTTTTCTAAAAAAAAAATTTGATTTGTAAAAAAAAAATGTGAATGTTTGTAAATAGACCTTTATATGTAAACTGGTGTTTCTTTGCCTGCCCATTTTAAAGTCAGTGGCTTTCTGGTTCTTGGCTAACATGGGAGAACCCCATTACCTTATTCTTACAGATATATTAATACAATGCTTTATCAGCCATTCAACCCTAGTTCTTCATGCTAAATCTTACCCCGAACAAGTAAACAGAGGAAAAATAATGCACAGAAAAAACTTACGGTTATGATGGCTGGCCCTAAAATGGCTTTGCAATTATTTAGTTCCCCTTCAAGAAGTATCAAAGACAGCGGTTCCTGAAAAATTCCCACTGTAGCACTAGGATAAGTGTTGTAAAGTGTTTATTTGTGCCAAAGGCCAAGCCAAACTGTGGTTCCCTTAATGGCAATGTTAAAATATACTTCTACGGTAAAGCTAGGGTTTCCGAATCAAAAAAATACAGAGGTGTACCTGCTTTTTATGTTTTTATCTTTGTTTTCTATTAATAACATTGACATTAAGAGGGTTATTTATTAAAGTCTGAATGCCAAAAACATGCAAAAATGTAGTTTTCTTTACTATAAGATCCAAATTTTTAGTGGGAAAAAAACTTGAATTTTTCGAGATTTATTATACTCCGAGGATGGAAAAAGTCAGAATCCGACGATTTGGCATCTCAGGAGGATCAGGGCTGTGGCTACATTATCCCAGTTTTTAATATTTAAACATTGGGTGATATACATTTTATACTATCCATTTGGTATATATTTAGCTAAATTAGATGTAAAAAAAGGGGAAGTTCATGTTTTTTTGTTATGAATTGTCTTGCAGCTCTGACTGTGCAGGATTATCTCAGAACCTACTGCCGCGTGTGTAAAAGAAGGCAGATTTACTATAAGAAATTCTTTGATAAATTTGACAAAGACAGAGATGGGATCCTCTCCAGTCAGGTATGAGCACCAATGCAAACCTTTTCTCTCTCTCTCTCTCTGCTGCCCAAATTGTTGTTGAGGCTTGTCTGAATATGTTGTGTGTGTGCAGGGATATATTAATAAGAGTTAAACATAGAGTACTACTAGTAAAACACTAGGCTGCACTAGTGTTTGATACTGGGGGGGGCAGATTTATCAAAATTCAGGTTCATAAAAAACACAGACGCATTAAAAAACTGACAAAACCAGTGGGACTTTTTTTCTCGAATGCCAGCTTATTTAAGAAAAAAAGTGCAAAATACACAAAATCTTGAATAATCAGAATGTATTAAGACCATGATTCACAGTGAGAATAGTCACCCACCATAAATCTCTTCTGGGTGACTAACTCTTGTAAATACTATCCCATCGGCAATAAAGTGAATTGCGGCGCTTTTTTTGAGCAACTATTGAAAAAAGAAGTGCTGCGTGTTTTACCTCCGTCCATTCACTTTGTCACAATTACAGGAGATGAACCTTCCACCGAATTTATGGTTGGCGACTAATCTCCTTGTCTAAATAATATTAAAAATAGGAAAGTACCCCGTCTGTAACGATTCAATTAATGTCTAGCAATAGATTAAATACCTTGAATTAGGATAAGTGATTATCTTAAATTAAAGTGCAATGTGTGCCTGATCAATTAATTAATCAACCAATTAATTCCCCAACCAATTCATGAATATTAAATATAAATATAAAGTGCCAATTAGTGCATCTATGCAATGGGTATTACCCAATTAAAAACCTTCAATTCATAAACAATTCATGATTGAGCTCAAATAAATTAAGTTAAAAATGACCAACGTTTATTTAAGAAGTGCAATTAGTTTGGACAAGGTGCTTATGATTAAATGAGTTGATGTTCTAAAAAAGCCAAATTAAACTAGAATGATGAAGTGCCAGGCATTTAAATATCCATTACTAGAAAAATAAATTAATTCAAAAAGATCGAAATAGATTTAAGATATGACCAGATTGGGTAAGAAAACAAAATGCTACGGTCTTGCAGAAAAGAGAGAGGATATAATGAAAAACAAGAAGGTGGAGCTGTCCCAAAGCTAGCTGCCTATTATTTTCTAAGGCTGGGACACCACAAAGGAGAAGGCAGGACAGGGTAAGCGAGACTGTGGCCTTGTATATTAGCTTGCCCTGATCTTAATAGAGGCTATGTTAAACCTAATAAGCCACAAATCACCGGCCCTTAGAATGGAAAGAAGAATGGATAAGATGTGAAGTTGACAGTAGCAACATTGAATAAGCCCGACCCAATTAAAAATAAACCAAAGAAAAAGTATCAAAAACCAGAGTTAATAGCGACTCGCCAACGCGCGTTTCGCTTAATAGCTGTTAAGCGAAACGCGCGTTGGCGAGTCGCTATTAACTCTGGTTTTTAATACTTTTTCTTTGGTTAATTTTTTGAAATTCCAGTGGACATAAAACTACTAGAAGGTGAGTTCCAACGATTAATTGAATCGTTACCGACGGGGTACTTTCCTATTTTTAATTATTTTTTCTGAGCACTGACGGTTGTCAGCCCCCGATTGTAACTACTAAGATATTGTTTTATGGTTGTGATTTAAGAGTTCTCCTTTCTTTTTTATTTTAATCTCCTTGTCTACCATAACCCTAATAAATTCTATTCAAGGTTTCGTGACATACCCGTGTATTTTTTGTCACATCCCCGTTTCCTTCAAGTAAAAAAACATCCCACAATTTTTGATAAATCAGCCCCAGGGTGTTGCAAAATAGTGTTGTACGGGTCGAGAAATTCTCCTGTTTAATTATGAACTTTCTCCCTAGATTCTTTTTTTTAAGCAAATTGAAACTGGTTCCTTAATAAAATGCACGGATTCTACTGTATAATAAATTGATCTACTGTAAAGATAAGTTTTACAAAACCAGGTTTCACTACCAACTAATAGTCCAAAACTGTGTTATTCAAAATGTGCCTTTTTATCAAAATTTGAATTTGTGTAATGTTAGAGGTCTTTCTTTATTTTATTTTTTTAAAAAATTTTATTGCCATTTTAATGACAAAAAACCACAAAGTGTCATTTATGAGCAATAGACATGTGTGATCTTAGACATGTCAATATATAAGCTGTATACAGATAGTATATTCCAAGTAATATTGAATACTTAGGGGAAGATTTATCAAAGGTTGAGTTGTGTTTTCCTGAAAAATTTTGTTTTTCTGGGTAGTTTTAGTCAAAAACATGATTTTCGGGTTAGAAAACACACATTTTTCTGGATTAAAAAAAAATGTGACTTTTTCGTTTTTTTGTAAAAAAAAATCTCAAATTTATTATACCCCCAAACCTGAAAATATCTTAAATCTGAAAAAACTCCAGCTACAATTTATCAAGGTCATGTAGAAGTCAATGACAGAGATCCTGTGAACCAGATAAGATGTCAATATCCTTCTGATGTTCAAGGTTTATTCAGTAGGTTTCACTCAAAAATTTGATTAATTGAAGTGATTTGAGGTTTTTTTTTCCCTTGGAAAAACTCGATTAATGTGAGTTTTTGGGATGTTCACCCCGAATTCACAGATTCGAGTTTTTTTCGATTCCAGTTTTTTTTCCAATTATAATAAACAAAGATACATTTAAATAAAATAAAAGGAAAATAAAAATAATAAATAGCTCTACCATGACTATAGTTTGTAACTTTAACATAAACTGTAAACTTTTTTTTAAAAAAAAACAAGTTTGCTTATTAAAAAACTCAAATGACTAAAATTGTGAAAAATGACTTAAATACCTTTACTTCAAATAAACTCTAATTTTAAAAAATCCAAATGTTTGCTTATTAATAAAAAAAACTGACTACAAATATATAAGGATCTGGCAGGAAAAGAATGTGTATCTTAATATTGGATTTAAAGGAAAAGGAAAGCTACGGAGGCATTTTATGCAATAGTGCAAGCTAGAATGCTATATTTATTATTTAGAATGCTTTTACATACCTTATTAAACAGCTCTAGACACTGTCTCTGTTTGTTTAGGATAGCAGCTGCCATATTAGCTTGGTGTGAAATCACTTCCTGCCTGAGTCTCTCCCTACTCAATTACAGCTCTGAGCTTAGATTACAGAGCATGCTCACACCCAGGGCAAGGAGGTTTAAGCTGAAGGCAGGAAGTCTGATACAGAAGCCCATGTGTACACAATAGAAGGAAAGAAATGCTGTGTTTCTTTTGATAGAGGACTCAGAGCAGCATTACTTTGAGGGTTTACTGGTATATTTATATAGACCTTTCTGATAAAGCTTACTTAGTTTTAACATTTTCTTCTCCTTTAAAGGCTTCTTTGCACAAGTCTATTGCTCTTTACTTTATCTTTACTTGATCCCACTGGTGTCTAATAAAAGGGCAGCCAAGTATGGGAGGTTTACTTTGAAAGCAGCAAGTAAGTTGCAGGTAAAACCTAGTCCCTTTGTATAATATATAATGAAGCAATAGAATTCTTAATGAATCAGATGCAATTTGAGTGTAGGACTGGCCAGATATGGGATGACTTTGACGTAGTTGGCCAGCTTATATATATTGCAATATATGGACAAACAATCCCTGTTTTGTTTAAAGGGTAAGGCATTTTTTAGTAGCAGTATGCACAAAATGTCTCTGTCTTAAATATATTGATAATGGGTTGAGTGCAGAGGACTCTTGTATTTGACTATTGCTCTTTACGTTACACACGTAAATCCCCATAGTCTATTCCATTTTCCATTCAGGGGACAGAGGATGCCTTGAAAGATCTGTACTTCAATGAAATCAGCTCCAGCCAAGTGAAGGATCTCATGAGCTTGATAAAAGCCAATGAGGAGAGCAAGATTGACCGAATGCTCTTCAGCTCCCTGTGTGCCCTATCAGAGCGCATTTTCTATGCTGCATTAGTGTGAGTATTAATGTTTTACTTTTTCCTAAACAGGGACGGATTTCCCTTAGCGGCGTCCTGAGGCTGCTCGGTCCTACACCCACCGCCTGCCATCACGCACACGCCCCTCCCCCTGGATGCATTCGCTGGAGCTCTGGGGACCCCTGTGCATCTCCATTGCACATTACTATATGGCTGGGCCTAAATTTTGCTGCCCTAGGCCCAGGCCTTTGTTGCCTCGTCACAAATCTGGGCCTGTTCCTAAAAAAGAAAAAAAGTGTTTTCCCATTTAGTATAATAGGGGATTGTGTTTGCAAGTGTCACTCTTTAATCATGTCTTACTTTATGGCAAAACTCTACATATTTAGGATTAGAGAGTTTATAAGGACAATACCACACCGGGAGATTTGTCACCCACACTAAAAATTCACAAATCTCAACCCGGAATTTCCTTGCCCTTCACATAATAAGTGACAAGCTGAATATGATGATGTTCAGCAATGAAGACAAGAAGTTCAGAATCAGCTTCATCAGTGGATACGGTTGTGTTGGTCTTTGGGGTGATTAATTTGTTTCTCATCTCAGCCAACAGACAAGGTCGTTTAATCAGAGCTCTTTCACTATAGGCTGCACTAGTCACATATACACCACTGCATCATTGAGCTACACAATAGACAATCAAAACAAATATCTGATTGGTTGCTCGACGGGGGAAAATTTGGCAAGTTTGTAAATAACCCTCACTACATTAGCCGGGGCCTATAAGTATGAATTAGTTGGCAGTTTTATACTGGAGAATTTAACCTGCTGATATAACAAACTAAATGACAGATACAGAGGAAGATTCCCAGTGGTTGTTAGTGGGTGAATGAATTGTGTTGCTCTGTCTCATATTGAATTAAAACCAGTCGCTTATGGCGCTGTTGTTGCTGTCCAGCAGCTGATGGTGTGAGGCTACATGGTGCCACCACTATAGATTCATTCAGCTCATGTACCATAAAGTATGAGCTACCGTTTTATTATTTCTACAGAGGAAAAGAAATTGTAAATGGGAGATGGCCTTCCCAGAATTCTTAGCTTTCTGGATGATTGGTTTCCACATAAGGGATCCTATACCTATGTCAAGTTTCAAATATAAATACCTTAAAGGGGTTGTTCACCTTCAAACAACTAGTTTTCAGACAGATCAGCAGAAATAACGACTTTCCATTTTCTATGTGTGACGGTTTTTCTAATATTGAAGTGTAAAGTGTCATTGTTCACCTTCTGAAGCAGCTCTGGGAGGGGGAGTCGCCGACCCTGTAAGCTGTTCTAAATTGATACATTTAGTTAATACATTTCATATCTTTGTCCCTGCTGAGCAGAATCTCTGAGTTTCATTACAGGCAGCTGTTAGAATTGATACAATAGTTGCTAATACTCCAGAGATGCTGCTGAGAAATGTATCAACTTAATGTTGCAAAATTGTAACAGTTCAGAGTCTGAATTACTGAGCTGCCAGACTCAAACACCAGGGACACAAACATTCAACTTTAAACTTAGATTTTGGAAAAACAGTAAACTATAAATAATGGAAAGTAATTGAAAAAAGTCTTTAATTCTGGGGAACAATCTAAAAACAACTGAACTGAATGAAGTATTTGGAAGGTGAACAACCCCGTTAAGCTTTGCTGTAGCTTCAATTTAATTGTCAGAGCCAAGGTGTTTGTAGTTTCGCCAGTATTTCAGCAATTGCTTTAATAGGACCCGATACAGAATATACGACTTGTCTTCACTCAGAGCCAACAGCATCAGTATCGCGAGCCTCTAAATGTGTATTCTATTTGTTTCCAGTACAGAAGATACGGGTGTTGCTGAAAAGCAGTGGCTGGAGGCTGCAGACTTCTGTGGCATGAGTTGGAAATCTTCAGGCTGTCATATTGATGACTCTTTAAAGAGACTGCTGGGGGTCCTGTCATGCACTCCTGATGGCAGAGGAGTCTGAGACTGGAATCAGCAGGTACCTGTTTATACAACATTCTCCACTCCCCTCTCTCTGGAAATAAAAGCAGGGCAAAAGCAACACCTTATTTCAAAGGCCTGTATGTAAAATCGCACTAACAATATGGAGTAAGAAAGAGCGGCACAAATCTACAGCTCCAGCTACTTGACTACAAATGCCAGAATTCTCCAGTGTGTTGGTTAAAGAGGTGGTTCACCTCCAGGTTTTTAGTATGTAATCCAATAGCTAATTCTAAGCAGCTTTTCAATTGGACATCATTTTTTCTTTTTATAGTTTTTGATTTGCCTGCCTTCTTCAGACTCTATACAGCTTTCAAATGGGGGTCACTGACCCCATCTAAAAACAAATGCAAAGCAACAAATGTATTGTTATTGCAGCTTTTTATTACTCATCTTTAAATAACTCAAAAATCACAAATAATAAAAACCAATTGTAAATCGTCTCAGAATATCGCTCTCTACATCATACTAAAAGTTAGTTTGAAGGTGTACAACCCCTTTAACAGGATAAAAGTGCTAACACTGCTGCACGGTCTTTTGAGACGGTCGCTCCTAAGGAGACAGGTTCACTAGTCCAATCAGTATTGTCCAGAGCACATCTGTGCACAACAAACACTAATGAGGTGCAGGGGGAACAGCAGCTTTGTAGCAGTTTGTCCAAGGTTACTCATAATAGTATTGAGCCATAATTCAATCTCATAATGGCTGCAGGTTAAACGACAAAGAAAGTTAAACTAAAGAAGTAGGTAGAAATGTTTAACTTTATGTTTTGTGCTTCTGTACCAGCCCAAGGCAACTACAGCCCCTTAGCAGTAATAATGTGCCTGCAAAGATGCCCCTGTAGCTCCCCATCTTCTTATCTGCCGATTCACTGCACTGTGCTGTTGTTACTTATTGAGCTTAGGGACCTACTCACAATATACAGTACTCATAGAACCTGAATGTGACAATATAAGGCTGATTAGTAATTAATACAGATAATGACTACATGGCAGCTCAGAAACCAGTGCAACTAGCATCAGAAAACCTTGTAGCATCAGCTTATAGAACAGGAAAACCTCATTTTCTGCTTGTAAATTTGTGACGACCCCTAAGCTTAACTTCTCAACAGCTGCTCAGAGCCCACTAAGCATGTGAGTGTCGCAGACACTTTCCAAGATGGTGACCCCCTGTGACAAGTTTGAAGTCCTGGATCATTGCTGCTATTGACAAGCTGAAACTTTAAGCTGATGAGAGAGAGATTCTTGCGCCTGGCAATGAATCGCCTTTTCTTCTGGGCGACAATCTCCCCAAACTGCCTTCCCATCCGCTATAATGAAAAGTCGCCTGCACTAAACGACACGCGGTGCTGTGTTTTCCGGTCGCCTCGCGAGGACTTCAGAAAATAAAGCGCCTCCTGTGCTTTAGCTCAGGTGACTTCTCATTACAGTGGATGGGAAGACACGGGAAGGCAGTTTGGGGAGATTGTCACCCAGACAAAAATCTCCTCATGTGAACTAACCCTAAGTATATAAAACATGGCAGTTTTAGCCATATTCACTTTTAGGGTTTAGTTCTCCTTTAAGTGTAACAAATGTATTCACCCCTACTCTAACCCTGAGTAGCCTTCATGTTTGGTTATTATTATTACCCATATGAGCAAAATCAGCATTGTATGCAAATGTCACCCCTATTTAACCAGCGGGTTACACCTCATTCACTCTAAGAAGCCCCTCCATTGGCACAATACCCAACCCCCGCTGATACACTCAGGAGTGAGACACGTAAACCACAAGGGTCCAGGTGATTTCATTTAAAGGGTAACTCTGGACTGGGCTTAATGGGAATTTTAGAGCACATGGAATGGTGCCCCGGTGTAACTACCTTGGTTAAAGGTTTGTACATAAATTTTAACTCGTGGCTCGTACACTTCACACCAACCGATGACGCGTCTGTTCATTTCTGAATGACAAAAGAAAATAAAATGTAAAATGTTTACGTTATGGATGCTTTTATTCAAGGAAGCCAATTACACTTGGGCGGCAATTTCTCCTGAAATCTAATAAGACTACACCATTCAGGGACTTTAAAAAAAAAAAAAATTATTCTAATGACGCTATTGTATATCCCTCCAACAATGAAAACTCTAAAATAAAAATAACATGGTTTGGCAAATACTCCGGAAAATATTAAATACCTATAAAACAAGCTTCATCACATTAGTACGTTTATCCGAGTATGAACACAAACACGCAGAGTATTTGTATGTTGAGAAGTGGCGCTGATCTGAGTAGTGAATCTGGCGAGAGTTCCAGTAACGGTGAATCAGGGGGAATAGAACGGCGGTCAGTAGGGCTACGTTAGACTATCCGCACAATGTTGGAACACAGACAGCAAGCCATCAAGTAACAGTAATATTTGGCATTTGTTTTAATTTAGGTTTGTTTATTTAAGTTTAATGTTAATTCCATGCTGTGTTTCAGTAAGAACAATTACAGATTCTCTATCTGTGGCTCCAGTCAGATATCCAGTAGTACAAATTAGCTTCAAGTTACACATACTGAACGAAAGAGAGGTTGAGCGAGAGAAGGAAGGGCAGGAGGAGGGGGGAGGGGAGAGAGAAAAAGGAAAAGAAAATTTCAACACGCATGCAGGCTATTCAACAGCAGCTCCAACGCTAACCTGCTCTGAGGAGGGAGAGTAAAAAGGAGGCAAGAATGAATTAACCCGGATTGTTGACTGTTACCAGCACCAGAGTTTTCAGCCACATTTTTGCACAGTTTGAAAAAAAAAAAAAAAAAAACACTTACAGCAAAACCACTACGAGGACATTCGGAAGCAATCGGCAACGTCAAGCTCTAACCACGTCTCAAACAATATCATGAAGTTCAGTGGAAACATTTATAGGAAAGAAAAGAAAAAAAAGCCACCACACAAGTTGTACAGTGCGATTGACTCTGGTCTGCCCTAAGGAGTAACGTTGTTTGCTTCATCTATGTGTTTCTAATGGTGACAATCTAATGCAGCCCCCCCCCCTAATGCAGTCCTGTTAGTGTCTTAACCTAAAATAACTGGCAGCAGCAGCAGCAAAATCCACAGTCATTCACTCTTGCCTTGCTTAAACTGTGTAAAAATCATACACCCGACTGGGCAGGAACCTAATCCTGAGAACCAGCGTAAAAGTCCAATTTTGGAGGTCCTCAGAGTGAGACGGGACTTTTATTTTGGAGGGAAGGGGCAGTTGGTTAGAGAGGGTCTCTTGTTGGCTTCAATGTCTCACTGGTTTTCATCTTCCACATCCTGCAGTGCTTCTTTAGTCTGTTCTTCACCTGAAACACACAAAGCACACGTCAATTTTATTTATTAACGTCATCGAAATATAATGCAGTGTTGCCCTGCACTGGTAAAAGGGATGTGTTTGCTTCAGAAACTCTATTATAGTTTATATATAGAAGCTGCTGTGTAGTTATAGGGGCAGTCATTCAAAGGAGAAAAAGTAGAAAAGGCACAGGACACACAGCAGATAACAGATAAGCTCTGTACTATACAATGGGATTCTTCAGAAATTATCTGTGATCTATTGATGTGCGGGTTGAGAATTTCTAGACCCCCCACCCAATCCACACTCTGACCTGCTGCTGCCCCTCTATTTATAGACCAGAGCCCGCCCCTGCATCACAAAAGGGGCGGGATGGCGCAAGTCTATAAATTCCGTCACTGGAAGTGGTAGGTTGTGAGCAGGGAGAACAGAAGAAGCCCTGAAGATTTTGTGCAGACGTCGGCCCAAACCCACCCAACCCGCGGTTTTCGGGCCAATCTGCACATCACTACTGTTATCTACTGTTTATCCTGTGCTTGAATAGCTGCCCCCATGGCTACACTATGAACTATAGTAGTGTTTCTGAAGCAAATATCAAGTTTACCATTGCAGGGCAACAGTACATTATATTTGTATTACTTTAAAACACTTTCACTTTTTGGTGCCAGAGGAAGAGACAGACAATACTGCCTGGTCAGACTTTGCGCTTGGTTTCATGGGAATGTCATTTAGTTTATATTTAGTGGGGAGTTTTGGGCACCCCAAGTGAGCCCAGGGACATGGTTGTATTTATATTTTTCTACTTGAGTGAAGCAGCTACTTACAAGTTACTACAACAACAACATGTTTGTGACTATCTGGCCACTGTGTCGCATGAGAACTTATGTCGATTCTGTAGAAAAATGTAGTTAAAGAAACATTATAGTCCCCTCTAGTACCTCATCCTTGCAGCACAATGTTCCCTATTTTGAATGCTTTATTAAAAAATACCATAGTGAATATGTTCTTCTGGTTGTGCTGTGTCTCAGAAATAGGGCGATATGGTGACATGCCCTCAGCTTTATCCTACGTGCGCACTTCACATCTCCTGACCCGACTTCTTCTTAAGCCAGAAGTCAGTTGCTCCGCTGCTGTAGAGGATTTATAGCTGACCTGGGTGTTGCCTCCACTGCTCTCAGCACTCGCAGAAATAAATCAGGCTTAAAGTAAGAACATGAAGGCTAAAAAAATCCTCCACAGCAGTGCAGCAACGGACTTCCAGCTTAAAGGAGAAACAACCCCTTAATAAAAAAAACCCTACCCTAAATCTTCTTCTCTTCAGTAATCTTTGGAAGGAGACCGCCGGTCTCATTCTGAAGATTACTGAAGCGGCTGAAGATGGCGCTCGTGAACTGCGCTGGACAGAATTGCAAAGTAAAGAGTTAGGGGCATTTGCCCGAGGGGTGTCTATGTAGGGTAGGGTTTTTTTTATTAAGGGTTTGTTTCTCCTTTAAGAAGAAGTCGTACACTTCCATAGACTTTCCCTTCTTTTGTATCAGGTGAAACACATTGGGGTGGTCTGTATAGATACAGATTTCCTTTTTATATCCCACAGAATAAGAAGCGGCTGCTGGCAGACATCATGAATTCTTTATGAAAGGCCCACGTGCTTGAGTAAACACAATTACACACACACACACACACACACACACACACACACACACACACACACACACACACACACAAGATCTACATGCACAGCTCACTGGTGTTAGTTCCCAGAGAAATGAGCTTTGTTAATTACCAAGTTACATAAAACCAATTAGGGATCCAGATTTGTGTCAATATGCAGAAAACCCAGGGCACAAAATCCATTACTGATACACACACAGCAAACTGCAACTTCCTGTTCTTACACTTTCTATTAGTGATGTGCTAAAGCCCGACCCGCCCTCCCTCCACTGCGCCGACTTCCGGGTTCCTTTTATAGATCCGTGCAGCCCTGTCCATGACATCACAAAAGGGGCGGGGTGAGCAGGCACGGCTATAAGAGTTGAACCTGGAAGTTGGCATTGTAAGGTCACGGGCGGGGAGAGAGCAGGCAGAAGAGCTCAAACTGGAACAGTAGGAAGGAGGGATGATCTGGATGTTGAGTTCATTATAGATTCCAATGTGACAAGTGTATATAGATGGCACCAATTGTTATATCACGACTAGGGACACCTCCAAGACTGTCTATAACGTAACATTAAAGGGGTGATTCACCTTTCAGTTGACTTTTAGTATGCTATAGAATGGCTATTTCTAAGCCACTTTCCAATTGGTCTTCATTATTTATTTGTAATAGTTTTTGAATTATTTGTCATTTTCTTCAGACTGTTTCCAACTTTCAAATGGGAGAATACAAATGTATTGTTCTTGTTACTTTGGACCCTAGCAACCATATTGCTGGCATTGCAAACTGGAGAGCTGCAGAATAAGAAGCTAAATTACTCAAAAAACACAAATAATAAAAAATGAAAACCAATTGCAAATGGTCTCAGATTAGAACTCTCTACATCATACTAAAAGTTAATTCAAAGGTGAACAACCCCTAACACATAACCTCTCGGTGTCGGGCCGTGTAACTGAATGAGTGTATGTACAAGGATTGCTCCATGGAAGATACTTGTTTAAAAGAAAATGGTTTCCGCATGCAGGGCCTTCACTGGTTAAACAAATAAAAAATGATGGGGGGAGTCATGCCCAACAACGATTTCCAACTGCCCAGCCAAATTATAATGCAGAAAGTTAACCCTTTCTCTGAACAAATGGATATGAATGAAATGTAAGAGAGTGAAAGGGTTAAGCTGCCATTTTTGGCTGGGCACACACACACAGAGCACAATATAAAATGCAGCGGTTATGATGGAAAACATGGCAGCTTTGTGATGCAGTTGAATTAACTTACAAAGAATATTTAGGAAAATGAACTTGGGTTTCCTTTTAAGAATCTACACAAAAAAGGGGGGAAATGAAGGGTGAAAGTGATGTTATAGCATGAAGAGAAATAAAAGCTAAAATGATTGACATGAATAAAGCTTCTTATTTATATACAGCGACAATGGGATAGAATGTTGTGTTTAGCATCAAATGTTCTGCATAGAGTGTAAAATAGCAATCTCTGGGAATATCTGCACTAATTACACTTCACTTAATGAAGATGGCGCCCATGAGCTCTGCTGACTCGGCAATGAGGGGTAATTACCGGCTTTTACTTGTGTTAACACCTGTGTGGGGGGAGCAGGGAGGGGGACTATAGAGGGTAGGGGTTTTTATTAGCAAAGGGGGTTTAGTTTTCCTTTAACGCCACTTGTGAAAGCTCCAAATTACGGAATGGCCGTTGCACATAGACTTCATTTTATTCAAATTTTTAAAAATGATTTCCTTTTTCTCTGTAATAATAAAGCAGTAACTTGTACTCGATTCAAACTAAGATATAGTTGATCCTTATTGGAAGCAAAACCAGCCAAGTGTGTTTATTTAATGTTTCCATGGTTTTCTAGTAGACTCAAGATCAAAATTACGGAAAGATCCGTTATCCGGAAAACCCCAGGTCACGAGCATTCTGGATAACAGGTCCCTTACCTTTACACAAAATAAATCATTTATAAATGTCCTGGATTTTACTTGTGTATCTTTTCACAAAGATACACAACTGCTTTTCAAATGAATTTATCAGAAGGAGGACATTGTCGAGGCATAATATTGAAGAAAGGACAAAATGATTTACATACCGTCACCTTGCATATCTGAAGTCCATAGTGTCAGATTATCACGTAACAATTGCATGATAAGTGTGGAGTCTTTGTAACTTTCTTCGCTCAGTGTGTCCAGTTCTGCAATGGCGTCATCAAATGCTGCTTTTGCCAACCTTTAAAACACAGTACTGTTAGTTTAAGTAAGACTTCCTTTTCTCTTGAAGACCACGAATACTAAACAACCTTGAAGTAAATGCAGGAAAATTGTTCATGTCATTATGCTAGAACAGCTCGGTTTTCTAAAATAGACATTGCTTTAAGGAACTCTCCTCCACTAATTCTGAGCAGATTCTATCCTAGATGGTCCCCTGGATAGTCTTCTACTGATCTCGGGTTATTAAAAACACCAGGAAACCATTTCAGCAAGAGACAGAATGTGGGGCTGAAGTTCTCTAAAGTGGGGAGTGGCTTGAGTTCAAGCTGGCCATACATATGAGGTTGCCAAATGAGCGGATCTCTCCGATATGGAGCACTTTGAGGTGGGTGATATTGGGCTGATCCAATTGTGGGCCGTAGGACAAAACAGGGACAATACAGGATCGAATCCAGGATTCGGCCAGGATTTGACCTTTTTCAGCAGGATTCGGCCGAATTTTTGCCCGGCCGAACCCTAATTTGCATATGCAACAAGCGACATGACTTTCAGCCAGATATTGATCGGGGAAGCCCGTCTGAGGGCCCGGAACACTGCCCAATAAACTGACAACTTAATGTTGCATCTTATATATGCTCGTGTATGAGGGCCTTTATTCTGGTCAATTGTAGCAGGTTCAGGCACAACATTTGACCAGCACCCTGGATCCCTCGCAAAACACATTGCTCCCAAGGTAGACAGTATTAATAGTATTGCTCATAGTGTACAAGCTTTCACCTTTTCTGTCCCAGTGTGTTCTACTCTATGCTGTTAGCACAGGGCAGGGCAGACTGTTCATGTGCGTGACACTATCCTTACACAGAAAACACAACAATTGTAGACTCAGATTAAAGTAATGGTTTAGATTGCCCTTTAAAGGTGTAGAGTTTTACTCTTGCGACACTCACCTGCAGGCACGGTCAGGGGAATTTAGAATTTCATAGTAGAACACAGAGAAATTAAGTGCAAGACCTAAACGAATTGGATGTGTTGGAGGAAGTTCTGTCATTGCAATATCACTTGCAGCTTTGTAAGCCACCAAGCTGTTCTCTGCAGCCTCCTTTCTGTCATTGCCTTGAGCAAACTCTGCCAGATATCGGTGGTAGTCTCCTTTCCTGCGGAAATGATAAAGCAAACATGTAAAACGAAGCATCGGATCCCCCTTCTAAAATAAAATAGAGACTTTAAAAAAAAAAACTATGCATCGGAGCAATCTTATTTGCACTTCTTGAGCACAATATAATTATTATGAGATCACAAAAGTTCTGTCCAGCATACAGTAAATATACCATGAAGCACAGAGCTAATATTAGTACTGTTCTTGCTTGTAATGCCCTGTATATAGATTTTATGGTAAGGCTGTAAAGTTCTTTGTGCATACTGCATTCTGTATTTTCCAGACACTTTGTTAGGTCCAATTTAGCTGTTAAAATGTGTTACTTCTGAGTGCAAACTCACTAAAGAAATAATACACAGAAGAAACATGTACAGGAGAAGTGGAGAATTATAGCGCCAAGAAACATTCAGTGGCTCTCTAGAACTGCCTAAATAATAGTTGACTCCAAATATTTCAGAATAACTATTGCAATTACAGTTTAAGACTTTAGGATCAATCGGATGTCAGTGTATGGATGCAAGCATGGAATACACACTTCCTTGCAATCAAACGGTCATACATTAGATGCAGCATTAAAAAAAAAAAAATAAGACTAGAATAAAATATGAATCTATAATGACCTACCAAATGGTGCTGCTTTAATAGTTCCCACTTAAAAAGGAACATTTCAAAAGAATTCAGTTAGGAAAGACTAGTTGTATCTGTAGCTGATTCTTACATTTTATAGTAAAAAACCTTGGATTCTCCACTGCTTGCAGCTGGAATGAGGTGCTTGTCCAGTACATCCAGAATGTCATTACAGATAGATTTCAACTCAGTCTCAACCTGAAAAAGAACCAAACATCTCAAATCCTTTATCCTGGTAAACCAGCACTGGAAAGTGATGCCTAAGCAACTGCAAATACAGGTATGGGATCCCTTATCCAGAAACCGCTGCATTTTAAACTGATAATTCCAGTATTTAAAAATGAATTAATTTTTCTTTGTAGTAATAAAATAGTACCTTGTTCTTGATCCTAAATAAAACAAAAAAATAAAACATTTCTATTGGGGTTAGGCAACACTCAAAATTCTGTTTAGCAAACTTTAGTTATTGTTAATTCTAGAAAGGTCCCTTATCTGAAAAACCCCAGGTACCAAGTATTCTGGATAATAGATCCCAACAGATCATATTCCTATAGAATAAACAAATTGTTTGTTTTTTTAGAGAGGAGGTCATGTCTCTGCATGATGAATCAAGTGATGATTAGTGCGTGACCAAAAGTCATAAATCAAGCAATTTTCCCTGCTATTAAAGGTAAGGCAACACTGGGTGTTTTGGGGAGAGTCAAGGAAGGAGTTTTAAGGGTTGCGCCACACTGGGCGTTTTGGGGAGATTTGGTCGCCTGGGGACTAATCGCCTCGTCTTTGTGGCGACCAAATCTCTCCAAAACACAGTGTGGCCCAACCCTTAAATGTGAGGAAGGACAGTGCACAGGCAAAGTACATTTTCAAACCTGCGTTAGACCAACATTTTATGATAGATAAGTCTAGAAAATCACCAGTTTTATTTCACACATGGAACAGGATCCGATATTGATCGTATATACATCATTCACACATACTAGAACTGTATTATAACAAAAAGCCACTGTACTTGTAGAAAATCTTCTGTTTTGTTGCTGCTATTTAGGAAAGTTATGGGGAGGGGCTAGCACTGTCTATCTTTTTCGGGACAAAGATCCATAGGGAGTGTGAGTTTTGCACAGTATTGCAAAAGTAGGTGATAATGGTCCACTCCATATATTTGGAATTTCCTTAAAATGCTGGGAGCATTTTGGCAAAATGAAGGTGCCAAGAGCTGTCTGGAAGGATGGGTTTCAGTTTACAGCTTTCAGAAAAATGGGTAATATTGGTGGGGAAGAATTAGTATATTTTTGTGTTTATGAAAATTCATCCAAAAGGGGACTGGTGTAAAGCAGAAAATTACTCAAGTGCTGCAATATCTGACCCTCTAAAAGCAGCAGAACACTCCCTTTCTTCAGGGAACAGCAAACTAAACTACTGTGCCTCTAAGGGGCTACAGCCTGGCAAATGATATTATCCCTCAATATCTGTTCCTTTCATGGTCCCGTTAATGATGAAAATTGATGGAACAATGAACTTAAATTGTGATGGCTGAAAAAAAGCTTTCCAACCACTGGAATCATGGGTAGTGGCAGTACACTGGTTGTTGCACTGGGGCGAGTTAGCTTGTACAAAATGGTCGCTCTAAAAAGCCTGTTAGTTGCACTATTGTTAACAAGTAACATTTTACTCTGTTGGTGAGTGAAGGGGTCTCGGCTGTTACATGTGCCCCATGTAAAAAACTTGTTGAGGGCACAATCTCACCATTTGCCGATATTCCCTTATCATTTTGAGTTTATCTTCTCCCCCTTTGTTCTCCTCTTTCTGTTCAATGCTGCTGATTATTCTCCATGACGCTCTTCTAGCTCCGATCACGTTCTTATATGCGACAGAGAGCAGGTTTCTTTCTTCTACTGTCAATTCCACATCCATTCCTGCAACTTTCTTCATCGATTCCACCATTTCTACAAACAGAGACACATGCTAATGAGTCTTTTTACATCTTCCACGTTTATGTAAATTGAGCATATCAACATATAAATGAGCGATGTAAAAACATTTGAACAGACACGACTCAATCAATATGTAAATATCTGTCATAAAATATAATATAGGACAGGAGAGAGCACAAAGTAAAAATAAAAGTAAAGTTATAAAAAGCAGCAAATAGCAAAGCTAAGGGCTATGGTAGAGCAGCATATTGTCTGCCTGTGTAAACAAGTCACAAGAAAATAAATTATAAGAAATATGGTTACAAGCAGACTCCACCATAGCATGCTTTAGGCACAACATTTATTACTAGATCACTATAAAAATCAGTGTAAATCAGGTCAGTTCTCCATTCTGCCATTAGCCTAATATTGCCCCCCTACTGTCTCTGTAACACAAACTACTGGTTCTAATGACATTTATGTGCTCCATATATCAAAAGTGAAGCCTCTGCTGAAACACTATGGCAACCTCCATTGGGAAAAAATAAGATATGGAGAGATGCAACCTTTACTTCCCCAAAGGTTTTACTTAAAAAAAAAAAAAAAGACATGCCTTAAAGTGGACCCGTCACCCGGACACAAAAACCTGTATAATAAAAGTCCTTTTCAAATTAATCATGAAATCCGATTTCTATTATTTATTAGTTCATAGTTGGTGTAAACGCATTTAAAAATCTCAGCTGTCAATCAAATATTGTCTGCCCCTCCTCTATGCCTTAGGCCAGGGGTCCCCAACCTTTTGAACCCGTGAGCAACATTCAGAAGAAAAAGGAGTTGGGGAGCAACACAAGCATGAAAAATGTTCTTGGGGTGCCAAAGAAGTGCTGTGATTGGCCATTTGGTAGCCCCTATGTGGATTGTTAACCTATATTGAGGCTCTGTTTGGTAGTGCACCTGCTTTTTATACAACCAAAACTTGCCTCAAAGCCTGGAATTCAAAAATAAGCTCCTGCTTTGAGGCCACTGGGAGCAACATCCAAGGGGTTGGAGAGCAACAAGTTGCTCACGAGCTACTGGTTGGGGATCACTGCCTTAGACAGAGGCGTAGCAGGCAATTACTTTCACTTTCCATTCAGCACTTACTAGTTGTCACTGCTTTCCCCACATTCCTCCAATTCTCCTAAACCTTTAATTGTGTAGACAGGGCATGGGATGGACATCGCGTCCCCCATTCTGATGCACAAACAAGATTCTGAGATGATGGAAGGCTTGTCGTAATAACAGTGTCCACAAAATGGCTCCTGCCTGCTTGCTATAATTATGAATTCCCAGACTGATGGAAAAGAAGATTCAAATCATTTATACAGTGTAAATTATGTTGCTTGACTAACATGATAAAATAGGATTTGGAATTATTTTTTGGAGTGACTGGTCCCCTTTAATGAGGTTTTTCTTTTAGAAGTCTGCCATTACAAAGTCTGCTCTATTACTGAATTGTACCATAGAGGATATTACATTTGTGTTTTTGGCTAGGTCCATTCTGAAATAGGTCACTTAGCGGCTCAGCCAATGTTGTGTATTTTTGATGGCAAACAAGCAGGGAGAGATCTATATCACTAACTTCACACTACTACTGCTACACTACACACACACTCTTATAAAAGACAACTTCTATACAAAATAAGCTTCAAAATGTTGAACCCTGCAATGGTCTATGGATCACAGTAATATCAAACGGCTATGTAGATTCAACTTAAGCCTAAAATATGCATAACACTTCACAAAAACTGGATCTACTGACCCAACAGGTATTCGCTATTATAGATATACTCCTTCCATTCAGATAGCTGTGGCCTCTTAATAATCAACTGCAGAAATTTCACCAGGGGAATTAGTTATTGTGAAGGAACGAATACGGATACAATGGAATCTGTTATCTCCACCCAAAATTAACAGCTCTTCTCTTTCTGCAACATTTGAAATCCTGGCAGGGAAGGAGGGACTAAACACTGATGTTACAAATTGTACCAACTACTCCACAGCTTACAGACAGCATGCTGGAACTACATAACCCACAATGCATTGCACTGTGATGTTCTCTTCCTTATTGAAATCACGTGTGCAGGGAATTGTTGGGTGTGGAGGATGCAGGCTGAGGACAGCTGGCTGTTGATACAAAGTTACAGTAGTCAGTCAGCTCAGCAAAGTAGTCAGAGAGATCAGCAGGAGAGCAGGGGGCTAGGCTTAGGGAACTGTTCCTAACCAATAAAAATCATGAAAAAAGTCTGCAAACTTTATATAAGTTGCTTGAAATTAGGTTTACTTTTCAAAAATGTTTTTGCAGAGTTCCCCTTTAACATATACATACTAGAAAGAGAATGCATTGTTTTTCAATATACAGAAATATCCTAAGAAATGTATTTTTCCATCATTATTATGCTTAGCCATACTGTAGAGCTTCAACGTGTCACTGAGGACTACAACTGATATTTGAACTTCACATGCAGGCGCATGACTCACATATGCCAACTGGGCAAGCTGAGCACATTACACGGATTCACTCGGCATGGGAGGAGTCATGTGACACCAGGGCTAGCAGGGAACGTAGCCACATATGACACTGTATGTGCAGAGAGCCCAGCACACAGTAGAGCAGAGCAAGAGCGGAATAGATAATGAGTACAAGTGAATCAGTAAAAGTAGAACGTGATCAATTCAGGCAGACATTTGTTTCTGACAGAATTTGGCACACAGTTGTCCGACAGTCTAACATAAGAGTTATACATATGCCATCTCCTAAGAGCCTCTACAGAGCCCATTTATCATCTGATTGTTGGTTCATGGGCAAATAATCAGATCAAACCAATTTAGCCCTTAAACTAGGAGGTGAACCTGAGAGTGGAACAATCTCCTACAATCAGGAAATGCACTTCATGTTAATATGGAGAAGAGGTTATTGTAGAAATATGTAGAATATTACATGTTCAACAAGGTCAGTGAATACGACATGTGCCCTAAACATTTAAAAGTAATGAGCCCCCCTTCCCCACACAAGCTTTAAGTCCAAGTACATGTACAGTATATGGAAAACTATCCACAAGATCCAGTTAAAGGGGATGTAAAGGCAAAAAAAAAAAAAATTAAATCCCATTTTTACTTTCTTTAATGAAAAAAGAAATCTATTTCCAATATACTTTAATTAAAAAAATGTGTATAATTTTTATAATAAACCTGACTGTATGCAGTGGAATTCTCCCTTCATTTTACATGCCGCCTGCTACAGATAGGAAGCTTCAGACGTTCCCTTCTCTGCAGGGAAACAATCATACCCCACCTTACTTCCCTGACCTCAAGCAGCTTTGTTGGTTTCCCTATAAAGCAGCCAGTGAGCGAGTAGATTTGTATCCGCAGACCCAGTGCAGTCTGGATATTCTGATTATTAATCAGTCTTGCTGTATTGGCTTCTGATGCTTCACCTCTAGCGGAAATATGGAGTCAGAAAATACATGTGCCTTTACCCTAATGCTGTAGGCTAAACATCTTACCTGGAATTCAAATACAGCTTCACCTGTTCCTGTAACACCCAACCCTGTTATAAGTCAAGGATGCAGCTTTATTACCTAGAGGCTGCTAATGCCCTTAAAGCAGAGAAGGTTGATCTGTTTTTAGATGATTTAACTAGGTTAACAGGTGGTTAGTTCTTCAGATCTGTTTACACTATGGATTGCACAGAAAAAAAATAATTGTTTAAAAGGACAGGGTAACACACGGCCTTAACTTATGATGCCTATTTGAGGTTGGAGCAGAACTGGAAACAGACAAGTGACTTATATAGTGGAGGAGCCAGGAGAGCAGAAGCAGCACAGTTTATCAGCTATGTAGGATATCACCAGAGCTGATGTAAGTCAGCAGTATAAATAAGGAGCTCATCTTCCTTCCCAACCCCCAATCCAGCACTTCTGACACTCGCTGGTACAGCTGCAATCACTGAGCTACACACTCACCGTGCTCACAAGTGTATTTGGCAAGACTCTAATAGGGCACGTATAACTTATCTTTTGGTTAACCATTCATTCCTTTAACCTGCATGCTCTTATATTATGTCACAGATGCAGGAATACAATGTGGTGTGGTTTGATTTGCTCAACAGTATTTCTTTAAGAGCATGTACAATCAGAAGACTGCTACTGATGCCTTCCTATCATTGGCCTGAAGCACATCAGCATCACTTAGACAGTCACTCCAGTCTGCCCCTTTTGTTAGGATTCCCAGAATGATGGAGCTCAATCAGAGAGCTTAGGAGGGAACAAGTGGACCAGGATGTATTTGAAGAAATCTCATATCCTCAGTTAGAATCACTTACTGCCAAGAAGACTTCTGGCATCAACATCAGAACAAGAGCAAGGGGGTTTATCAGGTCAATCACAAATATAGGCTTATAACCACCATGCTGTGTCCATCCTTACACCAGGAATTGGTATGGAGTCCTCTTTTCAATGGACATGGCATTTTAAGCTGTATCTGTTGCTAATTAGTGACCAACTAGATACCCCATAGCGTAACTCTAATCTAGGGGAATATTTTAATGAACAGTGTCTCATAGTAAAGATGACATCTACAAGTAGAAATGGACAGCTAGCAGACGCCATCTTCTGAAACTTTGTGTTCTTTTCTGATCAGTTCAGTGACACGGATCTTGCTGGCTCATGCGCAGTTGAAGATACTCCAGGATTACATTTAACTGTTCATGCACCAGCAAGCTGAACTGATCAGAAAAGAACACAAAGATTCAGAAGAAGGCACCTGCTAGCTGCACATTTCTACTTGTAAAGGAAAACCTCAGGTCCTGAGCATGAAATAAACCCAATAGGCTGGTTTTGCTTCCAATAAGGATTATTTATATCTTAGTTTGGCTCAGCTACAAGGTACTGTTTTATTATTACACAGAAAAAGGAAATCATTTTTAAAAAATTTGGATGATTTCAATAAAATGGAGTCTACAGGAGCCATAATTTCTGGATAACGGGTCCCATACCTGTACCATTTTATTATTAAAAAGTGCTAAGTGTTTTAAATCTCTGCTTCCAGTATCCTACAGACATTTCCCCCTTCAGCAGCTCTCATGTTGAAGGCCATAAGCAATTTATATTATTATAGCAGCAGCAAGTCAAGCTGGCCATACATTATAATCAGATCATCAATCATCATTAATTGCCGCAATACCAGCAGTTGGACCAATTAATATAACGGACTAGGGTTTGACCCTCTTTGCACTCTATTGGTATTGAGTAATTGGACACCAAGCTACCCATAGGTCACATAGAACTTTATTTCACTTTATGACTTATACAGAGTAGCAAGTATCTTTATACTTTTTTTTCTGCCTCCTTGCATTTTTGAGTTCCTTTTAGAACAGGCATTGATGTTTTAATAATTTGGTTTTCATGTTTTATTTGAAAAGGACTTATTATACAGCTTTTTATGTCTGGGTGACAGGTCCCCTTTAAGTGGTGCAATCACTTTTTTTTTTTAAACCTGCTTCTCAGAGAAGTGGTAAGGCAATTTTCTTTTAAGTGATTCATGTGCATATGGCCTTAGCAGCCCTTAAGCTTTTTTTTTTTTTTTTTTTTTTTAAAGGTATTATACATATACAACATGACTACCATGAAGTATATAAATTCCTGCAAGCAGAAAGTGACTGCAATTAAAACAACTATTCCAACTGTGCAGAGGGCAGGTTTTTTAGAAACACTTAGGTTTACATTAGACATATATGAAAATGAATCATTTATGTTACAAAACCTATACAAAAAAAAAAAAAAGCTTATGGGCTGCTAAGGCCATATGCACATGCATCATAATAAAATTCCCTTGCCACTTCTCTGAGAAGCAGGTTTAAAGATGCCAATGCTGCTGTTCAGAAATGACAAAAAAGGTGATTGCACCCAGACATAAAAAGCTGTATAGTAAGTCCTTTTCAAATTAAACATGAAAACCGAAATTATTATTAAAACATCAATAACTGTTATAAAAGGTATTTAAAAACCTCATCTGTCAATCATATATTGCCTACCCCGCCTCCATGCCTCAGGCATAGAGGCAGGACAGGCAATTACTTTCACTTTCAATTCTGTACTTCCTAGATATCACTGCTCTCCTCATTCCTCCTTCCTTCTCACTGTCTAATTGTTTAGCCAGTGCATATGGATGGGCAACAGGTGCCCCATTCTGGCAGATATAAAATATTATTATAATATATATATAAAATACACAAAAGCCATGAATATCCTGTAAATTATATCCTTATAAACGGTGAGTAGTGATGTCATCAGTTATAAACGGTGAGTAGTGATGTCATTTCTGTCACATGACTCACTAAAATTTGTGTATTATAATAAATAAAGTACCCCCAGTTGTAAAATATGAGGATATTAGAAGTTACCTCGGAGTTCCATGACCTGTATAAAAACACTCGGCCTTCGGCCTCATGTTTTTATATGGTCATGAAACTCCTCGGTAACTAATAATATCCTTATATTTTACAAGAGGGGGTACTTTATTCACTATATAATACACAAAAGCCATTAATATCCTGTAAATTATATCCTTATAAACGGTGAGTTCTGATGTCATCAGTTATAAACGGTGAGTTCTGATGTCATTTCTGTCACATGACTCATTGAAATTTGTGTATTATAATAAATAAAGTACCCCAGTTGCAAAATATGAGGATATTAGAAGTTACCTCGGAGTTCCATGACCTGTATAAAAACACTCGGCCTTCGGCCTCGTGTTTTTATATGGTCATGAAACTCCTCGGTAACTTATAATATCCTTATATTTTACAAGAGGGGGTACTTTATTCACTATATATATATATATATATATATATATATATATATATATATAATAGTGTTCACAAAATGACAGCTGCCTGCTTGCTGTGATTGTGTAATTTCAAGACAGAAGGAAACAATTTTTAAATCATTTATATAGTGTAAATGAAGTTTATTTATGCACAACAAACACAATAGAAATTAATTTGGATTTCTTAAGGTGACAGTCCCCTTTAATAACATCAAATTAATAATAGGAAGAGTCACCACAATCTCTTAAAGGGATAGTGACAGGATACAGTTTTAATAGGACTGTGTAACTATGCCTATACAAAGGTGTGCAGCACTAATGCCCTATTTCAAAGACGCCCCCTACCACAACTGCAGCCTTCCGCTACTCAGCTGTGATGGCTACTAAACTGACTACCTGATTAACGGAGGTCGGGGAGTGCCATGCCCTGCTAAAAAAGTGTTGCACCCAAGCCTGAATTTTTATTACACAGATGTCCAAGGAACCTACACTCCTGTGCACATCTTTAGTCCAGGGGAGGAGGGGTGCCAGAATTCCAAAACAGGAAGAGTTAGAAAGGAAGGAAGGTCGAGGGACTGCAATTTGAGCTGAAAGTGGAATGCAGTACAACAGGCCATAAGAAAAAAGTTGCCCAAAGGTTATTGGGTGCCTTAAAAAGCCCTTAAGGTCAAATATTTTTTTTTAGCTGCCAAGGTAAAACATTACCCAGGTGCAACCAAGATAAAAAAAAAAAAAAGTTTACAGGCACCATCTGTATGGAGAAATCTGGACAATGAGTCAGCATTACAGCAATAAATGTTACTATGAGGAGAGGGCCTCAGCTCTGAAACCTCTACAGTTTGGTGGCCATGCACTGGTCAATCCTAGTGATTCTTTTCTTCCGCTCCATTGGTGGCTTCTCCATATCCCTCATCTGCTGATACTTTGTAAATTGGCTGACAAGGTGCATTGGCAGATAAGATTTTTTTTTAAGCTGCCCAAGAAACAGACCAACAGATATCCATAAGTATACATGTACAGGCGGGCGACCATACACGTGCCACGTATAAAACCAATTTTCCATGTCCATCTTTTAAATCTATATTATACTAAATTAGTCTAAATCCCAAAAAAAGTTTATGTATTTTTTTTTTTTTTTTTAAAGTAGGGTTAATGTATGGTAATCAAAATTATGTTAAGATCCCTTATCTAGAAAGCCTCCGGTCCCTTATTCCAGATAACAGATGCTATACTTGTACTATAAATGAATGAGTGAAAATGTATTAGCTCAGGAGGAAGTACTACATGGGAACCTTTCATTTGTCAGGACTGCTGGGTGTGGCCTGTCTCATTAGGGTCAAACTCACCTACTGCAACAGAAAACTGGACTGAAAACCAAAGCTCATGGGAGATAATCTGGTAACCCTAGAACCTGCGTGAGCCCATGACTACAGGATGACTATTTGCATCAGCAATTCAGTCCATACGACCATAGCACACTGACAAACAGGTTTCTGTTGCGTTTCAAGTGTTTTATTGGCTCATTACAGTAGAAAAAGGCAACGTTTCGGGCCGCACAGGGCCCTTTATCAAGTATTTGCATCAGCAAGACTGAGCCATCAGTGGGCACAGCTGCATCATGGAAACATCCAAATCACAAGGCCAAAGCTGGAATGTGTGTAGCAGATTTTAGGCCTCAGTGACAGATCTACAGAACATCTTGAAGCAGTTTGGGACTATTTTAGCGAAATCACATCTGGAGGGCACTAGAGGCGTAGGCATGGTTGCAGGCCACATGGTTGAAATGCAAGAAGTGCGTCATTACATACAATGACTTAGGGAAACACTAATACACACATCTGTTTCTATTAGCCTCAAGCACTGCAAATTTGCACTACATCACGTAAAATGTTACCGGTGGGATTTCTTCTCATATCCCACAGGTTTGTGGTCACAACTGTTATACAGCAAATGTCCAATAGGAGCATACAGGACACATGTGGCTTCCAATGGACTTTAATAGCCCCCTGCCTACTAAAGATTTCCACACTGTTTGTAGGACATTTTAATAGAATATATCTCTCATGTGGAGTGCTCATTGCATGGGTGAAGTTGGACAGCACTGCTCTGTGGAACAGAAAACTTATTACTGTATTTCTTAAAGGGACAGTATATACCCTTGATCAACACTCATTGTTCAATGAATAGAGCTAGTGCGGAACACACCTGTCTTAATTATAGAAAATCTACAGTTTTGATTTCTTAAGCTAAACAGGGAAACTAAAGCTACTCTAATGTCTGGTTCTTGCAATGTACATAAGATTGCCAGTAGACAACCACCCAACTCCAGTATGAAGGGGGATTAGATGCACACTGCTAATCTAATTAGCTACCCAGTTTCACGGTTTAGCTCAAGAAATAAAAATTTTTAAAAAAATGTAGACGTAAAGCATGGCTAAGAACCCATCCTAATATTGTAGGTAATATTCTATGATATATGGTGCTTCTTTTACTTTGGGCTAAGAGGTAGAATTATCTTTAAAAATTGGATCTCCATATAGATCTGATACTGTCCCTTTTTCAATGGGCGTATCCTAGCGCCCCTTCCAGAAACACAGTAGGGGGGAGATAGCCAATGACAGTCCTGTAATTACATAAGCTTCAGTTCCCTATCAGGTAAGCCTATCCTACAGAGCTGAATCCTGCCGGCTCCCCTACAAAGCCTGGGAAAGGAGGCAGCAGGAAGTGACCAGATGGGCGGGGCTAGTAGGGTTTTTGCAGAAATATTTAATAAATCAAGACTAAATACATTAATTCTTATAGTTAGGAGTATAACGCACTGGCACATTCTTGATTTTCACATGTCTCTTTTAAGAGGTTTTTGTACTGTGCTGCCCCATGTATTCACTATGCACTGCATAGAGACCTACACCCAAAACCAGTTTTTACCTATTCTGACCAACAGCTGATTTGTCCCCAACCCGACACTACAACAACTCACAAAATACCCACATGTTGCAGCTAAGCCCGAGTACTGGACACATTGCAGAACTCAAAATGACTACTAAGCAGTGAAGAGATCAGCACTGCCCAAACATTGTAGGGGCAATTACACGTTATACAGAACCACAGTGGAAATATTACAATTAAGACTATATTATAAAAATGTGGGCCTCTGGGCAGCTGTAAGTTGTAATTGATAAGTTGGAGGGTAACATCTAACATACGTTTCCAGTTCTGATGCAATTACATTTGCATAATAAAGGGGTCTCAAAACCTGTTATGTGTCCGCAACAATAGCCTTTTTGGGAAAATACAAGTAACACGGAATGAGGACATAGCACTTTTTCTATTCACATAATTAACATATGTGAATATCCCCTTGCCTCAGGTCAGGTTTCAGCTCTGTCTAGAACACTACAGCATTCCCAGGATTCCAAATATAGTAAATAAGTGAGGCAAAGGCAACTCTATAAACAAGAATTCCATAAATGCAAGGAGGAGGGTGAATGCATGTCACCCCTCTATTAATAAGACTTTCAGTGTAGGTCTCATGTGGCCTCTTGGCAAGTTATCTGCAAAATGTACGAAGTAACGTTACAGTTCCTTTAGTAAAAATTTTAATTCCTCCAAGCGGAAAAAATAAACAGAGGCAGAGATGTAAAGAAAATTAATGTATTCTAATGAGGGGTGTAAAGAAAAATGAGGGCGGCTGTTAAAAAAAAATCAAAAAATTGATCTAAATGCTCATATCATAAAAATATCCCTATTTTGACATGTTTGTCTGTTACCCTATAGAACATATGTAAGGGTCAGGACTGAGGCCATTCTGTCAGACAGGGCACGCCCACACCTGCCAACTCTTCATAGACACGCACCAAGCTGCAGAACTACAACTCCCTCTGCAGGACAAGGGACTGGTCTGACAGGAACGAATGAGCCTGGATGCATAACTCAGCTCACAGGCCAGGCCCAGGGTGAAGGTGTGCAGCAAGTACCACTGCTTCACTGAGGCAAGGCTGGGTATGGAGAGACAGCAAACTGTTTAACCTGGTAAATATCACATAAAAAGAGTGTAAGAAAAAGAGAGCCCAGTTATCTCAAACACTTCACACTAATGAATGAGGCAATCTGAGCTGAAACTGAGCTGCCTACTTCTCCCCTCACACCCATATCTGTCAGTGGAATAACAATAAAGACAGGAGGTCTGCACACTAACAAACTGCACCATTGTGCAATGAAAGGATGCACCCATTGAGCTCTAACACCCGACTCCTCGGGCAGACACAAGCTGTAAGAGTTAAAATGATAAATTAAAAGAACCTAGCACAGTTGGTAGACAGCTCGATGGCTCTGTGGCGCCAGATTGCCATTTTAATTGATTATTAAAGCCCTGCGCTCATTTAGTTCTATGCAATTGCCTCATCCAGTAGCTGTGGTGCGAGAGGAATGCTGGGAGTTGTAGTTCAGAAGCTGATGGTAGCAGGGCTTTGTACAATAATGGAGGGGGATGGTGTGCCGGAATGACAGATCCCCTTATGTAAGTAGCATGTGTAACCCCACAGAACTCATTACGGATCAGACACAGAACATGCTCATTGTCCATGATTCCAGCTTGATTGGGACAATCAGACAGCCCTGTTCCTTTTCAGCTGCTAAATGCCGCCCCGAGTCCATCCCACCCCAGAGACATTTCATGGCAATCCCTGAACCCCCTGGCCAGACAGGCTTCTTTATCCAGACAGCCAGGAAATTGCACCACTGCGGACGTTCTACCGGCCCCGGCCGCCATCTTCATCAGTGATCCGCCCATAAGCAGCACATTACCCTATCCAGCCACCCGTGTATCTGCCTCACGCCACTCTGCGGTTGCACAACTACTAATCGCCCCACGCAGCCTGGCTGGCAGAGGATGCTGGGAGGTGTAGTGTATAAGGGGAACAGCGACCTCCCAGTCTAAAGCTCTTATTTCTCCCAAAAGTCTGAAGGGGTCAACTATACCATAAATCGCCCTCCGCCCCCCATAGTCTCGCCCTATTCGGCAGTCGCCATTTTATAAGCAGTCTCCCTTCCTCCCACTGCCCCTCCCGCTTGAGCGCCACCAGACAGCCCCAGGGAGCTCCTCCAACACTACGTGCCGGCCACTTCTAGGCAAATGTCATCCCAGAAATGCGGCTTCTATTGTAGCGTCAGGGTCTCCTTTGTCCTCCCTCCCTTTGCTACACCCTCCGCCATTTTGTCTCGCCTCCATTCTCTCCGCCCGTCGACCTAAGGGGGGGAAATCACCGATCCCTCTTACCGTCATATCTCTCGGCCTGCTCTGCCAGTTTGGCTCGGTACACTAGATCCTCTCGCTCTTCCATGGCGGTAGCTAGCGGGGATTAAAGGCGATCTACTGGGCGGATGGAAGCCGATTGTCTGTCTCTGTCTCCCAGTGGCTCAACCTCTCTATCGCTCTAGCTCTGCCCGGGAAAGATGGCAGCCTCAATCCGGGCACTTCCGCCTGCGCACGCGGACAATCGCTCAACTCTATGGCAACGGCTCCTTGGCAACAGCAGCAGGCGCGGCAGAAATGGGTGGAACCAATTGATTCTGCGTCAGAGTTTAAGGGGCGGGGCCTATAATGGATGCCGACCGTATAAGGGAGTCCGGGAACGATTGTCTCATTGATTAGTGTTTGAGGAATGAGGCAGTGAACTAGGCAAGACGGGCTTTGTGCTTCGTCATAGTGATTAACATAATGGAGCATTTAGGTAATGTCAATGAGACCTTTTAGTTCTAGTAGCTTACAGAGTAGGCGGGGCGGAGGTCCTGAAGGTTATTGTGCTGTGAGCAGGGCCCTGTGTCCTGTTATTCCTTGTTTGAGCGTGTTTACTGAAATGACAACCTCTACCGTGATGCGTATTCTATCACATTTACCTCTCCAAAAATGCACTTCCATTGAAAGACGATTCTATCACATTTCCCTCTCCAAAAATGCACTTCCATTGAAAGACTGCGCTATACAAGGAACAGGACAGTGACTGGTTACAATGAGTCACGTGGTTGTCAGGGAAGGGTTGAGGGGAACCTTTAGGAATAATCATGAGGGGAAAAATGGTACCAGTCAGTGTAGGACTGGGAGGGGCCTACCAAAAAAACCTTAGACCAGGGCCAATCTCAGTACTATTATTCTTCCTCTCAATCACTCAACCTCTAGTCTCCTAGTCTCTTTTCTTTACATACTATAATTGATTATTCCATCTATTTAGCCTCTTTTTCTCATAGAAATAGGGAATAACTATGAAATAGGCCAAACGTTTAGCAGCACCTGGGCCCACCGGGACTTTTCCTGGTATCCCGGGGGGTCAGTCCGACACTGGTACCAGTTCTTACCTGCTGCTACAGAAACGGAACTAGAGGGGGCGGGCCCTGGCACAGGACGTGCAGCCGGGCCCACGCCCCCTCCGTAAACCCGGAACTGGCTGGGATATGCACGGCGCGTGGACTGCTGGGGGGCCCTGAAGGGGCGGGGGCCCTGAAGGGGCGGGGGCCCTGGCCCGCTCGCACCCCCTGCTCCCCCGGTAGTTCCACCCCTGGCTGCTACAGAAACCTGAGTGCGTCGTGTGGTAGCTACAAAACTACAGATCAAGGGAGGGCACTCCAAATAATGGAAACATATGAGAAAATGCTGCGTGAGGTGAAAGCAGCAACCCAAAAGTAATCCCCACACTGAGTAACCAAAAAGCACACAAATTCAAATACTGGGTCTGCACACGCAAACAAACGACAACACAAAGTGGTATCACAAAAAATAATTTCTATATATATATATAAACACAGTACACTACACATCAATCAAATAGTCACTTGGGGGTGCCTAACTTTTGGCACCCCTATTGTAAAATGTTATTCCTTCTCTTTTTATTATAGTAACAGTTACTCACCCAGTCTCTTGGTTAGAACATAAACTGCAAATTCAGTAAGTCTCTTTGCCCCTGCAATCATTCCCATCTAGGGTTGCCACCTTTTTAGCTGCTTATTTTCGCGTGCAGCTTCTTTTCAGTGATACCGACACGTTCCTATTTATATATGAATGTGTCAGTATCACTTTAATGAATAATTAATTGTTTTCTTTTTTTATAACAGACTGTGCAGCTCTAGGTAAAGGTACTGGTAAAGCATTATAGAGATTATTATATGATTCCCTTAAATATTTATACAGTGCATAGTTATCATATCTCCCCTTAAGCCCCTTTTCTCTAGCGTAAACAAACCCAACTCAACCAGTCTTTCTTCATAACTAATACCTTACCTACATTTTACCAGCTTAGTTGCTTTCTCTGGACCCTCTCAAATTCAATAATATCCCTTTGGGTGCCAGAGACCAAATCTGTACAGCATATTGTAGATGGGGCCTTACCAGTGCTCTGTACAGTGGGAGAATAACACCCTCCTCCTCCCACAAAACTACTCCTCCTTTTAATACAATTCAAAACCATATTTGCCCTTGCAGCTGCTACCTGGCATTGCTTGCTACAGCCAAGTTTATTATCTTCAAGGACTCCAAAGTCCATCTCCATTATTGATTTTCCTAGCGCAGTCTCCTTAAGGGTATAAGTGGTTTGCATATTTTTACATCCCAGGTGCATGACTTTACATTTCTTAAATATTGAATCTTATCTGCTACTTAGCTCCCCAGATTGCCAGTTTGTCAAGATCCTGTTGCAAGGATGCCACATCCTGGATGGAATTAATTGGGCTGCATAGTTTGTTTAGTCATTTGCAAACACTGATACATCACTTACAATACCCTCCTCTAAGTTGAATAAAGGTGGACCCAATACAGAACCCTGTAGGACCACACTAAGAACCTTACTCTAAGTAGAGAACGTACCATTAACAACCACCCTCTGTACCCAACCCTTTAGCCAGTTTCCTATCAATGTACAAACCACCTTACTAATTTGCGCGGCACTGTATGAAATGCTTTTGAAAAATACAAATATGTATAGATATGAAATATATATAGATCACATCTACTGGACCCCACGCTGTCCAGCTTCTTACTAACCTCATCAAAAAAAGCAATCAAATTTGTCTGTCAGGACCTATCCTAAATAAAGCCATGCTGATTACTGCTCATAATGCTCTCCAGGACAAAATTTTGAATGTGATCCCTTAACAAGCCTTCAAATAACTTGCCTAGCACAGATGTCAAGCTTATGGGCCAATACTTGCCAGGCTAAGAATGTAATCAGTTTTTAAATATAGGAATTACATCAGCTTTCCTCCAATCCATAGGTACCATACCAGATGAAATCAAGCCTGACAAAATCAGAAATAGAGGCCTGGCTGATAATGAAGTAAGCTCTCTCAAACATTTATGTACCATATACTGTGTCAACCACTTCAGCTGAGCCATCTGTGCCGGAAGGATATATCTTGCTATGTGCCATTCAGGGCTTGACTGGGAGTAAAAAGAAGCCCTGGAAAAATAAATAAAAAAGCAACTCACATATAAGAGTAGGACTACACGGACGTTTTCGATGCGATCTGACGTTAGGCCCGGATTTACAAAATTGCCGCCCCTAGGCCGGCTCTACTCATCGCCCCCGCTCCCCTGCCGGTGCTGTCCCCTTCGCTTCCCCTGTCCAGCACTGTGACCTCCACTTCCGGTTTCCCCCTGTCCAGCGATGTCCCCTTGCCTTCCAGGGCCTTCTGCTTTCTGTGTGTGCGCATGCACATAGCTTAATACTCGGGAACAGCACTGTGCCGTCCCCTTCGCTTCCCCCTGTCCAGCACTGTCGCCTCCACTTCCGCTTCCCCCTGTCCAGCGATGTCCCTCCCCTTCCATGTGCCGTCCTCTTCCCCCTCAGTGTGTGCGCGCACATCTTAACACTTGGGAACAGCACTGGAGACTGAAGTGAGTCTCCAGTGCTAGTTACTGATGCGGCTGGGCCGCCCCTGAAATTGCGCCGCCCTAGGCCGGGCCTATGTGGCCTTGCCACAAATCCGGGCCTGTCCGACGTGCTGCGACAAAACACATGCAACGGAAATAAGGTAAGTGATGAAGTCGCAGCATTTATCCGATGTGACACGACTGACGGGTGCAGACACAGTGTGCAAAAAAGTAAAAATAAACATTGGTGGCCACCCCCCCTAAGTTGAAAAAAAACATTTGTGGCCAGCCCCCCAAGTTAAAAAACATTGGTAGCCAGGGTCCTCCCATAAAAGTACAAAAAAAAAAACATTTGTGGTCAGGGCTTTTCCACCATAAAAGTAGAAAAAGATATCAAGAAAATGGCAATACAAGGTAGACAAAAACAGGGTGCATATGCCATATGGAATACATATTACATTCACAGTTTCTACAGAAGGAAACGTAAAACATGATCATTTGGAGTAAATCGTGTATAAAAGGCATCAACTCAAGTATCCCCTTTTTCACATCCAAGATCTTTTTGGATTTTTGTAACAGCACCTAGTGAGCCCCTGCACTATCTTTATGCCACCCCAAATTCTAAATGCCTCACCCAACTATTAATCCATAAACCACCTTAGGGCTTTGTCACACATGACATTTTTACTCCACATTAAAGTGAACATTACTTGAGCCACAATTTTGTGATGGTGTGCGCTTCCTCAGAGATCAGCTGACAGCAAATAATGCAGATCTAACTGTACCTGGAAAAAGTGTAGGCGTAACCTATCATGTATGTGTGCTCTTGGCTTGTGTGTAAGCACAGTGACTCGTACAAACCACGGCGCAGCCTTTAGAAATTAAAATGTACATTTTCAATGTAGGATGGGCCAATGGCACATACTACTAGAAAAGTATCTTTTTTTAGGAAAATTGTTTTCTGTATTTGTATTTTTGGCTGTTTTATACAATAAATTGCTATAGAGTCCTGCAATGGTCCATATACCCGGCAAGTAGGATTTTCGGGTGCAGGTATAGATGCGGTTTGCGGCTCTTTTCTGTATTTTTCATGTTATGTTATATTATCTATATTCTATTCTTTTAATCTTTTTTAAAACTTTTTTTTGGTCCCCATCTACTACTGATGATGTCACTTCCGGTTTGTAACAACACTTCTGTTTAATGGTGGTCAGTGGCTTGCGGATTAAGTAGTGGATAAGGCAGTTGTGGGTCTTGTCAGGTTGTGGGTCGGGTCCAGTTTCAAAAATTGGTTTCTGCACAGGACTCTAGTTCAGGGATATAGTTTGCCAAAATGGAGCAGTGTTAAATTTATAGCAAGAAATGAAGGAAAGCCAGACAAATGTGGCCTATGTGATCTGGCCTCTGTGGGAATTATTGAATAAAACACCTCTGTGGGTGTAATAGATTTACCTGCCAGGCGGCGGGAACGCCCACCGCCTGTGTGATGTTGCGCCGAGTTCAGTAGCAAGTGTCGACATTTCCTGGTTGTGCAGCACTCGGGTGGTTTCCGGATATACCCGAAGTGCCGTCATCGTGCAGTAGCGAGAATTTCAAATATTTTAAGGGCACTCTGTCATTTCCCAATGTAACAGTTCTTTCTCATTCCTGTGTGCATTCTGATATTGATTCTAGTCCTGATATTCTGTGTTTGACCCCTGCCTGCCCCTGTCTCTGCCATCGTACTGCCTGGTTTTGATCTCTGCCTGTTTTGGCATCTCTTTTGATTCAAATTGGTACAGCATTGTTTTATCTGTGTATGACCCTGTCCTGTGACAACGACCTAGCTCCTATCTGGTACCTCCCTGCGCGTGTGGTTTGACCCAACCTGTTTCTTGATTTCGTTAACTGCTCCTTTGTCCTATCCACATACGTTTGGTTCCCTTATTTTTCCAGAACTCTCTCCCTGGTTCTCCCGCAATAAGGCCTGGCAGGATCTGAGTAACGGAGGGCTCCACCCGAAGCCAAAGGCGGCTGCTATAGGCACAAGAGCAGGCTGAGACCGGAATCTTGGAGTTATTTCTGGGTTTGGGATACCGATCGTTACAGTGGGAATTATTGAATAAAATGCAATCTATGGGAGGCAGCCTTTCTGTAATTCAGAATTTTATCGCGGATCCCACAACTGTACTGAGATTTGATTACATGATATTTCATCTTGAACTGTGTGGATGCAGCTTAAACTAGTTCCTTCATGGATTCCTTCTTTGTGCTAGATATGCATTTCAAAGTGTTTTATTTAGAATATTTAGAATTTAGAAACAGATAATTGTGATTACGTTTTCAAAATAATGCCTTTAAAACCATATTCCTACAAAACACACATGCTGCATGGATGAATGAATTTATTTACAAGCATACCATATGGCTGCCTATAGACAAGTGCTGCATGTCTCTGAATTGACTTGTATTAAGCAATACAGTGTAGCAACTTTCCAATGCACTTCCTTCAAGTTCAACCCCTCCAAATAAAACCTAGTGCTCATACATACACACACTCACTGTTACTTGCCATGATTAATAAATACAACTCTAGAATGTTACTACAGGTAATCCATTATCCTGAAACCCGTTATCCAGAAAGTTCCAAATTACAGAAAAGCCGTCTCTCCAAGGAGCAAATACCCTAAGCGGCGAAAATTTGCCAGCGACAGCTTCACAGCCATCGCAACACTTTGACAGGTGTAAATTCGTTGCGACTTCGCCAGTTCACTAAAGTGCTAAGTTCCACTGTGACTCCTTCAGTTACAGTGAGTAGAAGAAACAACAGCCTGCCAGAAAGCAGTTCCATAGTGCAGCACTGGCTCTTTCTGAAAGCACATGACCAGGCAAAATAACCTGACATGGCTGCCTACACATCAATATTACAACTAAAAAAAAAAAAAACAAAAAAAAAAAAACACGGATTAGGAATGACATTTCATATGGCAGAGTTAATTATTTGCAGTGTAATTTAGAAATAAAAACTACACTATAAAAATCATGACAATTCCTTTAAGTTCTTTTACTTCCATTTCAAGTAAACCCATTCTGCACCTTTTCTGTATGATCCTTTGTGCATGGAGTATTATTGTGCATAAATAGGACATTATTGTCTGAAATGTCATTGCATGCTTTCAGAAGAACCAGGGGCCCAAACCATAGAAAACAGCTACAGACCATTATGTCTCCAACAACAAATAGCATTAAGCGTTCAAGCCGATAGTGTTCTCCTTGCATATGCCAAACTCATACTTCTCCATCAGACCAGTCCAGTGCCACATGGTGAAATGTCATATGCAGTTAAGAGCTCCAGCAGTGTATACTGTAGTGTAGTGCCATTTCCAACACTATGGGGCCGATTCACAAAGGGTCGAATATCAAAGGTTAATTAACCCTCGATATTCAACTGGGAATTAAAATCCCTCAACGTCGAATATCGAAGTCGAAGGATTTTAGCGCAAATAGTGCGATCGAACGATTATTCCTTCGATCGAACGATAAAATCCTTCGAATCGAACGATTCGAAGGATTTAAATCCAACGATCGAAGGAATATCCTTCGATCAAAAAAAACTTAGGAAAGCCTATGGGGACCTTCCCCATAGGCTAACATTGAGTTCGGTAGCTTTTAGATGGCGAACTAGGGGCTCTAAGTTTTTTCTTAAAGAGACAGTACTTCGACTATCGAATAGTCGAACGATTTTTAGTTCGAATCCTTAGATGGTCGAAGTAGCCCAAAAAACACTTCGAAATTTTTTTTTTTTTACTTGGAATCCTTCACTCGAAGTTAGTGAATCGGCACCTAAGTATACCAAAATAGCAGTAGTCAAAGTTAACCCTAATGTTATGCGAATCTCACCAAATACCTAATCCTGTACAAAAGATTCAACTGAATAGCATCTGAATCCAAATGCATATGCAAATTTGAACAGTATTTTTAAATACTCCATTGTCAATAGTGTTTCATAGCTGATGAATGAAAACCACCAGGCATTGCTTACCACAAGCATTTTTCAGCCTGTCATTGCATATTTGCAGGTTTTGAGACATAGTCTTGAAAGTCGTAGTACGGGTGTGGTTTTAAGTGGGTGTGGTTTAAAAGAGGGCGTGGTCAACACTGGATTCCATTATCGGCCCTCCGCCATGTAGACCAGAAAAATTCTGGCCTTCGGTACCAAAGAAGTTGGACAGCACTGTTTTAACCCATCCTCAAAGTCAGACTTGGGGACATATTTCAGAGCCTTCAGTTGTCTTTTTGCACTATGCTTTAGTAAAATAATTTTGCAAACGATCAATAGAATTTTTACCCCTATTAATAGCGGACACTTGGCAAGGAATAAGATCTGTATTATGAATTGAAAATCATACAAAAACACCACACACACTTATTTGTCCATTTCTTTATTTACTAAGCGTATTATGAACATAGATACATGCTATAAAAAGAATTCTGTATTGGTGGGAAAGTGTATATTGTTAATATACAATTGCAGTTTTGCTTTAAATAGTCCCCTTACTGTAACAAAACACTTAAGATGCAGTGCTATTACTTAGATGATTAGAACCTATTTGGATTAAGAAGGAACATTACTACAGATTACCCAAAACAATATGCATTATAAAAATATTAGTGAGAAAGGGCTAGGATCTGGTAACCAAAAACACGTAGAACAGATCTGCGCCCAAATTGAAATTAGTAAGGAATGCAGCAGCCAATTTGGTTTGCATGAAACAAAATACAATGTAATGAATATATGCTCTATCCTGTATGACTATTCTCCAATCATCCACTCCTCGATGCATTTTTTCCCCAGTCATTTTACGAAGCAGCACAGGTGATATACCCCCATTTGTGAGGGGAAAGTAAATGCGAATAATGGCAAAGGAAGTTATAAACAAGGCACATCACTGGAGCTTTAAATACATTTGGCATTCTCCCTATTAGTTTAAACAAAACCATATTTATGCTGCTCTTATACAGTTTAAAGCTGCATTCTGAAATGGTCTGTAGTTAAGAATAGTGGCAGGAAAACTTGCACTAATCAGACCTGCCCACTGTATAAGCCTCCACTTCAAAAGCAGGGACACAAAAAAAAATCTATTTATCCCATCAGAGAAAAGGATGAGGTCAGGGGGGATACAAGTTGTCACTTCAAAACCTCAATATGAATTATAATAACGGTCTAATATGTGCCACTAAGTGAACAAGCCTAAAGAACTACATTTTTACATCATGGTCAAAAAAAAAAAAAAAAAAACTGGGAAAAATCTTGCACTATACACAAAATAAAATGCTACCATTCTGGCGACACTTGCTGTTCGTATAGCCTTTAAAGGCACACAAAGTGGTTTTACAGTTAAAGGAGAAGAAAACCCTAAAGTTAAAAACACCCCACATAGACCCCCCTCCTTGCTCCCCCCAGCTTAGCTGCTACCTCGGCAAATGCCCCTACGTCTTTACTTACCCCTCGGTGCCGATTCTTGCCAGCGAAGTTCATGTGTGCCATTTTCGGGTCTTCTCCCAGCGCTCCGGCAATTTCCGTGAGTTTTGGCACATGCACAGTTGTCGAGCAGCAGAAAATTGCTCCAACTGCGCATGCGCCAATACGGCACTTACTTCCCGAAGAGAAGAAGATGGCGCCCGAGGGGTAAGTAAAGACTTAGGGGCATTTGTCCGGGGTAGCAGCTAGGCTGGGGGAGGGTCTATGTAGGGTTGGGGTTTTTTAACTTTAGGGTTTGCTTCTCCTTTAAGGGACTCTCAGGCACTATTAAAGAATGGTATTGCATGAGGTGTAAGCTTGCTGGCTTTCCCGTTCTAGCAACATGTACCACTTTACAAAACAAAATCTCAACATTCCATATAAAGAAACATAAAAGTGGAATTATCCAGGCTGTGTGGCCTTTACTGACCTCTGTGAAATACAAGCAGCAAAAACAGGCAAACCGTACATTTGTTTCTGAACCTCAACAAGTATCGCAACAGCATTATATAGATGTTTTCAGCATTGCATTTTATATCCATGAAAAGTATCTAAAAATCAGTTAATACTTTACGTAACATCTTTTAATAGTTTACAAAATACAGAAAATTATCCCAAAATAAAGTTTTGTTTTTTGTTTTTTTAAAAGTAATACTAACCATATAAAAAAAGAAGAAAAATAAAGAAAATCAGAGTAATACAATCACCGGTCTCAATATGATCGGAAACACTTTAATCCTTAAGAGATTGCACAGATTTGGATTCATTGTGAGTGTAAAGGTTTCGGAAGGACAGACTGTGTATGCTTTAGCATGAAAAAAAAATATATATATGTTATTAGTGTCCATGGATACTTTTAGTGATCAACATGGGTTTGTCAATTTCAGGTTTTTTTTTTTTTAACTGCATGGGGGAAAAAAAAGTCAGTATGCAAAATATTGTAAACAATTTCATCTCATTGGTAAAATTAGTAAATGATTTAAATGTGTGCATTTTTTTTACGAATACAAAGAAAGAAAACATTCAGTCAATGTGTACTAGGAACACCTTAATTAACACTAGTCCAGCAAAATCATTTTTTTTTCTCTTCAATTTAAAGGGATACTGTCATGGGAAAAAAATTTTTTTTCAAAATGAATCAGTTAATAGTGCTGCTCCAGCAGAATTCTGCATTGAAATCCATTTCTCAAAAGAGCAAACAGATTTTTTTATATTCAATTTTGAAATCTGACATGGGGCTAGACATTTTGTCCATTTCCCAGCTGCCCGATGTCATGTGACTTGTGCCTGCACTTCAGGAGAGAAATGCTTTCTGGCAGGCTGCTGTTTTTCCTTCTCAATGTAACTGAATGTGTCCCAGTGGGACATGGGTTTTTACTATTGAGTGTTGTTCTTAGATCTACCAGGCAGCTGTTATCTTGTGTTAGTGAGCTGTTATCTGGTTACCTTCCCATTGTTCTTTTGTTTGGCTGCGGGGGGGGGGGAAAGGGAGGGGGTGATATTACTCCAACTTGCAGTACAGCAGTAAAGAGTGATTGAAGTTTATCAGAGCACAAGTCACATGACATGGGGCAGCTGGGAAATTGACAAAATGTCTAGCCCCATGTCAGATTTCAAAATTGAATATAAAAAAATCTGTTTGCTCTTTTGAGAAATGGATTTCAGTGCAGAATTCTGCTGGAGCAGCACTATTAACTGATTCATTTTGGAAAAAATTTTTTTTCCCATGACAGTATCCCTTTAAGGGTCAGTGCACGCAGGCAGATTTGGGGAGATTAGTCGCCAGACGACAAATCTCTTCTTCAGGGCGACTAATCTTCCCAAACTGCCTCCCCGCTGGGTAAAATGTAAATCGCTGGCGATTGTTTTCTGTGAAGTCGCCCAAATTTTCCTCGTCAGATTTACTTTAGCTGGCGGGAAGGCAGTTTGTGGAAATTAGTCGCCCCGAAGAAGAGGAGATTTGTCACCGGGCAAATAATGTTCCTGAATCTGCCTGTGTGCCATGACCCTTATGGTAAGAGCACACCTGTGATCCGGGGAGATTTAGTTGCCTGGCGACTAATCGCCACTTCTTCTTTGGGGCAACTAATCTCCCCCGTCTTCTGCCGGCTATAAGGAAAAATCGCCTGCGGCATGGCACACACTGTGCTTCATTTTCTGAAATCGCCTCACAAGAAAACTACGGGCGACTTTGGAATACGAAGCAACGCGTGTGCCATGCCGCAGGCAATTTTTCATTATAACCAGCAGAAGACATGGGGAAGCCGTTCGCTGAGATTAGTTGCCCCAAAGAAGAGGCGATTAGTCGCCAGGCGACTAAATCTCCCCGAATCACCAGGTGTTCCCTTAGGCTTAGGGAAGAATACAGGTTTTGAATGATAAATCAAAGGCACATGAGAATGTAACTGCACCAATTTACATGTCCCTTATTTACATTAGTGTTTTGCGAGTTAGTGCTTACTTGGAGCTACTTGCATGCTGGGTGCTGTTAACAGTCTGAAACATTTATAGCCTTAAAGCGGTTAAGCAGTCATTAAAAAGTGAAGAAATATTAGTAATTACTTCAGAATAAAATAGAACATTTGCAACAATTCTCAGTAACCATATAAAAGGAAACTATTGGGCAAATTTATTAGGGATTTATAGTTACATTCAAATGATGAAAAAAGCAATATTTAACACTGTTTGAGCTTTCCAGGAATTTGATAGATGGGTTATATATTTCAATATACAGTATGTATCTTATTTTTATTGCACAG
Organism: Xenopus laevis; assembly: GCF_017654675.1. Taxonomy (NCBI): domain Eukaryota; kingdom Metazoa; phylum Chordata; class Amphibia; order Anura; family Pipidae; genus Xenopus; species Xenopus laevis. The sequence goes on from NC_054373.1 coordinate 46,847,412, forward strand.
TCTTCTAAGGAACTAAAATACATTTGATCTATTCAGAATTTGTTCTTAATTGATCTGGTTTGAATCAAAATATTAACCCCCCCCCCCCCGTTTTTCACATAGCGAATTTGGGTGGGCATATGTAAAAAAGATACATAAACACTATCTGACCTGCCAAAAAATAACCATACTCTGTTCTTATGACGGAGCACTTTCCCAATCCTCTTTAGGCTCAGTCATGAAACCCCTCCCTCACCTTGTTCCATTGCGAAGTGATGTATTTTGGGACTTCTACGCAGGTTGATGATGGGGTTCCATGACCAAGCCTCTGTGGGATTGGTAAATGGTTCTTATAAGTCAGATACTCTCTCATGGTTTCCTTTCAATCTGTATAACAACAAAAAAAACATGTCAATGTCAGTTCAGACAGTGTTTATGCAGTGTTCTGTTGACATGCCATTTTCTTTACCTTAAAGGGCCAGTAGCATCATAAAGAAAATGGTTACATTTGTTTGTCAGTAATAGGGAAAAACACATAAGGTTTTCAGCTCATGGGACAATTGACCCAGTGTATCTTTACCTAATTAAAGTGAATTTTGGAAGCCAAAATTGGGTCTTTAAGTGGATTCAGACTTATATTTGGCCCACAAGAGAAACCCTAAAACAAGCATGTTAACCCTTATCCTGGCACAAATCATATCATTTACAACTACTCTTGAGAACTTGACAGTGACCCCCATTAAATGGCAACATGTGGTTCACTGCTTGCCTGACAGGTTAGTGGTTGAACGGCTGATTGGTTACCCTATTCGTAAGACAAGGTGCTTTACTGCCACAGGCGATAAAACACCAAAAATGCCAACCAACAGCCATTGGAATTGCCACATATAAAACACGTGAATATGCATTTTTGTACAATTACCCAGAATCACCACATGTAAAATGGTTTAAATGCACAAATTCCAACAGATGCAGATGGCCAGGTATTTGTGGCAACTTTGTGGCTCACAGGTGACAAAGCATTCAGTTTTCCATGACTCTTATGACTACTGGAACATGATTGGCAGCACCTGTGGCTACATATTAGCTTATTTATGTTACTTAAATGCATAATTAAAAATCTTTACTTTTTTCGGTGATATCACCCCTTTAAATGGCTGCACCTTTCGAAATGTCATGGACTCTGGTTTTACTCTGCAAGTAAATTTTTTTTCATGCCTCGTCTTGGCTAAAACATCTTCTATAGTTACTCAAGTCAAGGTTATCCATAAAAGCCCACCAGGCTAAGGAATCTGTTGCAGTTATCCCTTTCAGTTACCTCTTCCTAGACAATCAACATGGCAGGTTTTACATACCTAAACATATGAAAAATGTGCAGTTTTTGTATAGAGGGTGCCATTTTCTTATACAGGTACATGTGTACATTGTGCAACTATACAAAAGTAGAAAATCACAGAGTATATGGCTTTAAACCAAGGTAGGCCTCTGTGAATTGCAGAATAGAAAAAAATTGGCTGAATTGTATTTAAATTAGCAAAGATGGTCCATCCATTATATTTTCTGCACTATTAGATAGAACACGTGGCTTTGACAGCAGAGTGTGAGCACCCCAGCTTGCCCAGGCTCAATTCTCAGCGAGAGTGCATACATATTGTATTTTTGGTTCTTAAAGTTAAATATGCTCAGTATATAACATATTCTGCAGATTATTGCTGGCTATTTGGCTGCCCCTACAGGAGAGCCCCCTGACATGAGATTCTTGTTACTTGCAGATATTCGACTTTTTTGTTTATCTGCAGCATGATCAGATCATTGGTTCAAGGACCAAATGATCTGATCAGCATGATTTGGTGCAGAGCATTGATGGCTAAATAGCCCTGATTATTACAGCTGCATTTCGTTGTGAACATTTTTGGCCAGAAAATCACAGATGAAGCAGATCAGTTACAACTGAAAGCCTCTAGTGCAGTGATCCCCAATCAGTAGCTCCTGAGCAACATGTTGCTCTCCAACCCCTTGATTGTTGCTCCCAGTGGCCTCAAAGCAAGTAATTATTTTTGAATTCCAGGCTTGGAGGCAAGTTTTGGTTATATTAAAATCAGGTGCACTGTCAAACAGAGCCTCAATGTGGGTTGACAATCCACATAGGGGCTACCAAAGCAAATCACAGCACTTATTTGGCACCCCAAGAACATTTTTCATGCTAGTGTTACTCCCCAACTCCTTTTACTTCTGAATGTTGCTCACGGATTCAAAAGGTTGGGGATCCCTGCTCTAGTGCATGCCACAGATGTGCCTGCAAAAATTATTCAAATCACAGCCTTTACCACCATCCATTATTTTAATATTGTTGGACATTCGTTAATGGTACCAGACATTTTTGACAAGAATGTAGGGACAGAAAAATCTAATTGGTCCACTCCATGTCACATAAATAAAGGGGTGGGGTCACATGGTCCATACAGTTCCATGGCCTAGCTAGGTGATGTGCAAACTCAGTAGGGGTTGGAAGTCATGGCCGGCAGTGGGGGAAAAAAAAAAAAATCGTCTAGAATAATTAAATTACCGATTGTAGTGTATAACCTAACAATCCTACCTTTTAGGGTCAGGGCACACAGGCAGATTCGGGGAGATTAGTCGCCCGGTGACAAATCTCCTATTCTTTAAACTGTCTCCCCTCCGGCTATAATGTAAATCGCCGGCGGGATGGCACTCCGAGCGATTCGTTTTCTGAAGTTGCCTCACAAGGAAACTCCGAGCGAATTTGGAAAACGAATTGCTCCGAGTGCCATCCCGCCGGCGATTTACATTTTAGCCAGCGGGAAGCAGTTCGGGAAAATTAGTCACCCTGAAGAAGAGGAGTTTTGTCGCCGGGCAATTAATCTCCCCGAATCTGCCTGTGTGCCCTGATCCTAAAACTGCATTTGTTGAGTCTGGGTGTCTGAACAGCATCTCCTGACAATTTGTACCCACATTCCTGCTGATTGGACCCTCTTGTTAGTAACCCCCTTTTTAAAAAGATATGAATTGAAAAAAATCACAAAATGCAGTGAAATGGTGCCAACACGATAACCTATGTCTTACTGAGAATTCAACAGGCCAATGGTTAAAAAAAGGCAGAGGTTTATCCGTTAGTTACGATTTGTACAGTCACTCCTTTTCCATATTAACATTCAGTGTTGTGCAATGCAGCGAGAGAGAGAGAAAAAAAAAAGCTTGCCAAGATTATTTCTGACTGCAAATGATGGAAGAATAAAAACGATAGTTTTCTCAATTTGCCTTTAGCATTGCTCCCTAAATGTAAAAAAAGATGAATTACAAGTCTCTCCTTTTTTTTAGGGAATCTTCTTGTACTGAAACTTATCATTTCTGCTTATAGCTAAACATGCAGCAGGAGCTATCAAGGGAAACATTTAATTCTAGCTACAATTTTTCATGGGAGAATTTTTATTGGAAGATTATTTCTTACCATTTTAATGAGTAATTATGATCAGGTAACATCGTTATGGAAAATGCTTTGAAACCAACAGGCAAATCCCCTTGATCATCCTGCTTTCAAAAGGAGTTTAATCACTAAATCCACTGCATGGAAAGGTATGACTGGTACTGGCTTATTAATCAGGAAAGAATGGTTTGTACAGCATAGTGGATACTTAATTTAATACCATACAGTGTTAACCTATTGACATATTAAAGTCAGATAATACAAAGGATAAAAAAGTGGAGTCCAATGATATATCTTTAGATGGTACGGCTTGTTTGAAATATAACATGGGAAGGATGAAAAGTCATGTCTCTTGTTCCAATAAAATGCTTTGCTACAATACATTGTGCAGTTCTTTGCATTAGAGTTACGTTTCCTCAGCATAACCTTTACTATCTGCCTATTGGATGATTTGAGCCAAGCTTGAACCAGGATTCTGCCAAATCTCAGTTATAGGTGGACTGCGATTGAGAGGGATTCTGGGGCAGGACTACTCAAAATGTGTTAAAGGCAGTCTAAATGGCAGATGAAGAAATAGCGGGAGACAGAGCAAGATTGTTCTCTTCTCACGGGAATGGATCAGCTAAAGTCCTCCTCTGGGTTCTGTTGATCCAGCAGACGCACGTGTGTAAATGGAAAATGACCATATTTCCCGTTGCACTCTCCTTCCCACTGGCCACTGACATTAATCTTTGTAACTTTTACTAGATCACCAACCTGTAGGGGGAAGAAAGCAATAAAGCATTATAAAAAAAAAACCAAAAAAAAAAAACCCACATATCCTTTATAAATTACAGCTTAAAGGAACATTAACATCAAAAAATGTAAGTGTTTTAAAGTAATATACATATATTGCAGTGTGGCCCTGTACTGGTAAAACTGATGTGTTTGCTTCAGAAACACTACTATTGTTTATATAAATTAGCTGATATGTAGCAATGGGGGCAGCCATTCAATGGAGAAAAGGCTCAGGTTACACAGCAGATAAGCTCTGTAGAACATAATGGTGTTATCTGTTATCCACTATTTAACCTGTGCCATATTATTTTTTTCCAATTTCCGCCAATGGTACACAGCAGCTTGTTTATAAGAACTATAGTAGTGTTTCTGAAGCAAATACATCAGTTTTACCAGTGCAGGGCAACACTACATGATATTTTCATTACTTTAAAACACTTATTTTTTAGTGTTACTGTTCCTTTAAGAAACCGTTTAGTTTGCACTACTTTAACATACTCCAGAACAAAGATATTTAGCTTACAAACCTGTTTAAAATATACGGTTATGCAATTACCACTTTTTTTTTGAGAATACCATTATTTGCACATGTTGTAATATGGCTGTTTTTTTTATTTTTACAGGTGTAGGTCTCTTTTCTTTAATGTCCTTATTCAGTTTTGTTCTGTCTCAGTCAGAGATGACCTAAAGCCCCCCCCAAGTACCAGTGCAGTAACTGAGCCCCTGAGAAAAAAGGCGAATGATCTCACACCAATCGTTGTAAGACTAACCTCGATGTATATCTAGAAAGCCTGCCCTAAAGCAAGATGGAGCTGCTGTTTTTTTTTTTTTTTTTTTTGCAAGATGGTTAAGGGAACTGGCACATGGGGAGATTTGTCGGGCGCGTTTAGATCTGGGCGTAGCATGGGCAACAGATTTCCCTGTGTGCCAGTACCCTAACAGAAATAGTTAAATGGAGATGTGAATTTTATGGTACTTGCATTATCACAAATGGCATCTATAAAGCATTTCATAAATATTATTATAAAAACAGTCTCCAATTAGCCCACACGGGGTGATCCATTTATATTAAAAATGTATATTCAGGTGGTTTGGGGTGAAAAACAAATTGCTTTTTTAAAGCAAGAATTGGTTCTGCACTAACCACTTTTAAGAGTAGCCAGTGTGCTACCGATATACATTTAAAACTAGGAAGGATAATAGGAACTTTTTATTCAGCCAAATACTGAATCCTTCACAAAACATATTTCTGAATACTAAACCCTATTTTTTGTAAGCAAATAGGCTAAAATGGATAAAGTCTCAAGCCTGTTAATATGCTCGATCTCCACTCTTGATTGGCAAGATGCCTTATCTAAAGGTGGCCATACACAGGGAGATCCTCTCGTGTGGCTGATATCGGGCTGATCCGATTGGGGGCCATAGTCAATAAGGGCGTTGGGATCAGGGGGCCGCATCGGTCTGTCGGCAGCTTTTATAGGCCCTTTACTTTACTAGAATATACTGGCACCACGGATCTATGGGTATGGGTTGGGTGTGTGTTCTACAATGGCAAGATTTTGTGACTAGCACATCATCATGTGACAACTGAAGAGGATACATGTTTTGTTGGTTTAATATAAAAATAAAAACATTTGCTGGATATTGACCTCTCATTCTCAAATTAGGGTTCAGGTTCTATTCAATTGAATCTTGATGGTGGATTCAGTATTCAGCTGAACCCTAAAATGATTTACTGAATCCATTTATTAGGGATGCACCGAATCCACTTCTTTGGATTCGGCCCCGAATCCTTTGTGAAAGATTCGGCCGAATACCGAACCCTAATTTGCATATGTAAATTAGCGAGGGGGAACATTTTATTCTTTACTTCCATGTTTTGTGACGAAAAGTCACATCATTTTAAGGATTCGGTTCGCCCAGGCACGAGGATTCGCCTGAATCCTGCTGAAAATGTCCAAATACCGAACCGAATCCTTTCGTTTTGCAGTACCTTGCATGTTATACTAATGACTGCAGACAAATTTTCTCCTACGGTAAAATACGGAAAGCCTTGGCACACTGTTTTGATCACCAGTACCCACCATGGATCACGTCCCTCTGACATGAACGGGAAAACAAACAGAATGCAAAGCAAGCTGGGGGGAATCAATTGTGTTCCATAAAGAAATCCATGGTGGGTAGAGGCACCACACCCTTTGGCACAGGCCATATCATTGTATCGTATTGTAAGTGGTTTGTGGTCTAGCACATACAGTAATCACTCAATCATGACTTGCTGCAATTATCATAAAACTTCTAATATAGCTCAAATAATGTTTATGCACATTTCTACATATACCCAATTGAAAGAGCTCATGTCAAAATGGAGAGTATATTTTACATTTTATGTGCAAAACGTCTCAGTTGTGGTTTTGTTTTCCTCCAGATCCAGGGATAGTTTAGGCCAGATGGACTTTTCCAGGAGCCAAAAGTTCACAATTCACCTGGTTTTCCCTAACCAAATTTTATATAATTTAATTCTCTCTCCCCCCACTATATAGGGGAGTACTTAATGAGGAAAATAAAAAGTGTGAACTTAAAATACCAGTAACATAAAACATTTTATTTATTTTTTAAATTTGTTTCTACATAAGGAAAAAAAACTAAGACACATTTAACTTTAGATTCGCAAAATCTTTATTAAGAAAGAACTTACCGATTCTCCACTTGCGCTCCTCTTCAGAAACGACTGAATTCTCATCCCTGCCTTCTATAGGAGATAGCCAGGGAGGAGATATCCTCGCCGTTTCTGAAGAGGAGCGCAAGCGGAGAATAGCTAAGTTATTTCTTAATAAAGGCTTTGCGAATTTAAAGTGAAAAGTGTCTTGGGGTTTTCTTTTCCGTTAAGTACAAAAATTTTTTTTTGAAAATGTTTACTGGTCCTTTACGTTCACATTTTGATCTGCCCTAGGACCTCTCGAGATGTAATAAAAGTACACCATATATAGAGAGAAAAAATGCAAAAGAACAAAAGTGAATAAGAAAAAAGATCCGTATGAAAGATGTTCTGTCTTCCCAACAGACATCAGATGGAATGGACAAATGATGATGTAAATAAATGTGATTGAACGCTTCATGGCAATACTTACACTTGTATGCAGTTAATTGAAAGCAGCCTGCACATTTTAAGTGCCACATAGAAATATGATGATCATTACATTTGTATTTAAACTATTTGTACATGCGCGCTGATGTGTGCTGGGAAACCCCAAAATAAGATAAGGAAAAGTATGGGAAATCATAGTTCTTCCATTAAAGGGATAGTATACCTATTGTTCAATGTAAACGGCTTGTGCTGCGCATACTTTTTGCCTATTGATTTAATCACAAATCCATGTATTGTAATTTTGCAGAGGGCAAAAACAGAAAGTAAATGAAAAGTTGCTTTCAATTTACTGATCACATGGAGAACAATCAAAAGCAATCAGTCCATTGAGAAGCCTGCTGTATAAACAAACCCCTTCCTTCCTACAGCTCAAGTATTTGTGGTGTACAATGAGCTGTTCCTTTGCGTTAAACTCCACAAACATTCTATTAACCCCCACAAAGGGCTGCTATCACTCAGCAGTCCAGATAAACTCTTGAACCGACAAATATCCACAGCGTAAGTTCTGACACCCACAGCGTAAATACATTCAATACAGAAGTAATTTTATCAAGAAATGCCATTTAAGTCCTTAGGAAATGGCTACACCAAAATAAAAAATGTATGTTTTTGTGGGGTTAATTGGCCATATTTTTCAACAACAAAAACATTTAAAGGTTCCATTAAAATTGGATTTTAATGTTAAAGCTGGTTTTACTTTTACCCTTAATCCCTCTCCCTTAAAAGCAAAGCTTACCAATAATATTTTTGTGTGTATGTTTGGAGGATGTTCCTGATCTATATTTTTGCACCAAAGTCAGTTCAACAGAGATGGTGTAAACTTTTGGTCATATGGCTTAAAAGTTATTATTTTGTAACATACAGAATAAACACTGGTGTAAGCCCTTACTTTGAATGCAAATTCTTCAGTATCTTGTCCCTTGCTCCCATCCAAAGCAGAATAAAAATCATACAGAAGGTGGGAAACGGATACCATGGATGCAGAGAACTGCTGCTGAAATGCCTCACTTGAGAAAGAGCCCATGTAGCTCAAAACATGTTGTGTGTTCAATAAAGGCACTTCAGCAGCAGTTCTACATGCCCATGGTATCCGTTTCTCATCTTCTCTATGATTTATATTTTGTAACATGTATTGCCAATTACCAGTCGTTCTTTAAGGCTTAGAGTCTTAATTGGGGGGTGGGTTGGGTAGTTAGAGGGAGGCATAGCCTAAAGGCCAGTTAGATTTTGGTAGAATGTCCTATTTTGCCTCCTAGATACTTCTAGAAACCCAACTTGATCATAAATTAGAGCAAGCTTTGAACAATTATTTGCGGTAGTAGAAACAATGCCTAAACCAGCCATGTTTTTATGTTTTTATGTTTGTCATGGGACCACTTATTGCACCTGAAACTGGGGTTTAAAACACTTGCTTGATGGCATGTTGCATCAACTGCTGAAATTCAAATATATACAATCATTTTCAATTTGATAGAATCACAGTATGATCTATCAGAATGGTGCCCCAATCTGGCCTACATGTCTAGATGGTGGGGGAAGTATGATTAAATCTGGCCATGTACAAGCAACCACTGCACAACCCTAATATTCGGGTTACAGATCAAGTTAAGGATCAGCCAAAACACCAAAAAAAAAATCTCAACATAACTGACTTTTGGGCTGGGCAGCCAGGAGAGAAGAGAGAGGAGAGTAGTAGGAACGTGTGTGTACACAAAGAAATGCTCTAGAAAAGGATGGCAATAAGCACAAAATTAAACTTCACTAGCAAAAAGATTAGTCAGCCGAAGTAGCGATTTGTCGATGGCCAACCAATCTCCCGAAATAGCAGCGTCTCACCCCCTTGGTTGCAAATGATAAGTGCACTTCGGCAAGTTTTTTGACATTCGTTACATACAAGGATACATTCAATTACGTTTTTAATACCCAATAACAGTGGAATTTTGCTTGCCTTTGATTTTGATATTGCAGTATAGTTGGAAAAAACCCTCAAATGTCTTACCTTAAACCTTGGGTTTAAAACACAAAGGGAAGTAACATGACATGCTAAAGATATTGGCATTTAGAGAGAACTGTGTGTATTATCCACCGCAGCCTTGTATAGGATATTTTACTCCCTGCATTGGCATATACTGGACTTTGGTCTAAATATTTGTGTATTGTAAAGGAAAATGCTTTTGTAAGAATTTTCCTTTAATGATGTGCCCATTATATACCTCCAAAGCCAAGGCTGTCTTGTCGTAGGCATTAGGGACGCGCTTCTGGATAACCCTGGCAAAAATGGGCCCATTCTGAAGGTTAGGCAGCGGAGTGTTGACACTGGGCTGGGCATAGGGCCCTGGCTCCGGCCCACCCAGTGGTTGCGGGTGCGAATTTTCCTGGTTACCTCCAATCAGGGCTGACCCTGCTGAAGAGGGAGGCCTGTACTTCTCGACGTAAGGCACAGGTATCATGCCCCGTCTTCCATCGCTGTCCTCCGCATTCCACCACTGCTCCTCGGGCTTCTCGCGAATTCTCAGGATGTCTCCTTTCTTAAATGGAAGATCTTCATCATCATTGCCAATAAAGTCAAAGAGAGCTCGCACGTATTCAACTTCTTCTTGTCTTTGGATTACACCAGATTGCTTAGACTTGGAAACTGGTTCTATTAAAGTGGTAGTGTCCAGGTAATGTATCTTATAGAATTCCAAAAGAGTCGGTAATGAATCAAATTCTTGGTCACCTATTCTGAATCGGGACTGGACCATTCCTGCTGGAGAAAAGAAAAAAATCTGATGTAGTAGACAGCACATTATATAAACGTTTTTTTTTTAATGCATGCATTCACAAATGAAAAACAAAATGTTTTACAGATTAAGCGGGTTGGTTCATTTTTTTTTTGCTTGAGGCGCCTCCCTCACATACATAGCAGCCTCACAGTTTGTTGCTCAGTGATAAGCACAAATGAGATATCCCAGTGAGTACCTTAAGTGGTAGAAATAAATAAATTAAAAAAAAAAGAATTGTATAAGTAATACCTATATTGGCTAACCATAAAAATACATTGCAAGCTTTCGGAGCACCAAGGCCCCAAAATACAAATGAAAGCTGTAGGCACAGTATATATACAGTTAGATCATGATCGAACATTTATACTGTAAGATCATGACGTAACTGTGCTGTGCCTTTCCAGCTTTCATTTGTATTTTGACTGACAATGGGGCCTTGGTGCTCCGAAAGCTTGAAATGTATCACTTCTACAATACTTTTGTATTTGTTATTTTTGCTACTGGCCAACGTGGTTCCACGATTTTTGTTCTGCGATTTGCTGGTAGAGAATCTATTAGAGGGACACAGATTCCACAAAGACTTTCATGTTACATTATAAAACAAGAAAAAGTGACCTGCTTGGCCCTAGACTAAGCAAAGGAAAAAAAAAAAAAAAAAAAAATAAAGTTTACAAATTTTTTTTTTTTAAAAAAAAGAAAATTATCAGGACGGATATAGTAAATCTCCATTTAAAAAGTGTCCAAAGACAAAGGCACACTTCTTAGGTTTAAACTAGCGATGCACCAAATCCACTATTTTGGATTCGGACAAATACAGAACCGAATCCTAATTTGCATATACAAATTAGTGGTGGGAAGGGGAAACCATTTTTTACTTCCTTGTTTTTTTGGCAAAAAGTCACGTGATTTCCCTCCCTGCCCTTAATTTGCATATGCAAATTAGGATTCGGCCGGGCAGAAGGATTTCTGCTGAAAAAGGCTGAATCCTGGATTTGGTGCATCTCTAGTTTAAACCAAAGCTACCAAGCTGGGCAACTGCAGAAGTTTCAACAGCAGATTCCTGAAATTCTACCACCATGCAGTTGGTCTGTCCAGACTGAAAATATCATCTGCCAATGTCTTATCTGTATGTATAGATGGGGCTGTTCCAGAAGTGAAGCAGGGTATACTCTAATTGTTGAACAAGGAGTGTATTTACCTGATTCAGCCACAAACACGTTGGGCCAAACCAGGTTGATAGGAATGTTTTCCAACAATCACATCATAACTAGGGAGATCTGTCAGGAAAGGATCAATACACAGTCCTAGCATGATGGGATTTTCTAGCATAACATTTATTTGGCCAATTTCAGCAAGATAGTGGTTGGGTAGGCTTTCAATAGGAACTTATACCTGGACCAAATAAGCTTCAGTCTCAAAGTTGGCAACTTTATAGGTCCATGTAAAGCCATAGAACCTGTCAACTGTGCTCAGTTTTTATCAATCTCAATTACTGGTATTTATTAATTTGTGTGGACAGTCATGTCAGCTATCCGCTCTTTAGTCTATGCACTAACTAACTGTTCAGCTTTCTTGGATCTCAGTTGTCAGTGATCCGAATTACACAACAGGACGTGCAGCATTTGCCAACGCCTTCAGACTGCCAGATTCTGCTCTAATTTACACAAGGGTCACACCTATAAAGAAAGTGCTTCCTTGCTAAAACAATCGTCACAACCCGAAACCTACCCACAACTAGAAAGGCTCACTTAGAGGCACATTTATCAAGGGTCAAATTTCAAACTCCCTTTAATTTGGCTGAATTTGAAATTTGACTGGGGGAAATTTATTTAAAAGCATTTTTTTTTCTAAAACTCGGACGAATTGAAACGGCCCGAAAACTTGAATTGAATTCAATTAGAATAAACTTGATTTGCATTTTTTCTCAGGAAAAAATGCCAGGGAGGCTACTAACAGCTCCAAATTAATCCCTGGACCTCTCTCATTGATAAACAGTAATTCAGCTGGTTTTAGGTGGCAAAAAAATTTGAATTTTCACTTTGACCCTCAATAAATCTGCCCCTTAGGGTAACCACAGGACAATGCTATTTAGTAAGAATAACAGACCATATTTTCCCCATCAGCTATTTATTACTGAAGTTGCCCACAGTGAACCAAACTACCTGATGAGGGTCAAGAGACACAAACATAACGTTAAAAGATGCCTTTGGTTTTGCCCACCATAACTTACAACAAGGTTACAGATACAGGAAAACATTGGTATTAGTTTTACGATTTTTTTGTGACATCAGATACATTTCCACCAAAAATTTTTTCCCCTTCAGGGGCACCTAGGAGACCAAGTAAGCATTCAGCCCAAATCTCACCCTAACTGACCTTCATACTCAGCTGTACCTGCTCTAAGCCTGACAGTTTGGAAGATAATGGGCTAATATAATGATATGTTCAAGGTGCCATTGTTTTCCCCAGACAGGCTATGGATTTTGAGAGTGTCCATTATAACATGATAGGGGCATATAAAAAGGTACTACATCTTGTATGATTTCACAGCATGATTTGACAGCAGCATCGACAGTTCCCAGGGCAGTTCCCAAGGGGGGAGACTGGGCCAGGAGGTCACGGTGCCGGTGCGCAGGGGCAGCAGTAAGAGATCTACTGTACCGGCTCAAAAACAGAGGCGAAGGGCAGTTGCAGCCAGAGCAGGCCTGGGTGGGATTAGTCTGGAGACGCTCTACAGGAAAAGCAGTACTGCGGGCTGGAGGTGGAGGAGCTGGGCAGGGACAGGTTCAGCCCGGCCCGGGAGAAGAGGCTGTTGGCTCAGTCCCGGATCCACAGTGTCAGCGTGGCCACGTCTGAGAGCAGCATGAGCTGGAGGAGCGTGGGAGAGGGAAGCCAGGGAGGAGAAACCGAGCGCCGCAGGATGGATGGTCGCCCTGTCGCTTTTTCTGAAGAGGAGCGGAAGTGGAGTTTCTGTAAGTTATTTCTTAATAAAGGCTTTGCTATTTTAAAGTTTAATTTGTCTTGGTGTTTTTTTTGTTGTTGTATAGCAGTGATCCCCAACCAGTAGCTCGTGAGCAACATGTTGCTCTCCAACCCCTTGGATGTTGCTCCCAGTGGCCTCAAAGCAGGTGCTTATTTTTGAATTCCAGGCTTGGAGGCAAATTTTGATTGTATAAAAACCAGGTGCACTGCCAAACAGAGCCTCAATGTACGTTGACAATCCTCATAGGGGCTACTAAATGGCCAATCACAGCACTTATTTGGCACCCCAAGAACATTTTTCATGCTTGTGTTGCTCTCCAACTACTTTTACTTCTGAATGTTGCTCACGGGTTCAAAAGGTTGGGGATCCCTGTTGTATAGTAACGAATTGTTAAAAAAAACTTTTTTTGAAATGAAAGACAAGGGTTTTATTTTTCACCTTTGCCATTGCAAATGTCCCCTGCATACTTGTGTAACGTGTAAAAGAAACGGATCCGCACACACACCGATTAGTGCAGTCTGGGATTATCCCCTTTTATTCAGCCACCAAACATCAACGTTTCGGGGGGGAAACACCCACCCTTCATCAGGATACAATTATTTGTGCAGTCACCCATTTAAACCCAACTTCCCACGCCTTCTTTTCCCATCATGCAGTTTGCTGAATGATCACATATAATATTAAGGGTTATTAGAAAATCCCAAGGGCAGTAAGGTACTATAATACAACACAATGATTTTTGCAATATGGTGTTTAATGTATGTGGTGTTTTAAAAAAAAAAAAAAAAAATTGTTTAAAATGTTTTGATACCATATTTTGTAATAATTATTGCACATGGGCACTTTAAGAAAGAAAAAGATCATTTTGTTGACCGTCGTACCGAATTGATTGCTTAATTGCATGTTACATATAGGTCGAATTTCCTGTATCCCACATAAGGGTTAATTTTTATGGCAAACTGCATGATGGGAAAAGAAGGCGTGGGAAGTTGGGTTTAAATGGGTGACTGCACAAATAATTGTATCCTGATGAAGGGTGGGTGTTTCCCCCCCGAAACATTGATGTTTGGTGGCTGAATAAAAGGGGATAATCCCCGACTGCACTAATCGGTGTGTGTGCGGATCCGTTTCTTTTACACGTTGGTTGCTAAGGGACCCGGCCGGGTCAACGGAAGGAACGCACCACCAGCTTGCAGGATTGGTGAACTACAGGTGTGCGGTAGGAGAATTACATTGTAATCAAGTTCCCTGCATACTTGTGCCATCCATACAAGCATTGTCAGAACAGAGGTAAAAGTCTACTTAAACAAAGCCTTAAAAAATAAATAAGAAATGAGCTTGTAATTCCAGTATAGGGTTAGGGCAAATGAATGCATACAATTTCATAGTATGAAATGTCAGAAAAGAAGCAGAAACTGCTCTTTGAAGGGGTTGTTCACCTTTGAGTTAACTTTTAGTATGATGTAGAGAGTGATATTCAGAGAAAATTTGCACTTGGTTTTCATTTTTTATTATTTGTGAGATATTTAGCAGCTCCAGTTTGCAATTTCAGTAATTTGTTTAAATTACTCTAGCAACCATGCATTGATCTGAATAAGACTGGAATATTAATAGAAAAGGATAATAATAAATGTGCAGCCTCATAGAGCGTTTGTTTTTATATGGGGTTAGTGATCCCCATTTGAAAGCTGGAAAGAATCAGAAGAAGGTGGCAAATAATTCAACTAAATAAGAAAAAATAACGAAGACCAATTGAAAAGTTGCTTAGGATTGGCCATTCTATAATATACTAAAAGTTAGTTCAAAAGTGGACCACCTCTTTCATCCTACAATTTTAAAAAGTTGGTGGACTGTCAAGTGGCAGTGGACTTAATACTGAATGTGGTATGCCCTCTTCTACATACAGCAAAAATGTGGAGGCCCTTCACTACTTTAAAACTTGGCTGCACTGTGCCAAGCAAACTAACCATGTGTCATGGAGAAGCAGAAATTGTTTCCACTGTTTGCCAAGGGGACTTTTACAAGCAAGATGAATCAGCATTTTACAAATTAACTAAACATTTTTTATACTAAAATTACTGGATGCATGAAACAGTATCACAAGTGTCAGCACTTGCCCCATAATTTTATCAGTCCAAGGTAAAAAAAAAAAAAAAAAAAAAAGTTTCATCTCCTCATTCCCAGACTAAATGAGCTTCCCTGCCTGCAGCTGTTTCCTGTTGGTTTTAAGGGAAATGTATTGCCATTGATGCCAGGGATTACTTGGAAATGCCAGTGATCACTCCACATCTGGCAGCCCAAGCCAGAATCTTTTGTATGGTAAGTAAATAGCAGCTGCCAGTGTGTAAATGGGGTTTGACCAACACAGTTTCCCCTGAAAATAAGGTTATCACAATGTGCCATAAACATGTATATACTTAAAGTACAAACTTGGACAATGCGCTAATTGGGGCTTGGACTTATGCCTCATTAATGGAGTATACTGTACTATATTCAGTAGCCATATAAAAGGATAAAAAAAATTGAAGTACACAAAATCTGACAGGATGGCTTCCCACCAGACGTGTCCCAGAAAATAAGGAACTGTAACGTTGGGGATTTCCTCACTGCATTTTATTTCCATAAAAAAAAAAAACTAACCAACAAGATGATTAAAAACCAATACATCTGTGTTTTTGTCTTGCCTACATAGATTTAGCTTGGTATTTGTTGCAAAGGGAGATCTTTGGAAAAACAACATTTGTGGCAGTGCATTTTTTATTTTTATATCAATGAAAAGGAACCATTCATTGAATTATGAATCAATAGTTTCTCATGTATGCTATCAAAGCTGGGAGAGATAATCATGAATACACACAAAATTTAAAAAAAACAACAAAAAAAAACATTTCATTACGTATGTAGCTTGCATTCCTAAATTGCATTGTTTAGAATACAAATAATTCATTCTACAATATAAAATTTCATTTCAGAACCATGAAGTTTTTTTTTTAAGCTGTAATATTGGTGTGTAGGCAGCCATCTCAGGTTATTTTGCCTAGTCATATGCTTTAAGAAAGAGCCAGCACTTTAGGATGGAACTGCTTTCTGGCAGGCTGTTGTTTCTCCTACTCAATGTAACTGAATGTGTCGCAGTGGGACCTGGATTTTACTATTGAGTTTTGTTCTTAGATCTACCAGGCAGCAGATATCTTGTGTTAGGGAGCTGTTATCTGCTTACCTTCCCATTGTTCTGTTGTTAGGCTGCTGGGGGGAGTATGGAGGCGTGAAGTCACTCAAACTTCTAGTACAGCAGTTAAGAGTGACTGAAGTTTATCAGAGCACAAGTCACATGGCTGAGGGCATCTGGGAAAATGACAATATGTCTAGCCTCATGTCAGATTTCAAAATTAAATATAAAAAATCTGTTTCCTCTTTTGAGGAGAAGTCTGCTAGAGCAGCCGTATTAACTGATGCATTCTGACAGTGACCGTGTCCCTTTAAAGGAATTGTTCAGTGTAAAAATAAAAACTGGGTAAATAGATAGGCTGTGCAAAATAAAAAATGTTTCTAATATAGTTAGTCAAAAATGTAATGTATAAAGGCTGGAGTGATTTGATGTATAATATGTCGGTCAGAACACTACTTTTCAGCTCTCTTGGTTTACACTAACTGGTTACCCTGGTTACCAGGCAGTAACCAATCAGAGACTTGAGGGGGGGCACATGGGTCATATCTGTTGCTTTTGAATCTGAGCTGAATGCTGAGGATCAATTACAAACTCACTGAACAGAAATGTACCATGTGGCCCCCCTTCAAGTCGCTGACTAGCTCAGAGTTATAGAGCTGAAAAGCAGGAAGTTGAATTCTGGCTGTTTTATTAGACATCTGTTCACTCCAGCCTTTATATATTACATTTTTGGCTAACTATATTAGAAACATTTTTTATTTTGCACAGCCTATTTACACAGTTTTTATTTTCACACTGAACTATTCCTTTAAAGAAGTTGAAAATGTTTTGAGGTCAGGTATGCAAATCACTAACATGATTGTTTCCTATGAAGGCACGGAAAACCTCTAAATACTCAGGATACAAAAAAAAAAGTCTGTTCACAAACTGGAGTTACAATTGCTACGCTACTCCAACTCTGGAGTAAAAATCAGACACGAGTGGAAAGAAGGAATAAAAAGATAGTACATGCAATTCAATTAAACTACATCACACGTGACTACTATCAAAAATGTCACAAGTTCAAAGTAATTACATGCCACAAACTGGGATACCACTGCCTCCCAAATAAATGTGGCGATAATAAAGACACTGGGATTCATTGTAACACTCAATGACAATTGGTATATAGTAAGAATTGACTATGGCCCTGGGAGAGAGAATATATATTACACAAAAGTATCTTGTAAATGATATCCTTATAAACGGTGAGTTCTGATGTCATCAGTTATAAACGGTGAGTATCGATGTCATTTGTCACATGACTCACTGAAACTTGTGTATTATAATAAAGTACCCCCTGTTGCAAAACATGAGGATATCAGAAGTCACCTCGGAGTTCCATGACCTGTATAAAAACACTCGGCCTTCGCCCTCGTTTTTATATGGTCATGTAACTCCTTGGTAACTTAGAATATCCTTATAATTTACAAGAGGGGGTACTTTATTCACTATATACACACACACACACACATATATATATATATATATATATATATATATATATAGTTGGTTAAGAGAAATGAATGCAGAGGGAAGAGGCCTTCTGCTGTTGTCAATGGCTGGCAGCTGCACATGAACAAGCAGTAGAATCCAGCAGAATGCAGAATCCAGTGTGCTTCAGATGTATCATTCCCCTACTCACCGGTGCTACTCTGCCGGTTGTTGCTGACGCTGTTGATGATGTAGTGGGAGACCTTGGAGTTCTCAGAGACAGACAAGACGTAGTCACCAGGTATAGTAGTGGAGTCCCGAACTAAAAAGACACCGTGCCGCTGGCCCTGCAGAAGATTCACCGCCTCTTGTCTGTTCTGCTTGCCCCAGTACCAGCTCGCCCGGTCCTCGGAGTCGAAGTTGCCCGCCATGGCTTTCCTCCTCCTATGGACCTCTCCCTAGCGCCCCGGCACTCGATGCTACCACCAGGCTTAAGGCGGCAAAAGACGCCGCCCCCCAAAGCAGACGCGGCAACCAGTCCTCTAATCACCGATCCCGACCTCACCGATCCCGAAATGGCGGCACAGGAAAGATCTGACCTCACCTTCCGGAAGTGCGTCATTGGAGCTGCGACTGTGGGTGCATGGGGGCGGGTTCTTTTGACTAGTTAAGAGTTTGACTTTAAAGTTTCTTGCCGACCAAAATTAGCGCGTTCTCGTGTTGGAGAACTGCACAGAAAACATTGGGTAGAGCAATGGACCTGTTTATTTACTTTACTATCATCATAGCGTGAACTGCTCACATAACTGCCCCATAGGTTGTGAATCTGGTGACACGAACCCAGCTCCTACTTCTGTAAATCGGACCCGCTGTTTCATTTGAGTTTTGGGAGTAGATGTATTTACAAGGAATACAATGCAAATATGTAAATAAGAGAGTATGGCTGCTCTGAACAGTGGCACGTTCTATCCAGGAGATGCCCGAATCCCCTTCAGGGTTGCTAGGTGTAATCTTCAGAACCAGCCAAAGTCAGCTACAAAACCAGCCTAAAACAAGCCAAGAGGCACTCCAAAAGTAGCCCAAAAATACCACAATATGTGGAGTCAAAAAAGTCTAAAGGCATAGATGGCCGATAAAAGCTGCGACAGATTGAGTCGGCGCCTTATTGGCCCGTGTTTTGGGCCATCAGATGGGCTAACGGCCTGTATCGAATGCATTATGATCCGATTGTTGGGCCCTAGGCCCATGATCTGATCAGCCAGTAACCCACTTCAATGTGGGCATATCGAGGAGAGATTCGCTCGTTTGGGGACATCGCCAAACGAGTGAATCTCTATGTCTATGGTAACCTTTAGAAATGAATAGATATGAAAATATGCCTTTAAGTTTTTCCATGAAGCAAAATGGGAGAGATTCACCCGTCACCAGGGACGTGACTACAGAGGGGGGCCCAGGAGGTATAGGGGCTCCATAAGGCCCTAATATATATATATATATATATATATATATATATATATATATATATATATATATATATATATATATATATATATATAATTTCAATAAATATTGTTAAAACAGGTCAACCTTTAGACATTTTGGTGACCAGCTGATTTTTGCCCCAAAATTGTCTGAAATTGAGGAAAGTCACTAGGAAATGCTTAAGAGTGACGAGAGACTGGGGTACAGAGCCCAAAATCTGGTAACTCCCAACTTCTACACAAGTTAGTCCCATTGCATGCTGGATATTGTAATCTTAAATTAAACTTGGCAAATTGTTAAACAAAAACTACATTACCTGCATTGGGAGACACAGGCAAGAAAAAAACTTTGGCTGGTTTGCAAAGTAAAAACCAGCCAAAGGCCCAAAAAGTAGCCCAAATCCGTACCTTGGCTAGTTTGTACTTTCAATACCTGCCTCGGTTTTAAATTAGTAGCCTAATTTGTCTGGAAAACCACCAACCTGCCAACGCTGATCCCCTTACAGTTCTCCACGCCTAATTGGGGTACTCCACAGCCAGTAGCAATATGATTACAAAGTGACTTGCTGATTGCGGCTGATGAGTTTTAACAGGAATTTTTCATATTTGACATTATTGAGTCTCTGTAGCACCAAGGTCAATGTGGTTTTGTAAGGATATGTTGACAGTGTCATGATAAATAATAAAGCATTATGCAAGTTAAAATGATGCTATAGTATTATAATAGTATTATTTTCCCAAAGAAGTGATAGATCTAGTCTACACCTAATCAGAAATATTGGAGACACATACACCCAGGTGCAACAGGTAGATTGCTAATTTTTCCTCTGTGGCAGGGGATCTTACCCCATTAATTAACCCACCAATGTACCTTCAACAGTGAACTTGAGCTGGTGACATTGGTGTAAACAGGCCTGGATTTGTGGAAAGGCCACCTAGGCCCGGGCCTAGGGCGGCAGGATTTTAGGGGGGCGGCATCCTGCCCAACCACACCCACATTGGTTCAAAAACACTGGGGATGCGTTGGAGATACAATGATGATTTTTTAAATTTCCCCATTGATGATGAAAATTTGCACGAATAAAGGGGAGAGGACAGGGGCGACGGACGGCAGTGGGCCTAGGGGCGCTCTCTATGTAAATCCGGCCCTGGGTGTAAACCATTCTTGTTGCAGCTTAGACTGCTTATTATAAATTCTTGGTTAATGGTAGGGATGCACCAAATCCAGGATTCAGTTCGGGATTCAGCCAAATCAAAGTGCCTGGCCAAACTTGTGCATCTGAGTAACAGGAAACTCTTCCACAATTGTGAATCAGCAAGAACAGTATATATTTTGCGCCTATGTTTGCATATCAAAGTTAAAATATTCTCTCACCTATACAATTTTCGATTTGAAGACAGTATAAAATAAAGGTTTAAAAATCCATCAGGCAGCTCATAAGTCATTGGGTGGGGCAGTTTATATATAAAGTTCCCTATTAAGGGAGATGGCAGATCTCTTATCCAAGACAGTCCATAAATGTCCATTTAGCAGCCTGCAACATCATGCAACTTGGAGACAGTATAAAAAATATGCACGTACTAATTTATTGTCCACATTAAAGTGAATTATATTGACCTGCTATGGATTTTTAAAAGCATTTTTTTTATTGCAGATCAAAACAGGACACCCATGTGTGCAAGAGATGCAGCCATATCCATAATTGCTTCTACTTTGCATGCCCCTACAGTAGCCTAAATCAGCTGAGAATCTAAATCTACGCAAGATGGCACCTTCACTTCCTCTGTGCAAATCTGCATTCTGTGACTAACTGGTGGCATGGGGAAGGGGATGTTGGATGGAGCCTGGGTTGGGAGTGAGGGTTCTGTTCTCCTTTAATAAAAACATTATAATACATAAAGATCCCTCTGCATAATAATGTCTGGTCAAGAGTTTTCTTCTGATTCATCCCATCTCTTCAATCCTCATTTTTGTTTTGCTCCCTCAATCTTCTCTGCTTTCTCCTATTTCCTCTACCTTCTTGGCTCTCCTAGGCACCCGTCACCATTTATTTTTCTCCTTTTTCCTGTATATTCTCCTACACCACCTCTTCCTTCATTTTCTTCTGCTGGTCACATTACCGATATACTATTCTTTACAATCTCCCCTTCACTACTTTTCTACTCTTTTCCTTATATTATGTTCCCTCCTTCTCCCTCCATGTGTACATTCTGCTTTCCCAGGGGTACCCATCCTTTTTTTACTCATGAGCCATATTCAGATGCAAAAAGAGTTGGGGAGCAACGAAAGCATTAAAAATGTTCCTGGATGGTGGAAAGTGTGTGATGTGATTGGCTATCTGGCAGCCCCTATGTGGACTGGCAGCCTACAGGAGGTTCTGTTTGACAGTACAAGTATTTTTTATGCAACCTAAACTTGCCTCCAAGTCAGTATTAAAAAATAAACACCTGCTTTGAGGCCACTGGAGCAACAACCAAGGGGTTGGTGAGTATCATGTTGCTTATGCGCCACTGGTTGGGGATCACTTTGCTTTCTTATCTCCACTTTTCTCTTTACTCCCAACCCTCTGTTTGTTTCAGAGGAGGTCACAATCACCTCTCTAAGTTTACAGTAACATGTCCCATAGTAAGATACGCAACGTTTTTTGAAGTGAAAATGTATTGCCTTTGGACTGAAATGTATTAAAGAGGGTAATTACAGGACGACAGCATCAGGTTTTAATCCAGTATTGTTTTATTTAATGCAAAATTGTCCCATAACACTTTTTCTTCAGTAGTAAACATCGGACATCAGTATAGTATTTTAATGTATATAAATGTAAGGCAATGGCATTGGCATTTTGAACTATTTAATCCTACTTCCTTAAAACCTATGCTTATAAAAAGAAATAAAAGTTTTCTCTGGCTTAAAGGAATTGTTCAGTATAAAAATAAAACTGGGTAAATAGAAAAGCTGTGCAAAATAAAAAAATGTTTCTAATATAGTTAGTTAGCTAAAAATGTAATGTATAAAGGCTGGAGTGACTGGATGTCTAACATAACAGAACAGAAACCAACTTCTTGCTTTTTAGCTCTCTTAGTTTCCACTTACTGGTTACCCTGGTGACCAAGCAGTAACCAATCAGTGATTTGAGGTGAGGTGGGGGGGCACATGGGCCATAACTTGTTTTTGAATACGAGTTGCATGCTAAGGATCAATTTTAAAGTCACTTAATAGTTATGTTTCATTTGGCCCCCCTTCAAGTCGCTGACTAACTCAGCGTTAGAGAGCTGAAAAGCCATCCAGTCATTCCAGCCTTTATGCATTAGATTTTTGTCTAACTATATTAGAAACATTAATATTTTGCAGATACCATCGATTTATCCAGTTTTTATTTTTACACTGAATTGTTCCTTTAAAGGAGAATTAAACCCCTCTACCCCTTACCCTACAACATAGTCCCCCTTCCCTGACCCCCCCCCCCCGCACGGGTGAGAACACCTGTAAATGCTTTAATTACCTCTCGTTGTCAAGTCAACGCAGCAGAATATAAATATCATATCGGTATGTGAGCAATGTATCGGCACATGCAGTCTTGCGGTTCGTTACAACTGTGCATGCTCCCAAAATGACAAATTGCTGAAGGGAAGGAAGAGGACCCCAACAATAGCAAAGAGCCGGAAGACGGCGCCCGTGAGCTCTGCTGCGCTGACTCTGCAACGAGGTAATTAAAGGATTAGGGGCACTTACAGGTGTTATCACCTGTCCGGGGGGGGACTATGTAGGATAGGGGGTAGGGGCTTTATTAGTGGGGGGGGGTTGAATTCTCCTTTAAATGCCAAGTTTTACAATCAACATACTATACATAGTCTTCCTATTCAAAAATAAATTACATACTTCATAAAGGCATTTTTTTCCAAAAAGCTCAGCATTACAAACTGAATTGCAAAACATTTTAGTGCAGTAAAATTACAATAGTTACTTTTCAATAGTTCAGAAGATACACCATTTTTTTTTTTAATATAAAATTTACACTACAAAAATCCTAATGCAGTCACAAGCTGCATTAAATGTACAGCTCTGCCCACTTATTGGCTGATAGTACCTATCATGTAAGTGTGCCCTTAGTTAGCGTGTAAGCATAATGCCTCATACAAGCCAAAGGGAAAAACTTTAGTACAAGTATAGGATCCATTATCCAGAAAACCATTATGCAGAAGGCTCCAAATTAGGGAAAGGGCATCTCCCATAGACTCCATTTTAATCAAATAATTTAATTTTTTTTTTAATTATTTCCTTTTTCACTGTAGTAATAAAACAGCACAGTTATGGGATCCATTATCCGGAAACCCGTTATCCAGAAAGGTCCAAATTACGGAAAGGACCTCTCCCATTGACTCCATTTTATCCAAATTTTTAAAAATGATTACCTTTATCTCTGTTATAACAAAACAGTACTTTGTACTTGATCCAAGCTAAAATTTTTATCAATCCTTATTGGAAGCAAAACCAGCCTGTTGGGTTTATTTAATGTTTACGTGACTTTCTAGTAGACTTAAGGCATGAAGATCCAAATTACGAAAAGATCCATTATCCAGAAAGCCCCAGGTCCCATACCTGTACCTTGTACTCGATCCCTACTAACAGGTCCGGATTGAGAATTAAAATAGGCCCTGGCATTTCAGGTACACAGAGGCCCAATCAGCCCATACAGAGGCCCAAACAGCCCCACCAGCCCACTAAATACTGACTTTCTATAGCACCTTATAGCAGCCCCTCTGGCATTTGCCAGAACCCACAGATTGCCAGTCCGGGCCTGCCTACTAAGATATACTTTATTGCAGGCAAAACAATCCTATTGGGTTTATTTAATGTTTCATTTATTTTTAGCAGACTTTTTATGGAGATCCAAATTATGGAAAGACCCCTTATCTGGAAAACCCAAGGTCCTGAGCATTCTGGATAATAGGTCCCATACCTGTACTGAAAAAGGAAGTATCATAATATAATTACAAAATGGCACATTCTAATATTAAAATATAGTTTGCACAAAAAGGTTATTTATCAAAGTCAAACTCGAACAATTCCTATAAAATCTGGATTTTTAGTTAAAAAAAATCTCAGAATCTGAAAATCCAGCATCTCATACTTGCCGAGGTTGTATATAAGTCAATGGGAGAAGTCCCAAAGATATCCTGATCTGCGCTGGATTTCGTGGAATAATCCGAGGATTTTGTGGTTTTTGGGCAGAAAAATCTGAGTTTTCAGCTGAAAAATCAGAAAAATTCATACGATTTGAATTTATGATTTTTTCGAGTTTTTCCTTCACAGGAAATGTTCAGAGAAATGTATTGATAAATAAGGGGAAACAACCTTGGTTGGAGTATATTTGGATTTTGATAAATAACCCCCTATGTGTTTAATATGGGCAGTTTTGTATAGAGACCTGCAATGTTCACGGGTATACATATTCTTTTAAAGAGACAGTATAGGTATGACCCCCCTTTACATGAGATCAATGAGTATAGCTTTTGCTGAACATCCATTTTGCTCATTGATTCAATTAAGATTTTTTTTTGCATTAATCAAAAAATTTAAGCACTTTCCAACTTCACAGTTACGTCGATTCACTGTTTGAGGAGAAATAGGTTGCATAATGAATTACTAGATCCATAGATAAACCCTCCGTTTAGCTCAAAGACTGCAACGTAAGGAATGGAAGGGTTTGCTTATATGGATCTCATTATCTCTATTCAAACAAATTACCCTGCTTCTGTTTTTTCAATAAAATCTTGGCTTTGAGTTTTATAATTCTTATACCCTACACCAATCACCCATCCCATTTATTCAGAATTTAACAGGTGGTTGGGGTAAGAATTGTATGTGACACGGGGTTGGCTCAGGCAGAATATGGCTTCTGTGCAAGATAGATAAGTATTCATACGCTCAGGGTCAGACTGGGGGGCCCGGGGCCCATCTGGGCTGCTGTCCAGGGCCACCCTCCGGTGCACCGCCAATCGTGTGCACGCCACTGTGTGTGTGCGCACCACGCCACAGAGTGTGTGCGCTTATGCGCTGGCGCATTTTGTGTTATAGGCAGCGCAGTGGGAAGCAGCATTGAAAGTCGCGGATCTGGGTCGGCGGTAGGGGCCTGTGGCCCACCGTTATTTTCCCGGTGTCCCGCCGGCCCAGTCCCACCCTGCATATGCTTGGTGCACATAGGATGCTGAAAAACCTTTAGTATGATGTAAAGAGTGATATTCCAAGACAATTTGCAATTGGTTTACATTTCCTATTTATGTTTTTTTGAGTTATTTAGCTTTTTATTCAGCAGCTCTTCTGTTTGCAAGTACAGCATTCTAGTTTCTAGGGTCCAAATTTCCCTAGCTACCATGCAATGATTCGAATAAGAAACATACATTTGTAGCCTTACAGAGCATTTGTTTATTTTTTTAAGATGGGGGTCAGTGACCCCTCATTTGAAAGCTGGAAAGAGTCAGAAGGATAATTATTAAAAAACGATATAAAAAAAAATAAAATAATGAATTGGCCATTCTATAACATACAGTACTAAAATTTAACGTAAAGGCGAATCACCCCTTTAAATATAAGGCATGCAATACAACAGAGCTAAATTGAATCTATTGTCCATTTTGGTGGATCAGACCCAGGGCCGGGCCAAATCGGTTGGGCGCCCCAGGCAGCACGACCAGTCGCGTCGCCCCCTCCAACCCAGCGCATGTAAGGCAGCACGCGCACACGCACAGGAGTGCACACGTTCTGGAGCACGCACGCACTGACAGGCTGTGTCAGGCCGCGCCTATCACCCTTTGCTCACCTAGGCGCTCTTACAATGCGCATAGCCCAGGATTCTTCAGGCCGGACTGGGATAGGCAGCAGTTAAGAGATACGTGCTGGGCGCCCTCCAATCTTTGCGCCCTAGGCACATGCCTACTCTGCCTACCCCTAGTTCCGGCCCTGATCAGACCAAAATTGTAGTATGTAATAACTCTGCTATAATCGTTTCCCTGAAGCAGAAATTAATAAATGTTAAAATTCACAAGACGATTTTGGCAGGCATCAATCTATGACAGAACAGCTTGTGTAAACCAAGCCTAAAAGATGTGACTTGCTTGTCACTATATGTTACTATTGTAATACAGCTAAATATAATTGAACAAGTTTTGACCTGCAGTGTAGTATGTCTCACCCTGACCTAGTTTCCTTGTGTTCATCAGAAAGGAAAAGATTGACAGGGAGTAAGCAAGAGCAAAGCATCTGTACTCCGCATGATTCTGCTGCCGTTGAGCACAACACAGTGGTCCTCTGGAAAGAAAAATAAAGCGTAGAAAAGGAGGAATACTGTTCAGGTACAAGTCATATTTTCTTTCAGTAAACGCACCAATGGAAGAATAGTAGACGAAGCTACTAAACACCACTGTTTTGCATATTTAGGTAGGCTTGTCACTAGGGATGCACCGAATCCAGGATTAGGTTCAGGTTTCGGCCTTTTTCAGCAAGATTTGGCCGAATCCTTCTGCCTGGCCGAACCTAATCCTAATTTTCATATGCAAATTAGGGGCAGGAGGGAAATCACTTGAGTTTTTGTCACAAAACAAGGAAGTGTTTTCCACTTCCCACCCCTAATTTGCATATGCAAATTAGGATTTGGATTCGGTTCTCGGCCGAATCTTTCACAAAGGATTCGGGGGTTCGGCCGAATCCAAAATAAAAAGTTTTCGGTGTATGCCTACTTGTCACATTTATCATCCAGATGCTAACATCTGGTAAACTTGGCAGCATTTCTTCACCGATTTGGAGTTGAACACTGGTATAAATAGAACCTTGTAGTCCTACAGCAAAATCTTTATAGCCCCACCCCTCCGGCAATATTTTGTAAGATAATCTTTTTTGTACACACACACATACAGTATATATATATATACACATACATACATACATACATATATATATATATCTCATCACTCAGGGCTTCTTTTACTTCTGGAAGCCTGGGTCACTCCTGGCTTGGATTATTTTTGGCACGCCGTTTGAACAACATCAATATACAACATAAACATACATTAAAACAATTTCAATCCATTACATTCTTTTGAAATATTAAAAAGTTCAGGTAAAGGTAATTGTATGAAAAAGAAAGAACGTGAAAGAAAATGTGCAGCAATTACCCAGTGCAAAGTATTTCTTGTAAAAGAGCAAAATAATTAGCTTGCAGTAATACAACCAGCACCAAAGTCTCTGTGTGGCAGGTTTAGTTGAACTCTGTAACTTCAGAAATTTTGTGCGTAATAAATGGCAAGCTTCTAATCCCAAATTTGGGGTGAATTTGATTGCTGTACCTTGCTGCATATACAAGCTTGAGACATTTTGTGCGTAATAAAATTCAGGCTTCTCACCCCCAATTTTAGGGTGAATTCAAGGCAGAGGTTTTGTGTATGGCTCAGAAAGCATAGTAACATTTGTTGTTCTTGCAACTGCAGTCTCAAAATGTAATGTTTAGGTTCCATCTTAATTTGCATCCCATGGGTCAAGCATCCCATTTACCTCCATATTTCCATTAACCTCCTGAAGCTGGTGGTATGAATACTTGCTATCTATATGTCGCCCTCGGCTCTGTAACACCTGTTTCATATTGAATGCAGCGCTGATCACAAGTAGCAAAGCAAGGGTACAGGTCGATATAACCCACTTCCACCTGGAACAAGGAAATAGAGATGATTAGTTTGGAATATAACATTTATGTAAGGAAAAAGTACAATTAAAATTAATCGTTGGCTACAAGCGAGGTACTTTTTCCTTGAATACATTTTTTGCTACCAATTAACTCTGCCAATAGTCAGACCTCGTCAGTAGCGGACAGGATAATATTATTTTAAGGTAAATAAGGGTATCCATCCATTTTCCCATTATAGTTTGGAATATAACCCTGGATGAAATGTGTTCTTCTACCTTTTGTTGAAACTACAACTTTCTGTTTTTCTTAACAGCTGGAGGTTTGATTTACTTTCTTATTAAAACAATGCTATTTCTAAATCTGAGAAGTTCATCCAAGACTAAAAATACTAAATAAAATATTGTTGGTCACAATAAACCACTGGACAAATGGTTTCCTGATACGTGGATGATATTTCGCCTGCTCGCCTATATATCTTCTCTCCTCTTCCTACACACTGCTTCTTGGTCCCTATGCTCAGCTCAGGACAACGTATTACTCAAACAGTTCACCACAAGAGCTGAGTCACGCATAAAACCATTTTCTCTGATTGCTCCAGGCTTCTGCAATGCTCTAAATTTTTCCATCAGACAAGCTCCTGCATTAACCCTTTTCTCAAATCAATCCAGGAATGTAGAGAAAACATGTGCTACAACACACCTCTACTATTATGTCAGGGAATCAGAATGTAATTTGTACTATAGTGGCGCATATAATGAGCAGTAGTGACCAGCTTCCATAGGGCAGCTGACACAAACAGGTTTTGGAGACATATAAAGGCATTATATAGTAGATATTTTAATTCTTAAAAATGGGGGGTTCACCTTTATGTTAAGTTTTAGTATGTTATAGAATGGCCAATTCTTAGCAACTTTTTAATAGGTCTTCATTATTTATTTTTTTTATAGTTTTTGAATTATTTGCCTTCTTCTGACTTTCGAGGATTAAAACGGGGGTCACTGACCCCATCTAAAAAACAATGCTCTGTAAGGCAACACATGTATTGTTATTGCTACTTTTTAATGTTCAACTATCTATTCAGGGCCTCTCCTATTCATATTCCAGTCTCTTATTCAAATCAATGCATAGTTGTTATGGTAATTTGGACCCTACCAACCAGATTGCTGAAATTGCAGAACTAGAGAGCTGCTAAATAAAACACCAAATAACTAAAAAAAAAACAAATAATAAAAAATTAAAACCAATTGCAAATTGTCTCAGAATAATCCACACATACTAAAAGTTCATTTAAAAGTGAACAATTATATAATCACTAGGTAATAACCAAATAAGAACATTCTGGTGCAGCCAGGACCGCTTGCCACTTAACCTAATGTAAGTTATTTCAGTTTGTACGTAAAACTATATAAACATTTATCCTGCTGAGAATGGTATAATGGTACCTTGGGATTTTTTTTTTTCTAGCCAAGAAACAGAAAATAGAGCACAGATTTATGTCAAGAGAAGACATGCACATACCTAGATACACATTGCTCTGAGGAGCCATTATGCATGTTGTTTATATTTAATGCAGATGTTGCAGATGAGTTATTTGCCCGATAGAGTAACATAGCATCCATATACATGGTGATAAATTTGTCCATAATAAATAAATGATAGAGGGGATACCCCTGCTAAATACCTCGTTATTGAGAAATGCTGCTTGTGTCTCACTTTTTGCCCCTTGAGCAATGAAAGGGAAAACTTGGCTTGAAGGAATAAAATTAGGGTAATTTCTCCAGACACAGGTAGACCCCAGGTATACAAAAAACCTCATGTGATTTGCTGGGGTATGCCCAGTTATTGACAGACTGGCAAACATTTTTCTCTTACCTATACTGGTAAATGTTGTAGGCAGCCTTGGGAGTGAGCATGCTCAGTTTGCTCCTCTTCCCCCCCACCCTCCCTTCCCTGCTGTAATCTGAGTCCAAAGCTATAAGTGAGCAGGGAGAGACTCAGGCAGGAAGTGATGTCACACCAAGCGAATAATAGGTCTTTTAGTTTCCCTTATTTAAGGTGGCAGATGCGTCCTCTTAACGATACCAGTGCAAACTTTAGAAAAGAGATGTTTCTCAAAAGTTCTATACTACTGTATAGAGCAGTGGTCCCCAACCAGTAGCTCGTGAGCAACATGTTGCTCTCCATACCCTTGGGTGTTGCTCCCAGTGGCCTCAAAGCAGGTGCTTATTTTTGAATTCCAGGCTTGGAGGCAAGTTTTTGTTAAATAAAAACCAGGTGCACTGCCAAACAAAGCCTCAATGTAGGTTGACAATCCACATAAGGGCTACTAAATGGCCAATCACAGAACTTATTTGGCACCCCAAGAACATTTTTCATGTTAGTGTTGCTCCCCAACTCCTTTTACTTCTGAACGTTGCTCACTGGTTCAAAAGGTTGGGGATCCCTGGTATAGAGAATCCTTCTATGCCTTGTTCTTGTCAGAGACTTATGTTGTCTTTTACAAAAAGATCTTGTGTGAATTTATCAAAAGTAGGTAAGAAAAACAACATGCGATCAAAAAAGTATCCTACCAAAGCACAAGGAAATGTAAAACCTGAAAGGGTTGTAAGACAGGAAAACTTACTGTGCAAAAATATTTACTGCAGTTTCTGAGTGCCGGGTGTTTTTCAAGGATGTACACAGCAGGGTTTCCATACACTGTCCAACTGTAAAGAGAGAGTAACGTAATGAAGACGCAGAACAGAGACTGGAAAACTACACTGCAACATTTTTCCATGGTAATGAGCAAATAAAGTCTGTCTTGTGGAAAAAAAAAATCTAAAATTAAACACATCTGTACAGCTACCCACTGTGTCCCCTAGTTCCCCATGCAAGCTGACAAAAAAACTGAATTACACACTTAGACCAATTCACAAAGAATTCTACTAACCAAAAACATTATTATACATGCAATAGAATTCACCCATCAGAATGCTGATTAGTAGCACTATTTCAGGGACCTTTGCCGATACAGTAGGGTTTACTGTCCCTTAAGGGCTATTCCACACGGGGAGATAGCCACGCGTTTGCGGTCGCGGCGGCAAAGCGCCGCGCCAGTCGCCGCGACTGGCGCAGGCGACAGTTTTGTATGGGCGCCTATGTAAAAACGCCTGTGCTAACCACACGAGGCGATGCGCTTTTCAACAGTCGCCTGAAAATGCCTGGCGAGGCATTTTCAGGCGACTGTTGAAAAGCGCATCGCCTCGTGTGGTTAGCACAGGCGTTTTTACATAGGCGCCCATACAAAACTGTCGCCTGCGCCGGTCGCGGCGACTGGCGCGGCGCTTTGTCGCCGCGACCGCAAACGCGTGGCTATCTCCCCGTGTGGACTAGCCCTTAACTACTATCATGAAACAGATTGAAAAACATGGACTACGTTCTGTTATTTCAAACTAAGTTTAAAGGTTCAGTATACTACCCGAATCGAATCCTGGATTTGGTGCATCCCTATGTAGTAGTCAATGGGAGGTTGTTTTTTTTTTTAAAAAAAAAACTACATACATTTTGCCTATTGTTTAATTATGAATTATGTAATGTTTATGAAACAGAATCTGAAAGTAAAGTCACGTTCTTTTCCAAGCACAAGTAGAAAATTACTTCAAGAAACAACAAAAAAACATGCATATTTATTAATTAACATTTCTGATTTAAATGACCATATAGAAAACAAACCTTTTGATGACAGTTCATTTAAGCTGGGTTTTTTAGTAATATTGCAGCTCCCAGTTAGATGATCGCAGTAGCACTGATTCTTACAGTGACAAGCATGTTGGCATCCTGCCCCATAAAACCCAAGTGGACACTCTGCAATAGAGACATTTTAAAATGTGAATACACGTGAAAGCTGTTTATGGAGAGAATTGATTACATTATAACAAAAAAAGCAAGTAAAAATACAATCATTTTGTCTGAATGCAGTTGATGGCTGAAAATAGATACAGGTATGGAATCCGTTATCTGGAAAGTTCTGAATTACGGAAATGCTGTCTCCCATAGACTCCATTTTATCCAAATAGTCCAAATTTGTAAAAATGATTTCCTTTTTCTCTGTAGTAATAAAAGTATCTTGTACTTGATCCCAACTAAGATATAATTAATCCTTATTGGAAGCAAAACCAGCCTATTTGGTTTATTTAATGTTTAAATAATTTTCTAGTGGACTTAAGTTATGAAGATCCAAATTACAGAAAGGTCCGTTATCCGGAAAACCTCAGGTCCTGAGCATTCTGGATAACAGGTTCCATACCTATACTTTTTTTATTTTATTTACAAGTACATTTTAAGCACAAGGCACCTTGTGGCCTTTGGTGCTTCCCAGCTTGTGCAGTGTGATCCATTCAAGGAAAGAAGACATTTTCAATGATTCAAGAAACAAGTGCAAGAAAAATAGCATGTTGTGCCCATTTTTTTGCACTTTGCCCCATTTTTGATAAATAAGGCACACTGTGCTAAACACATAATCCATAAACAGTTTTCTCCTGGCCAGTAGTCTTTTTATGGTTGTTTCAATGTTAAATTGGATGCTATATTGAACTCTGAGGTGCCACTATGAGTGTATAGTTCAAAACCTTTTCCTCTTGCATTGCTTATCACACTTATAACCTTTATTACACTCTTCTATTTGCATAAAATTTCCCATTTAATGACAATTGCAATCTTATCCCAGCAATGCTGTTTGGGTGGACAGGGTCGGACTGGGGGGCCCGGGGCCCCACCCGGAGCCCCCTACAGTGCCGGCGTGTATGACGCGTCTGCGCGTGGCGCCGTGGTCAGACAAAGGGGGCCGCGGCATTAAGATGCGGGTGCGGATCTGGGCCCGGTGGGGCCCACAAGATCCGGGAGCCCACCAGGTTTTTTCCCAGTGCCCCGCCGCCCAGTCCGACCCTTTGGGTGGAACATATGCTATACTGTAGGTGGATGCTTCCTACTCACTGCAGTAAGAGGTATTTTAAAGGGTCAAAACTGCAAATTCAAATTTCAAAAACATGGAATTGTAGAGATTCATTAAGCACAAAAAACCTTTCAATAAAATTATCAGCATCTAAAAGCTGGCCAGTTCATGATGTAGTAGGGATGCATAAAATCCATCTTTTTGGAATTCGTCCGAATTCTTGAGCTTTCACGCAAGATACAGCCAAATCAAATAAAAACCCATTACAGAGCAGCAAATTGACGCATGCATGACAATTTTTTTTTACTTTTTATAGGGTTTGGATTCAGTTTGGCCAGACACTAGGATTCAACTCAAACATGCTGCTAAAGGTTCAGATTTGGCTAAATCCTGGATTCATTACATCCCGATGTAGTAGTCAATGGGAGTTTGAGAATAATCCAAACAACAATGATGCAATGTGTTTTCACTGTGTTTGAGTAATTATTTTATGGTTTACATAAGATTTCAAGATCGGCATTTAATAATAAATAAGTGAACAGGTGAATATTTATTAGAATTAGAGAAAAACTAACTCTAAAATTTGATTATTATTAATATATATGATTAATATTAGCTCACAATTCCCAACCAATGAGGCGAGTTTAGCTACTCGCCTCAGGCGGCAGCGCTCCCCTGGTTGCCAGGGGCGGCAAAAATGCCGCTCCTGGTAACTAAGAGCCGAATTTCCGGTTTTCAACCAGGAAATTCGGCTCTTCCAGTGCAGAGAGCGCAATTGCACTAAGCGTCATGGACCGCCCCTGCCCTCTCCGGCGCGCTAAAGGTGAGTGCCGTGGGGAGGGGCGGTAAAAGAAGGCTGTCTCAGGTGGCATAATGGCTAGAACCGCCCCTGTTCCCAACCAAAAAGATATCAATGTGCAATAAATAAAGACAAGCATAAAGGCAATTAATTGGGTCATTACTCTTCCATCAGGATATACAGTGCAAAAAGTGTGTGCATAAAATGTTTTGGGGGCTTCCATCTCCTTGGTTCAAGATTAAAAGTGTGCAAGAACAAGTAGTTCAAACTACCTTACCTTCTTCACAATACAATCCTGTGTAGCCATCTGAACACTGGCAGGACCCATCAACATGGTTACATGTGGAATTGTTTTGGCAAGGGCACTTCCGTCTACATCCTTCACCATAATAACCGTGTACACAAGCTAATAACCAAAATACATCAGTGACTTGACCCCACATAATAATATTTAATAATATCTAACATCACCATCTAAACACTTCTAGCAAAGTCTGGCAATAAAGGAAAGGGAGTTTCACAACATAGTTGCAAATGTTACATTTTACAGTTACATTTTATTTCACAAACTTTAACTTTAAAACGTAGGAACAAATGAAATATGGTAGTAATTAAATAGTACTTGTAACATGTGCAAATGTTTGCACACCATAGTAAGGCAGTATTTAGTACAATCACATAAAATGCAGAGCACAGCAGCATGGACCATAAACAAGGGTGCAAGTTAAAGAATACCTACAACATCATAATCCCTCCCCCCCAGCTGTACTCTGGTTGGGGGGGGGGATTGTATTTATTTTAGAAACCCCCACTTGCAAGAGCTATGTCCAAACCACAGAATGAGAGCTCTATCTGGCTTTGTTGGGGCATATACATGCATGTAATGAATCTAAAATATCGCTTCCCATAATCCTTCATCACACACATGAATAATGAGTGAGCAGGGGAACTTGCTCATTGTATGTATGCATTTACCCCAACACAGCCAACCGCACTGGGTGCTCCTTTCCGGGAAATAATATAATTGCTTCCCTCAACCAGAGTGCAAGCTCTGTTTACCCGGTTTTAATCCAATAGTTGCCCTTTAACCATAAACGCGAAAGAATATGCAGACAGCATACACCATTATTATGACCATAATTTTTTGACTGTTCCAGTTTATATTTTGATAATCTGGAGGTAAGAAACACATTATCACATATCACTTTTGGAAAAGATAAATAAATCATGCTATAATTATAATAATAATACAAGAAAATGTATTTTAATTAGGAATAACCGCAACATAATGAAGATTACTGATTTAAGCTGTCTTGCGCCTGTTCTCTTAATTAAAAAATGCATAGTCTATTTTTATTTAACAGGCAAATGGATCATGATCATGAATTTACACTCACACATTCTCAAATATTATTCAGTATATTTTTTTTAAATATTCTATATAATACTCGATCTCCCATATGAAATAAAAGGCAATACGTTTGCCCAGGAGCAGTAACCCATAGCAACCAATAAGATGTTTGGTACTACCTGCTGATTGGTTGCCATGAGTTAATGCTCCGTGGCAAACTTAGTGTCTTTTATAACGTGTATAATGCAAGTAATGTGTAGTAAACTACAGTAAACAATCAGCATGTAGAATCTACTGTCCAGCTGTAAACATCAGATTGGCTGCTATGGGTTACTAGATGTTGGCAAACACTACAATAGTTTGTATAAACAAGCTACTATGCAGCATTGGAGGCAGTTGAAATAGGGCTAAATGGCAAAGTTTACATAGTGGATAACAAATAAGCTCTCTAAAACACCCTTATATTCTACAGAGTTTGTCTGATATCTGCTGTGTAACCTTAGCCTTTTCTCTTTTAAATGCCTGCCCCACGGTCACACACCAGCTTATTTATATAAACTCTAGTAGTGTTTCTGAAGCAAACACACCAGTTGTACCAGAACAGGGCAACAGTGCATTATATTTTAGTTACTTTTAAAAACATTCATTTTAGGTGTTACTGTTCCTTTAAGAGTCAGACCCAGAAAACAGAAACAAACGTTGCTTTCACCAGCAATTTTTATTTACAAATAACTTTAAAACCCCAGAATATTTTATTTAATGTATAATGGAACGGTTTTTTGGATGGCGGACCTTTTTAAGGCTAGTAATAAACATGGCAAAAACCCAATAGGGTTAGTTTTCCACAAGTATGGGTTTATGCATCTTACTTACATTACAATACTTTTTATATATACACATGATGAGTAGTCATTTAGAGCAAACGTCATTATTTGGATTTTAACTGGTTTGCCAAGAATAGTTTTAAAAATACCAAAAAAAATATACTTACAAATATTGCAGTCAGCACCAATCCAGCCCTGGTCACACACACATCCGCCTACAAAATAATGATTGAAAATATTGAGGTGTTGGTGGATGATGGGATATTAAAAAAAAAACAAAAAACTAGAGGGCCCTTGATCATAATTACTCCATGTGCACTGGAAGGTAATATACAGTCAAAACGGCTTGTTTTCCAGGTGCCAAATAGACAATGGGTCATGCTAGACAGCTCTGCAAATCCTAGCTGTTGACATGGATGGGTCTATAATATAGCATTCCTGTAATCTAATGATCTGTAAGCTACACACTAATGTCATAAGTTGTAAGTAAGAAAATAACCACCACAGTAAATTTGTAATGAACTGTTATAGTATTTGTGTGAATGGGAAATTCTCATGCCCCCTCAAATAGGTTTGTGATTATATGTGTGCGTGAGCCACTGTAGTCAGGGTGTCTGCTCCTCCTATAGTTCCACCATTGATCACTGCATTTGAACTTCATAAGGGTTGCTAAATATAACACAAAAATACCCCAATCAAATAATTTTTTGACTTTTCCCTTAATACAGTCCTTGAACACCACATTTACATACATATTCTCTCTCTCTTTTTGGTGATGTTAAATACTGCTCTAAAAATATATAAGTTTGGTCATTTTGCTTTGTGCTAAACTGTAAATTCTATTTTTATAAGCAGTATTTTCTGAAGTCAGAACACAGTATTTCTAACTTTAAAGAGGCACTAGCGCTAATCTGCATGTCTCTCATGGCCCAAACTCCATGCCTCTTTTTCACTTACTCTTTCGCTGCTGCCATGAACTACCTCTTTAAAGGAACAGTAACATCCAAAACTTAAAGTGTTTTAAAGTAATGTACTGTTGTCCTGCACCGGTACAACTAGTGTGTTTTCTTCAGAAACTCTACTCTAGTTTAGAATACAAGTTGCTGTGTAGCCATGGGGGCAGCCATTCAATGCTGGAAAAGGCAAAAAGGCACAGGACACACAGCAGATAAAAGATAAGTTCTGAAGAATCCTATTGCATACTACAGAGTTGATCTGTCATCTACTGAGTATCCTGTGCTTGAATGACTGCCCATGGCTACACAACAGCTTGTTAATATAAACTGTAGTTGTGTTTCTATAGCAAACACACCAATTTTACAAGTGGAGGGCAGCAGTACATTATATTGTCAAGTACTTTCATTTTTTGGTGTTAATGTGCCTTTAAGTCATCTCAGAGTCACATGACCTGCATAAAAGCACTCTGCCTTTTTCCTTATGCTCTTATATGGTCACCTCCTCAGTGACTTCTAATATATTTGCAGTCATATGAAAAAGTTTGAGAACCCCTCTTAATTCTTTGGAGTTTTGTTTATCATTGGCTAAACTTTCAAAGTAGCAACTTCCTTTTAATATATAACATGCCTTATGGAAGCAGTAGTATTTCAGCAGTGACAAAGTCTATTGGATTGAGTGCAGGTGCATAAATTTGGGCACCACAACAGAGATATTACATCAATACTTTGTTGAGCCTCATTTTGCTAATGTAACAGCCTCTAGACACTTCCTATTCCTATACTGGATGGTGGTATTTTTAACCATTCATCCATACAAAATCTCTCCAGTTCAGTTAAATTTGATGGCTGCCGAGAATGGACAGCCTGCTTTAAATCATCCCATACTGTAGATTTTCAATGATATTCTAGTCGGGGGACTGTGACATCCATTCCAGAATATTTTACTTCTCCCTCTGCATAAATGTCTTTGTAGATTTCCAAGTGTGTTTAGCGTCAATGTCTTGTTGGACTATCCAACCACTGCGTAACTTCAACTTTGTTACTGATGCTGGAACATTATCCTGAAGAATTTATTTATATAGTGGGTTAAATTCATCTGACCCTCGACTTTAACAAGAGCGCCAGTCCCTTAACGAGCCACAGAGTGATGGAACCTCCACCAAATTTGACAGTAGGTAGCAGGTGTTTTTCTTGGAATGTGTTCTTCTTCCACCATGCAAAGGGCTTTTTGTTATGACAAAATGACTAAACGTTTGTCTCATCAGTCCAAAGCACTTTGTTCCAAAATGACTGTGGCTTGTCTAAATGAGCTTTTGCATACAAAAAGCGAGAGGCGTGAGTGCAGAACGGGCTTCTTTCTCATTTGTGCAAATTGCGCTGAATTGTAGAACGATGTACAGATTCACCATCTGCAGCAAGATGTTCTTGAAAGTCTTTGGAGGTGATCTTTGGGTTGTCTGTAACCATTCTCACAATCCTCCGCATATGCAGCTCCTGTATTTTTCTTGGCCTGTAAGACCTGGGTTTTACAGCAACTGTACCTGTGGCCTTCCATTTCCTGATTCCATTCTTTACAGTTGAAACTGACAGTTTAAACCTCTGAGATAGCTTTTTGTAGCCTTCCCGTAAACCATGATACTTTGGTTTCAGATCTTTTGAGAGTTGCTTTGAGGATCCCATGCTGTCATTCTTCAGAGGAGAGTCACACAGAATTGGCCACCTTATTGTAAATACTGTACCTTTTCTCATGAATGCCTATGAAGTTCAAGGCTTAACTAGCTAATCCAACCAATTTGGTGTTGCCAGTAATCAGTATTGAGAAGTTACATGTAATAAAATTAGCAAAATTACAAGGGTACCCACATTTTTGCACAGCCAGTTTTTCATATTTGATTTAATTTCATACAATACTGCTTCACTAAAAATCTTTGTTCAGAAAAGAACCCATTACTCAGATGTTCCTGGAAAATGAAAGACATACCACGGTTATCTTTTGTGTTGAAAGTGGAGTCAATTATTATGCAGGCTGAGAGGGGTTTCCAAACTTTTTCCATATGCCTGTATAAATTACAGGAGGGTGTACATTATGTATTACACATTTACTGACTTACCTTCAGTACAATTTCCATGTGCACTGCAGTTTAAAGGGCCACAACTGAGAACAGAGCAAGCAGGCCCAGTCCAAAAGTCTGTACACTGGCACTCTCCCAAAATGCATTGCCCATGGCCTGAACAGTCAGGAGGATCACAGAAAGGTTCATGAACACACACTACAGTAGAGATGCTCCTTGGGCAGCGCCACATTGGGTTATAGTGGCTGAGGGTAAAATAAATAAAGATAAATTCATGTAACATAAGAATCCAATACTAACTTCACATAAATATAGGAATGTTGCTTTTACCTATTTTTAATTCTTTGATATATATTTTGTGGATCAATAACGTATTTTTGTGACAATATAGTAAAACATATTGCACTCAAAATGACACATGCAGCGGATTAATTTGACACAAGCCACTGCTGTAACCCTGGAGCCAACTTCAAAGCTTATTGCATGCGAAGTGCAAGGCTCTGCACAATCTTTCAATATGGACGTTTCCTTTCCAGCATAACTGTGGCTTTTACCTCAAGAGACTGCATCGTTTCTGGAGCTCAGCATTAATATGACATTTGACCATTGTTCAATGGATGCAATTCCAGTGCGCCTATTAGCATAGTGTAAAAACATTGGAATTCCGAACAGCTTGGGACCCCCTGTGTCAATAGGCGCATTTGTACATGATCTACAGAGATATTTGTTTTCTGCACCTTCTGACAACTTGCCACCACTAATTAGGAGTCCAAGATGGTAATAGATGCGCTACAAATAGAAAATTGACAAGTACCAAAAAGAAAGGAACTGCTAAAGAGAGTGAATAGTGTTGCACAATCTATAACATGCTGCTAAGTGTAAAGTTAATTGTACATCGCTGGAACACAGTGTAAATAAAGAAATCACTTTCTAGTGTATGATTAATTCATTATTACTTCAATTCATAAATAAATTCATTTTGAGAAAAACCAAAATTCTGTGTCATTATTGAATCTTTTGGAATCAGTTAATAATTAATTCATTATTAAAGTGCTAATAGTGCATAAAGTGCCAATTATATAATACGCAGTTCACAATCCACTGATTACCCAATTAAAACGTAACATTTAATAGCTCCATTAAAAATTAGAGGGAAATTCAAACATTTAAAAATGATTATATGTATGCTGATCTGGTATAAAAGTTATAAGGATTACAGCATTTATACTGTATTACCATACTGGTCCCACCTAGATCTTACATCTACCTAAATGCCCTCTGATTGAATATATCGTATGTCGTGGGGATCAGGAGAAAGTGTATGCGGTGTAGTAAATTAGGTGATTAAAAATATAGATAGGAACGGCGGACAGACTATTCAATGGATAACATATCCTTAAAGGGGTTGGTCACCTTTGAGATAACATTTAGTATGATGTAGAGAGTGATATTCTGAGATAATTTGCAATTTGTTTTAATTTTTTTTATTATTGAAGGTTTTTGAGGTTATTTAGCTTTTTTCAGCAACTCTTCAATTTGCATTCTAAGCAATCTGGAAACTAGGACCCAAATTACCCTAGCAACCATGCATTGATTTGAATAAGGGACTGGAATATGAATAGGAGAATGTCTGAATAGAAGGATCAGTAATAAAAAGTAAAAGTAACAATACATTTGTAGCCTTACAGAGGATTTGTTTTTTAAGAAGGGGGCAGCGATGTCCATTTGAAAGCTGCAAAGAATCAGAAGAAAGACAAAACTAAAAACTATAAAAAAAATAAAATAATGAAAACCAATTGAAAAGTTGCTTAGAATTGGCCATTCTATAACATAATAAAAGTTACTTTAAAGGTGAACCACCACTTTAAATAAATATCACTGCAGACATCAAGTCCAATATGGTGTGCAAACAAAAGGTTAAATACCACTTTGTCCTCTCAGAGGCACTCAAATGAGAGTGGCCTATTCTCTGTCACTTGTTATATCACAACACCACATACTGGAAACAAGCAATTGCCCAAGTGAAAAGTCTGTATTAGTGTGATAAGGGTATCATAGGTTTGTCGTTTACCCATATCTAACAACAAAAGTTTCCCAATTCCGCCTCCCCCTGCACTTGAAAAAGCTTAATTAGATACAAGTGCCTTAAAGGGGAACTAAAGTCTAAAATAGAATAATGCTGTATTTTGTATACTAAACATGAACTTAATGCACCAGAAGCCTAATTAAACAAATGATTTATGTTTTCAAAGTTGGCCGCAGGGGGATGTCATTTTGTAACTTTGTTAAACATCTTACACTACAATACAATTTCAAGACCATGCACATGCTCAGTATGGTCTGGGCTTCAGTTGGGAGGTTAAGCTTAGGGACCGTAGTAAATCATCAAAACAGCACAAGTCAAATAATATCTGCCATAGAAGCTGATACAGTAAAACTAATTAATAATAAGAATATGCAGACTGCACTGAGTCTGTGTATACAAATCTCTACACAGTCGCCGGCTGCTTTACAGGGAAACAAACAAACTACTGCTCAAGGTCAGGGACGTAAGGTAGGCCATTTGAAAGTATGATTGTTTCCCTGCAGAGCAGTTAGGGACCGTCTGAAGTTTCCTATCTGCAGCTGTCGGAGCAAGTAAAACAAAGGGGTAATTTCACTGCATACAGTCAGGTTTCTTATAAAATCGGAACACATTTTTTTAATTAAAGTATATTGGAGATAGGTTTCTTTTTCATTAAAGAAAGTAGAAATGGGATTTTATTTTTCTGCCTTTACATCCCCTTTAAAGGAGAAGGAAAGGCTAAAACTAAGTAAGCTTTATCAGAAAGGTCTATATAAATACACCAGTAAACCCTCAAAGTAATGCTGCTCTGAGTCTTCTGTCAAAGAAACACAGCATTTATTTCCTTCTATTGTATACACATGGGCTTCTGTATCAGACTTCCTGTTTTCAGCATAAAACTCCAGGGCTAAGCCTTGAGCATGCTCAGTTTGCTCCTCTCTCCCTCCCTGACCAAAGCTATGAGTGAGCAGGGATAGACTCAGGCAGGAAGTGATGTCACACCAAGCTAATATGGCAGCTGCTAAACAAATAGAGAGAGCTTCTAGAGCTGTTTACTTAGGTATGGTAAAGCATTCTGCAGACTAAATATAGTGTTATAGCTTGCACTATGGTGGCTTATCTATTAGCAGTAAACTGCTTTAGTAGCTTTCCTTATACTTTAAATTACTATTTAACAAGTAAAGTCATTTTTTGTGCCACTGTAGTTGTGGCTGCGGTCATGTTAGTCCGTTAACCTTTTTCTGTTGACATTAATACATTTTTGCGTAGGTGTGACCCTGAAGTTATATCTTTTCTGTATCCAAAATATCTATATATATTTCCGTTTCATAATAAACATGGCACATATTCCCATATACTAATGTAAATACCAGTGATCAGATGGATAATTGGCGAGGGTCCCATTTATAACCAGAGTAGCTGATCCACCTCCATCCAGGTTTATTGCATTAATAACTCCTTGGTCTTTTAAGAAGTTAGCCAATTCCCACAAGTTCAGGCTGCAAAAAAAAAAAAAAAAAGTAGGAGTCCAGTATTATTTTCCAAGCAATAGAGTCTTACGGTGCTTAAAAAGTTACAGAAAACATGGGTATAAATGCATTTACATAAAGTTAAGCTTTAACTAATTACACAGCATTTAGATATATGTTATGTTAACCATTTCCCTGGTAATTGCGTGTAAGAGCAGTTAACAACAATGCCGTTTATACCATGAGGCAAAGTGGTTCTTTACCAGAGGTGGAAAAGTCACCCCTTCATACAATTTAGTGATTGGTGCAAATCTTTGTATCTAGCTCATAATTTGGCATGAAGCATGTTTGGGCTCCCAGCTACAAACACTGCAATATCCTGCTCTGGCCTAGGGATATTGGCAGCATTCCCGAAGGGGTGTCATGTGAGTACAATGATTGGATGCCGTCATCTCCACGATATATTATTAGGCAAACTTGGCTGGATGTATTACACAATATGACCACCTTGTATTATTTACTTATGCAATAAAAAAAAAAGGTAGACATTATTACCCTCTATCATCTGTCTGTCCATCCACGTGAAAAAGAATTAGTCGACCTTCTCGATCATGCCCAATAGCAGTCCGAGCAGAAATCACATTAATAAAGTGATCAAAGTCACCTGGACAGAAAATCAAGAATGTGTTTAAACAATGAGAAAAACAAGTTATTTTAATATTAACACAAAGATGCAAGTTAAAATGGAATGAATCGCTAAAATAAAAACTGCTAATGACACCCATTGATTTTGATAAACCTGTCTGCTGCTGTGCTTCATGGTCAGTGCATAAACTCCATATAGGATCGACGCAACTCCTAGAAACACATGCACAGAAAGAATGCAGAGGGGATCCAAGATAGTGGCGGTTATCTAAAATGCCATGTTACTGAGGCCAGTCTAGACAAAAGTAATCATTTTTCTGCCCCAAAAATACAGAAGGCATGGGCAGAGGAGGGTTAATTTTTTCCCCAAGTTAGTGATTGAAGGCTAACAGAAGCACCGGCCTGGGGCATCAGGTAAGTGATTATAATGACTTGGGGGGGGGGGGTGCCCAATATCCCCAGTATTTTATATAGATGTGTAGCAACCATTTTAGACTAAATTTATTTTCCATGTCAGAACAAATTGCTATCTGAAACATTAAACCCACATGCCATTTGCATTGGGGATTAATGATTTGGATAAGTGTTAGTATGCAGACTACTGACAACCTCTGTAAAATTCTCAAAGCATCAGTGGTCTGTGCTCATTTTCCCTTGATATATTTTAGCAAAGCGTCCAACAATAAATGTACACAAAGCATGCATGTAGAAAGACAGGTTGTTGAGGGGGGTTTAGTAAAAGGTAATTAAATTATTTCAGAAACAGTACTATTCAAAATCCTGTATAATTTCCATGATATGAGTGCAGTAACTCATAGTGAAAAATATTCAGGTGACCAGTCAACGCTACTGATTACTTGTTATAGGCAATTAGACCTGTAGCAAACTTTGCCCCTTTAATTAC
The DNA here is from genome assembly GCF_017654675.1 of Xenopus laevis. Classification (NCBI taxonomy): domain Eukaryota; kingdom Metazoa; phylum Chordata; class Amphibia; order Anura; family Pipidae; genus Xenopus; species Xenopus laevis. The sequence goes on from NC_054373.1 coordinate 46,891,322, forward strand.
ATAACCCAATAAAGCTTATGGCACATTATGCAAGGTAAATGCCATGATCTTCTATGGGAGAAATGCAACAGTCAATCACCCTTACCTTTCTGCAGTGCTTTTTTTATGACAGGAAAATTAGCAGTTTATTACAGATGATGGCAGAGTCAGATGGGAATGTATATTGATATATAACTAGGGTTGCCACCTGGCCAGTATTTTACCGGCCTGGCCAGTAAAAATGATGGCTGATCCCAATGTTATTAATAGGGAAAAAAGATAAATATATAGGAAGGCCGGTATTTTTTTCCAGAAAAGGTGGCAACCCTATTTTTAACTTATGTGTACGGGGGAAAAAAACACCAATATGGACACAACTTTAATCCACAAGAAGGACTATGAATCTAAAGATCTTTTCAACTGAAGATACACTGTACCTGTAGTTTGAGTTTTATCACATTCTGCAGCTTTACTTTGATTTATGTAAACCTCTCCATTTCGTAGCAACCATACAACTCCACTCAACAACTGCACAAAGGGGTTTTCTGCTTCCAAGACTTGCTCTTCAGAGAGATACCTAGAATGCAGAATACAAATCTGAAATTATGAATAATGAACTGATCAACAAGTTGCTCCTTATGATATATAAACAACAGTTTCTGCAGGTGTTCTTTTACCTGACTTTAAACAAAAGACAGGAAACTGGGCCTAGCACCTACTCAGACCCAATCATGTACTAACCTCCCCGCTAGGTGGGATCCAGGAAAATGAGTTCTGAGCATGTATACTCTTTATATTCTTCAATAAACAAATAATAAATTGCAATGACATCAAACTTTACCCTGGAAAGGGAAATAATCACCCAGGGCTCACAGATGACCACTTTAGGTGTCTAAAGTAAAGCGAAAGCACCTGATAAAAATATGTCTAACCCTCAGAGTCTCTACATAAACTATGCTTCACCTGCTTTGTGGCACCAACTAAGACACAATGCAGGGGACTTTTAACTAAACATTTTAACATTTTCAAGCACAACAATGTTCTGGCAGCCCAGGATTAATCTACTCTAATTACTCTCCCAGCAGAGGCCAGTGCCTACCCAATACTTTTGCTTCTGCTGTTTTTACTTGGATCCACCGGTCAACTGTGCACACAACCATATCTCCGACTAACAAAGGTAACTTACATGTAAACACTCTATACAGCAGGGATCCCCAACCTATTTCACCCGTGAGCAACATTCAGATGTAAAAAGAGTTGGGGAGCAACACAAGCATAAAAAATGTTCCTGGATGGAGCCAAATAAGGGCTGTGATTGGCTACTGGTAGCCCCTATGTGGACTAGCAGTCTACAGGAGGTTCTGTTTAGTAGTACATCTGTTTTTTATGTAATCAAAACTTGCCTCCAAGCCTGGAATTTAAAAATAAGCACCTGCTTTGAGGCCACTGAGAGCAATATCCAAGGGTTTGGGGAGCAACATGTTGCTCGGGAGCTACTGGTTGGGGATCACTGCTATACAGAGACATTATCTTTTCCCAACCTTTTGTACTTCCCCTTTGTGCTTTTGCTGAAAAAGTAAAACGACTCAATTTTTAAAGAAAAGAACTTACCCAAAAATTAAAGTACCATCAGATTTGATGCCAAACTGTGCATTTTGGATGCCCTTGGCACTCTGTACCAGTTTTCCATCACTCACAATATTCCCAAAGCAATTTCCCGTATCTATATCGAAATATCCACCATTTTGTGCCACAAAGCAGTTTCCATGCTTTATGGTTTCTTCAACAGTAGCTGTCAATTTTTTACTACAACCACCTGGTCCTCCAGGTTCCAGTACAGAAAAAGTCCTCAATGGATTATTTACGTATGTAAAATGGCCATACGCGGTTTTCATACCGCTTGTGGTAGGAAACTTTGATTCAAAGATTCTTGTGGTAGCAACTGGCATCCAGGTAGAATTACTACTGGGCCATTCTTCATGTGTTCTATTACCGTGAATAACGGGCTGACAATCTCTAACATGACGATAACTATGGCTTGGCCCATGCTTAGCATGTGGTTGATATGGTGATAATAAATCATCATTCAATGAACTCCTAAAATAAAAAAAAATACATTACTATGATTTTATGATTATTTTGGGTGTGGAGCTTCAAGATTTACATTTTTTTAACTATAAAAGAAAATAGCCAATAATAGAAGTACAGGTATGGGATCTGTTATCCAGACTTATAGGGACCTGGGGTTTTCCGGATAAGGAGTCTTTCCGTAATTTGGATCTCCATACATGTCTACTAAAAAATATTTTAAATATTAATCAAACCTAATAGGATAGTTTTTCCTCCAAAAAGGATTAATTAGTTTGGATCAAGAACAAGGGACTATATTCTTATTACAGGGAAAAAGGAAATAATTTTTACAAAGTTGAATTATTTGATTAAAATTGAGTCTATGGGAGATGTCCTTCCCGTAATTTGAAGCTTTCTGGATAATGGATGCCATACCTGTACAAAACAAATTCACACATAAAACTTAAAAAAGCATTAGTTACAGATAAGGGGTAAGATATCCTTTTTTTACGAAAAAGTTGCACCTTCTTAAAGTGATACTGACACTAAACATTTTATTTCAAAATATTAATCTACATGAAAAGTTACCTATAGGTCATGTTGATCGTTTTTTGCGGATCCGTTTGCTTTTGTAAATAATAGTTACTTGAACTTGACTGTCCCTTTTCAACTTGTCAGTTAGCGTTTCTAATGCTAACGGACTCCTGCTACACAAATATTGCAGCCCCCTCATAGGGAACAAAGGGGGTAAGAAAGGTAATGTAAAAGTATCAGGCAGATACTTTTATGGAATAATTATAAATAGCATTCAAACATAATGTTATGATAGATATTAAAAAAAGTTTATTTTCTGGTGTCAGTATATCTGTATTTAGAGTGCATACTGAACCAAATTAAAGTCACAAGTACTAGAAAAGAGAACGTGACTATTTATTGATCTCATGTGGAACAAGGGTTTACACTGCCCCTTTAAAGGGATGCTGTCATGGGGAAAAAAATTTTTTTTTCAAAACGCATCAGTTAATAGTGCTGCTCCAGCAGAATTCTGCACTGAAATCTGTTTCTCCAAAGAGCAAACATGTTTTTTTTTATATTTATTTTGAAATCTGACATGGGGATAGACATATTGTCAGTTTCCCAGCTGCCCTCAGTCATAAACTGATGTAATTCTTTTTTAACCAATGTTTAAATAAAAGTAATTTTTTACTGAAAAGCTGAAGCGACTAATCTGTGACCCTGGAAGTGCGCTCCCATACTTTGGGATTCTACACGCCCTCAGTCATGTGACTTGTGCTCTGGTAAACTTCAGTCACTCTGTTGATATCACCCCCCCCCCCCCCAGCAGCCTAACAACAATGGAAAGGTAACCAGATAGCAGCTCCCTAACACAAGATAACAGCTGCCTGGTAGATATAAAGTGCTGGCTCTTTCTGAAAGCACATAAGCAGAAAAAATAACCTGAGATGGCGCCTACACACCAATATTACAACTAAAAAAATACACTTGCTGGTTCAGGAATTACATTTTATATGGTTGAGTAAATTATTTGCAGTGTAAACAGTGTAATTTAAAAATAAAAACTACACCCTAAAAATCATGAAAGAATCCCTTTAAGGATTCTGAGCAACCCTAATTAAGAAACAATGAAAGACCAAGAACAATTAAGATATAGATAGCGGTATAACTATAGATCCCTGGGAACACCCATGGCCCCCCTGCACCAGAGTACAATGCAATTTTGGGAAGCAGATGGGAACGGGGGGGATCACCAGCTTACCTGTCTTTTGAACTAGTGAGTCCCAGGGCCCAACACCCACTGTGACATTATGTGCATGTATGCACTACTACTGCATGTTAGCTTGGGACTTGCAGGCAAGGGTTGCTATTTGAGGAGTAAGGAAGTATATGGAGTCATTGATCCATCCAGAATTCTAACATATTTTTCTAGAATGTATTGCAGAAAGACCCTGTTTGCTGGCTGCTGAATGTAAATTCACATTAACAAAGAAATTATACACATATATACATATACATCAGATGAGTAAAATGTGGAGCCCCCCCAACATCACTGTAATTTTATTTATTGGGTAAAGAGAGATTCAACAGTCTTCCAGGTTTTTTATGAGCTGTAATGGCAAGAATCCGCAACAACTCAAATTAAATGCACTTGGAGGACTGCAGGTTAAGGCTCTTTCATTAACAAATTGATGCAGATCATAAACATTCATTTAGTTTACTTACCTGGCACTAATAAGAAGCCAGCAATGCAAGAGCAGCAAATACTTTAGCATATCCTTGCAGTTCAGGCTCTTTGGCTCAGATCCAGTTATGTGTCCGTATAATGCTGGTATAACAGTGTTCTTTTTTTCTGAACTTTCATAAAGATATGCATACACCACTTTAACCACGTGACAGGCAGCAGTACTTCTGGGCGCCACCATGTTACAATCCAGAAAGGTCACATGACCACTTCCTGTTCTAAAAGGAAGTGTGTAAAGAACATAATCTAAAGAAATTCAGACCAGAAAGAGAAGCATGAGACTTTTGCATGGTGAACAGAAAGTTACTTAAATATACTGTACAGGTATGAGTTCCGTTATCCAGAAACCCATTATACAGAAAGTTCTGAATTACATTGACTCCATTTTTAAAGAAACAAGTGCAAAAAGGTGTGTGGGGTTTGGGTGTAATTTAGTAATAATTAGGGAGTGCCAGTGGGAGATCAGTGGTGTAGATGTGCTGCAGGAGGAACTTTTTTTTTTTTTTTTTTTAAATGCGGACACTGTTTTACATTTTGGAAGGGTCCTCCAGCAAGGGGAATCATGTGGCCAATGGATTAATAACTGGGGCCCCTAGGGGGGCTGGTTAGTGTGGGGCCCAATGTCCACTGCATACAACTATCTGAGCCTAGATCTGTGGCCCCTGCCATCTGCAGCTGAATGTGGCTATTAGACTCCCAAACCAGCAGCCACTGCTCTGTTATCTATCACATGTTACTGCCAGACTATAAACACGTGACCCTGGCTAAGTGAGGCTCAATCCTTTCCCCATCCACTCACAGAAATCCCTGTCACACACCCCCATACCTGTGGCACAATAAGACACCTCACATCAGCGCTGAATAAACACAAGAAAGGGATCAGCAGCAGAGACAAGTAGTGAAACAACTTCTTCCCGGTATTAAGTAGTTGCTAGTTCCTAGCCTCAGAAAAGACCTTGATTACATCACCATCACATGACCGTATCATGTGACTGCCCTGGGAAGGATTAGCTGCTATTGAGCGGTGAGGGAATGCACTGTGCTACTTGCTGGGGGTGGAAGGGTTCACTGTGCAATTTTCCTGGGGGTGCGGTGAGGGGATACGCTGTGCCACTTGCTGGGGTCAGGGAATACTCTGTATCGCTATTTGTTTGTGGGCAGGAAGATGTACTGTTCCACATGCTGGGGGTTGTGGGGTTCAGTGTGTCCCTTGTTGTTAGTGGGGTATTAGGAATTCATTGTGCTGCTGGGTTGCAATATTATGTTATGATGCGGATTGCTTGTATAAATCTTGTACTAGCCATGCTTTAATTGATCTATTCCAAATCCTCATAGATTTAACAGCCTTTAGGCCCTTTATCTAACTGTGCTATCTGGTGCTGTGTAATCTTCATGTGGGGTGTGTAATATATGAGATGTTGTGTGATTTAAGATCAGTGTGGCATAATCATGTGGGTGCTGTGTATACTATGAGAAATGTGATGGGAGAAGCCAGTCAGCCAGGAGGTACAGGATTTGGAGCGGGCAGCACAGTGAGAGGAGGAGGGATTGACTGGCAGGGTGGAGAGGCAGCAACAGAAAGTCATCAGGGGCCACAGCGACGGAGGCACAGGTGTAGTACCGTCAGTTGTACCTGGTAGCATGCCAGGATTGGGGATCACTGGAGTCAGGCGAGCGGTGTTCAGCAGGGTAGATCCAGCAAGAGAGAGGGCTCCCATCCATTCACATCAGGAGACTGCAGACTTAGAGCAGGAGTAGATCCAATGGATCGGGTCGAATGAGGGCCCTGAGCAGGACTCCTCACTAGGTATGGTCTTCCAGGGGGGGACCAACAGGCCCGGGGGGTGGTTGCCACAATGAGGAGCCACAACACAGCGGGGAACTGTGGAGAGAACACCTGGAGAGCACAGTCATGGCCCAATGTGCCCAATGACCAAAAGGAAGTAGGGACCACAAAGGCCTGGCTTTGGGAAGAGCCTGGCCCAGAGCCAGGTTCAATTGCTCAGGGGCATGGGAAGAAGAGGGCAAGGGGGCAGCTTCAGTGTGGCAGGGGTAGCACAGGGGGCAGACAAGAGTGGGGCAGATGGAGAGGAGCAGCCAGCCACAGGGTTGCAGCCAACATGAAGGAAGCAGAGCAAGAACACAACAAGGAAAAGTAAGCTATTGTTTCAGCATCGTAGAGACAGTCAAGCATACGTGGTGTTTGTGGGCCCCTTTGGTGCATGTCAAGCTAGAGGTTATGAATATTGAAGAGCGGGGGTTTGTGGAGGAAAAGAAAATGCCGTACAGGAAGATGGCAAAATCATTTGGCAAATGACTTTTGACTTTTTGCATTCTTGCTAGTAATAGTGAAGGAGAGATATCCTTCCCTATATAGACAGTATTTCGGAAGAGCTTATGGTTGGTCCCGCGACAACCAGGGCCACTATTTGAAATCACGGGGCCCCGTACAAAATAATTTTCGGGCCCTGCCCACCCCAAGCCCCGCCCCGGATCCAGCCAACTCCACACAACAGTTAAAAGACCACACAGACATCAGTGATAAAAAAAAATGTAACCCCCCCCAATTACACACAAGTTATAAAATGCTATTGATGGTCAGGGCCCCCTTATAAGTTAAAAAAAAATTGTGGCCCCAAAGAATATTTTTAAAAAAAAACATTTTTGGCAGGGGCCTATAGAATATTAAAATAATACATTGGTGGCCAGGGCCCCCCTTACAAGTTAAAAAAAATTGGGGCCCCAAAGAATATTTTTAAAAAAACATTGGTGGCAGGGGCCTATAGAATATTAAAATAATACATTGGTGGCCAGGGGATTACATTTTCTTTAAAAATGATGAATTTGATGTTGCCCTAGTCATATATATACATTTTTTTTATCTTAAGTGTCTCTGCTGACATGTTAATGCTGGTAAAAAAACAAATCTGTAATCACCCATGTATCTGCAGCAGTTATTGTCATAAAAATTCATACTTCCACACTGATATCCACTTTGTGTGTCTGCACACAAGTGAACCACTGTGTGCCTGGTGACTTTGAAGCCATGTGTTAGTGATGAAAGGAATCGAGGCTAACCATTGGCAGTCAATGTATTTCAATGAGAAAAAGGTCTTTTCAACACCATAATAGTCTTCTCTTGTTGGATGTAGATGCAGTTCACAGTGTTTCCTTCCAACAGACATGTCAGATCAGATGGCAAATGTTCCCATTATATGTTGAGCCATGTAGGGCAGCCATCAGGGGGGGACTGAGGGGAGAGTTGTAGGGGGCTGCGAGGGTAAGGGGGGCCTCGGCCACACCACACTTACTTGATTAGCCAGGCCCCCCAATTTTCTGAGAGCTACTGACTTCGGGAAGGCATGGACGTTTAAGGGGCCCTGGCTACCAATTTTCTTATAATGTGGGTGGGGGGGGGGCCTGGCCACCAATTTTTTTTTCTCATGTGGGGTCCTAGCCACAAATATTTTTTAATGGGGGGGCCCTGGCCACAAATGTTTTTTTATGGGGGGCCCTGACCACCAATATCTTTTTATTTTTTATTAACGTGGTAACCCTAGCCACTAATATTTTTTTTTTGTTTTTTTACTGTGTGGTGGGGGGTGGACCTGTGGGTGGGGCTTGCGGTGGGCGCAGCCCAGTATATTTTGTCGTACAGGGCCCTGTGATTTCTGATGGCGGTCCTGGACCCATGAGACTACATCGGACTTATACATTGTATGTTCTGTGAAGTTCAGCCCTAAGTGTAAGCTTCTCTCTGTGCTCTGAGAGAAAGGGGAGCAACTGTGCTTGGACTAACAGTTGCCTCTCAATTATTGGGGACTTGGTTCCTAAAGAGGTAGAATTCCCATGTAGCAAGGGTCGTCTACTACCGGCTTCCCTAAAGGCTCTGGAGTGAGGTTCAAGTTGCTGCTAAGGGAGCACAGGGAATCTCCAGAGTTGTGTGAGTGCAATTTTCATGTATTGGATTAATTTGCCCAAGTGTGGCTGTGAGTTCTTTGAAAAGGCCAGTTTTTTTTTTTTTTTTTTTTTTGCAAGACTGCTAATTTTTGCTTTACTGAGGAATATGATGGATGAACTCTAATTGCTTCCTGTCTAAATTTCTGTATGAAATAAATACACAAGCATGGTTCTGTTTGAAACTCCCGTGTGCCTTTTTTCTTATCTGTGTAAAATGAGCTGCAGCCACTACATAAAGAGTGATTCTTTTTCCCCACAAAATATAAATAAATAGCGATACTGACATGATCCTATAAAAATCATAGGAACGTGTCAGTATAAAGTAAGTGCTGCACCCGTAATCGTTCCCCCAAAGTAAATTAGGGGTGGGAAGGGAAAAACATTTTTTTTTACTTCCTTGTTTTATGACAAAAAGACATGTGATTTCCCTCCCTGACCTTAATTTGCCTATGCAAATTAGGATTCACCGGACAGAAGGATTTGGCGAATCCAAATCCTGCTGAAAAAGGCAGAATCCTATCCAAAGCCTGGGTTCAGTGCATCTCTAGTTATAATCCGATCGGTTGGCCCTAGGGCCGAACGATTGGATTAACCCGATATTGCCCTGCCGTTGGTGGGAATATTGTGGAAAGATCTGCTGGTTTGGCGACCTCGCCAAACCAGCGGATCTTATAGTGTATGGTCACCTTTCCACTAATTTCTTAAGGGAATAAATTGAGAACATTAGTGGTCTAATCTCATTTTAAACCATTGCTGTTCTGTGTTTTAACAGAAAATACCCCAATTTATGCTCTGAAGGACAGCCCTTGAGCTACAATTTGCTTTTCTAAAATTCTGAGTTTTTGCTGCCCCAGTGTATATTTGCTTTTTGCAACAAACATTAAATGAGATCACATTATGGTGCCCCAGGAGCTCAACCACATGCACATTTTGGGTCATTCAAGATCACGACATCCAGTATAGTATGGTTTCTGGTTGGCTCCAGTTACATAAAATGGTCATGCAACAAGTTTATAAACTTTCTTTCTGTCCTGGCATGACGGTTGCTCAAGTGAATATCTGGGTAATTTAAATCACCCATTATCACTACTTGTCTAGCAGCCTTTTCTAAATGAAAAGAAACTTAGCCTCTTCCTCTTCACTTAAATTCTGTCAAAAGCTCCACCCATAAGGCTTCAATTCCCTTAAATAATTCTTATATATTGTCTTTTAAATCCTGCTTTAAAAGCAGACATACCATTCCTTCTGTTCTATTGCCTCTTTTTCTGAAACAAAGCCTATGTTTACTGCCCAGTCATGACTCATTCAGCCATATTTCAGCATCACCAATCACATCATATTTCCCATATTTGTGCCAGCATCTCCAGTTTCCCCATTTTACCAGTTAATTTCTTGCACATACATAAAACAGGTACCAGCTTGTAAATACAACTTGTGATCCTTCCTGCCATTTTCTATACCCCAAACCAAGTTTCCACCCCATTTTCCCTTACTATGCCCAATACCTCTACTAACCAATTTGCACAAAATTACACACTGCACTCCCCATTTCTAATTTAAAAACTCCTCTATTCCTAGCCACCCTCTTCCCCAAAGCAACGGCACCATCATCATTGAGGCACAGGAAGTTCATCTCCTATAGACTTAATTTTAATGAAAAAGCTAAAAAATGTTTTAAATATATTTCCTTTTTAAGTAAAAGTACCTTGTACCTGATCCCAAAGTAAAGAGATCCATATTAGGGAAAGACCCTTTATAAAGAAAACCGAAGGCCCGAGCATTCTGGATAACAGGTCCCATACCTGTAGTTAATTCCTAGGCCCAGAACCTTCCACAACCCTGTATGTCAATATTTAATATCTATTATTTCTTCTACTTCAGCCCACTGGTGTAACTACAATACATCAGAACCCCCCCCCCAGTATTGGGCAGATGCTTGCAAGTGATTAGGGGTAGCTAGGCTTGCCTGGTGCCTCCTTTTTTGCAGGGGGTGCTGTAAAGACATGTAAATACTGTATGTGTGTATGGGTTTATTTCAGGGGAATGCCTACCTCCACAGCAACTTTTTCTACCTCTAAATGGAGACACATTTTTAAGATATATACACATATCCACTAGCCCACCTACTCCATTATAGAACAAAGACATAAAAAGACACAGAATTTGGATTTCCCTTTATTGAATGCATTCTTTAGTTCTGAATGATCACATTTCTAAAGATGCAATCAGCACAAAACTCGGGAATCCATTATTTTAACTTTTCCTTGATAAAAGGAGGAATGTAAAAATAATAATACACATGCACTACGCATGAACATTCTTACAAATTGGCATAAAATATTAAATGTTATAAAATGTATAAAATCAACGCTCTTTTCACAAGTTAAAATATTGTACAGTAAAAGTAATAATTTTCCCCCTGTCTGTAGAACAGGAACAATATGTGCACCTTTAAATAAAGATCACTTATTGTATTTTCCATATGGAAACAATATTAATATCTGTTAAAGCCACTAAGTATTCCATTGCTGGGTCCACGGTCACCACATTTATCAAAGTCTTGTCCACGGTCTTCTCTTTTTGAGAACATAGTAATGGCCAACTGAGAATCTATAAACAGAAATAATACTGAATGTTATGCATCTTTCATATAACAGGATTAAAGGAACAGTTCAGTGTAAAAATAAAAACTGTGTAAATAGATAGGCTGTGCAGAATAAAAAATGTTTCTAATATAGTTAGTTAGCCAAAAATGTAATGTATTAAGGCTGGAGTGACTGAATGTCTAACATAACAGCCAGAACACTACTTCCTGCTTTGCAGATCTTAGTTTCCACTGATCTAATACAATGACAGTTACTTGTAACTGAACAGGGTGATAACAGAATACTTTATAGGCATAATGCACTAGAGAGATATCATAATACTATCCTTTATATATGTACATTCTCTTTTTATAAGACAAACAAGAAGAAAATTGTTAACATAACTTGGCTTTTTCATGGAATGCATGAGTTGGGCCAACTGTTGAACAGAAAGTAAGCTACTGGGCCAACTTTCAGTGGAATTTATTTTTAATAAAAGAAGTTCAGTAGAACAAATATCACTCCTGAACACTGGCAGGAAAATGTTTGTCCTCTGAAATGCAAAATGTCTTCAAGGTGTAAGCAGCAAATTGTTAACAATTCATGCTAATGGATTTGTTCGTAGTTTTAGCCATAGGAGGGAATAGGCAATTGTAGTGCAACAGTTTAGCAAGACAGCTTCAAATCTCTGATCCCTAACCAGTGACTCGGAAGCAACATATTTCTCACCAACCCCTTGGGTGTAGCTCTCAGTGGCCTTAAAGCAGGTGCTTATTTTTTTAATTCTTGGTTTGGAAGCAAGTTTGGTTGCAAACAAACAAGGCGTACTGCAAGCAGAGCCTCCTATAGGCTGTCAGTCCACTTATGGACTAACAAATAGCCAATTACTGTCCCTTTTTTGGCAATCCTGGGGACACTTTTCATGCTTGTGTTGTTCCCCAAATCTTTTTACATTTGAATGTGGCTCATGGATAAAAAAAGGTTGGGGCCCCTGCTTTAAATCAACTAGGTTATCACGGTTCAGTGACTATTTGGAAACCTTGACAAGAAGGGCCAAAAAAATCCTTCTTTTCTCATTCTCAGATATTCACCATAGTAATAGTGTTCAGTGGATATTTATTGTTGGATGTTACTAAAGCAGGGGTCTGAAAATTTCCAACCCAAATCGGACACTGCTGCTTTCCAAAAATGGCACACTTTCTCCAGTCTTTTTCCATTTTTTGAATCTGCACCTGTCCTGATCCCCTCTGATGACACAGACGGACACCAACATGGAGGAACACTACTTCAATACTGACCCACCACCTGCCCTGGGGCTAAGTTTCTCACCAATCGCCCGGCCTACAGGTTTATCACTAGTGGCTTGAATACCAAATATTCCTTTACATAAATTAGGTGAATACCTTAGTTGGTTCTTTAACAGTGCTGCATAGTTTGCCTCTCTGTAGGTCTGCTTTGCAGGAATCAAGGTCATATATCCAAATCTTTCCATCTTCATCACCACAAAAAACACAGTCTCTCTCTGTACAAGAAATAAAACGTGAATGTATATGGTTTTTCATGCGTTGCATTCCTATACCTTGCCTTAGCTTGTCATGTCTTCCAAAAAGTAAACTAGAATAGAAGCATTATTCACACCCCAAACCTACATAAGATCAGTCATTTTAATTTACAACAATAAGTGGCTGCAAAACATCACATGTGCCATTGCCCTAAAGACTTCCAGACCTGCTCATTGTAAGTGAAGAAAAACATAGATAAAAACAAACTCCCCAGTTGGACTCAGATTTGAAAAAGGTCACTCTGTGCTCTATTTCTCTACAAAATAAGACCAGTAATCTAGAATGCTCAGGACCTGGGGTTTTCCGGATAAAAGATCTTTCCATAATTTGGATCTCCATACCTTAAGTCTACTAGAAAATTATTTAAACATTTAATAAATCCAATAGGCTGGCTTTGCTTCCAGTAAAGATGAATTATATTGTAGTTAGGATCAAGTACAAGGTACTGTTTTATTATTACAGATAAATCATTTTTAGAAATTTGAATTATTTTATTAGAACTGAATATATGGGAGATGGCCATCCTTTAACTCTGAGCTTTCTGCATACCGGCTTTTCAGATAACGGATCACATAGATGTAGAACATTTTTCTGATAATGCGTTTAGGGTTTCTGAATAGCTTCAAAGCAAAGGGTGTCTAATGGAACATCAACACACTGTCCAGATGCAGCATTCTACTTGGCAGGCCCAGTTGTTTCATTCAGTCAGATGCCATATACTGGGAACCCTGATAGCTATTAGTGCATGAAAATCACAATATGAAATTCTGAAATGTATTTACAACCAATTGTGACAGAATGTAAGAACAATCAAAATCTGTTTTGTTTCTTAGGATGTAAAATTTTACATGGTATTTTACTGTTCTTCTTTGCATTTGATATAGAAAAAATGTCTGGACTAGGATTACACACTAGTTACAAAGAGCTTTGTAGCTTTTGTTGGCTGACAGAGATTGAGTCTCACTGTTCACCACCTGTGATGTACAAATTTATTTGCTGCTTGAGAATGGAAAGTGCATTTACATATAAGTTCTGCAAAAATAAGAAAACATGTATTTTTAAGTTGACATATTATTGGCCTTATTTATCAAAAATCTAATTTGTGAGGCATAAGAGGTTTTTTCTACTTCGAATAAACTCAAAATTGAAAAAAATCAAATATTTGCTTATTTATTAAAAAAACTCTTATTGAATACAATCGTGGAAAAAACTTGAGTACATCAAATTTGTGAGTTTACAAGCTAAAAAAAACTTGCAAGCTTTTATATTCCGAAGTTTTACATTCCAAGTTTTTTGTGCCTAATAAATACAGGTATAGGATTCCAGAAAGCCCCAAATTACAGAACGGCTGTCTCCCATAGACTCCATTTTATCTAAATAATCCAAATTTTTAAAAATGATTTCCTTTTTCTCTGTAATAATAAAACAGTAGCTCGTACTTGATCCCAACTAAGATATGATTAATCCTTATTGGATGCATAACCAGCCTATTGGGTTTATTTAATGTTTAAATCAATTTCTAGGCATGAAGACCCAAATTACGGAAAGATCCATTATCCAGAAAACCCCAGGTCTCGAGCATTCTGGATAACAGGTCCCATACCTGTACCAACATTTGAGTTTTTGAAGATATAATTCGAATTTGTGAGTTTTTGTGCAAAAAGAAAATTCAAATCATGGCAAAAATTCAAACTAGAACATTAATAAATCACCCCTCTATATCTCAGACTTTATAACATTTAAAACTGTGTTTGGTCTCAGCAGTGTTGCTCAATCTGTGAATCCTGCAGCTCAAACCTGAGAGCAGATTTTCTCCATTTTTATTTATATTAGTTTCATGACATGTCAGATATAAAATTGCAACAATCTGCACATTGCTACAACATTATTCACAGTTCCAAACAGAGCAAAATGATCTACTAATAATGTAGCAATGGAATTTCAGGTTGGGTCACAGTAAATTGGGTCAAGACCCCCAAAAAAAAAAGATAGTAGAAAGAAAAAAAAGCAGACAAAATACTATGGAGGAAAATAGCCCTTTAAATACTATGAAGATTACCTGGTGAAGTACTAAGAACAAGATATGGTGTTTCTGAGCTTGACCATTTCATTTGAGATAAAATGACTGCATCCAGTTTTTTGACATTCTTATTTTTTCTGCTCTTTAAAGTCTTCTCCCAGCTCCACAGGTATATAGATCCTTGCATTACACTTTTTGAAGCTATTGGATAAAAACACAATGATGACAGTCATTTGCATATCTGAACAAGGTAGGGAGGCATTTCGTTATATGGATAACTTATTCTTAACACTAGTGTCCAAAACAATTAATCAACTGGCCCATGGACGGACAGTTTAAATATTAAAGCTAACCACACACACACAAGGCTGTAGGTAAAGGAAAGTGAGAAGAGATGCAATTCTTTGTACTTTTATGGCAGATGATGACCTCACATAGCAATGGCAAATCTATGCTCATTAAAAGCACACAGCTTATAGTGTCTATTTCTCTGTTAAAATGTGGATGCAGCCTTTCAAAATTAAAAGTGCATTTCCCCCACAAAATCAAGATACTGGATATTTCATGGACAAATAAAGACTTTAGTTAAATGAAAGCCTTTACTTTTAATTACAAAAATGGTCTATATTAACATAGCAATTGTAACCTAGCTGTGAGGAGGAAGTCAGCTAGGAAGACATTTTTGTTTGTGTCTTTACAGTGACAGGAGACTTTCTGAACACATGAACAGACCAGTAAATGTATTCTCAAGTTCAGGCAGCAAATATTAGTATGGTGATTAACAGTGCATTTGATTTTGCATTTGCTTTTCAAGTCCAAACTCATGCTCACAGGTTGAAAAAGAAAATATGAAACATACCTATAATATCTTCATTAAGAAAGGCTAGACTGTCTATAATATGAAAGCACTTGTCCTTTCTTTCTTCTTTATATAATGGAAAATTGAATTCTACTTCATGTGACCTGTAAATTCAGAAATAATAACATTATATAAACAAATAATATAATGAATAAAGTACCCCATATTGTAACATATAAGGATATTAAAGTCACAGAGGAGTTCCATGACCATATAAAAGCTTTTATACAGGTCATGGAACTCCGAGGTTACTTTTAATATCACTAGTCACCGTTTATAAGGATATCATTTACGATATAGTCATGGCTTTTGTGTATTATATACTTATAAAATTTGTTTTATTCTTCTAGGGGTAGTCCTCCTTGAAATAAACTTTTTGTATGCTGAGTTAGCAGCTTTTGTTTTATCATATCAAATGATATTGTAAACTGAAGAGAGCTGGGGATATATATATATATATATAAGTACCCCCTCTTGTAAAATATAAGGATATTAAAAGTTACCAAGGAGTTTCATGACCATATAAAAACTAGTGTTTTTATACAGGTCATGGAACTCCAAGGTAACTTCTAACTGGGGGTACATTATTTATTAGAATACACTTTTTTATACCCTTAAATTCAATTTTTATACCCTTAAATCCATGCAAACAAATGAAACTTTAACTCAAAAGCAGTACAGGTTCATCATAAAATTACCGTCTTCCTTGTTTCTTGTCTAGTCCGATATCCCACGCAAAGCATCCGTCTTCACAAGCAGCCACCAAGAACTCATCGGGACAAGAAGGAACCACGCACATTCTTAGAGGGACCGATGTAGTGTCCAGTGTCAGCAATTGACTAGAAAAAATAGGATACCCAATAACAATATGAAGCAAAGTCCCCTGAGACAAAGTTACCTGCTACAGCTCTCAGAACTATTACTGTTTGAATGGATCCCAAACCTTTCTTTTTTTCTCCTTTTACATGAATCCAACAGAAATATAACATGGTTCTAAACTCAAATAAATAAAGCAAATATCCATTACAGATTAATTACAATTGATCAATTCTTTTAAAAGTTAACTGTAAATATAATTGCTATTAAAAGTAGTATTTAATGTTTTCTCTTTCCTCATTTTACCTTCTCTTTTCCTAAACGGTCACATTTATACACACTGTAAAGATAATTGTCAATTACTGATGTTATTGATTTAACTTGAATGCTTAGGGGCAAATTTATGGTCGAATATCGAGGGTTAATTAACGATATTCGACTGCCGAATTGAAATCCTTCGACTTCGAATATCGGAGTCGAAGGATTTACTGCAAATAGTTTGATTGAACGATTAAATCCTTCGATTCGAAGGATTTTAATCCATCGATCGAACGATTTTTATTCAACCTAAAAATTGTTCCAAAGCCTATGGGGACCTTCCCCATAGGCTAACACTGATTTCAGTAGGTTTTAGGTGGCAAACTAGGGGGTCGAAGTTTTTTTATAAAGAGACAGTACTTCGACTAACGAATGGTCGAATATTCGAACGATTTTTAGTTCAAATCGTTCGATTCGAAGTAGCCAATTCAATGGTCGAAGTAGCCAAAAAAAACATTCGAAATTCGAAGTTTTTTTTTAAGTCTATTCCTTCACTCGAACTAAGTAAATGGGCCCCTGTATCTTAAAGTAAAAACTGAAAGTAATGTTTGAAGTAAAAACTTTTATAGTAGCTCCCTGCCCTGTTGACCTCTGTCTAACTCAGAGTAGCTCCCGGCCATGTTGCATAGTAATAATAGTAGCTCCCTGCCATGTTGTATAGTAATAATAGTAGCTCCCTGCCATGTTGCATAGTAGGACAGTTTTCCCCCCACTTTTAGCAGAGAACATGCAATTGTGGGTATACAAGTTTTGGCTCCAGGGAAGATTGCTACTGCTGCATTGGTTCACATCATTCAAAGACAATCTGCAATTAGTCTTTATTTTTATTTTTTTTATATTTCTGTTGCCTTTAAAAACCTTGAGTACATTTTTTTTTTTTAATTGTCGGCACCATTAACCTCCCAAGCCTTATTTTATTTCCCCAGAACCCGCTAGTGGAAAAAAATCCCCATTCTTTTCTTCTTTGCTTTGCTCAAGCCCAGAAGCTCAAGTGATTAGAAGTCAGGCCCCCACAGTTCAAAACATTAGAGTAACTGAAAAGCTTGTTAGAGTAGGTCACTTATAACACACTAAAAGGTAAAAATAATCCATAGAAAATGCAAGGTTACCATTATTATACAATGCTCCTGGAAGTAAAGGTTGTGTGTAAGTGCAGTGGGTAGTAAATGAAAATCTGGCCACACAATAAAAACAGAATGGCCAATGTCTAAACATTGGTTTGATGCCATACCTGGGTCTGAAGTTGTAGTCACAATCTGGAACCCCGATATCCCATAAGATGATTCGTTTATCATATGATCCAGCTGAAGGGGAGCATAAAAAAAACCAAAAGATATATAAATAAATCTTTTTACATATTTAATATTCTGGCACAAAGATAAAATGCAGGTAAAAGAACTTGTGAAGCACAAGAAACCAGAAGTAGGAAATAAGAAAATATTATGGATGGATACAGTAGAAGGGAAATGGCCATAACAAGCAGCATATATGCATAATGCTATTTAACAATTATTTTCTGACAAAATTAGGGTTGGTCTGTCTACTGCTAGTAGAATAATAAAAAAAATAATCAGTATCTTTCACCGTTTAGACATTAGAAAAATGCACAGACGTTCACCTCTTAATAAATAAATCTGTAAGACATTGTGATTAAAGGAAAGTACTTCAAGTCACAATAAAATATTTGGGAAAAAATGTCCATAAGTATCAAGATGGCCACACACTGTATTTGCTTAACAAGTCTGTCTGACGGGAATGGAACATTCTTTATATAAAACAATCAAACCCATAACCTGCACAGTAATCAAATTACTGGAATCTAAGATTTGTAAGAAGCAGGTACTATCAACCCGTAGAATCATCTAAATTATTTACTATATCTATATTTCTAATCTGTGGGCAGGAAGGAAGATGTACCATGACTCACATCATTTACCAGGTGTGCAAGTGCCCCTGTAGTTTTGGGGAGTGGAGTTCAAGTTTTATTGGAAATACAACACTAAATAGGGCAATGTTCCTTATAGTGAAAGATAAGTGCACATAAAGCACTTAATCACTTGCTTGTTTGTCATGCCATGTATGGTCATCAGATTATATTACAAGAATGAGCTGTGTACACTAGTCAAGTTTTATAAATTAAAATATGCATACATCAATCATATAAAGAAATGTGCTAAAATTTCCTGGAAACTGTACAAAGCAACAATGGGAACTTACTGAAAAGGAAGGTTTCCTGTTTTGGGCTAAAACACATGATCGATATTGCCTTTTTGTGTGCCTTTATTTCACCGTAGCATAAACTGCCTTTGGCATGGATCATTCTTACAACTCCATATTTTCCACCTGCTGCTAAAACGTTGATCTTGCGCTTTTGTCCATCTTTGCCTATCATGGTTAAAGTAGTCCAAACCAATGTGAAAAACTCCTAACATATCAAAGGTTAAAAAGAAAAGAAAGAAAATTTACTTTATTTCACCACTACAAAGATTCTGACCATGATCTGTGTGCATTTTGCTATATATATACCTACACACAAAATAGTAAACTGATAAAATTTAAGTGATAAAGTAATAATGAATTTTCTTTTTTTAGGATCTCATTCATTATATTTGATTTAAATGCATTTGGTCACTAGGAATGCATGGTTTATGTAATTGAATATAATACGTAATTGAAACTCAATCAAGACATTGATGTCAATGAATACTTTAATTGATAGGCTACAGTTTACATTGTAAATAAAATTATTATTTGGGTGTAAAACAGTGTGCCTGGGTATATTCTTTCAAATATCATGCCTGCTTTGTTACTTTACTGGGAAAATAAACTTACCTCTCCAGTCACTTTGTATTTTTTCATAACTTTCCCAGTTTCACAGTCAATGATACAGATAGAGTCCCCACCACAAGTTGCTACAGCTAAAGTTTGAAACAATAAACACACATCCTTAGATCACTACAGGTTATTAAGGGGGGGGGGGTTAACAAGAATAAAAAAAGGATAAGGAAAGACTCAGACCTGATCTTGAAGGGGAAAATAAATATATATGAAAATAACAAGAGTTATTACCCTTAGTATCTATTTCCAAGACAAATATAACAAAAGAATCACAGATTTGTCATCTGCCCTTGCATTTCCTGTACTGTAAAACAAGCCCCGCCCCCTTGCAAAGGCATAATGACTTTTATATGAATATTTATGAAACACCAGACTAGGTATAAGTTACTTTTAGAAATATAATTATCAGAGGGCAAAATACATTTCTCCCCACAAACTGTTAAATAGATCACTATTGACTTAATATTTTTACTTTTCATCAATTTGTCTGGATTGTTTTTCATGGATAAATATTCCCAATACTTTTCTCTTGTGGCAGTGGGGCTGCAATGCAAGCTTGTCACACAGGACAAGAACCACAGTAAATAAGCAAAATCACAATAAAAAAAATATATAAACCAAGTGACAGGTTTAGAATGTATTTAAAGCAAGGCTTGCTTGACTGATTACAAAGATGGGAAGTATGAGTCGGAGTTCTGCCACCCCTTTGCTGTAAGTTACAGGTGTTTGGGTTAATATTGTATGAACAGTCAAGCCCTACAGACCATTTTATCTGACACAGGTGCTGGAAAAGTCACCTGAATGCCTGGAAACATTGACTTTTACTGTTGTAAAAGAAGCTAAACTATTATTGCTGGGACTGCAATTTCCTACCTTTCGGGCAACTGGAGTCCAAATTAGGCTCAAACGCACAAGCCCATAGCTGAGTCTTGAAATCCTCACAGCTGTTGTTCTTACTGTGGCACTGAAGGAAGTGGAGGGGCTCAATGTTGTCAAGCGCTTTCTAAAATTAAGTAAACATATGTCGTAATTTGCCCCTTTTGACAGCAATCAATAGAAAGAATGGAAAAGAATCCAACTTTTTTGTAAAAAAAGTTGGATTGTAATTGTGTTCCCAACACAAAATATGTTCTTAACGGATGTAAACAAAATATAGCCACCCTACTCTTCTTTGAATTTATGTGGCCTTGCCTGATGGGATTTTGAAATCTGCCCGATAGATAACTGGTCAGCCTATTGGCCAGATTTAAAAACCCATCAGACAAGAACCACATTGGAGCACTGACTCTATCCTTTCCAGATGGGCTTGCATAGGCCTCAGTACATACTGTCAAACTATCAGATCAGCCAGATTTGGCCCAGTATGTAGGTGGTCAAATTGCAATGTCGCCATAAAGCAGAGATGTATGTGTATGGCAAGCTTAAGTCAGACGCAGACATTAGACTCTCTCCTAAATCCCCCAATCTACATTTGAAAAAAGACTTATTTACTAAATTAATTAAGTTAATATGATCTCATACTTTACTTTTAAGTGTGATTATCGGTACAGCTGAAATAAATAGCTGCTGCACACTATTATATTGCTTTCCTTTGAAGTTCCACAATATTGCTTACAGAGCAAATAACATATGTAATTAACATTTTCTGTTATTATTATTATTAGTGCTTGCAGTAAATTAAAATTACATTTTATTTCTGATTTTACACACAGGATCTCTGATCATGGAATGAGTTTTGCAAGATTATGTGGCACATTCATCAGGATTCGTCAAGAAATAAAATTCTGCTTCTAACTTGCTTCGTGCATTTTCCCATTACTTTTGCCCATTACTTTTTTGAGTAATTTCACACCAAATTTAGACAGTTGCTCACTGATAAGTAAAATAATATTAAGTAGAAAGCGTGGCAAATTCATAGGTCTGTGTAAATTTTCATAAAGATTTCAAAGGAACCGGACACTCCGTTTTACAGGAAACAAAAGTTACCATTCAAAGCAAAAGAGTCTGAACAGGGCCACTACAATGGGGGCCTGCCATACTGTGGATGGGGCTTGCTGCAAAACATTTACATTTTAGCGTGAGTGTTTGTGTGTGTGGGGGTGGGGGTGGCTGGAGTATCTACCTTCCAGGATCCACCATACTACAGATAACAGAAACCTATCCAGACAACCCGATTTTATGTTATGTTAAGTGTTTCTTTGTTTTTCTTGTGTCTATGTTCCACTGCAGGATTCCTATTATCTCCATATGGTAGCATGGCACACCCTAAAGTGCGTGCTCACCACCTACCTTCATCACACACTCATCCCCCTTCCAACTTTGTATTACCAACACAATCAATGTAAATGTTGCAGATTTTGAATGGAAAATCTCACATGAACCAAAAAGCCTTATGGGAAAAAAAATCTACATAAATAAATTACAAAAAAAAAAAGAAATTATATATATATATATATATATATAGAATAAATGGCTTGAAATGGGTTTTGTACTTACATGGATTTTTTTTGGTGTTAATGGAAGTTTAGGTTTCCCAGTGATCTTGGCACTCAATTCATTAGTATGTTTTTTAGATGGGGTGGTCTTCAACGCTATTTTAGGAGACTTAGTCTCTATGAATTTACTTGGGGTTCCCTGTGCGCTGGTCTCTTGCTTTCGCTTGGTTGGAGTCAAGCACAGTGGGCTGTTCTGCAGTCTGCTAGATTTGCGGGGTGACAAAGGCATTGACTGCAAATCAATCTGGATTCTTGGTCTCTTGGTTGGAGATCCCTCTGTGCACTCATCTGCACTTTCACGCTTTTTACTAGAATTTTCCACGGCCTTACAAAGGGGGGGGGGAAAAAAAAGCTATATAAAAAAAATCAGTTTACTACAATTTACATTACATTTAATCTACTTTAAAATCTACTTTAACAATGAACAGCTTAAACTAATGTCTGAAATGAAATCTTAATAATGTAAAAAAAAATGCCTCTTTGATCACTTACAGTATCTTCACTTGTTTGTAGAACAGGATCCGTATCCTTTTTGGGGTCATTGGACAGGGAGAAGATTAAATTTCTTGCGATCATTTCAACCTATTTTAAAATAAAAACAGAAAATTAAAAAAAATCTACTGAGATGGATTTTAGTATTATTGCACCCCTCTGCTTCATCCTCACAGTAAAACCAGAAAACAGTGGCCTGCTTGGAGCTACCTTTGATTTCATCACACTTTAGAATTGCGTCCATAGATATTGTATACACCCTTTGAATTTCTGAACGTATTGAAGCAGGCAGTAATTGCAGCCTTTTAGTCACTACATTACAGGGACAGTATACCCCCTTGTTCAATATACATTCATTGTGGCCATGTCTTGTGCTGAAAATATTTGTGATAAAAAATATATGCCAAAAGCATCTATGTTTTTGTTCTTTTTTGCACTAAATAGTGAAAACAGAAAAATTTCTTCCGCCTTCTTCTTATAATATATGTAACTGTTTTGTTAGCAGGCCCATTTATCAAACGGGGAATTTGAAATTCATGTGAATTTTTTAAAATTCTAATATACTCACAGTTCGACTGGGAGGTTCTTTAAGAAAAAATTTGAATGTCTAATATTAGATCAAATGGTTCCGCCCCGAAAACTTGAATCATATTCGAGTTACACTAAAAAACACGAGTCAGTTCTTTGTAAAAGCACTTACTTTCCACCTCACAAAATCTTTTAGAGAACTTGGTCCATATCTGACGTTATCCACTACAGCCTTTATAAAATCTTTAGCCACTGCATTGATCTTCTGTGATGGAGGCTTGTCAGGGAGTTTATCTTTGTACTTACTCTCCCAGTATGCTTCAACCTACAAACATATTTACCAATGAGATGAGCACATAAAGGATAGGATACGGTTTATATGATATCCACTATATTTACTGAGAGAGAGAGAAAGCAAAATAAGATAATAAAAAAAAGACTTGGCATAAGAGATGAAGTGCTAGAGCCTTGTGCTTACCCTGTTGCTTAACTCCCGGTGGTTCACAAAACGAACATGATTTGCTAATGATGTTATATCCTTATTATTCAGCCTTCTGAGTTTAGGTAGAAGACAAAATACCTTGTAATTATCGCTGACCTAGAAGGGATAAACGAAACAGATTACTCACTTAACTCTATTTATGATTAGCAGAATTCTAATGGAATCAAATAAAACAGGCATCATCTGCTTATTTTCAATATATCAACTATATAATGCATAATTCCCTTAACCATTAGTACATTTTTATATCTGCTTTATTATATTTAACACTGTTATTAGGTATCACACAAATGGAAGTAACACTCTTTATCTCTTGTATTAGTTATAGGTTATTTTTGAATGCAAATCTGTATTTTCAGAGTATACTCCAGTTAATTGCACAGTGCTGCAGAATATGTTAGCTCCTTATACAGTAAATACATGTTAATACGAGGAATAAGACCTCCTCAGGAAATGAATTCCAAACTCCCTTGCGTCTTGTATTATGCACCTTATCTAGCAAAGCAGAAGTAACCAGAGTTTTGGCACAAGTATAAAAAAGTAAGCACATATGCAGGTACCTATTTGAATATCCTTAATGATTGTAATTGTATTCATAAAAGGATATTATATTTTAAGTTAGAAGTTTAGGTACTTGTCTTTTTATGGATTGCTGCTTCTGAAGACTTTGTAAGTCATAATGTATATTGCTCTTGTATGGATTGTAGAATATAAAATAAGGATGAACAGAGCTGCAACTAAAGAAGAGGCAAGTGCCTAGGGTGCAATGGTGGGAGAGCACTAAGCACAGACCTCTTTTGCCTGCCTACTGCAAGTTCTGGTCCTTCTGCAGCTTGTCATCACCCCTATTATTCACAGCTCCTCCCCTGACCAGTTCTGTAGAAAAAGTACTAGTGCAGCAGAGGAAATCCCTAAAATCGCGGGCAGGAATAGAAAGGGAGGGTTGATGAACAGGTGGTCCTGCCTTTGGAGCAGTCACCTTTTGGCCCGGCATTGAGGATGAATGGCACTTCAGACCATTTAAACAAATACATTGTACCGTACACTTTGTCTATTCCAAATGTGTGCTGAAAAACCATATGTAGCTACCACTGCTGGAAATAACTTACAGTTAAGTATATATTATCTTCATATATAACCTCCTCCAGGTTTGGAAACTGCTTTAACACAGTAACATCTTCAACGTGGTTGTCCGCAAAGTTGAGAATTCTTAAATTATGGAGCCTGAGATTGCCAGGAAGATCAGAAAGAGTGTTGTGGGAAATATCCAGTTCATCAAGGTTTACCATTTGTGAAAATAGTTTTTGGTCAAGATCTTTCAAGTCTAGCTGCATCTTGGATAAACTAGAAGATATGAAATCACAGACAATAAATACATGTTATCATGAGTATGTCAAAACATCATTCATTAAAGCTAGGGCTAAGCCTTAATGGATATCTTCCCAAACTTGCCTGTCACATTAAAAACAAAAAAAAACAATTCCATGGCTGTTCCCATATGTGGTCTGCGTTCTGGAACCTTCAATATAGCGGCTATTCAACTGTGCATACCTGTCTCCCTCCCTTCCTCAGGGAGGGTGGCTGAAGCCAATGGCCAATCATGGGTGCCAAGCACCCTTTGCATGAGGCAGCAGGAGCTGTGGCTTAAGTCAGGTTGGTATCAGTGATTACCCATCATGTGGCCACAAGGCAAAGCTGATGAGCCACTCCTGTCTCTCTTTTTTTTTTTTACCTTATTTTAATTTATTCTGGTGCACTCGCTAATGAGCCTGCCTCTGGTGCAAGAAAGGTGGCAGTAACACAAAGTTGGTATAGGAGGAGGTGTGTCTAAAATTAATTAGAGATTAATTCCTCAAGGAAGATCACCATTAAGTGATTGAAAAGTTTTTCTAATAAATCTTTTTGCATGTAATCCTGATAAGTGTGGTACTCTGTTCTTCTATCTGATCATCCTCCTGCAATGCATAATTACTGATCTAGAAGTTTAAGGGGAAATAACTAGACAAAAAAATTGGTTTAAAAAAAATTTTAATTATTGTTCCCCACATTTTTTAATTTGTTTTGTAAATTGGTTTGCTTCCAATTCCACACAAGGCAAAACACTGAAAGCCATGAAATGACAGTTACCTTTACATTATTATTACATTATAAACTCATGCCACAGTATTAAAAGGCCATAACAAATGTAATATTGTACAAATCAAATACTCACTTTAGTTTTTTCAGATCTTTCAAATGGCTGCATTTGGGAAGCCCTTTCTTCAGTAGGAGCTCTGTAGTAAGTTTGGTCATTTTTAATTATTTGCTTCTTCATACACCTATGTTCTTGTCTTGTCCTCTCTGGTGTTAATATCTGTGCAAAGAATAAGAGAAAATGATCAGGAGATCTGCTTTTATATGAAACATTGTACCCTTCTATCTTGATTGCCAGCTATTTTCTCAGTACAAATTCACATTGACTGTAGCTGAATGCTTTTATATTGGTCTATGTTGATGCACCCAAACAGTAAGCCAAGGTAACCAATAATATCTTTGATTTCATTTCACTAATTGCTAGGTGGTTGGTATGATTAACTGCATTTTGCAGTGAAGCACCTATATTAATAAGTAGGGATGCACCAAATACAGGATTTGTCCTTTTTCAGCAGGATTCGGCCAAATCCTTGTGTCTGGCCGCAGCGGAATCCTAATTTGTATATGTAAATTAGGGGCGGGGAGGGAAATCATGTGACTTTTCCCCACAAAACAAGGAAGTGAAAAAATGTTCAAAATTTTTCCTTTCCTGCCCCTAATTTACATATGCAAATTAGGATTAGGTTCGGTATTCAGCCGAATCTTTCACAAAGAATTCGGACAAATCCCAAATAGTGGATTCCGTGCATCCCTATTAATAAGTGAGCACTTGAATGTTGAAAATACACCATTTCAATAATCATAGCTCATATCAGGGATGTCATAACTGTGGCCCCTCCACAACTGATAGACTTCGACTTACAGAACCCGGTTTAATACAATAATTAAACAGCAGCAGGCAGGTACAAAGCAGGGCACTACCTTCTAGTCGCAGAAGTAAATAATTATATGCAGTTGGTCAGGTTTCACTTCCCGTTCAAAGTGGTAGTAAACAACCTTTTTTAATACAAGCTCAATAAACAAAACTTGGGCTGAAAATAATTTTGATTATTGTCTTAAGGAATAGCTGTGGTAGTCGCCTGTGATAAATCTTAGCTACTGTGGGCAACCAATCTCCCTGAAATGCCTTCCCACCGGCAAAAATGTGAATCGTAGGCGGGATGGCATAAGCTTCTCTTCGGTTTTCCGAAGTCGCCCAAAGTTTCCTTCAAATTTATTCATGCTGCAGCTCAGGGACTGCTTTTATATATAGCTCATTGTCCTTTTGGCTTTGTTTTTAAGGGTGAGTGCAGGGATTTAGCCATTAGTACTTTATAATGGAAAACAACAAGGATTCTGAATTTTGAAAGATTTTCAGTACAGGTCCTATTTGTTTAGCTCGTGTTTGTGGCACGTCGAAGTAAAACATCACAACTAATAAAAGTTTCTCTAGTGAGAGGCATGTGTGATTTCTGCCTGTGGTCCCGATACAAACCCTGAAAGCATTTCCCCACGCATCATATTCATCTGGCAGGAGCCATACATATAGACCAGGGGTGCCCAAAAAATAGGTCGGGATCTAGCAGTAAGACCTTTAGCTGGTGATCAGTATCTCAAGACACTGTCACCAAACAGCTTGTCTATATCACCTTCCTGTTTCATGCTTTTCATTCAGATATTTATTATGTTAAGGAAATAGTTGTCTGTTAAATATAGCAATAAACATTTTCCCATAAATCAGTATTTAAGTACAGGTATGGGATCCGTTTTCCGGTAACCCATTATCCAGAAAGCTTCGAATTACGGAAAGGTTGTCTCTCATAGACTCCATTTTATCCAAATAACTAAAGTTTTTAAAAATGATTTCCTTTCTCTCTGTATTATAATAAAACAGTACCTTGTACTTGATCCCAACTTAGATAGAATTAATCCTTATTGGAAGCAGAAGCAGCCTATTGGGTTTATTTAATGTTTAAACAATTTTCTAGTAGATTTTAGTATGAAGATCCAAATTATGGAACGATCCGTTATTTGGAATACCCCAGGTCCTGGGCATTCTGGATAACAGGTCCTGTACCTGTAATATTTCCAATGGAACAGAATACTAAAAAGTAAGTAAAAGTAGACCTCGCATTAGTAAAGTATGGGCACTCCTGACATAGACAGTTACTAAACAATGCAGCATGTGTTGTAATCAGAATATACACACACAAAAATCATCAATCGTTCAGAATGAGCCTTTCCCTTTAACAAGTTATACAGGCCTGAATAGCTGGGCACTTACTTCCTGCTTGCTTCTTGTCACGTTGGATAACGGGGGTACTCTCATTCAATTACTACTAACTTCTACAGTCTATCTCCCGCGGCCATGACATCACTTCCGGGGTTGGGTCGGCGTCTCGTTTTCCGGAAGTTGTTGCAAGTGTCGCGTTTGTAGCGTGTTTAGTCGGCTATGACAGAGGTTGTCAGTGATGGCTGGAAGGGCTGCGGGTGTAAAGGGATCCGATCCTGTTTGTTGTGCGAGTCAGGCGGGAAAACTGTGACAGCGGGGGATCATGAGGGTTTCAATAAGGTACTTAGCGGCTTGTGGGGACGTACGCTGACATCACGTGTCTGACCTGCTTGTCCTGCGGTGAAATCTTTTTGGTTGTGGGAGTAGTAACACTGTAGCAAGTGGCCCACTCGTTCTCTTGATTAAATCTTCAACAGTAAAGGGAAGCACTCTCCCAACTATCCAAAATAATAGTCTTTGAATGGGTCATTCACTTTCTGTATGTTATAGAATGATCGAGTCTAAGCAACTTCTTAGTTGGTCTTTATTAACTATGTTTAATAGTTTCTGACTCTTTCTAGCTTAAAAACGGGGGTCACTGACCCATTCTAAAAAAACTACCAAATGCTTTGTGAGGCTACACATGTATTGTCATTGATGCTTTTATATAAGTCAACTTTCTATTCAGGCCCTCATGTTCATATTCCAGTCTCTCGTTCAGTTCAATGTATGGTTGCTAGGTAATTTGGACCCCAGCAACCATATTGCTGAAATTGCAAACTGGAGAGCTGCTGCATTAAAAACCACAAATAATAAAAAATGAAAACCAATTGCTAATAATCTCAGAATATCACTTTCTACGTCAAACTAAAAGCTGGTTTAAAGACAAACAACCCCTTTAAGTTAACTTAGAAAAGTTAGAATGGCCAATAAAAGCAACAATTTTCACTTGGCCTTCATTTTTTCTTTTTTTAATAGTTTTTGAATTAATTGCCACCTTATTCTGATTCTTCCCACCTCTACACATTTATTATTGCTACTTTTTTTTTACTTTCTAGTCAGGCCCTCTCCTATTTATATTCCAGTCTCCTCCGTATCAATTCATGGCTACTAGGTCATTTGGACCCTAGTAAGCAGACTGCTGAAATTGCAAACTGGAGAGCTGCTTAATAAAAAGCTAAATAACTTAAAAAACAATTGTAAATTGTCTCTGAATATCACTCTCTATCATTCTGAAAGTTAATTTAAAGCCATCAACTCCCTTTAAACATTTTACAATTCACTTTTTACATAATTGTAATTTGTTTATCCCTTTCTCTAAATCAAGTCAGGTCTCTTAATCAGCTGCTTCGGTCAGAGCCAGTAGGTTAGTCCACTGTAATTAATATGAAGATTCTGTATGGACAGATATTCAAATACACGGGATTACTGAAACAACTGAATAAATGCACCGCTAGTGACTGTGATCCCAACCCCCTCCCATACAATAGAACTTTAGATGATCTTATTATACTAAAGCTCAGAATTAAGCAAGTGGAGACGTCTGCCCAGTTCAATATACATGTTTGGTTTCTCGGTTGTCTTTGTTATGACTATGATGTGGCAAAATAATTGTTACCCCTGAAAATTATCTTCAGTGCAGGGTGTGAAAGTACCAGCCATGGACATAGTCACAAATGCCAAGTGTATGTGCACATGTGCCCTCTAGATAATAAGCCCTAAATTCATAATGGTGCAGTAGCACTTCTTCAATCACAGAGCCACTGACTCCCAACATAATATGAGACTTATGTCAAAATATTCAACTACTGCCATAAGAAAGAACACTTCCCTGATCCCTGCTTCCAATATAAGAGATTGTTTTTTTTTAGAATAGCACCGCCTTCACAGTACAGCAAATGGAATTTAGTTTCCAGTGCCATAAGACACCATACTGTACAGCAGTTTCATGCCTTGCCTAGGACAAACACTTGAAGCTAAGAAAACCATTTTCTTATGCATCTCAACACCTGGATACTTTCAGGGTGCAGCTGAGTACGCAAAGAAAGCATTGTGCTGGGGTGTGCAAATGAATGATTTGGGTGACAATTATATTCACATGTAGTTTGGCTCCATGAAGTCTGGCTCATTGGTTCTTTTGTGTAGAAGAACTCATTGCATTACCCCCTGTTGTGATTTTCACACTATTTTGGGGCTAGCATTTTACTTGTTAAGTAGATCATACCTGTCTTTGTTGATGACTCCATTTACTCTTCATCCTTTGTATACTCAAAGACAAGCATACTCTGGAAATGTTTCTGGGGATGGGATTTTACAACTTTTATGTCTTCCCTAGTATTTTGAATAATTCAATTTATATTGTTAATAGTCAAGGTACCTCTTTCTAGTGCTATTTTTGTCACCTGGGGAGATTTTTCTTGAGATAGGTCACCGTGACAAAATAATTACTTTTTTTTTGCTTCTACAAGCAAAAAAACTGTCATTACTTAAAATAAAAAAAACATATTTTAATGGTCTCCATCACAGTCATGGGTAGTTCTATAAATTCATGCAGATACTTGTTGCATTGGTGAATATAGCTGGTCTTGCAAATACAGGCAAATGATCATTGGCATCACAATACATTTAATTTATGCTATGCTATAATACATAAGACTAGATGGTACCATGTTTGCTGCATCAGTTGTATGGCAATGCAATCTATACCATCATAATTTATTTATGGTAAAGAAATGGATAATAAGGCAAATTTAACAATTGGTTTATCCTTTCCTCTTTTAATTTATATTTTGTTTATTCTGCAGAAATTACCGTTCTTCTACAGTTCATTAGAAGGCATAGCAAAGGGGATTGATGGCTGCTGGTTCCATTTTCCAGGTGTGCATCTGATAAAGGATTTTGTGACAGAAGATGAGGAGCAACGCTTGGTACAATTTATGGATCAAGGAGAGTGGAGACATTCACAGTCTGGGCGAAGGAAGCAGGTAAAATATTCTGTGCATCCCGGGCTGTGTTTGATTTAGTAGATTATATCAGGTTTACTTTTTTTTCCTGTACAAAGTAAACTGATCAAAGCTGAATGCTGATTGGGTGGTATAGATTACTGCACCAATGCAAGTTTTGCCACTATTTATAAATGAGCACCACAGTCTATTATAGGTGTGGGATCAATTTTGTGGTAACCATTTATCCAAAATGGAGCCATATGTGGCAAGGTGTATTGTGTAAAATTTAGGTTTACATATTTTATTTCATCATAAGCTGTTCTTCTGTAATATTAAGAG
The DNA here is from genome assembly GCF_017654675.1 of Xenopus laevis. Classification (NCBI taxonomy): domain Eukaryota; kingdom Metazoa; phylum Chordata; class Amphibia; order Anura; family Pipidae; genus Xenopus; species Xenopus laevis. The sequence goes on from NC_054373.1 coordinate 46,922,274, forward strand.
AATGCTTTGATGTTAAGCATTAACAAAGAATAAATCCATGATAGTTGCAAAACCGTTTTATTGTCCTTTTGGTACTGTTTTAGTGTGTTTAGGACAGGCAAATGTCGGCCTCCTGGCACTTTAGAAAATCCACAGGGCCACAGATAAGTAAAAAGAACTTTTATTTGAAAACATGGAAACATAGACATCTCCAGAGGCCCTATTCGTTTTGTGCTCAGCAGACACTTGGGTCATGGGCTTTCTTTTGCTTGTTCTCTCTGAAACACAATAGGGCTGATCAGAATACTGTTTTAATTTTCTAACAAGTTATAAACTATTAATGTAATTTTTATTTTCCTGAGAACTATGTAATGAACTTTGTGTAGTGAAAGAACTATGAAAAACAATTACAGGGATTTACATTGCCTGGAAATATTTGTCATAAACATAGATGCATGTTTTTCTAATATTGAAGTGTATGTCTAATTTTTCATCTTTTTAAAGCTGCTCTGGAAGGGGGTTGCGGACCCTCTAAACTGTTCTAAATTGATGCATTTAGTTGATACATTTGTTATCTTTGTCCCCGCTGAGCAGAATCCCTGAGTTTTATTAATGGCAGCTGTTAGAATTGATACAATAGTTGCTAATATTCCACAGATATTGATGAGAAATGTATCCACTAAATGTTACTATTTTGTAACAGTTTAGAGTATGCGCCTGAATTACTGAGCTGTCTGATTGCAGCATCAGAGACAGGGATATTCAACTTTAAAGGGTGGGTAACCTTTCAGTTTTTAGTATGGCCACTTCTAAGCAACTTTTCAATTGGTCTTCATCATTTAAAAACAATAAAAAAATAAATAATTTGCCCTTTTCTTCTGATTCTTTCCTGCTTTCAAATGGGGTTCACTGACCCCATCTAAACAACAAATGCTCCGTAAAGCTACAAATGTATTGTCATTGCTACTTTTTATTCCTCGCCTTTCTGTTCAAACCCTCTCCGATTCATATTCCTGTCTCTTATTCAAATCAATGCATGGTTGCTAGGGTCATTTGGACCCTAGCAACCCGATTGGTGAAATAGCAAACTAGATAGGTGCTGAATAAAAAGTTAAATAACTCAAAAACCAGAAATAACAAAACATTAAAACCAATTGCAAATTGTCTCAGAATATTGCTTTCTACATCATAGTAACAGTTCATTTAAAGGTGAACTACCCCCTTTAAACTTACATTTTGGAAAAACGATAAATGGAAATCAATTGAAAAAGGTCTTTATTATTAAGCAAAGAAAAAAATTAGGAGGGGGTTCACATTGCCTTTAAAGTTAACTTTTTTATTTTAAGTTAACTTCTAGTATGTTATAGAATGGACAATTATAAGCAAAATGAAGAGCTGCTGAATAAAAGTTAAATAACTCAACCACAAATAATAAAAAATGAAAACCAATTGCAAATTGTCTCAGAATATGACTCTCTACATCATACTAAAAGTTAATTTAAAGGTGAGCAACCCCTTGAACGCCTAGATAACGAAATACTTGAAAGTGCCATGTGTACCATTGCCCTTATAAATATAATGATTCTACTCAAATGCAAGGAGATCATGACCCACTCAGAGCAAACCCTCACAACAGATATGCCCCTGTTCTAAAATACTAGAGAATACCTGCTGCATTTAAAGAAAATCTAAACATGTGGTGAGCAAAGTGGCAAACTTGCTACAAAGCTGCTACTTCATACACCTGAATTAAATGACTTTGTATGCAAGGTGTTACATTATCATTATATAACTTATCATTATATTATCTGTGTTTTTCTGCTTAAAGGACTTTGGTCCAAAGGTGAACTTCAAGAAACAGAAACTGAGAGTTGGGAATTTCTCAGGTCTTCCTAATATCAGCCAAGTGCTTTGGGAAAGGATGAAGCAGCATGCTGTCCTCGAAGGATTCCTTCCTGTTGAACAGTGTAATCTGGATTACCATTCAGAGAGAGGCTCAGCCATTGATCCACACTTTGATGACTCTTGGCTTTGGGGTGAACGTCTGGTTAGTCTAAACCTTCTTTCAGATACTGTGCTCACCATGACTAGTGACGATGTAAGTAGCCTTCAGCTGATGCCAGTTCTACAGAAAGGAGCTGAACTAAATATGACTGGTTCAGATAACAATGCAAGTGATGTGAACATTGGACAGAATCCAGTGTCTAATAACTCTCAGGCCAAGCAAGTTCCCTGCAGCAATGTGGAAGTAGCCATATGTTTACCCCGAAGGTCTTTAGTGGTTTTATATGGAGATGCCCGATATAAATGGAAACACGCCATTCATCGTGAGCACATAAAGCACCGACGAGTTTGCAGTACTTTCAGGGAACTGTCAGTAGAGTTCAGCTTGGGTGGCAAGGAAGAGAAACTTGGGGAAATGTTATTAAAGATAGCTCTTGGCTTTCAGGGGAAGGCAATATAAATTGTGAATTTTCTGTCTGAATGTTTCACTGGGGCTTTGTTGGAAATTTGATGGAAATTATACACTTTTAACATGGGCTAATATTTTGCATATACAGTATAACTGATCAGGCAATGGCTCTGTTGATATGAAGGCCACTCATATGATTGTATACATTTCACTGATTAGCCTTTTGGACAGATGGAGTCACTGGGTTGTTGGACAATCATATTTTCTGTTTTAGGAAATTGTAAAACTGGTGCCAATTTTGGTCTGCCGCCATACCCACGGCACTCACATTTTCGGGTCTGGAAGTGGGTCCGGGCTGTCCACGTCTCAGAGTGCAATTGCTCTTTCTGCACTAGAAGAGATGAATTTCCGGGTTGAAAACCGTGGACCCTGTATGCTCATAATCATAAAATGTTGTTGGAAAATGATCAGACTGGGTAACCCAACTTTTCTACTTGAACACAGACTGGCTACCCTAGTTGGTGCACCAGTGGCCAGCATAAAGCAGATGTTATACAGTGGGACCGATTTATCATCCATCGATGTTCATTGTGCAGGCAGGTGACTTCCTAATCTCACCTTTTTTGTAATTGATTACTTTTGTTTCTCCCCAAACCTTTTTTAAGCTTTTTTTTCCAACTAGTGGGTTATTTATGGTACGCTCATGGAAAATTATTTTATTTTTTTAAAACCAGTTCAGAAAAAAACCCAAAAAGCAAGTCACTCACCTGCAATTGTTTTTTTTTAAAGTAATAAAAATATATAAAATAAAAATGCAGTGTTGCCCTGCACTGGTAAAACTGGTGTGTTTGCTTGAGAGACACTGCTATTGTTTATATAGGAAAGTCAGTGAGAATGTGACCGCTCAAGACTCACCCCACTATATCAGTCTCCTCAATCAGCTCTATGAGCTCCGTGTGCTCAGCCACCAGCGCTCCAACTGTAATAAGTCCAAATAAGCTGCTGTGTAGCAATGGGGGGGGGGCAGCCATTCAAAGGAGAAAAGGCTCAGGTTACACAGCAGAACATAATGGTGTTATCCAGTATTTAAAACTGTGCCATATAGCTTTTTTCAAATTTTTTGCCATTGCTACACAGCAGCTTGTTTAAATGAACGATAGTAGTGTTTCTGAAGCAAACACATACATTTTACCAGTGCAGGGCTACAGTATAGGATATTTTCCCATCAGCAACTCGTGACTATATCTTTAATAACCCCATTATGGACTGACCTCTGTCCCTGATGTCCCAGCAGTCAGTAGCAATATGTTTCTCATGAAAGAGCTTATTAAAATGATAGCGACATGTTTCACTTCTATGAGGAACATGATGTCACGTTGAAAGAGACTGTTGTATATATTCTATCAGCAAATCTGTTTCTCTTACCTCTGAGACATGAGAAACTGATTTATAATCATGTGTTATACCTAAACAAACAACATGTCTGTGTCAATGAAATAAGCAAGGCTGATCGCACATGAGCAGAAAAAAACACGAGTACTGCAAATTTGCCCACCGGCTGAAAGCACCACATGTACAATGAGCCTGAATATATGATTTTAGAAATGACATCCTGAATTATCATCACTAGCGTGCAGCTAAGGGGACGTATCAAAATATGTGTTTTAAAAGATTGTGGTTTTTGTTTGCTGCTGTGCTACAGTTCATGGTAAAGCAGAAGCAGTAATCATGGGGCTGCATTTGCATCATATTGGTGATTTCTAAATATCTTTTATCAGGAGCAGACTAACATCATTCTCTGCCATCTCAGTGCTGCCTCTGTTCATTGAGGGGCTATTTTATGTGCACTTGCTTGGATGCTCATTGATGTATTTTTCAGTGGCGGGGAATTCTTTATAAATGAGAGAGAGCCCCATATGCTGCAGTGGTTGCAGTTGGGGACAAGATACATGTAGAAACCCAAGTTCGTGTGAATAGGTGCCACGGTTTAATGTTAGGCCTTAATGAATGACAATCACTGCTTTAATGTCGCTGGCAGTGAAATGATTTTAATGAATGTATCATTTTTATTCTGCAATAAAGTAATGCATATCTCATTCCGGCTTGCATGTCACTGATCTGAATTTCTGCCTCTGCTTACTACACACACTGCTGTACATGGAAATCCTACATTTTCAGACACAGGGAATCATTTTCCTGTAGATATTACAGATAACATATTTGACCCAAGGATGATTTAGTGACTTACCCAATGTACCTCGTTGAACCAGAGTCCATTGTCTTATCCAGTGAAATGTTGATGCATCACATACCAGAGATGGGCATTCTGCAGCCCTCTAGTTATTGAACTACTTCCAACATCTCATCACTATTCTTTTTAGTTCAGCAGCAACTAGAGGGACACATTTTATCTAGCCCTCATATTCTATTACATAACTGTTCAGTTTATTTTTCAGCCTCTAGTTCATACTGAAGGCTAGATTCACTAAAGGCACATTTATTAACTGAAATTTGGTTAATGTACATCATTTTCTGCATGTCAAACGGTCTTTGTCACCTCGATGTTTAGTCATTGTACAGAATTCATTTTCTGGCACATGTAAAAAACATACAGGTATGTGACCTGTTATGCAGAATGCTCCGGACCTGGGTTTTTCCAGATAAGGGATCTTTCCTTTATTTGGATCTCCATACTATTATACTACTATATACTACTATAAGTCTACTAAAAATTATTTAAACATTAAATGAACCCAATTGGCATTTTTTTCTTCCGATAAGGATTAATTATATCTGTATCAAGTACAAGGTATTATTTTATTATTACAGAGAAAATGAAATCATTTTTAAAGGTGAATTATTTGCTTAAAATGGAGTCTAAACGAGAGGGCTCTTCTTTAATTTGGAGCTTTCCGGATAACGGATTTCCAGATAACAGATCCTATACCTGTATTCCAGTTTTCTACTTGTGGATTCCTCCGCTTGGTCTCAACGTATCTTCTTGGAAAAGGAATTGAGTACTCTGCTGCCACCTTGTGGATGAAAGGCCTATATGAGCCGTTAAAAAGAAAGGAGGAAAATATATATTTACATCTGGAAACATGATGAATATGATTAATTATATGAGTGCTAAAAGTTGATTTGTCACGCATATACTGTATGCTTTAATAATCAAGATGTAACTTATTTGTGGCCTGTCACTTGAAATGAAGAGAAGAGACCACACTGGGCCAAATGTATCCATTCATTCCTATCCTTGGTAATTAGTAGCAATGATAGAAAACTTGAAACCAGATACCATCTTTTACTGGATTAAAAAAGTTATTGTATTGCCCTTTACACACACACATTTCTAAAAACCCAATTAGGGCCCTGATAAAAGTATGGGGCAGCCCTGGAACATATTATTAAAGCCAATAGTTACGTGAATAAAAGTTTCAAACCAAATGTGTTCTCCAGTTCGGCAACAAAGAAGGTTCTCTCCAACCCCTAAAAAATATACAATTTCCAGAAGGATGTGGCCGATCGTATCTCAAAAAAAAAGAATATGGAGAAAAAGCAAGAAAAATAATAATAGTGCAGCGTTCTTGGATGTATTTACACCTCAAATGTGATTGCAATCACACATTATCAGGGAATGCCAAAATACCAAGAAAATTAGTGTGAGTGAAAATTCTCATACGTACTTAAAACACTGTCAGGTAAAGTGCTTCTGTGCTAATTAGAAGAGAGCTAGTGATAGAGAAGGTAGTGGTATACCCACGCAGTTTGTTACCGTTTTCAATAGTTGTTCATACTCACAAACGTTCAAAAAAGAACTTGCACAATTGGATTATCCTCTCAGGTCCTTCCTTGTGGACATAAATAAAAGTGGCATGTGCGGAAAATGTTTAAAAAAGCTTTAATATAAATATATTGCACTTACAAAATTTCTTTTTAAAAACGCCTTTAAAACAACACGCTGTGTACATTCTCCTGCGGACCAATCTTTTAAAAGACCTCGAGATCTCTCCATCGCTTTTTCGTCTGTGTGCAAAAAGTTCAGTTTCTGTATCTTTGAGATTTCTCCAGTGTTCTTTCAGTCCTTGTGTGCATGTGCGTGGTTACTTCCACTATCGTCACCTCTGGCGCGTTTCGCAGAAAAGGCTTCCTCAGAGAGTGATGACAGTCTATTCTCTCTATCCCCTCTTAAATGTCCACATGTTCAAAAAATCCAAACTTTATCAAAAAGTTTCCAAACTTTACCAGAAAAGGTTTCAATGTCCAAAATACTTTACTCATCCTCCTAGAGCAGGCAAATTACATCTTAGCAATATAAAAATAGGACATAACTTCCCAGATCTGTTTCAGTGAACATAACTCCTAAAGACCACATTCTTTTGTTATTAGTGGATATATATTAACCCCTGAAGTCATGAATAAAAATACTGAAATATATTACATCAGAAAAGCCCACAGGTTAAAATCAACATTTAAGCCATTTGGAGATAGGGACTTGAGTTTGTGTATCCACCAACTTTCTCGCTGCAACGTACTGTTGGTTAGATCACCCCCTCTCCAATGTGGCTTAACTTTTTCTATACCGCACCACTTTAGCCCTATTGCTGATTTGTTGTGTTTTTCAGCAAAATGCTTGGACACAAGTGTTTATTAAAACCCTTTTTTATATTGTTAATATGTTCTCCTATCCGATCCTTTATTTTTCTGTTGGTCTTACCAACATATTGCACTATGGGCACTCCAATACATATATAACATCATTTGTATCACACTTAATTAGTTTTAGGGATATCAAAATTTTCTCCAGTTATTTTACTAACAAATGTTTTTGTTTTCTTCGTATACCTGCAAACCTTACAAAGATTACAGGGAAAAAAAAACCTTTAAAGGCATCATTAAGATCACTTTTTTTCTTCTTTTCTCTTGTGGGCACATACCAGCTTTTGTTTTAAATTTGGGGCTTTTTGGAAAAACGTTTTTTGGTTTATTTAGAAGTAAGGGACCTAATGTTCTATCCAGGCTAAGTACTCCCCAATGTTTTCTATAATGTTTTTAATTTCCCTTGCTTTGGGGTTGTATTGGGTCATGAAACAGAAATCAAAATCTTTCCTATCATCTTCTATTTGTTTATCTTTTTTATATTTTTGATTGAGGACAATATGATGAATAATGTAACAATAACATAATGTTAATGATCAAGGATGATTAATTGATTTCACTTAATCACAAAGGGGTGTGGTCACATAGTGCCCTACCCTTTAAATGTTTTTACTTACATTGTTGTAAGTAGCACTTGATGAAGGGGCTTGACCCCGAAACGTTTGCTGGGATCTCACCGAAATAAAGATGTTAACAGTTTGAATTGATGCAGAAGCATTGAAGTGAGTGTGCCATTTGTTTCTATTTTTGTGGATATCTTTTTTTATATGTCAACATTTCTCTTCTATCATCTTCTCTTACTTTCTCATATACTTTTTTTATGTCCCCCTTTTTGTAGCCTCTGTCTACAAATCTTTTTGTTGAAATTTGTGACTGTGCATCATAATCTGATCTATTATTACAATTTTTACGACCCCCATTTGGTATGTTTCTAATCCACTGGAGATTATGAGCCAACACATAATTATTCACATCCATCACTTTGAAATAGGTTCTTGTTTGTATTTTACTTTCTTCTAAATAAATTTGGAGATCTAGAAAGTTAATGAGATTGGGGCTATAGCTAAATCATTCTCTACAAATTCTTTTAGTTTAACTACCCCTTTATTCCAAATTATTATAATGTCATCGATATAACGTTTCCATAGAGACAAGCCCGCGTTCCAGCTCCGCAATACCCAGTGTCTCTTCCCAGTGACCCATAAATAGGTCTGCGTAGCTGGGCGCGAAGCGCGTCCCCATGGCAGTACAGCAAATCTGTATATAGTACTGACCCTCATACCAGAAAAAAATATGGGTAAGTATATATTCAATGCCTTCCATAATAAAAGTTTTGGATAGCTCACTCATTTCTCCATCTTTTGTCAAAAAGTATTTAATTGCCCTTATTCCTTGTTCATGTTTAATACATGTGGATAATGATTTAACGTCTAAGGTTGCAAGTAGCATACTTTTTTCCCCATGTAATGTCCTGTAATATATTAAGAATTTGGGTAGAATCTTTAAGATAGGATGGCAAATTGGTCACATATGGTTGTAATTTAGTATCTATGTAATGTGATAGATTGCTAGTCAAGGAATCAATGCCTGAAATTATCAGCCGTCCTGGAGGTTTTATTGGGTCTTTATAAATTTTTGGACGGATATAGAAAAGGGGGAGTTTTGGATATTTTGTAATTAAATAATTTTAAATAACTGTCAAGTTGCTTCTTAAAGATCTCTGTTGGATTAGTGGTAAGTTTTCTGTAAGTCTCTGTGTCTCCTAAGAGTCTGTCACATTCTGCTCCATAATTTCCACAATCCCTAATTACTATCCCCCTCCCTTGTCAGCAGGTTTTATTATCATTTTTTCATTTTTTGTTAACTCCTTTAGGGCTATTTTTTCCCCTTTTGTTAGATTACTTCTAGTTATTTTTGTATCACTACTTTCTAGTTTTTCCAAATCTTGTAAAATAAATTTTTTATATATGTTAATGGCTTTACCTTTTGCCTGTGAGGGTGTAAAGGTGGATCTCCTTTTCAATTTTTTAGTCTTTTCATCTGTGTCCACTTTGGATTCGAAATTTCTAATTTCCATATTTTTAGTTGTAAAGTATTTTTTCAAAGTTAGTTTCCATATGAATTTTTGAGCATAGATGAAAAGACTAAAACCATTTGGTTTATTGGTGGGAGCAAATGTAAGTTCTTTTTGTAAAACTTTTCAAGTCAGAGTATGTGAACTCAAATTGAAAATCCCCCCTTTGTTTTCCATTGTAACAATTTTACTCTTATTTTTTACTTTTTTCTTCTCTTATTTTTCCATCTTTTTGGGCTATCTCCCACGGTTGTCGCCAATGTTTGTGTGAGTTCTGATAATTTTGGGGGGTTCCTCTGGTCCAATCCCTCTCCATGTCTGTATCTTTGTTTGTGATGCTTCCATGTTGCCCTTTTTTCGCAATCTGTTCTTTCCCGCCTCTCTAAAAAATAATTATTTTTTGTTTTATTTGGTATGTTCTCCCTTTTCTCTCTCTCTCTTTGGGGAGGTCAGGGAGATCAACCTCTTTTCTGTTTTTATGTATATGAGATGTTTCTAGATCAGGGATCACCAACCTTTTGAACCTTTGAGTTGGGGAGCAACGCAAGCATGAAAATTTTTCCTGGGGTGCCAAATAAGTGCTGTGATTGGCCATTTGGTATCCCCTATGCGGATTCTCAATCTACATTGAGGTTCTGTTTGGCAGTGCACCTGATTTTTATACAACTAAAACTTGCCTCCAAGCCTGGAATTCAAAAATAAGCACCTGCTTTGAGGAAACTGGGAGCAACATTCAAGCGGTTGGAGAGCAACATGTTGCTCACGGGCTACTGGTTGGGGATCACTGTTCTAAATGATCTGTTATTTTTTTCAAAACTTTTTTTGTGGATTTTTTTATGTCTCCCCCAAGTGTTCCTTCTGTAGTCTTCTTTATCCCTTAAAACAGGGTTCCCCAACCTTTTTTTACCCGTGAGCCACATTCAAATGCAAAAAGATTTGGGGAGCAACATAAACATGAAAAAGTCCCTTAGGGTAACAAATAAGGGCTTTGATTGGCTATCTGGTAGCCCCTATGTGGGCTGGTAGCCTACAGGAGGCTCTTTTTGGCATTATACGTTGGTTTTATGCGATTAAAACTTATTTCCAAGCCTGGAATTAAAAAATAATCACCTGCATTGAGGCCACTGGGAGCAACATCCAAGGGGTTGGAGAGCAACATGTTGCTCACGAGCTACTGGTTGGGGATCACTGCCTTAAAACATTCTTTTTTTTCCTTTCAATAACGTCTATTTCCAATTTATTCAATCTCTCTGTTGTTTGAGATTCCGAAATTTGGAATTCCTCCAAACACGAGAGGTTCAATTGCTTTCTGCATCATTACTATTTGTTGGTTTAGTGTTTCTAAATCACTTGTGTGTTTTTGTATAATAAGTTTCATCAAACTTATACTACATTCCTCTAGAATGCCATTCCATCTCTTCATGAATGTTTCATCCCCCTTAACATATGTGGGTTTTTTCTGTATCCTCAAACCTCGTGGTATTCTTCCACATTCTATGTATTTTTGTAGGGTTAATTTATCCCACCACATTTTACGTTCCCTCTTCATTTCAAGTGCTAACTTATAAAACATAATAATTAAAGCCCCTGATGCCCTCTAGCTACACCAGGCAGCCCCAGTTCCAATGCTTAAAGGGTCAGTATACCCATTTTCCCCCCTTTTCTATTGCTGTAATTAGGAAAAATTATAGGTTTTAGTGTTTTTTGCACCAAACAGGGCAAAATCTAAAACTGAAAGTAAAATCATATTCTACTTCCTGATTCATAGGAGCCTAATCCAGAACCCTCTGCATATAGAGCTGCTTCTTATGTCACAACCTAACAGGAAGCACTTGTGGGCAGGGATTGGTTTATATGTACAAAGGACTCCTGATGATTTGTTTTGATTGTCCTCAGGATCTGGAAGTAGAATGTGACTTTAATTTCAATTTCAGATTTAGTCCTGGTTAGTGCTAGAAATAGCGAAAAAATAGATATTTCCTAATTAAATCAGTAGACAAAACATATATTCAGCGCAAGCTCTATTCATTGAACTAATGTTGAAAAGGTGTTTAGTGACCCTTTCAGAAATCAGATCAGCACTGTGCTGGGTCACAGAAACAAGTAAACGTGGCATTGAAAGGGGACGAGTACGTGGGACCACACATTTTAAATATTAAGTGATAAAGATATGAAAAAAATATGCCAAGGGTGAGCACAAGAGCACTGTCCCTTGAGAGCATGGAAGTGTTATTAAAGGAACAGTAACACCAAAAAAAAATAGTGTTTTAAAGCAATGATGGGAAACACAACTTTAGTTTATATAAACAAGCTGCTGTAGCCATGGTTGCAGCCATTGAAGCTTAGGATACAGTATATAACAGATACGTTCTGAAGTATTACATTGTATACTACAGAGATAATCTGTTATCTGCTATGTATCCTGTGCCCTTTCTCCTTTTTTCAGTTTGAATGGCTGCCCCCATGGCTACACAGCAGCTTTTTTATATAAACTATAGTAGTGTTTCTGAAGCAAACACACCAGTTTCACCAGTGCAGCACGACACTACAGTACAGTGAAGCACTTTAATTTTCTAGTGTTACTGTTCCTTTAAGCAGTATTTCTTTAAAGGAGAATTCAACCCTAAACGTAAAAACCCCTACCCTACATAAACCCTCCTCCCCCCAGTGTTACCCCGGCAAATGCCCCTAATTTAATACTTACCCCTCGGTGCAGATGCAGGCCTCGGAGTTCATGGGCACCATCTTGAGCCGCTTTGGTAACCTTCAGAATGAGACCGGCACATTGGCGCATGCGCAATTGGAGCAAAAACTCACGAAAATTGCCGAAGCCCTAATCTCATTACAAAGATTACGAAAGTGGCTCAAGATGGTGCCCGTGAACTCCGATGCATCAGTCTACATAAGTCCTACTATTAGTAATATTAATGTATAGAAAAATGTACAGACTCTTTAGAAAGGAGATATAATTAGACATTTTATTAAAGACTCTACAAGTATATTTAAGAAGAACTGTGTGGTAAAGGGGAAAAAAAATCATACAAATATAAAAAAAAAAAAAATCACTACATTACCAAAACATGTGGACATTATGCTTTACAGGAGTGTATTTTGGCAGTTTTTAAATTACTTAACAATTATACTACAACATAAGTTCATTTATACAACTGGTCTATATAGAAAACAAACATTTCTTTAAAAAAAAAAGTATTTTTTGAAACTGCATTTTGTTGCATCTTGTAGTTGCATGGATAGTAGGTTCTGTGCCGTGTAGCTGCTACCGACTGCAACTCCCTGCATCCTTAGCCTCAAAATGGATGGTAAAGGAAGCTGGAACATCTAGTTCCCAGAAATCTTGGGAACCCATAAAATTTGAACATCGTTATAAGCTCGATACTGTGAACAATGGCAGTCAGGAAAATGGCAGTTTTGTCTTGCCTTCACAGATAAGAAATATGACAGTAAAGATTCAGATTGCTTCTATATACAATGTTTATAGATGGCTAGAGGCTTTAGAACCACAGAAACTAGGCACAAGTATACCAGCTGATCACATTGCAGGACCAACATGTGTTGGGGTCCCAGTGAGGGGTCTGAGTGATGCACAATTGTATTATATTTGTGAACAAGAGATTAAGTTCCCCAGGGTATGTTTGTAAACGATGAGCTTGATAGATTTAGCTGATGGAGTTAGTCTTCTTTCTATTGTACTGTTCATTGGGGCCAACTGCAGAGGTGCAGCTCCTCTTCACTGCCTTTCCTCTGACCAACGGAAAATTTATTTTAGGGCCGATAATCCTCAATCCACAAGGATTGCCAGATTATGGGGCAAATTTACAAAAGGGCGATTTTTCGCCAGCGAATGCTCTGCCACACTTTACTCCACTTCACCAGCAGTAAATTCCTACCACTATGTTTATTCACCAAAATGCAAAGTTGCATCTCAGCGACTGAATGCTGGTGAAGTGTCGCTAGCATTGTTGGAAGCGCAAGCATTTCTTAGCGATCTTTCGCTAGCGTTCAATTCTGCCCAGTGAAACTTTTGTTAATACTCTTACGCTTAGGTTAATTTGAATGGGGCAGGTACATATAGGTTGTCTTTATTAGAGATGTTGGTGCAAATGCTTGAAGTGGCCACTTATTATTACAAATGCCCAAGGAAGCATAATAAAGACAAAATAGATCCTCTAATGCCCTAGACATGAGCCCACCCTAAAACAAATGTGGCATGCCCCTCAAATGGTTGGGAAAAAATAGTAATACAAAATCTTTAATAGTTAAAACTTTTGAAGGCAATTCTGCAAGCTTTCTGTGAAAAAGATAGCGTTTCTTAGAACTTTTATGACGGCATACAGGATATGATGTCACTGACATAAGATTGAGGAGGATGTAGCTTCATTTTATCAGCTCGCCCGTTCTAAGTAAACTCTGGCGAAAGAGGTAATGTTCTGTAAAATTCACACTTTCGTGAATTTGTGGAGTAACGACCATTTGCCTGAGCGAAAATTTGCCAGTAGGGTCAGTAGGGTGCAAAACTGTTCTAGCTACGGTCTCTTTCACTAGTGAATTGTCGTCTACGGCTGTTAGTAAATTGGCAATGTCCCTGCGGATGAGATTTCTGGTGAATTTTCACTAGCGACGGACACTTTGCCCTTTAGTAAATCTGCCCCTATGAGTCTGAGGGTCCAACAACTGCCCAGATGGGTAGTCGTTGGGCCTGAGTTCTGAGCAAATCTGAGCATTTATGGCTACTTTAAGTCTCTAGTAAAAAAGAAAAAAAGATCCTGGCACAGTAAGTCCAAGGGGCAAATGATTTATTATCATTTTAGGATTGCATTTTTCTGTGATTCATGTGAATCATTGCCAAAAATAAACTCAATTTCAGCCCCATAGTGTGCATGAAAGCATAATGCAACTTGCTAGGCAGAACTGTCTTTAGGGTAACTATTTCCCTAGCTCTTCGCTCTGTCTGGAGCCCAAAGCTGACCGTATGTACTGATATAAAAACACATGAACCAGGTTTCTTACTGTTTTCAACACACCTATGTTCTGTGAACAATACTAACCAACACCATGGAAATCTGTTCATTTGTTCATCAGACAGACTTACAAATGTCATCTGCTCAGGCACTGTGACGCCGGGAGGTACATTAATCAAAGGTTGAATTTCGAATTCATGTGAATTTTTAAAAACTCCTATAAATTAGAAATTCAACCAATCGAAATTTATTTTAAAAAATCAAATTTTTTTACTCCGATGAATCGTCTCAAAACCTCAAATTAATCAAGTTTTTTAAATTAGAATCGAATTCGATTCTAATTTAAAAATCTCTATTAGAGTTTTTTCTCCGAAAAAACTCTGTCTGGAAGGCCACATGTAGCTCCAAATTGATTTATGGACCTCTCCCATTGACTCAAACAGCAATTCTTAAGTTCTTAAAGGGCCAGAGTATGATAAATCTCGAAAATGTAATTAAATTTAAAAAAAAAAAAAACTGGAATTGAATTTGAATAAATCTCTAGTCGAATTTGACAGTTTTAAACATAAAAAACTGCATCAAAAGAACAATGCAATGGCTTTAATGATAATATAATGATCAGCAATAATGCTTCAAACTTTGTACTACAGGTTTAGGACTTGTTATCCAGAATGCTTGGGACTAAGGGAACTTTCCATAATTTGGATGTTCATACCTTAAGTTTACTAAAAAAAAAGATTTAAACTTCCAATAAATGATAAATTATATCTTAGTTGGGATCAAGTACACGGTACTGTTTTATTATTAAAGAGAAAAGGGAATCATTTTTTAAAAATTTAGTCTATGGGAGACTGCCTTTCTGTAATTTAGAGCTGTCTGGATAACGGGTTTCCGGATAACGGATCCCATACCTGTATTATATCTCTACTGAGTTCTGGACATGTGTAATTATCTGTGAATGTCACATTTGATTCATTCATATAAATGCAATTTATTCTAAATTTTTATATTTAGAATGGCATATCTGAGTTTTCACATCAAAGTGGATTCCCTGCTGTCTGAGATCACAAGGAGTGAGGTTAAGTTTGAAGAACAAATAGAAAAAGAAAATAGAACAAAACTATATAATGACATTATTTTAACTTAATCAAACTAGCCTCCCATTACTGATTGTTAATCTAGTAATCAGGCACCATTTCCAGGTAGAATAGGGGGAAGATAAATGATTAAACACACAGGCAATATAAAACCTGATACCAATTACGCTTAGGGGCAGATTTATTAAGGTTTGAATTATTATTTATTGAACGTTTGAAAATGGTCAAAACTCACAAATTCAAATTGGGAATAATTCCAATTCGTGATTTATCATACCTTGACCCTGGGAACAACTCAAATTCGACTATTAGCCACCTAAAACCTGCCGAGTTCATGTAAAAGTTTCGGGGGGAAAACTTGATTAGAGAGAGTTTTCAGGTCTGGAAAATTCGTTCGAGTTTTTGATGTTTGAGTTTTTTCTTAAATAACATCCCATTTGAGTTGTGAGTATATTTGAATATATTGGAGTAAAACAAATTCACATAAATTCAAAATTCGACCTTTGATAAACCTGCCCCTTACTGTAAGTATTGTTGTCTTTAATTAAATTCTTACGTGACATTCCCCTTTAAAGATCACCTTAAGTTTCTTGTAAAAATGAGTGATTTTTTTCATGCTATGGTCATCACTAAGGGGCATATTTATCAAAGGTCGAGGTGAATTTTCAAATGAAAAAAATTTGAATTTTGAGCTATTTTTTTGTGTACTTCAACTACGGAATAGTCCAAATTCGATTAGAATTTGAAAAAAATTAAAAAATTCGAATATCGTCTCTAAAAATTTGACTTTGACCATTCGCCATCTAAAACCTGTCAAATTGCTGTTTTAGCCTATGGGGGACCTCCTAGAACCTATTTGGAGTCAATTGGCGGACTTTGAAAAATTGAAGGTTTTTTTCGGCCGAATTCGGACCTATTAGATCGTAAAAGGACCTATTTGACCAAAAAAATCTTTACACTTAATTTAGGTTGGTCTTTTTGAATTTGAATTTTGAAGTATTTTCAATTCGAAATTCGACCCTTCATGAATATGCCCCTAACTGTCTAAAAGCAGATTTGCACAAGGGTTAGTGCTGCCTGAGTATAACATGAGTAGCACCAGTACATCCATTGCACATACGCCTTTTCGCAGGGTCGGACTGGACCCTGCCGGGCCAGATCCACACCCAGATGTGCAATTTCCAGGCTCCTTCCTGTTGCGGCCGGCCGGAAAACTTAGCACACGACAGCGCATGCACGCAGTGATGCTCCTTTCTGCCCAGAAACGCAGTGCGCACCTGTGCACAAGTGCACGCGACGGCTTGGCAGGGGGGGGCAGATGGGTTCGGAGGGGGGCCCTGGACAGCAGCCCCCCCAAGTCAACCCTGCCTCTTTGCCTACTTCATATGAGGGAAACAATGCTGAGCTTCTTATAAAGAACAGAAGCAAATTTTAAGGCAGTTTTGGCTTAATGTAATAAAGTTGTAAAGTTTGCAATGGGTTTACTAACCAATAGCTGTTGTAAAGGTGAGCAGAAAGTGCTATGGGTATTGTAACTAGGCCTGGTGTAAATATGCAACATTTATTTCATTACTCTCTATAAATTGATAATGTTGTGCTTAAACTGGCAAAACTAGTCCAAAACTAAGGTTTTTTTGCCTGAAAACTGAAATGATTCAAACGATTCAAGTTTTTGTTTCGCTGTAAAATTGATCTATTTTAGTTTTCAGGTTGCGGGTCTCAAACTCACAGAATCGGGGTTTTCACATTCTAGTTTTTTCTTAAGATACCAGTTGAGTTTCGAGTTCATTTGAGGTAAAAAAAACTCTTAACACTTGACCTTTGCTAAAACGCACGTAGGGGGTTGATTTATCAGAGGCAGTTCTTAGTATTGTCAATGGCAAGGTATTTTTTGTCATTTTGTAGCCACAAGTAGCTGCTACTAGTAGCTCTGTATGTCTTCACCCATAGGGTAGGACTACATGGATGCCGGTAACAAATCACATGAATTGGAAATAAGGTAAGTGAATGGATTGTCGGATGAAGTCGCAGCGTTGATCCGACGTTGCACGCTGCGTCTGCATCCGAGTCGTGTTGCATTGGATCAACGATGCGATTTCATCTGAAATTTCTATCTCTTACCTAATTTCCGTCGCCTGCGATTTGTCGCTGGCGTTTTGTCGCAACGTGTCAGATCTCGCCGAAAACGTCCATGTAGTCCTACCCTAATCCTGAGCAGCAATGGAAGGTCTGGGAAGGCTGAGGCTGGGGGAACTATTGCACTGGAATGGGCTCTGGATCCCATAGCAACTAAAATCAGAATTGGTGACCACCTATATGTAAGTTAACCTGTGATTGCTCCTGAAATGTTTGGGGAGCAATTCAGGGTGTTATTGGAAATCGCTCAGTTGTACCAATGCCCTTAGATTGTTAATGGAAATGGGTTGCAGTGGGATTAAGGAATATTCCTACTAGTAGTATCAGTAAATAATTTGTATGGGTTGTATGACGGCAAACAAACCATGACTCTTCTTACATGTGATATGAATTCAGATGCACCAGTACTCCCGAGGTCTGCAGAGGCTGCACTTACCTATTAGGTACAAGAGGCAAACAAATAATAACAGGCAATGGACATTAGGTCGTTTCTAAGGTGTGCTACTCAATAAGACATGCACCAGCCAATGTCCTCTGATTTTGGAAGGTTGCTTAAAGACTAGCACCGCTTAGTAAATACAGGCCATCCAGTGTGAAAGAAGGACTATGTAGTAGTGCTCTGGTTTCCAAATGATTCAGTAAAAAGAATACTGGTTCTCAACAGCCCTAGTTCTACTTCGAGACCCATCACTTTCATGATAATCTTCTGTGCTCCCATTGGGTGATTCTAGCAAAAGTTCTGCACTGTTGCGACGGCTTCGGGTGCCGAGAGTGCCTTCTACTCGGTGGTACGCCGGGTGTGGGGCTGAAGCTGAGGCTGAGCTCTCGGGGGGAGACACTGGCTGCATGTTACTTGCTCCAGAACCTGCAAAGTAGTGTTGAGACTGAGTTTCAGTCCTACTGTTTTGTTGCTGGACACTCACGCTTTGAGAAGGTGCAGGATCTGCTGAAAGAAAAGTAGAAAGATTGGCATTTTATTAAACCTAAAAATGAAACATGTATCCTTCTGTATAAAAGACATCATTTGGAGTTCTTTGACTGACTACAGGGAAGACCAGCCTTGATAAAGGGGTTGTTCACCTTTAAATTAACTTTTAGTATGATGTAGAGAGCGATATTCTGAGACAATTTGCAATTGGTTTTCATTTTTTATTATTTGTGGCCAAATATTAAGATATTTCCAGCTTTGGTGTATAAATAATCTTTAAAGGGGTTGTTCACCTTCCAAACACTTTTTTCAATTTAGTTGTTTTTAGATTGTTACCTAGAAATAATGACTTTTTCCAATTACTTTCCATTATTTATTTTTTACGTTTTTTCCAAAATCTAAGTTTAAAGTTGAATGTTCGTGTCTGTGGTGTTTCAGTCTGACAGCTCAGTAATCCAGGTGCAGACTCTAAACTGTTACAATTTTGCAACATTTAGTTGATACATTTCTCAGCAGCATCTCTGGAGTATTAGCAACAATTGTATCAAGTCTAACAGCTGCCTGTAATGAAACCCAGAGATTCTGCTCAGCAGGGACAAAGATAAGAAATGTATCAACTAAATGTATCAATTTAGAACAGTTTACAGGATCGGCGACCCCCCCTCCCAGAGCTGCTTCAGAAGGAGAGAAATGACACTTTATACTTTAATATTAGAAAAACCGTGACACATAGAAAATAGAAAGTCACTGGAAAAAGTCGTTATTTCTGGTGATCTATCTGATAACAACTAGTTGTTTGAAGGTGAACAACCCCTTTAAAAAAAAAAAATATATATATACTTTGTTTTACAAAACCCCAAAAAAATTCAAGTTGTTTTTTTAACCCGAAAATTCAAGTTTTTGACTAAAAACTACCCTTTGAAAAACTTATATTTTTCGGGAAAATATTTAAAAAAAAAAGCCCCTATGTTGCTGTTTAAGCAAAACGTACCATCTATAGTTTATATATTACTACTCGTTTACAAACACAGGCACAACTAATAATAAATCTGACCACCAACAGATAATATCTGGTGCTTTATATCCCACATTAAAATGAATAAACCATATATTTATGTGTATGTCCTTTTATAGACAGTGGGACGGCTCAGATCCCTTTGGTTGATGTGGAAAGAGAGGGTAATGATAAAATGACGAATGCATTTGTCATGCGTCTATATCTTTTTTCCCGTTTTTCTTTTGTTGCATGTCTTATTTGCAGTTTTGCAAAGCGAAACAAGAAAAACTGCGTTTATGCAGTTTTGCAAAAATATTTGCCAACAGCGAAACTTCTGTATATTATGAAATTTTTTACTCATCACTATTTAGCATCTCTCCAGTTTGCAATTTCAGCAGTCTGGTTGCTAGTGTCCAAATTACCCTAGCAACCAGGCATTGATTTTAATAAGAGACTGGAATATGAATAAGAGAGGCCTCAATAGAAAGATGAGTAATAAGGAGTAGCAATAACACATATATGTATAGTCTTACAGAGCATTTGTTTTTTTAGGTCAGTGACCCCCATTTGAAAGTTGGAAAGAGTCAGAAGAAGAAGGCAAATAATTCAAAAACTATAAAAGATAAAAAATGAAGGTCAATTGAAAAGTTGCTTAGAATTGGCCATTCTATAGCATACTAATAGTTAACTTAAAGGTGAACCACTCCGTTAATGGCCCCAAGCTCCAACTAAATCTAGGTTGGTAGACTGGTTCTACATCTGCCTAACTCTTGCGCATACTTGATATTATACCAGGTTTACATTAATATTACTTCACAAAAGAAACCAGTGCAATATTTGGCTTATTTAATGTGCCTGACTATAATTTCACAATACAGACAACCCTTATCATATTGCGTGTCTACAGTTAGAGCATTCACTGCTGCTCTTGAAGCAATGTCAGCACAAAATCTGTTCTGTATGAGAATTGGGTTTTTTGTTCGGTTTGCTTTTGCCACAGAAAGGGTTAATGAAAACCGGTTCATTGCCATGCACCTCTATACAGTAACTGAATATTGCTTTAAATGACCTCTTGGATTTCAAGAAAAGCTGGGCCTGCTATTAAAGAGGTAAGTTAGAGATTTTCTGTTGATTATTTACAATTTAAAAACCACATCCTCCTTCCTTTCCTTTTACTGATTGTGCAGTTTAATTGTGTAAATCAGCCTTTTTTCCTGATTCAACGATCAACATTTTGCACATTAATGATTTTCGTTACACAAACAGGCTAGTTTATCAGTAATCTTATTGCTGAAATAAGCATTTATTTACATACTTGATTCTCTTATACAATTGTAGTAGAAACATACATTCTGATAAATTCTGTCTGAATGCAATGAGGTATCAAAGTTCATTTCCAATCATTTTGACGCTGTTGATGCATTGGCTATTGAAATCAGTATCTGTCTGCCCTTTGTTATTCTCTGTGTGCTGGTTTTGACTACATTTACCACTGAAACAATATAGCAGCAGTCAGCTCTCCTCCAGCCAAGATTCCAAATCCAGCAACACCATGAATACAGTGCAATTAATAGAGCTGTAATGAAGGGGGATCAATGAAGAGTGCAAGGAATTGTGGGAGTCTTAGCTATATCTGATTGATTACTGTAGAATTGTCTCAAAAATACACCTAGTTAGGACCAGCAGTGCAGTGAATAGGGTATGATCATGTGAATATAAAGGGGCAGATTTATCAAGGCTCAAATTTCGAGTTCATGGGCGTTTGTAAAAACTGTCATGAACTCGAAATTCAGGGGGGAAAGGACCAATCGAAATTTTTCAAAAAAAAAAAAAAAAATCGTGTTCAAATTAGGGTGAATGGGATTGACCCGCAAACTCGAATGAAATTCAATTCGAGTTTTTTCACAAAAAAGCTCGATTTTCTGGATGTCTCCAAACAACTCGAAATTGATTCCAGGAAGTCCCCATAGGCTTAAACAGCTATTCGGCAGATTTAAGGTGACGAATAGTCTAATTCGAATTCGTAAGGGGCTAGTACATGATACATTTTGAAATTCAAATTTTTTAAAAACTTGAATCTATTCCCTAGTCGAATTACACTATAATATACTCGAAAATTCAAATTTTTAAATTCTAAATTCAAATTTTCATTCGACCCTTGATAAATCTGCCCCAAAGTCTTTATGTTTTAGGCTTCATGATCTTTAGGCTTCAGGTAATTATGTGGAATCTAGTCTGGCCAGTGCGATAAACCAGATTTGTGTGTCATAACCAATAGGTGCTAAACCAGAGTTGCGCATAATGTTAAATACAGCAATAATCCCATATCTCTAAAACCTCATTATTAGGTATGTAATCTTAAATCACTGTCAGACCTTAAGATACATTTTAGAATCTCATTGGTTTTGTTGGGGTTTTTATTTTCATGGATAATTGGCAGTGCTTGAAGAACAGTCTATAACATATGAAACCAGAGACCAGTCAGAGCCCAGCAATGAAGGTCATAGAAATCACAGAAAATGATCAATGTGAGAAAGAAAGAATAAGTTAAAAGCATTAGAGATTCCATGTAGCAGAGATCAATGGGCTTTTGTGTAAGAGGCTCACTCTGTCCCCTGACTATTCCCACTAAGATGTTATGCATAGTGTATGAACAAGCACATACAGAGCATACATAATTTCCATCCTGCTGAGTAGAAGAAAAATAAGCCAGACTCACGGACAGTATCATTATATTCTGAGCTGGCTATGAAGTCTACGGGAAGCTGCAATGATTAATGGAAGTGTATAAAATGTTTTTATCTGGGATATCATATAAAGCAGCTTTACTGTTGTCATTTTGGGCTCCTCTAAGAAGTGTAGTCTTTAGTTTATATCCCGATTCTACAGATTTAAAGGAATCCATGCTACTCGAACAACATCCTTTAGGCTCACAGTTTTCTACATAGGTACAACTGAATAAGCTCTTATCAAAAACAGTGATACGTCATTTACTTAAAGAAAGGTAACCAAAATAAAAGCTCCCAGGAATGTACTAGCAATGGACGGTGTGTCTGAGTAACATGACCAATTAAAGGAATTCTGTCGTGATTTTAATGTTGTCATTTTTATTTTTAAATTACACTGCAAATAATTCACTCTACCGTATAAAATTGTATTAATTGAACCAACAAATGTATTTTTTGTTTTAGCTGTAATATTAGTGAGTAGGCAGCCATCATAGGTCATTTTGCCTGATCCTGTGCTTTCATAAAGAGCCAACACTTCTGTTATGCTGTTACCTTCCTATTATTCTTCAGATGGGCTGCTGGGGGTGGGGGGAGGGGGTGGTTGATATCAATATAACTTCCAGTACAGCAGTAAAGAGGGACTAAAGTTTATCAGAGCACAATTCACATGACTGAGGGCACCTGGGAAACGGACATGTCTAGCTTCATGTCAGATTTCAGTGCAGAATTCTGCTGCAGCAGCACTTTTAACTGATGCGTTTTGGAAAAAAAAAACATGTTTTCCTGCATTAGAATTCCTTTAGTATAACAGACACTGGACTACAAAGAGAAAGTAACAGGCAAGAGCAGACTATCTCAAGTGTATTTCACATTTAAGCTGAAATACATAATAGCGATCAACCTATTTGCCAAATGGGCTCCATCCTGATTTTTGAAAATCTGTACCATACAGAGTATTCTTCCTTGGATCCAAAGTACTTTGCATCCTAGGATTATATATATATATTATATATATATATATATATATATATATATATATATATATATATATATATATATATATATATATATATATATAGTCAAATACAAGAGTCCTCTGCACTCAACCCATTCTCAATATATTTAAGACAGCGACATTTTGTGCATACTGCTACTAAAAAATGCCCTACCCTTTAAACAAAACAGGGACCGTTTGTCCATATATTGCAATATATTTAAGCTGGCCAACTACGTCAAAGTCATCCCATATCTGGCCAGTCCCACGCTCAATTTTATCTGATTCATTAAGAATTCTGCTGCCCCACCATACACCCTACAAAGGGACTTGGTTTTACCTGCAACTTAACTTGCTGCTTTCAAAGTAAACCTCCATACTTGGCTGCCCTTTTATTAGACACCAGTGGGATCACCTGACTATAGCTGGGAAGGGTGGGAGCTACAACATGGAGCTGGTCACTGCTCCTGTATAAACTATAACAAACAAGGGAAAGTTGTGCTCACCACTATTTTTTAAAACCATTAGGCGGGGGTGCAATGAGGCTGTGACCACAAAATACATATAGTCAAATACAAGAGTCCTCTGCACTCAACCCATTGTCAATATATTTAAGACAGCGACATTTTGTGCATACTGCTACTAAAAAATGCCCTACCCTTTAAACAAAACAGGGACCGTTTGTCCATATATTGCAATATATTTAAGCTGGCCAACTACGTCAAAGTCATCCCATATCTGGCCAGTCCCACGCTCAATTTTATCTGATTCATTAAGAATTCTGCTGCCCCACCATACACCCTACAAAGGGACTTGGTTTTACCTGCAACTTAACTTGCTGCTTTCAAAGTAAACCTCCATACTTGGCTGCCCTTTTATTAGACACCAGTGGGATCACCTGACTATAGCTGAGAAGGGTGGGAGCTACAACATGGAGGTGGTCACTGCTCCTGTATAAACTATAACAAACAAGGGAAAGTTGTGCTCACCACAAAGGGTAGGGCATTTTTTAGTAGCAGTATGCACAAAATGTCGCTGTCTTAAATATATTGACAATGGGTTGAGTGCAGAGGACTCTTGTATTTGACTATATGTATTTTGTGGTCACAGCCTCATTGCACCCCCGCCTAATGGTTTTAAAAAATAGTGGTGAGCACAACTTTCCCTTGTTTGTTATAGTTTATACAGGAGCAGTGACCAGCTCCATGTTGTAGCTCCCACCCTTCCCAGCTATAGTCAGGTGATCCCACTGGTGTCTAATAAAAGGGCAGCCAAGTATGGAGGTTTACTTTGAAAGCAGCAAGTTAAGTTGCAGGTAAAACCAAGTCCCTTTGTAGGGTGTATGGTGGGGCAGCAGAATTCTTAATGAATCAGATAAAATTGAGCGTGGGACTGGCCAGATATGGGATGACTTTGACGTAGTTGGCCAGCTTAAATATATTGCAATATATGGACAAACGGTCCCTGTTTTGTTTAAAGGGTAGGGCATTTTTTAGTAGCAGTATGCACAAAATGTCGCTGTCTTAAATATATTGACAATGGGTTGAGTGCAGAGGACTCTTGTATTTGACTATATGTATTTTGTGGTCACAGCCTCATTGCACCCCCGCCTAATGGTTTTAAAAAATAGTGGTGAGCACAACTTTCCCTTGTTTGTTATAGTTTATACAGGAGCAGTGACCAGCTCCATGTTGTAGCTCCCACCCTTCCCAGCTATAGTCAGGTGATCCCACTGGTGTCTAATAAAAGGGCAGCCAAGTATGGAGGTTTACTTTGAAAGCAGCAAGTTAAGTTGCAGGTAAAACCAAGTCCCTTTGTAGGGTGTATGGTGGGGCAGCAGAATTCTTAATGAATCAGATAAAATTGAGCGTGGGACTGGCCAGATATGGGATGACTTTGACGTAGTTGGCCAGCTTAAATATATTGCAATATATGGACAAACGATCCCTGTTTTGTTTAAAGGGTAGGGCATTTTTAGTAGCAGTATGCACAAAATGTCGCTGTCTTAAATATATTGACAATGGGTTGAGTGCAGAGGACTCTTGTATTTGACTATATGTATTTTGTGGTCACAGCCTCATTGCACCCCCGCCTAATGGTTTTAAAAAATAGTGGTGAGCACAACTTTCCCTTGTTTGTTATATATATATATATATATATATATATATATATATATATATATATATATATATATAATGAGACCAGGTGAGGCCATGCGCACACCTCAAAGGTGAGGTAACCAGGTGCCGCAGCTGTATCGAATATCCACTTCTCTCTTGTTGTAAGCAGCGCACACTGGATGATTTTTTAAAAGATTAATTTATTTTTCAAAATTTTAAAAGCATAAAGCACAGATCAACGTTTCGGTCCTGGTCTTGGACCGTTGTCTATATATATATATATATATAATTTGTGGAATATGATATATGTGGCCCAACAAGGTGATCAAACTCAGGGTCTTCTACTCTCTGCCATAACTCCACCACAAAGAGCACAAAAACATTTTGGTGCTTCCTACAAATGTCAATGGGCTACAATTTCCAGCCTACTCCAACATATTTATGCATGGTAAGAGCTGTAATATTGCTTCATAAACTTTTCCTCTTCAGGGCCAGCAGCTAAATTAAGGCAATGACATCATCCAATGGAATGTCATCTGCCTCTGTGTCCAACTGGCTGGAGGCATTAAATATATTTCCAATTTTTGCCCTTCTGAGTCTGCAATATCATCACACTAGACAATCGTATGGCAATCTTACTAGGATGAAAGCAAGATGAACGACCTAGCAGAGAACACATTGCATCTGTAAATGTCTTATTTGGGTATTAGGTAGTTCAACTGAGAGAGTTTTGTGAAAGATTATTGTCAAGGGCCAGTGTGGGCACATAAGACAACACCAATGTGGATGAACCCATAGCCCTATGTCATTAGGGGCAAATTTTGTACATTTTGCCCATTGCGTTTCTATGTGGCATCAAAAAGACTGGAATGACCCCCCCCCCTTCCGCCTCCCATTATATTCAATGGAAATCATGTGTACGTGCAACTACTGCCATTTCAAAAACACTTATGATCAAAACATCTCATGGGTCTTAATGAGCCTAATAATGAAGTTTTTGTGTATTGTTTTTTTTTTAACATGACTACAAGCTAATTTCCATTATTCACACCCATTAATAGTCAAAGACAAGCTGAAGTTACAGAACAACCATACTACAGTGCATCAGTCTCTTGAAGAGAGAAAACAGCACAGAACTGTTCAGAGTCTATTGAAAGAGCCAAATATAATAAATAAGAGTACATTCAATGGGTGAAGTAGATATTAGAAGGCATCCATGATAGAAGATTTCAGTTAACACATAGAAATGTAGTATCTGTTGTCTTCATATATCTGCATCTCTAGAAAAAGCATGCATCATTATATAGTGAATAAAGTACCCCCTCTTGTAAAATATAAGGATATTATAAGTCACAGAGGAGTTTCATGACCATATAAAAACACGAGGCCAAAGGCCGAGTGTTTTTATACAGGTCATGGAACTCCGAGGTAACTTCTAATATCCTCATATTTTGCAACTGGAGGTACTTTATTTATTATAATACACAAGTTTCAGAGAGTCATGTGACAGAAATGACATCAGAACTCACCGTTAATAACTGATGACATCAGAACTCACCGTTTATAAGGATAGAATTTACAAGATATTCATGGCTTTTGTGTATTAGATACACAATATAAGCAAAATCTGTTATGCATATATCAAAAAGGTCAGTCTATAGCTTCACTGTAACTAGAAAGAATAGTAATGACTCACCAGATAACTGGCGCTGGGCCACAACAAAGCTGCGCAGGGTAATGTCAGCAGAACCTCCAGATTCCAGTGGGATGGGATGTGAATGAAAGTGCTTGAGCATGTCAAAAATGGTCTGAAACCAGAGATGCTGCACATGACACTGGCCCGTTTCATTTAAAGACAACCGCAGGTGCTGTAATGCAAAACAGAATATATATCTGTTTAAGAGGATACACCGCATATCTGCCACCTAGAAATCAAGAAAGAGAAGAAGCTTCTACTGCTGGTTTATACCTCGTGGGTTATTTAGTATGTGAAAAGGCTCTACAAACAAGGTGATTGGGTTAATTAAAAGAAGGGCAGTTTGGTGTAGGGATCATTAGATGCTGAGAGCTGCATTTCCAGTTTGGACACCTGTGATAAATGTATAGAGTTGAACATGATGTTGTAAGACATCTCTGCATCCACTGCAGGTGGCATCTCTAAAGTTGGCCATACAAGGGTTGACTAGGTAATATCTCACTGATCAGGCCATGGCTGAACAGAAAAAGAGCGCATGAGAAAGCACACACAGTATGGCCACCTTTCTATCATTCTCATTGTTTGTGTGGAGTGCAGACAATGAGAACTTATTCTGTTAAGTTCTTGCAACACAAATATAAAGCTTTCAGATTCTGCAGGGCCATTCTGCAAATACAGGCTGCAAAGCCCTCCTATCTCTGAATCTGCCTGCATGGGAACTAGCGATACAGCCCCTCCTTGCCCGTAGGAATGCAGAAAATGAAGGTAAAAATTAAGCTAAAGGGTAAGCAAGATGATTGCTGCCTTCAGCTGTTCTCACTTCACTACATTATAGAAACACCCCTGGTTGCATTAATAGAACAATTAGATTTCTAAAATATGGATTAAGCTACTTATTCCTATAAAGATAGGAAAAATTCCATATTAAAAATATATTATTCCAATAAAAGAGCTACTATTAAGCCATTGTACTGAGAAATGACATCAATACTTGCCTTAGCTTTCCCTTGGAAATTGAAGGTCAGAACATATTCCCCAGGACGGGTCTCACTTTGACGAATAACAAAGAGTCCATGACTCCGAGCTCCACCAGAAAGTACCAGCTGAGCAGCTCTGATCCGTGACAGTGTGCCATGAAACCAAGGGAAGTCAGACAGATTTATCTCAATTTCCTCCTCACCTTCCTCACCTGGGAATATGGAATAACAAGGATTTAAATTATACCGTAAGTCAATATATGTAACATTGTATAAAGAGATAAATTACTGCAATTTTTAAATATTAATTCCTTTTCTGATCCCTTGGTGCAAAGTGCCTATTATAAGCCTAAATCATAATGCCTAAACCTAAAGAAAAAATAAATGAAAGTAATTAAATAATGAAATAAACAAATCAATAAGAGATAAAACTGAACAATCTTCAAATGAACTACCTTCAAGTAGGTCTTGGAAATGCAGAATGGCTGTGTATTCGGCAGTGCTATATTTATGTCCCCTTATACACCACCTAGCTTGTCCTGCACTGCCAACAATTAAAAGGAATAACAGAATCCTTACTTACCAGCTGACTCTGGCAAGCATTAAACAGATTCTGTCATGATTTTTATGGTGTAATTTTTATTTCTAGTTTACACTGCAAATTATTCACTCTACCATATAACATTTCATTCTTAAATAAAAATTTTTTTAGTTGTAATATTGGTGTGTAGGCGCCATCTCAGTTCATTTTGCCTGGACATGTGCTTTCAGAAAGTACCACTACTGCACTATGGAACTGCTTTCTGGCAGGCTGTTGTTTCTCCTAATCAATGTAACTGAATGTGTCGCAGTGGGACCTGAATTTTACTATTGAGTGCTTTTCTTATCTCTACCAGGGAGCTGCTATCTGGTTACCTTCTCATTGTTATGTTGTTAGGCTGCTGGGGGGGGGGTGATATCACTTAAATTTGCAGTACAGCAGTAAAGAATGACTTAAGTTTATCAGCGCACAAGTCACATGACTGTGGGCACCTGGGAAACTGACAATACGTCTAGCTCCATGTCAAATTTCAAAATATGAAATATAAGA
The DNA here is from genome assembly GCF_017654675.1 of Xenopus laevis. Lineage (NCBI taxonomy): Eukaryota > Metazoa > Chordata > Amphibia > Anura > Pipidae > Xenopus > Xenopus laevis. Next base: position 46,951,142 of record NC_054373.1, read on the forward strand.
AAAAATCAGTTTGCTCTTTTGAAAAATGGATTTCAATGCAGAAGTCTGCTGGAGCAGTGCTATTAACTGATGCATTTAAGAAAAAATAAAAGCCCTGTACTTAAAGTATCCCTTTAAGTACAGGGCTTCATTGCACCCACAGTCCTGAGCTTTGCACCTTGCACCCAGCGTTGGACTGGAGCATTGGGGGCCCACTGGGGCTGCAACACCTTCTTAACAGGGCACAGGCCTGGGCTGGCGGGGGCTCATCAGGTTTTTTCCTGGTGTCCCACCGGCCCAATCCGACCCTGCTTGCGCCCAATGGGAGCTATGGCCCAGATGAAAATTTCTCTGAAGCTGAGCACTGAGATGTGTCATTTTGTAGATCTTGCATTTGTGTTTAGGGAAAAACAGGTGAAGAGTCATAACTTTATTATTACTGCTGCTGTGATTTTGTTCAGGTGTTTTACTCTCCTCTTCATCATGATTGCTTGGCTACTCATCCATTTGTTTATGCTGACCATGTATGACTAGAGAAAATGAATATGTATTTTTACAGCATCATGATTTTTTTCCTGGCCACCCCTTACAACAGCATTCCCACCAAGAGCCATGGAAAGAAATGGGAAGTTATAGGAAGTATTTATAAATGTTCTCTTTTTCAGGACATAATGTATTCAAAGACACGGTTACATGTGGAATTCTTTGTAGAGACTAATTGTTTTATTGAAGTATACAAGCTCCCCCATAGTGTAACGGGTACAAGTGGTTTCTTATAAACAGGATTATCATGCGCTTATTTTACAGCATAACCAATTTCTTACAGGAAAGTAAAGCAAATATGTATCTGCCATTCTGGCTATGGAGATACAAGGTGGATTATAAAAAAAAAACATCTTTGTGACATGTGTGTTATGGCGGTTACATCCCTTTTGGCACCAATGCTTTCCATCAGTTTATAGATGAGCACGACCCAATCTTCATTCCTCCCATTAATATACTATGGTCACAATATTACAAACAAGTAAAACAAGTCAATTCATTATATGAATTTAAGACTATAAGGGGCAGATTTATCAAGGGTCGAAGTGAATTCGAGGGAATTTTCAAAGTAAAAAAATTCTAAGTAATTTTTTGGCTACTTCGACCATCGAATAGGATACTACGACTTTGATCAGAAGTAAAATCGCTCGAATATTCGACCGTTCGATAATCAAAGTACTGTCTCTTTAAAGGGATTCTGTCATGGGAAAAACATTTTTTTCAAAACAAATCTGTTAATAGTGCTGCTCCAGCAGAATTCTGCACTGAAATCCATTTCTCAAAAGAGCAAACAGATTTTTTTATATTCAATTTTGAAATCTGACATGGGGCTAGACATATTGTCAATTTCCCAGGTGCCCCAAGTCATGTGACTTGTGCTCTGATAAACTTTAGTCACTCTTTACTGCTGTACTGCAAGTTGGAGTGATATCACCCCCTCCCTTTCCCCCCCCCAGCAGCCAAACAAAAGAACAATGGGAAGGTAACCAGATAACAACTCCTTAACACAAGATAACAGCTGCCTGGTAGATCTAGGAACAGCACTCAATAGTAAAAATCCATGTCTCACTGAGACACATTCAGTTACATTGAGAAGGAAAAACAGCAGCCTGCCAGAAAGCATTTCTCTCCTAAAGTGCAGGCACAAGTCACATGACCAGGGGCAGCTGGGAAATTGACAAAATGTCTAGCCCCATGTCAGATTTCAAAATTGAATATAAAAAAAAAATGTTTGCTCTTTTGAGAAATGGTGACAGGATCCCTTTAAAAAAACTTTGACTTCAATACTTCGCCAAATTAAACCTGCCGAAGTGCTATGTTAGCCTATGGGGACCTTCTAGAGCATTTTTCTAAGTTTTTTGAAGTTGAAGAAAAATCTTTCGATCGACGGATGAAATACTTCCTTTCGATCGACGGATGAAATACTTCGAATCGAAGGATTTCATCGTTCGATCGAACGATTTTACTTTGACCGCAAAACGGTCAAATTCGGTGAAAAAAATGTCAACTTCGATATTCGAAGTCTAAGTAAAGCCTTTTCGATGGTCGAATTTCAAAGTATTTATCACTTCGAAATTCGAACCTTGATAAATCTGCCCCCATTTGTTCTGCAGTGATTTTCATGTTTTTATTTAAGGTACCTGGTAAGTGACTAGAAGCAGAGGATTCCAATGTTTGTAGAAAATTTTCTAAAGGGACATGTACAAGATGTTCTGCAGAGGACTGGTCTCTGTTTCTGGCCTGGGGTGGTGCACAAGCTGGATGAGGTGGAACTGCAGAGGCGGCAGGAAAATCTGTAGCACATGTGTCCAGAGGTCGGTAAGATCCTAATGAGAGGATGGAAAAACAGTTTTAGCGAGTTCATTCTGCATGATGTCAGTACTGACTAGTCACTAAAGGAGTATTTCCTCTGGAAAATATAAGAACATGAATGTGTATGTTTGAAAATAGTTGGAAAAAATGGATGCCCTTTTAGCAAGTGAGAATATATAGAAATATTGAAATTATTACATTTAGAACACTGTCAACTGGTCAGGTGCCATTTTGGTGGTATATGTAGTATATGGTATAGAACTAGGACAGCAGATCCAGTGGGTGTTTAAGGGCTTGGTTGGGAGTACAAAAGGCTCAGTAGATTCCATAACAAAGAAGGTTGCAACATATGTCTCCAAAAAAAACTTTCCTCAACATTTAGGGGTTAAAGTGCTTCTGTGGTCGGAGTTAAATGTGCCACTGATCACAATGTGAAGCATATTTTCTAGAGAACATGGAGAAGTTAAATAGATTCAGGGCCGCTCGTTCCATGAGGCAAGGTGAGAACCTCTAACATCCAGTTAAAAGGGGCTGCAAAAAAGAGCCTCTTGCAACATTAAGATGAGAATTTCTGTTTTTTAAACTCAAAATTCGGTTCCGCTAGTGCAGAGAGCACTATAGCACTCATTGCACTAGTGATATGCCCCCCCTTTGACCCACTCCAATGCTGAAATTTTTAAGCAGCAAGTGGGAGGGGAGGGGCAGCAGCAGCCCCAGGACTACACTTGAATAGATTATGCCAATCATACACTACAGAGGGGACATATGAGATGAATACAAGTACTTACCCTCAGCCAGAAACTCGCAGCTACATGACGAGGCTTGGCCGGCTAAGCAGGTTCCCTGTTCGCAAGATGAAAGTTCTATGTCATCCCCACTATCTCTGTACATGAAGAGGAACAATGTAAATGTCAGCAAAACTCTCTTTATAACTATTCATTATATGATGTCAGAGTAAATAACAAAAATTAAGTACAAACAAAGCACAGTAGTAAATAAAGGGCAGATTCATTCACTTTGAAGTGTTTTTCAAAAAAATACATGCATGTCATAAAAATCACTGTTTTATTCTGTTAAAGCGACAGTACAACCCTTCAATATCTGTTTGATAATTTGGGCTTGTGCTGAACTTATTATATTTGCCTGTTGTTTTAATTATGACAAATCTATAGTTTTGTTATTTATTGAGCTAAACAGGGAAATTAAAGTTGCCAAATGTCCACTATATGCAGAGAAATACAAATTCACCAATTTGGACACCAATTTGTCCACAGGTTTGCACAATCAGATGCACACCTTGCCCCTTATAACTGGTCAGCCTTCTTGCCAACCATGTAGACCAAGGATCCCCAACCTTTTTTACCCTTGAGCCGCATTCAAATGTAAAAAAAAGTTAGAGAGCAACACAAGCATGCAAAAAGTTCCTGGGGCTGCCGATTATGGGCTATGTTTAAATATAGATAGCCTCCATGTGGACTGTTTGGCAGAACACCTGGTTTTTATGCAACCAAAACTTGACCCAAAACAAGAAATCTAAAAATAAACATCTGCTTTGAGGCCATTGGGAGCAACATCCAAGGGGTGTTGCGGACAAACTACTGGTTGGGGACCACTGCAGTGCACACAGCAGTAAGGAAAATAGTTTTTAGGAACTCTAATATACAGTATGCAGTACAGTAGTGGATGCAAAATGAGGTATCTAATTTTAAAGTTGGGGTTAGGGCATAAAATGCAAAATAAAATCCTTAAAAAATAAAAACTGACATGGCCATTTGTAGACTTGGGTATGGTCTAAACAGAGGTATGGGTTACGCTAAGATTAAAATGATAAAATTAGTTCCAAGTCTTTACCCGGGGTCAATACAGTCCTGTATATCAGCCACCCATGAGTGCTTCTGAAGGGAGTCAATCGTTTCCAAGATATACTCTGCGCTGTTTTCTACCTATAATAAAAAAAAATTATGCATTCTCACCGCATTTCATATTGCAAATGTTACAGAGGAACAGCAGGGTTCCCTTCAGCTCCAGTGGAAGTTAATGAAATGCTAGGTTTGCTTTGCACATGAAAAGAATATACATATAATCCAGAGCTCAAAGCAGAATCATGTTCTGAGACTGTATAGGCAGGGGGTATTGTATTTATAATCAAAGACATCTCCAATTTGAGAACTAATGAGCCAACACACTGCAATAAAAATCAAGACTTCCAAGAAACGTAGGTGTAATTATAGAAAAGAAATAAACAGTATGTCAATGGACATGAATCATTTGTTAGTGTTGCTGGTCCTGTACATCGAGTGTGTTTTCTGTTTAAAAGCCTGTGTGGTTTCTGTTTCCCTTAAATCCCCCTGAAGGTTTCTAAGGTCTCTTTCAGACTTGGTGAGGAAATGGCGTTGCTCCCACACAGTTGTAGGAATGCTTCTCCATTTACATCATGGTACATATGCCCAGGTGCAAATCAAAGTTCTGCTCTTGGTGCCAAGACTCAGCATGCTCATTCCCCAGAGTTCCAGTAGCCAAAAACTAGCACAAATAATCATATACATGATTTTTTATGAATATATTCAAGAACTCAAGGGAACAAAATTCTGGTAACACACAAACTGTAGCAGTTTTGGGAGTGAAGGTTTCTGGCAGAAACGTAAACAGTTACTAAAGGAGAAGGACTAGCATTTTACACTTGGGGGGTGCCAAAAGTTAGGCATCCCCAAGTGACTACTTTTACTTACCTGACACCCTGGGCCGGCGGAAGAAACCTGCACTGGCCCGGGGTTCTTCTAGCGACCAACATGGAGAAATCCTCTTCCTGCTTCTTCGGGTCTTCTCGCAGTTGCGCATGCGGAAAACCGGACTTTAACAAAAAAAACTGTGCACTACTGTGCGTGCGTCTGCCCTGGGAAATTTGAAAACTGATGAAGCAGGGTCTCTCCTTGGTGCTTGCTAGAAAAACCCTGGGCCGGTGCGGTTTTTGAGAATCGGAGCACTGGCCCGGGGTGTCAGGTAAGTATAAATAGTCACTTGGGGGTGCCTAACTTTTGGCACCCCAGTTGTAAAATGCTATTCCTTCTGCTTTAACACAATTTTAATAGTAAGTCTGCTTCCCAGGTACACTAGCCCTGTGCAATTTGGTACAGGTATGGGATCTGTTATCTGTAAACCCATTATACAGAAAGCTCCAAATTAAAGGACAGCTGTCTCCCAGAGACTCAATTTTATCCAAATAATTCAGATTTTTTTAACAAATTTCCTTTTTATCTGTAAAAACAACAGAGTACCTTGTATTTGATGCAAACTAAGATATAATTAATCCTCATTGAAGGAAAAACGAGCATATTGGGTTTATTTAATGTTTAAATCATTTTTGAGCAGACTAAAGAGATCAAAATTATGGAAAGATATGTTATTTGGAAAACCCCAGGTCCTGATCATTCTGATCCCAGATCTGTGTATGTGTGTATATATATATATATATATATCCCAGTCTTACCATAGCCCTTTCCTTTTGTTACTAGCTCTTCTTGTGCTAACCTCAAAAGTTTGACAAGACATTTTGGGCATGTATAAGTTGGCACTAGGGGGTCCATTATCAGCATTTCTATTCTGCACCTTCCTGATATATATTTTAAAGCGCAGTTTTCAGCAGAGCCGGTACACAGCCAGTATACATTGTGCCCCATACCCTCTAACATCATTAAGTGGATAAAGTTGTGTCAAGTTTTAGTTCTTATAGATTCTATTTCTATTCTCTGTTTTTTTGTCTAGTTTATATTAGTTATATATTCTGGTGGTTGTTAAAAAAAACATTACAGTATTAATTGCAAGCCCAGAAAAATGTGACAAGAAAACATACCTTTAGCACAAACGTATTGTCTCTATCTGGCATCTCTAGGGGCATGGTTGTCCGCACCTCCAAAATAGCAGAGAGTGGAATGCTTACTTTAGGTTTTGAAGACTGAAAAAGACATAAAAAAATATTTTCAGAAATGTAAATAAGATCCCAAAGGCAACCTATGTTACCAAAATGAAAATCAAGAAAGTACTGTAGCAAAAGATCATATAGACAACCGGATGCACTAAAGTACATACAGTATGCACAAATAATTTGTGCTCTTACATAGATCAGACTCAGCTTACATCTATTTGGTGCATTTCCCACAACGTGCAGTGCATTACATGGTCCAATAAGCCAAATGTATGTGAATATACAAATTAGCAGTGAGTGTTACATTTTCTTAAGTAGGGAATCCACTTCATGATCCAAAAATCAATAGTTATTGACCTCATTTTTCTAATGCACAAGCAAATATAACACAGTAGAGAGCATTTCATTCAATAAACTTAGACTGAAATAAACACAAATGTTGCCTTTATTGATGCCATTCATTATCCTTGCATCTAAACACACTCCTTGCACTTTTGTATTATGTTTGCCCTTCCTATTATGCTGTGACTTGCATATTGCCGACAGAGGGGAAAAGGAAATACTGAGGGAATATCTGAAAACCAGGCACCTAAACCCTCTGATACCCCAGGCAAATAGTACAGCCCCCCTTCAGCTTAGACATGCTGCCACGAGCCAGTATCCACAGCCACCCAAACTGGCCATGTCAGAACTTGAAAGCATTTTGAGATCTCCCAGGGCAAGGGGATTGGTGTCACTTACATATTCCATGCTCAATAATCAAAGCAGTAAAAATAGGTAACCCTTTTGTGGACTGTCATTTAAAGGAGAAGGAAAGGCGTGGTGATCTCGGGGGTGCCAAATGTTAGGCACCCCCAAGTGATTTATTGACTTACCTGAAACCCCGGCCGGTGCTCCTATCAGCAGAAAACTGCACCGGCCTGGAGTTATACCAGTGAGCATCACGGAGCGGTCGTCTTCCTTGTGCGGCTACACATGCGCAGTAGAACGATAATGCCAAAGTTTAACTAAAAAGGCGGCTATTTTGTTTAACTATGCATGCGTTTGCCCCATGACATTTGAAGAAAGAAGAAGTCGGAAGTGGATCGCTCTACATATCTACAATCTACAATAAACTACTTTTATGTTTATGACAAACCTGCCTTGAAGACTGGTCTCTGCGAGTGCCTGCCCCCTTTTCTCTATACGGTGGCTGTGGATACTGGCTTGTTTGGCAACATTTGGCACCCACAATTTGAAAAAGTGTGGGGCTTTGGAAATTTAACCCTTTAACAACCCTATCTCAAAAGGCTAACCAAAGTATCCTTGTGCAAACCTACATGCGTCTGCTTGATGATCATGATATAACTATACCCAACCCATGCTTTTCCTTTCCTTTTTCTCTGTTTCTGCCCCTTTTCTTCTATCCTCCCTGATTCTTTTCTTATCTGATGTCATAAAAAAGGGTATATGTATTTCAACATTTACTGACCTAAACATTGTGAGACTTCCCTTTGCTTTAAAAAAAGCAAAAATATCTTTAAAACAAAGTTAAATGTTTTAAAGTTCTTTCTAAATGTAAATGCAATTGAAAGCAGTATTAGTTCTTTTCTAGACTGCTGACTCTAATGCCTGAAAAATGTAGCAAAAGTCAGATCCGCCAGACTTAAATACACCATGGCTTGCATTCTTCTTCACATGTCTGTAATCAGTAGGCTGCAGGCCAGGATATTGGCCTTAGGTGCCCCTAGGCAGCGGTATCCTAGTGCCCAACACTCTTGCGAGCGTGCGCATCTACTGGAACACTGGCGATTACGCATACAGGAGTAGATTGCGGCAAGGCAGCATGCTGCCCCTAAAATCTTGATACCCTAGGCCCGGGCCTTTGTGGCCTCACCACAGATCCAGGCCTGGTTGGCTGATATTTAAAATAGTCAGAACAAGCAGTGCAAAGAATACCAATAAAGAGACAGATAATGATTTCAATAGCAGTTGCATTTATAAATACCACTGAAATTTTTTTTAAAAAAAAATCTATATAGGAAAGCTGTTTAGAATAACATTTTGTTTCATTGGGCATCATTTTGTTTTTGAGTTTTCAAATGCTTTAAACTTTGCCATCACTTTGCAATACACTGATACCCACCTATAAAAGCAGCCACAGAAAACGGGAGCAAATTATTATACTAACTAATGCAGTCGATGGCCAAGCAGAACAGTGTATTTTTCTGTGCATCCAGTTAAAACCTCTTTATTAAACAAGACAGTAAATGCCTGCAGAAATAGCACACGTTTTTCCCTCCAACGCCCCATTGCTCACTAGAAACTCATGAATGTAGTTATTTAGGCTTAATTAATAAAAAATAAATATATAAAACTGAAAAGGCTACCAAAATCTAGACTGGACTATACCCAACATTATCTGCTATCCTGTCTATTATTGCCTGAAGCCTGTAGAATGTGTCTGTTCTTAATGTTTATTTTATAGGTGACTATTATAACCTATAAAATATTATTATAGGTTATAGACTATTATGCAATGCTTACAATTATTCTAGGGGTGGTGATCCCATGATTTGACCCGTAGCTCTCAGCAGTGACTCTCAGACTTTGCTCCGCTTAAAAACATCGACAGGTCACAGTGAGAGCATTTGCTTAATGGAAAATCCATCACGTTTATGTTCAACGTGAGAACAATAAATTGGGATAAGACTAAAATTCAGTTATACCTGCTTTTATTCTATTTATATACATTAAGCATATAGCTTTTATTTCTTTAATGTGCATGTGGGCATAAAGACTAAGGGCAATGGCAAAGGGGTTGTTTTATCATCAAAAACATCCAAAATGGCGTACCGTTGCCAGCAATGTAAATCACAGCAGGTACATTTTTCAAAATATCCTCCAAGGCAGTGATTTCAATAATCTACCCACACTTATTTACACTGCCGTCAATGTCGTTGAATCATAAGCGACCCATCTTCAAATGTATTGCCATGGGCAACAAAATTACCTGTTTTTCATTTTCCTAAACAACAGAAGAGAAGATTCCTTATGATTCAGAAGATTCCTTATGATTCAGCACCAGTGATAGAGGGACAGAACCATTTCCCCTTATGTAAAACAAATAAAGGTGCAATGCTTGGGCAAAGATGGTCACGCCAAACTTTTATTATAATGGCAGAGTTTTTTTTATTACACTTTTTTTTTTTTAGATATTTCCTGCAATTATTATGCCCAGGTCATACGTGTACACATAATGCAGGTTTGGAAATCCTCACACCATTAATCTCTGTCTAGATTGATGGGAATTTCCATTTATACCTGGGAAAAAAGAAAAAAAAGAAATTGTGCAGTGCTGCATTGGATAGAGTGTATCTCTGCAGTATTCGTGATTCATGCACTTCCCTCTTCATTCAGCATTGAATTACCCTGCTTTATAAAGAAATAATGATTGATCAAATAATTGCACCTTTGTTATTCTATGATGCTGGGGTAGTCGGGATTTTGTTGTTCATTACATAACCCTGGAAGAATTACTTCTTATTTGGTGCACTTTTTTCTCATTGCTCTTAAAGGAGAAGGAAAGCTCCCAAAGCAGTTTATTGCCAATAGATTGACCCTTCTCTGCCTGGATAGAACCCTTTGCCTGGACTTTGACCATTCTTTTACCGAACCCTCTTGTTACTGCGAACCTCGGTCTGACGGACTGCCTCCTCCTTGATCCGCACTCCTAACTCTGCCTACTGGCCCTTACACTGGTAGCCCCTTTGTGGACTGACAGGCTCTCATTGGCAGTAAGGCTGGTTTTTATGGAACCAAAACTTGCCTCCAAGCCGGGAATTCAAAAATAAGCACCTGCTTTGAGGCCACTGGGAGCAACATCCAAGGGGTTGATGAGCAACATGTTGCTTATGAACCACTGGTTGGGGATCACTATAAAACAATGTCAACTGCCATGCCAATTTAGTTTACATCATATTGCAATTATGTAAAAGATTGTCTAAGGTTTTAATATGATTATGCACACATTACTGGCAGGATTTCTATAGGCAATAATTAAAACAGACAGGGTTGGGTTTTCTCCCTCCACTTAATCCCTAGCTAAGAGGATTCATAGCTTAGCGTGCTAGAAGGCGGCATGCACAGCACATAAATAAATCCGTGCATCTAGACTACAGTCCTGGTTCGGTGTCAGGTGGTCGCCTCCGAGCCAGCAGATGGCAAATTAGTTAAATGAAAACAAAACATGAAAGACACATGATCACAGGTCCCAGGGGTCTCGGATATACTACTCAGCACAATTGGATAAACATATTGGAAGCAGGGGATAGCTTACACTCATTATTAGCCTAAGCATGCTGCTGCTCCGTAGTTACACTTGGAAAGGGAACACAAACTGGCACCATTAGACTAACTGGATTTTATTCTCAACACCAAAGCAAAAAATACCATTATTTATGAATGCCGCCACCAATTTCCTCTGTCTGTCTGGTGTATACATCCTTCTATAGTAGTCTAAAGTACTATGGAATATGTTGGTTATTTAAATTACTACTACTACTACAGGTATGGGACCTGTTATCAGGGCCGGATTTACATAGTGGGCGCCCCTAGGCCGACTGCCGTTTGTCGCCCCTGTTCCCTCCCCTTTATTGTGCAAATTTTGATCATCAATGGGGATTGGCGCATGGGAAATGTAAAAAATTATTGTATCTCCAGCACATCCCCAGTGTTTTTCAACCAATGTGGGTGTGGTTGGGCATCATGCCGCCCCCCTAAAATCCTGCCGCCCTAGGCCCGGGCCTAGGTGGCCTTTCCACAAATCCAGGCCTGCCTGTTATCCAGAAAGCTCTGAATCACAGGAAGGTCATCTCCCAGACTTAAAGGGCATGTAAAGGCAAAAAAATAAAATCACATTTCTGCTTTCTTTAATGTAAAAGAAACCTATCTCAAATATACCTTAATTTAAAAATGTGTACCGTTTTATAAAAAACCTGACTGTGGATAGGAATTGTCAGATGGTCCCTAACTGCTCTGCAGGGAAACAATCATACTTATGAACAGCAGGGGGAGCCCCCCCCTTATTTCCCAGCCATGCAGAACTCAAGCAGCTTTGTTTATGACGATCCCTAAGCAGCCCAGACCACACTGAGCATGTGCACAGTCTTAATTTTGCAAAGATGTTTAACAAAGTTACAAGATGGTGACCCCCTGTAGCCAACTTTGAAAGTATAAATTATTTGTTTGATTAGGCTCGTGGTGCAGTAAGTTCATGTTTATATTTAGTATACAAAATACAGCATTTCTAGCCTTATTCTATTTTAGACTTTACATGCCCTTTAAGGCATGGAGACCTAAATTTACAGAAAGATCCCTTATCTGTAAAACCTCAGGTCCCATGCATTCTAGAAAAAGGTCCCAAACCTGTACTAATACTCTTGTTCGTTTAGCAATCCACTATAAATATTAAAAGTAAAACTCACTGATGTTTTAAGTGTGTCACTGATCAGTATATTTTTTATAATCTAACATTAGTGGCAGTCGGTGATAAAAAAAATATAACAGTAAAGCCCAGATGATCTTATCCGTACACCTATGGGACCTGTTATCCAGAATACTCGGGTCCTGGGGCTTTCCAGAGAAGGGATCTTTCTATTATTTAGACCATCATGTCTTAAATTTGCTAAAAAAATAATCTAAACATTAAATAAGAATATTATGATAGTTATTCCTCCATTACAGAGAAAAAGGAAATTGTTTTTAAAAATGTGAACAATTTGATTAAAATTTCTATGGGAGATGACCATCCCGTGATTCAGAACTTTCTGAATAACAGGTTTCTGGATAATGGATCCCATACCTGTATTATGACATAGGCCTGTTGTACCATTTATTATAACAGCAGTCCTATTCAGGGGTGCTTCGCCAATGAGGCAAGTTGAGGCCTCAGACGGCAGCGCCCCACTAGGTACCAGGGGCAGCAAAAATGCTGCTCCTGGTACTTTAAGAGCGAATTTCCAGGGGGAGGGGGGGCAGCAGCAACTGCTGCTGCCTCAGGCGGCGGAGGGGTCAGGATCGCCCCTGGTCCTATTCATCTTACAGGGGGAGCCCTCCCCAAAATGTATTTTGCTTACTGAAAGAAAATGTAATTGAAATGACTATTCCAACTGCTTAAAACAGGATCATAAAAAAATTAAAAATGTGTCCCCTTGCCACCCCAAACAAACACTTGGTAGACAACAACCCCCCTCCATGCAGACAATTAACCCGAGATCCCTTCTACCAGGAATCCCCCCTCACTGAACCTATCTGCCCCTAGGATATTTAAGCCTCTATTCCAATATAAATGTAAATTTTTTTTTAATTCGAGCTTTATTTGTCCTATAATTGACTGGCCAAAGGTCACAATGGTCCAACACAGAAATTTAGCCCAGGCCTTTCTGAGTACGAGTCTTGTTACTTAACATAAGTGTGAATGGTACAGTATAATTTGTGTTTATTAGAGTGCAAACAATTGCCTTCTGTACCACATGTCTCTGAGCGTCTTTTCTGCTCTGCACTCACAGTAAAATCACTGCAGGATTTCCAGGATCAGGCAAGCATGAAATCTTATGCGCAGATAGAAAAAAACCATCTTCTTCCTCCGTGGAACAGTCTGTTCAAATATGTCACTCTAGGGCCAGTCGTGGAAAATGTTAAATATATATATTTGTGAATGTTACTCCTTCAGACAAAGCAGCTTTATATCTTGCCTATAGTTTCCCTATACTATTTAGAGAAGGTATTCACCACAAACATTTATTCTGATGAATGGAAATGATTCATAAAACAGAGTTTGATTCAGAGAAGAGAACGTATCCTGTGTTTTGACTCCCTGCCAGACTTCTCTTCCAGTATTTCTCTGTACTGCTTCACTACACTACTTGTGTATCTGCTTTCCCCATACCTTATCGATGTGACAGGATCACACATTAGACATCTCTTATATATGAGTGGGATCTGCATAGGTGGTGGGTGATTTTTTGGTGAGGGGAGGCTAAAGCTGGCCATATATGGGCTAACTTAAAGGAAAACTATACCCCCCAAACAATGTAGGTCTCTATTAAAAGATACTGAGTAAAACAGCTCATGTGTAAAACCCTGCTTCATGTAAATGAACCATTATCATAATAATATACTTTTCTAGTAGTATGTGCCATTGGATAATCATAAATAGAAAATTGCCATTTTAAAAAATAAGGGCCGCCCCCTGAGATCATAAGATTCACTGTGCACACATACAAACCACATGTAAGGTCACATGAGCCAATTAACAGACAGAGTTGTGCCTTTTGCTTCCTCACTTCTTCCTGTTACAGTTAGTGTTGTAGTATTTCTGGTCAGGTGATCTCTGAGGCAGCACAGATAGAGTCACGAAATGGTGGTTCAAGGCAAGAGATGTAAAAGGGCAATATTTATATAAATATATATTCCAGTTTGGTAAGATTCTTTAATATGTCATTCAATTTGATATAAACTATCTGTTGCGTAAGTATTCATTTTGGGGGTATAGTTTTCCTTTAAAGGGGAACTATAGTGAAAATGAGAATTGAATAAAAGCTCCCTCATACTGAAATAAGAAACTTTCTAAATACAATCAATTAAATATTCTGCATTGTTTCTGAAATAATCAAGTTTATGTTCACTGTCTCTCTCTCAGTATCTGTTTCTCTTCATTCTGTCGTCTTTCAGCAGCTGGGTGTCAGATATTCATTGACAGTTAGATCATATATATATATATATATATATATATATATATATATATATATATAAATATATATATATATATATATATTATACCTTTCCTAACAGATGTATAAGAGCTCACTCAAATAACTGATTACAGTACAAATAGATTCCAACAAAATAACTGCCTTTTGCACAAATTCTGTATGTAGAGAGACATGATGTCTGGTGATTTTAATAGAGTGAGCTCTAATAAATCAAAAGGAGCTCCCCTATAAGATATATTGGATCTAACTGTCAATGAATATTTGACCCAACTGTTGAAAGAAGACAGAATGAAGAAAAACAGATGCTGAGACAGTGAACATGAACTTGATTAATTCAGAACCAATGCAGAATATTTAATTGATTGTATTTAGAAAGTTTATTATTTCAGTATGATGAAGCTTATATTAAATTAAAATTTTCACAATAGTTCCCCTTTAAAGCTGTCACATTTAGGGAATTCTATCATGGTATAAAAAGACCCCCATAATTACCTTCTGCAGCTCCCACTCACTTCAACGTGAACCATGCAGAAGAGTAGCTTAAAGCTTTTTACTCCTGCCCTTTTCTGTGGTTCCTGATGAAGTTTCATTATAGGTGTTCTCCTTGCATTAGGGTTAAAATGCCCCCATGAAAACACTGCTTTTGTCTATACATGAAACACCATGTATTTTATCTCCATTCACTTCTGCTTTCCTATTCACTGTAAGCCTCTCTGGACCCATTTGCTTCCTCTTCTTTTTACTGCCCCTTTTCATCTCTATTCCATACCCTGTTTCACCAATATCCCCTATGTCAGGGGTGCCCAAAAAGTAGATCAGGATTTACCAGTAGACCTTTAGCTGGTGATCAGTAGATCTCAAAACACTGTCAACAAACAGCTTGTCTATATCGCCCTCCTGTTTCATGCTTTTCATTTAGATAATTATTAGGTTAAGGTTTCATACGAAATAGTTGTTAAATATAGCAATTAAATAAATTCTCTCATAAATCAGTATTAATAGAATGCTAATAATGTTTTTATGGATGTAGATCATAATGGGACAACATCACTAAAAGTAGACCTCTCAACCTCTCATTAGTAAAGTATGGTCACTCCTGCCCTATATTCTACTATTTCTTACTTTCTGACCTACAAACATCCATGATGTAGTTCAAAGTTCAAATTCCAACCAATTAGATTCCCTACTGGGAAGACTATGTCCGATAGACTTTTTTTCCCAAAATTTTTAAAAATGATTTCCTTTTTTTCTACAATAAAAAAAAATAATAATAATAAAACAGTACCTTGTGCTTATCTGAACTAAGATATAATTCATCCTTATTGGAGGCAAAACCAGCCTATTGGGTTTATTCAATGGTTAAATAATTAGTAGACTTAAGGTATGAATATCCAAAGACAGGGTTGGACTGGACATTGGGGGCCCATTGGGTTAGAAACGGCAGTACGAATTGTGCCAAAAGCCTGCACACAGCGCGCATGAACCAAAATTTATTTTGGGGGGCCTGGCAGATCGGGGTCTGGGCCCATGAGTGCCAGGGCCCATCGGGGTTTTTCCCGGTGTCCTGATGGCCCAGTCTGACCCTGTCCAAAGATGTAAAGACCCCTTATCTGGAAAACCCCAGGTCCAAGCATTCTGGATAACGGTCCCATAGCTGAACAACTATGATAAGGACATCACTGTAAAGCACCGCATCCCACACTGTCACCTTTTTGGGTCATAAGTTAGTTAGACATTTGACAAAGGTAAAGAGTAACAGTTATTTTGATTGTTGCTACTCTACACCAGCCCATATTATAGGCCATCATCTGTGGTAATGCAGCACCACTGCAATGAGATATTTGCCTTATGGCAGGAAGTCAGTATGGCAGAGAGTCTATAGATGTCTATAGAGATGCACTCAGAACCAGAACAACTGTCTCACTAGACTCATACCAGGATCAGTAAACCTTTATTATGGATAAACTGGGCACAAATGAAACAATACTTTATTACTGCCTATTATGGGAAGGAAAGAGAACATTAAGATAATATAAAGATATTTTTATGGGAAAAGGACAATTGTGCAAAGAAAATAAAAAGCTGTATAATAAAACATGAAATAGTGTTAGCAGTGGAGGATGTTAGCACTCCAAATCTCTAAGGAACTCAACATGCAAGCATATAAAAATAAAAAAGGTTATTACCTTTGGAGGCACATAAAATTCAAGCAGGAATCTTTCTCCCTCCATTTTCACCGCTTTCCTTAAAAGTAAGCGGCATTTCTGCCACTGAGAGTTGGCAACACAATTAGAGTCATCGGCCACCATGTACCTGAGAGTTCCTTCTCTCTGAATGTCAACGACATCTATTTTTGATGCTTGCGTTTTTGAAAGTCGCAGTTTTTGGGTCCATTTTTCACGGGGCTCAACGTGTTCCTTGCTACCTGAAGTGCAATGCTCACGATCAGAGCGTCTTATTGTCCCATTGTCCAAACCTGGCTCAGGAGAGGACTTTCTGTGCCACATTTCCTTCACGCCATCCACTACACACAAGCTCATGTTCCGTAAAGAGAAGCCCTTTTTAAATTTTGTTTTTGAGCTGTCGTGAACCGATACATCTTCGGAACTGCGCGAGTGGCCATAAGATGAGACTTTATGTACACGGGCCTGAGTCCGACTTAGATATCGATTTGTGACAGTATTGTCCATGCTGTCTAGAGACTCTGTGGACGTTTCTTCTTTCCGGGGTACAAAATTTCTTGCTAAAGGCACCTGGCAGTTTTGTAGACCTACAAAAGGAACTATGTTGTACTTTGTGGGGGAATCTGACACGTATACCCTGCTGACCTCAAAACTGAAGAAGTCTAGAAAATTGGCAGCAAAATGATGAGAGAATGATGTTTCAGCCCCAGGAGCATTATAATGAGGATTCTCCCTCAGAAACCTGCAAAATTTCTGTGCAAAGTCCACGGCAGTCGCTTGTGCATGAAGCTCACAAAATTCCTTCCAGTCAGGGAGCTGAGAGGAAGAGTCTCTACTATCACCATTCATGGTTGCTCCATTTCACTCTTAGGAAACTATAAGAAAAGCAAAGGAACATGTTCAGCAAACACAACTTGTGTTCCAGAAATCAGAATAAGTACAAAGCCAATTTAACTCTTCAGTAACAACACAACAAACAATGGATGCCCCATATCTTTTATGCTTGTGACATTTTTCACACACTATATAAGCATTTCAATCTCCTTGAGAATAATCAAAGTGATAGAACGTGATAATAATATATGAATGAGCATTTTGGAGCAGCCGTATGTATTTTATTATGGGGAAGGATCACCTGTTTCTTTGTGAATAATATCTTTATAAATATAACTTATATTGAGAACTTTAATTCTTTAATACATACTTATGCTAGGCAATGGGATGTCAGCTCACAAGAAGGAATGCTGGACCTATCCACGACCTCATACAGCAGTTTCCCATTTTAACCAATCAATTTGGTGAGACAGTGCTCTCTGCTTAACAGGAATTCAGTGACCGCAGAAACCAACCTCGGTAAAATTATAATGTATATTGACAGGGGTGGCTTTGGGGCTGCTGCCGCCCCCTCTCCTGCCCCGTGCTAAAAAATCAGCGTCAGAGAGGTCAAAAAGGGGCTGGAATTCCTCAATAGCGCTTTTTGCACTAGCGGAGCCAGATTTCAGGGTTAAAACGTTAAAAGGTGGCTTTTTTTAAGGTGTTTATCTGAATCAAAAAGGTCATATACAGTATGTTTAGTGTTGCTCGATTTCATGTTTTTTTTAAACTACAAATCGAACTACAGAACACTACTAAAGCAGATTCAAAAGCAGCAAATCTATACATATACCTATTTACCTATGACATAGAAATAAAAATCACTGTGTTCATAAAACTACTGTTTTGCCTCTTTCCAGCTTTCAGAAGGGGGACACTGACCCCAGCAGCCGAAAAGCTATTGCTCTGTAAGACTGCAGTTTCATTGTTATTGCTACTTTGTGTTACGTATATTTCTATTTGGGACATTTCCTTTTCATCTTCAAGTCTTCATTCACACCACTGCCTGGTTGCTAGGGTAATCTGGACCCTAACAACCCGATATCTGATAAAATTCCCAATGGGATTGCTGCTGTAAAAAAATGTAAAAAAAAGACCAATTGCTAAATATCTCAGATTATCACTACATCATACAATAAAGTTGATCTAAAGGTGAACATCACCATTAAGGTCCAAGTTAGCAGAGAGTAACATTATCACTTATCAGCTAAGATCAGTGATATCACTGTTTATATATTGCAGTGAATACAGCTGTGATAAGCATTTGAGCTTTGTGCTCTATAGAGTTATTGTTCAAATTTTAAAATACTCGAGAAGAGTTTTCTGTACAAGGAATGTGCAACATTTTTGGATATAATTTAAAAAAAAATTATATATTGATAACAAGCTTTGACACTTTCAGAAGGCAATCAGCTTGTTTCCAATGACAAATGAGACATCCATGTGAAGCTATGTCTATATGTCTATATGGAATATATATAGTGTAGATCAGGGATCCCCAACCTTTAGAAGGTGTGCTCAACATTCAGAAGTAAAAGGAGTTGGGGAGCAAGACTAGCATGAAAAATGTTCTTGGGGTGCCAAATAAGGGCTGTGATTGGCCATTTAGTAGCCCCTATGTGGATTGTCAACCTACATTAAGGCTCAGTTTGGCAGTGCACCTGGTTTTTATGCAACCAAAACTTGCCTCTAAGCCTGGAATTCAAAAATAATCACCTGCTTTGAGGCCACTGGAAGCAACATCCAAGGGGTTGGAGAGCAAATTGTTGCTCATGAGCTACTGGTTGGGGATCACTGGTGTAGATGCACTAGTCTGCATTGAGCCTCTAGCAGTTAGGGTTGCCACCTGCCCGTATTTTACTGACCTGGCTGTTAAAAATTAAGCTTAATCCCAATGTTATTAATTGGGAAAATGCATTAAAATATAGGAAGTCCGGTATTTTTTCAAGAAAAGGTGCCAACCTTAGTATGAAAACAGTAACAATTAAGGTACTTATGAGCTGGGTACAATGTTGCCAATGCATCAGCCGCAAGCACCTCCAGGTAACCAGTTCAGCTGATAAACACACTCAGTGTGTTAAAACATAACCTTTATTTAACGTTAATTAAAACCACGCTGCCAACCATAGTAGCAGTATGTAAGGCTCATTGTCGAGCCGATGACACTGCACTGGACTTTGGAAGGAGGCAAGATGGTGCCACTGTAGAGTCCTACCTCTCTCTTCCTACAACATACACAACCCCCAGTTGTCCAACCTGCTAATGAAATGCAGAATAGCACAGAGTGGTGCTGGACGCTGGTTGACATCTTTGGTCATTCAATGTCTTTTTTCCTAGCTCTCTGGTGCCAAACATAGACAGCAACAGATCTACTCTCCATGTTTCTGCCCCCCAGAGATCTGGCAAACTAATTACCCTGAGATGTTGCTTGCCAACCCAACTGTACTACTACTACTGTACTACAGGGTGATTTTGGAGGCTGTTTTGGGAGGGAAAAGGTCTCCTTTTCAGACAGAGCGTCTCAGTTGCTAATTTGAAATGATGGCTCTCTATGGGTTATATTTATCAAAGAGTGAAGTTAGAGATCGTCAAAGTCCACTAGAGTGAAATTCCGCCACTCCATTAATTTCTATGGAATTTACAAAAAGAGTATTTATCAATAAGTGAAAGTTCACCCTTTGATAAATATGCCTTTCAAAATACCATAGAAATGAATGGAAAGTGGCAGAATTTCACTCTAGCGGACTGTGGCGATCTCTAACTTCACTCTTTGATAAATATACCCCATAGAGAACCATCATTTCAAATAAGCAACTGAGATGCTTTGACTTGTCCATTAAAGAAGAAGGAAAGTCTGTTTGCACTTAGGGGTGCCAAATGTTAGGCACCCCCAAGAGATTGTATTGACTTACCTGAAACCCCAAGCCGGTGCTCCTATCGGTAGAAAACTGCACTGACCCGGGGTTTTACTAGCAAGCACCACGGAGTGATCTTCTTCCGGCTTCTTCTTTCTTCAAATTTCCCAGGTCAAACATATGCGCAGTAGAATGAAATAGTTGACTTTTTAGTTAAAGTTTGGCTTTTCGTTCTACTGCGCAAATGCGCGAAGAAAGAGGAAGAAGATCTCTCCGTGGTGCTCACAGGTATAACCCCAGGCCAGTGCAGTTTTCTGCCCGAGACGGCCCGGAGTTTCAGCTAAGTCAATACAATCATTTGGGGGTGCCTAACATTTGGCACCCCCAAATGCAAACAGACTTTCCTTCTCCTTAAATGTATTCATATTAATTTTTAACCCACTGTGAAAAGAAATACAGCATTTCTTTCCTTCTATTGTGTACACATGGGCTTCTGTATCAGACTTCCTGCCTTCAGCTTAAACCTCCTTGCCCCATGCGTGAGCATGCTCAGTTTGCTCCTCTTCCCCCCCTCCCTTCTTTCTCTGTTGTAATCTTAGCCCAGAGTGAGCAGGGAGAGACTCAGGCAGGAAGTGATGTCACACCAAGCTAATACAGCAGCTGCTAACCTAAACAAACAGGGAGCTTCTAGAGCCTTTAACTCAGGTATGGTAAAACATTCTACAGAATAAATATAGTATTCTAGCTTGCACTTTTGCAGCTAATCTATTGGCAATAAAATGCCTCCATAGCTTTCCTTATCCTTTAAGAAACATAAGTTATTCTTAGTAACCATAATGTATCTAGCATCTGAACACCAACGTGTATTCCTGTTAACACTACCTGCCCTAACCATATATTGTACACTTGAACATTCCCTGGCTTTCACACAAGGTCTCTCCCTCTCGTCGAGCCAAATATATTTATTCAACTTGCCTGGATTTAATAATGTCTTGTTATTACTGACAAATTGTGTAAGACATCAGCTTGTCATTATTGAATTTTATATTTAAAAAAAATAATAATTAATCACATTTATATTTTTCAGCTTCACAGAACAGAAAGTGCCTGAGAGATAAATACAATTAAAAATTAAATGTGACTCAGAAATGACAGTCATTAAAATAAGAAGCACATTTTCTTTAAACCACAGCAAGTTCAATCATATTAACTGTTTCAAAGAAGGATGCTCAGCTGATAGAGGTTAAAGCACTGGTCACAAAAAGTGTTGGTCTGGAGTAGAGATGAGCTGGAAAAACAAAAAAACAGGTATTTTGGAGCTGATCTCTGATTTGTGTATATGTCAATGCAAATTGTTGGAGCTGTGGAAGTGAGCAGATCCGCTTCTTTCCACCTGCCTACAAAATGCAGGTGGAGAGAAGCCAGGGGCACTTCGCCAATGAGGCGACTTGAGGCTGTTGACTCAGGCGGCAGCACCCCACTAGGTGTCAGGGGCGGCAAAAATGCCGCTCCTGGTACTTTAAGAGCTGAATTTTCGGTTTTCAAACCGGAAATTCTACTCCTCTAGCATAGAGAGCGCAGTTAGGCTCTCTGCGCTAGCGCACTGGCCCTCTCTGCCGCCCTCGTGGACCCCCCTGGACCCCCTCAGGTGCAAAAAGGTAAGCGCACACAGGGCAGGGGGGGCGGCAGCAACTGCTGCTGCCTCGGGCGGTGGAGGGGCCAGGATTGACCCTGAGAGAAGCACAGACAACAATCTGTGTCATCAGGGCCTTAAAAGGGAAATAAATTATTGTATAGTAAGTATAGAATTTACTGGTCATCTATTTAAAACAAACATCTTATTGGTGGCCATAGGTAACTGCATAACTAAATATACAGTTTGAAGAACAGTTTGGCAGAGTGAGAGAAGATGTGAGATGCTTGATAAGTAATTGAAATACCACTGAAATAATGGCATTTTAAGGATATTTTCCTACTCAGCAGACAGGCCCGGAGAGGCCACCAAGGCCTAGTGCGGCAGGATTTTAGGGGGCGGCATGCAGCCCAACCACACCCACATTGGTTCAAAAACACTGGGGATGAGCAGGAGATATGATTTTCTTAAATCTCCCATGTGCCAATCCCCATTGCTCCGGTTCCAATGATGAAAATTTTGACGGGGGATACAGACAGGCCTAGGGGTGCCCGCTGTGTAAATCCGGCCCTGTCTGCAGGTATCTGTATTTTGATGACCACTCTCCTGTGACGTTGCTGAATGTTTGGGAAACTTGTTAATAGATAAAAGTGCCACAAAGGCCCAGACCTAGGGCGACAGAATTTCAGGGGCGGCATGCTGCCCAGCCGCATTTAAATATGAGCACATGTCTCCAGTGCCGGACAAATTCTCCGTCTGCCTGTGCACACGCTCGCACCTAAAGGAAGTGGACGGGGAGGGGAAAGGGAGGGTACTCGAAGGGGAGGGTACGCGGAGGGGAAGGAGAAGGGGGTAGGAGGAGATGGGGGGTGGAGGAGGAGACGGGGGAGCGGAGCTGGCCTTGGGGCATCTGAATAGTAAGCCCGGCCCTGGGTGTCTGCAATACTGACCCACCCACTCACTGCTGCAACCTATAGCTTCCCCCACACCCTCTATCCAGATTTTCCTCCATACAAGGCAGTTAGAAAAGTCAGCAGAGTCATTAGTGCCGGGTTATAATGCCCTACACCTCAGTTGTGCCCTAAGCAGTAGGCATCTGCTGCCTACCACTAGTTTCAGCCCTGCTTTTTCCTGTTGAAAACAAAACATATAACACATGCTGGAATGGGACTTAGTTTTGTGCACCTGATCTTGTTAAGAGAAAGAGGAGTATTGCTTTTAAAAACTCACATTTATGAGTGATACCGTGCTGTCACTAGAAAGGACCTTGTGCACAGCAGCAATTGACATTACCCATACTGTGCATTTATAGAAGTTTCTCTTTTGTCAGTAATGCTGAGTTTGGAGGCTGCCACCCAGCCGGTATTTCATGGGCCTGGCCAGTAAAACACCTGCCAAGTCATAAATTTACTAGCAATGTACTTGCCGGTTAATTTGTAATGCCCTTCCACTGTAACCCTGAACTGCCTATTTATGAGAATGAAGCCCCAAGATCTGCAAAATAAATACATTTGGCTACAGCGGCGATTTTGGGGCTGATGCCACCCCACCCCCTCTACTGCTCCACACACAAAAATTAGCGTTGGATTGGGTCTAAGGGGGGCAGCATCGCTAGTGCATTGAGCGTTCTTTACACTAGAGGAGCTGAATTTCCCGGAAGTTCGGCTCTTAAAGTTACAAGAGGCGGCTTTTTGCCACCCCTTGCAACTAGCCGCTCACTACAGCCTGAGGCAAGGTTCTCACCCTGTTTGGGTATCAAAAACAGAAGGTATCACTGGACTGGAAGGTATCTGACACTGCATGCTATCTCTTAATATAAACATTTTAGTATCACTTTAAAGCAATTACAGGCAGAAACTATAAGGGGTGGAGGGAGTCACAATGTCAGTAATATTTTACTAAAAACAAGTAATGTCAGCAGTACCATCGTACTTCTCTAATTTGATTTCCAAGACTTTAATTTCTCTTCCTTATAATTATTTTGCTAAATTATAATAATGATGGTGTGTAACTGCCAGGGGCGATCCTGGCCCCTCCGCCGCCTGAGGCAGAAGCAGTTGCTGCTGCCCCCCCTCCCCTGGAAATTCGCTCTTAAAGTACCAGGAGCAGCATTTTTGCCGCCCCTGGTACATAGTTGGGCACTGCCGCCTGAGGCGACAGCCTCAACTCGCCTCATTGGCAAAGCACCCCTGGTAACTGCACCTATTGATCCTGGGAAACCCTGGAACTACCACCATCCCAGTACTAACAGAAGCTAGCACACAGGGAGCCACTACTGCCATGATGAAAGGATATCCCAATCAAGGCAAGCAATGTAGAATATAGGCACCATCTCTCCCTACTACATGTACTATCCCACAGCCAGTCTCCCCTTCTCCCCTGTTGCTGCTTGCACGAATCAGAGCTTGCACATGGAAACCATTCAGCACAGGAGCCCCCGTGGCTTATTGGGTCAAGCAGAATACATAAAATTTCAGGGATGTGCCCCTTTGTCAGGTGTGCAGCATTACACAATTAGGGCTCTTACAGACGAGCGTTTGAAGCTGTGCTCCCCTGCGTTCAGTTTTTATGCGTTCAGCCGCAGGGGAGCGCAGGAGTAGACACAATCAGTTTTTTTCAACTCACACAGGCGCATGTAGGCACTGAACGCAGGAAAAAAGCAGCATGTTGCGTCTCAACCTGCGTTCGGCGCCTACATGCGCCTGTGTGAGTACAGCCACTGAGTGTGTCTACTCCTGCGCTCCCCTGCGGCTGAACGCATAAAAACGGAACGCAGGGGAGCACAGCTTCAACCGCTTTTCTGTAAGAGCCCTAAATCAAGCAGTCAATTAACCCCAAACAGATAATTTAACCTCCAAATCTTGTAGTTCATCAACCTCCATGAAACTCCTCATTTAAATATTTTCTATTCCCGTACTGTAGTACAAATACTAATTTATGTGTGGCATTCTGTGCTGGGATTAGATTTTCAAGAATTTGCCATCTCAGTTGTGATGTTTGATGCCCCTTTAGCCGTTATACTTTCAGTTTTACCTCATCCTTATCACTTGTTATATTATCCAAATCAGGTGTCTAATTCAACCGTACCTTTATAGTACGACACACAAAAGCCAACCCACAGGAGCATTTAATACAATATTCAACCACTGTGCTGTCACATGAATGAAAACCCTTTGTCTCTCACATATTACTTGTAAGCAAAAAAAAAATGGTTGTACACAAAACAATTTCTCTTATTAGGATCTATTTTGAAACCATCCCTGTACTTCAGTATAGCCCTCTTAACAGCAAATACATGCCTGGCACAGTACGGAGGTTTCCACATTATTTTTACCTGTGCTGCTCTGTAAGGTGATGATGCAGAACCTCATGCTTGCAATAGTACATCTCAAGAGACACATGCTGTTAGAGTATAGAATTGCCAGTTGCAATTGGTGTTTTCTTAAAGAAAAGCCACTTCTCAGCACCTTTGCATTTCTGCAGATTGTGGACTGATGAACACGATTTCCTAGCACATTTTTCATTTGAGGTGTTTTCAGATTGTTCTCCAGAAATAAAGACTTTTTTCAGTTTTTCCAAAATCAAAGTTTAAATTTGAATGTACTTTTAGTCTGGCAGCTCAGTAATTCAGGTGCAGATTCTGAACTGTTACAATTTGCTACAATTTGCATACATTTTCACACCACCTGCAATATTAGCAACTATTGTATCAATTCTTACAGCTGCCTTTAATGAAACTCAGGGATTCTGCACGGCAGGAACAAAGATAAGAAATGTATCAATTAAATGTATTAATTTTGAACAGTTTACAGGGTCTGCGATCGTACATCTTACGATTTTTCGGCCGACATCTGTCAGGAAATTGATCGGTCAGGTCAAAAAATCTTTGTCGGTCCCAGTGCAATCTATCTATGTTTGCAGGGCCAAGCAGGCAGCTCCCCTTTGTTTTCCTGGCAAATTGGTCTTTTTAGTTGATTGACAATTTGTACGATCGCACGATCGTTCCGAGAAAATCGTGGTCTCACAATAAGGATCTGATCTTTTAAAAATCTCAACATGGCCATCTTAAGGCATATAGGATGCATATTGTACAATGCTATTGTGGATTTATGAAAGGCATTTTCTTTCTATTGAAGTCAACTGGAGACAGCTTCAGAGTGGTTATCCACTAAGAGAGATTTCCAGAGGATGGGAATCCCTTCAGATTAACAGAAGGGAGGCTTCAAAGTATTGTGTTTTCTTGCAATAAATAATTCCAAAAACAAGTACCTGGTGCCTTTTTAGTGATGGAGGATATATCAGGTTACTTGTATTAGAGGGCAATTTACACGTGTACACCAAAATCAGCCTGCAATCAGAGCTGCCATTAGGGGGTACAAGAGACATCGCATTTCTGATGCTCTGCTCAACTCATACGCAGAGATAAAATGTCTCATTTACAAAGGATGTACAATGTGCATTTTCAACATGTTTTATGCCAACAAGGCAGCATTTCGCCCCAAAATTCTAGGCACAGGCCATTTATGTCCACCACTCCTTGCGTGCAATGCAATAACAAGATGCAAATTAGCTTCTTTTTGGTAAACCGCATACAAGTTATGGCATACACTTTTTTCATGGCATTTGTGTAAGAATGGTGTGCACAGTACTAATGTTGCCATTAAAATCTGTTTCCTTGGTGTAAGACAGTTGTAGCTATAAACACAATGTACTAAGGGAGTTTGAATTACCGACAAGTCTAGGGGGTATATTTACTAAAATCCAAATATTTCTCATATTTTATAAAAAAAAAACACAACCAAACTCCCATTTTCGATTTGACCTTATTTAATAATAAAATAACCCAAATTAATTGGATCATGGATACACTGGATAAAGTGTTGCGAAAACCCGAATTTTTCAGGCTTTTTTCCCCGAATCGCTTGTTTTTTTGAGTTTTAGCTTGAATACCCCAAAAATGTCGGATTTTCAGGCTAAACCCAGAGCAAACCACGATAACGTCAAATTGGGATTCTCCCATTGACTTATAAAGGACCTAGACAGGTCTGAGATGGCAGATTTTTGGATTCTGTTTTGTGCAGCATCGGGGTATAATAAATCTCAAAAAATGTGTTTTATTTCCATGAAAAATTTGAGAAATCCAAATATTTCTCATAGTTTATATAAAAAAAAACACAACCAAACTCCCATGTTCGATTTGAACGTATTTAACAATAAAATAACTCAAATTAATTGGATCATGGAAAAACTCAATAAAGTGATGCGAAAACCGAATCACTCAAATTTTTCAGGCTTTTTTCCCCGAATCGCTTTTTTTGAGTTTTTTTTGTTTGTTTTTTTCAACTTTCTGTTTATTGAAGTTAACACATTAGTTCAACAGAATGCAATTTTCTCTTCCTGTTTACACATTTAGCAATAAAATTTTACTGATATGCAATCTTCGCCTATTGTGTTTTTCACTTTTACAAACCCAATTATGTGTTAACAAATTTACAACAATTCCTTTTAAATGAGGAAAAGGGGAGGGGGAAAAAGGTGAGGGGAAGGGGTTGAGTGAGATCTCCTGGTGGCTTTTTTTGAGTTTTAACCCGAAAACCCCAAAAATTTTGGATTTTCCGGCTAAACCCAGAGCAAACCATGATAACTTCAAATTGTGATTCTCCCATTGATTTAAAAAGGACCTAGACAGGTCTGGGATGGCAGATTTCGTATTCTGTTTTCTACAGCATCGGCTATCGGGGTATAATAAATCTCAAAAAATGTTTTTTTTAGTAAATAACCCCCTAGGTTGCCTCATGATATGTATAATGTCAATTTGTGCTCTGTTTGTACCCAAAAAAGTGGGTAACCAATAACCAGTGATATGTTACATCAGGTCTATGTCGTCCAGTACAAGCTGGAGAGCTACATATTGTATGAAACTTTATTTGTAAAACAGAGTTTCTTCACATAATAGAATGAGCATATCCCTAAAAAGCACAATGCTGAATTCACAGTCTAGAATAGCTTCCTAAATTTGGCACTGATTTCTAAACAGCTTTTTCAAGCAAAATGGGGAAGTTGATTTTGGGAAGTGAATAGAACTTCTATTTGTGTGAGTGATGGAGATGCTTCTTTCATGCATACAATCCATCCTCATAAGGAGCCTGCCTCTGACATACATTCCCCTGTACAAAGCAGTGAGCTCTTGACTTATACTTCACATCTGAAAAATCACAGGCACTCCAGGCCAGAGTATTATCTGGAGAATTCAAGCACTTCACTTCCCTTCACTGGGGAATAGATCAAAATCTAACAGGCTGCTGCAACTGCACTGTAGGGAACAAAACATGATGATTGCACTTAAAATTGCACTTTGCTCACTGTAGTTGTGGACATACATATGCCCGATAGAATGCTGCTTATAAATATAGTTAAACATGATCACACAACTTGCCATTTTTAGTGAAAATGGCATTGCCCATAGGAGAGATTATTATTATACCCTTGGGGTAGTGCCCCCCACTATGCTGAGTGCAGGGCACTGTGTAGAAGGGGGCGTTAGAGGCATTTCTGGGCAGACTGCATATCTGACTTGCTCTTTATTTAACAGTGTCATAGACCTGATGGAATTTACAGCCGGCTACTATTCCTGCACCAACCCTGGGCACAGGTCTTATAACTCAAGAAAGCAGCAAAGCATTAGTCTTGCATCTGTACTCCTTTAATAAAACACCGCGGTACTAAAATACCTGCCAATGTATAACATAGGTAACGTTTTACCCAGTTCTCTAACTTATAGCAATCAATCCAATGATAGTCTTTAGTTGAACCCGCTTGTTTTGTTCTCATATGGTCTTAATTAGCACATCTATTATTCAAAATGGAGATTTTTAGCTCTTACCCAATAGTATGTACAGCAGGTCAGGTCCGGACTGAGAATTAAAATAGGCCCTGGCATTTCAGGTACACAGAGGCCCAAACAGCCCCACCAGCCCACTAAATACTGACTTTCTATGGCACCTTATAGTAGACACTGTGGCATTTGCCAGAACCCACAGATTGCCAGTCCGGGTCTGCAGCAGGTTATCACCAGTCCTGCTAACTGATTCACTTCTACAATCAGAAACTAGGGACAACACTAAATCCAGTAGAAACCTGTTTTTTTGTCACTCAGGGGATTGAGCAAAATAAACTTGGGCAAACCTAAAATCCGTGAAGAAATGAATACAGCGTACAAGCAAGGGGCAGCAAATAATCCAATAAATCGTATATTTGGGGGACGTAAAATCAGGGTTCTACTGTATCACAAGAGCAATGTGAATGGAATAGTAAAGAGAAGTGCAATGCCTTCTTACATCAGGAAATAAGGGAAGAAAGGCGCTGTATGTTCCTAACAAAAAAAATTCTTTAGTCTGCTGCCCACCACTTGCACTCTATACTCATAGACATAGACATCTGAACTAATCACTGGTTTTGTATATACAAGCACATAGTAGTAGTAGTAGTTATGCTCTGCAGGAGATTGATACCACTAATTATGCTTCTATCCTTATTTCAGATTCAGCATTTATTTTAGGCAGATCGTCTTGGTCTCTGCAAGATAATAAGTAACTTGCTCAGCACAACCTTTAAATGGACAG
Organism: Xenopus laevis; assembly: GCF_017654675.1. NCBI lineage: Eukaryota > Metazoa > Chordata > Amphibia > Anura > Pipidae > Xenopus > Xenopus laevis. The sequence continues at coordinate 46,980,318 of NC_054373.1, forward strand.
AGCACTTACAGCATGAAGCAAACATACGATGAGTACATTATTATAGGAGCTCAATTGTAGTTAAGGGGAAAATATTACCTTATAGTCATTTAAGCACGAGAAGAATGTTTCATGGTGAGTGCAGCCCAGTCATGCTGGGGAAATTGCAGTTCAATATTGTAGCTAATTGTTCCTGCCGCGCACGCAGAAAGCTACTTTTCAGTAGTCGTGTGACATGTCCTGACAGTAACAGCAGCCTTGTCATGGTTCATAAAGGAAATGTAAAGCAAAGTAATCATTGGAATGTACATCAGCCTCTAGAACAGGGATCCCCAACCTTTAGAACCCGTGAGCAACATTCAGAAGTAAAAGGAGTTGGGGAGCAACACTAGCATGAAAAATGTTCTTGGGGTGCCAAATAAATGCTGTGATTGGCCATTTAGTAGCCCGTATGTGGATTGTCAACCAACATTGAGGCTCTGTTTTGCAGTACAACTGGTTTTCATGCAACTAAAACTTGCCTCCAAGCCTGGAATTCAAAAATAAGCACCTCCTTTGATGCCACTGGGAGCAACATCCAAGGGGTTGGAGAGCAACGTGTTGCTCGCGAGCTACTGGTTGGGGATCACTGCTCTAGAAAATGATGATCCTATTATATATATACTGCTCTACTTTACAACTCCACCCTCATTTACCACTACAAAATATGTGAACCCAAATATTAAGGGGGCACTAATACTTTTTTCTTTTTTATATCACCTATACATTTGATTAACGGAAATATCAACAGCAGAATAGATTTCATTTGCGCTCTTTCCTTTCACAGCTTCTGTGAACACATTTTTAGATAAGCTTACAGGTTTTACTTGCCTTGGCCATACACATGAAGATCTTAGGTCTCCAAATGAGCAGATCTTTCCCTGTTATGCCCACCTTGAAGTAAGCGATATCAGGCTGATCTAATTGTTTGGCCCTAGGGCCCAATCATTGCATACCTCTCAACTGTCACCGGGACAGTTCCGATTTTGATAGCTCAACCTGCAACTGCAATGTTCCGACTTTCTCTTTGATCTCCTGCACTGAAAAGCCAGAAAAAGATACAAAGTTTCTAACTTAATTGGCTTTTGGAGAGAGAACCCAGAATAGATACTTTTGTAACAATCTGAGATAAGCAGGTCTCTTGAGAGAGGAGTCTAAAGGGGAACTGACCTTCATTAGCAAAACTGTAATAACAAATAAAAATCACAGAAATGTGTTCAACTTTCATAACCTGCCAAATTTTGTAAAATGTGCATGGTCAAAAAATCTTTTTGTGCCTCTTTCTATTTCCAAAATGTTGGGAGGTATTTGATTGGATCACAACAACGGGAAAACAGGGTCCGTTGGATGGGTGAATACAGGGGCCAATCAGCTGCCAACTCGGTCTGTCTGCAGTTTTTATCCTCCTGTGTATGCTGCTATTAAGCTGCCATTGTTTCACTCAGTGGCTTACCACAATGTCCCTTCCACAGGGCACCTATTTTCTTTTAATTATAATGTTGTCATTCCTTTATAATTCCATAACAACATACTTAACATGAGTCTTTTAACCTGAATTCAGAGCTACAAACTGACCCACAGAAAACGGGCCACTGGGAGGTATGAAACTGTACATGAGAAACCTGGGAGCTTGGTGGGAGGGCTTTGTTTGCACCCTTTTTTCTCAGGATAATTAGGGGGCAGATTTATCAAGGGTCGAAGTGAATTTGAGGGAATTTTCAAAGTAAAAAAATTCAAAGTAATTTTTTGGATACTTCAACCATCGAATAGGATACTACGTCTTCGAATTTACTTCGAATTCAAAGTAAAATAGTTTGATTATTGGAATCTCTTTATAAAAAATTTTGACTTCAATACTTCGCCAAATGAAACCCGCCGAAGTGCTATGTTAGCCTATGGGGACCGTCTACAGCATAAAATTGTTCGAATCGTGCGATTCGAACGATTTTACTTCGATCGTTCGATGGCCAAATCCGGTGAAAAAAGTATTTTAATTCAATGGTCGAATTTCGAAGTATTTTTTACTTCGAAATTCGACCCTGATAAATCTGCCCCTATGTGTGTTATCAGTGTTTTCAATGTAGGGGTTAATATGAATACAGGCGCAGGGCATGGGAGACTGGGTTATTACTTGCAGTGACTCCTTAAAAATCTGTGTTGGCGGAAAGTGGGAGGAGTCAGGACGGGAAGTGGGCAGGTGTGTGGATCCGAGCCGGGCCCCTCTGAAGATTTTTTTGCAGGGGGGCTTGGCACACTCTACTTATGCCACTGGTCTGTGCCCAACCCCCTCCCTTGATTCTCCCCATCTCCTCACCTGCCCAGCCCAGCTCTGCCACCAACCCACCCCTGCTACATGCAAGTGGGTCTAAAACAAGGAGAATAAAGAACTCATCATTTTTAAATCCTATCTGTGCTTTTTGGGTCAATCCGATGCAAACTTGCTAAAAAACATTTCACATCACAAATCACAGTGTTCTGAATTTTGGTCACTGACTGTGACCTTTCTCAAGGGAAAAAAAATACTGGGTTTGTAAATTAAATAAATAAAACGTGTTTTGTATGCACATGGCCTGTTAAGTGCTGTACTTTGTTGGGCTATTACACTATTTATTACAAGCACCCAGGCAGACAATATATTTTTGTGTGAGTGCTCCTACATTGAGATTGCATATATATATATATATATATCTGTATATATATCTATATATATATCTAGTATATATAGTAAATATTGTTTCTAGTTGCTATAGCAATATATATATATATATATATATATATATATATATATATATATATATATATATATATATATATATATATATATATATACATACACACAGTATATATCGATGTTTGCTACCCGGCCTGTACAGTTAGGGGCCGATTCATGAAGCTCGAGTGAAGGATTCGAATGAAAAAATTTCGAATTTCGAAGTATTTTTTTGGTACTTCGACCATCGAATTGGTTAAATTCGTTCGAATTCGAACGAAATCGAACGGATCGAACGAAAAATCGTTCGACTATTCGACCATTCGATAGTCGAAGTACTTCCCCTTTAAAAAAAACTTCGACCCTCTACTTCGGCAGGTAAAACCTACCGAAGTCAATGTTAGCCTATGGGGAAGGTCCCCATAGGCTTGCCTGTGATTTTTTGATCGAAGGATTTTCCTTCGATTGTTGGATTAAAATCCTTCGAATCGTTCGATTCGAAGGATTTAATCGTTCGATCGAACGAAAAATCCTTCGATTGATCGATCGCAGGATTAGCGCTAAATCCTTCGACTTCGATATTCGAAGTCGAAGGATTTCAATTCGAGGGTCGAATTTCGAAGTATTTTTAACTTCGAAATTCGACCCTTAATGAATCTGCCCCTTAATGTAGGCTGCATATACAGATCCGTTATCCAGAAACCCATTAACCAGAAACGGAAAGCCCATCGCCCATAGACATTTTATCCAAATAATCCACATTTTTAAAAATGATTTCCTTTTTCTCTGTAATAAAAAAACAGTACCTTGTACTTGATCCAAACTAATATATAATCAATCCTTATTGAAAACAAAACCAGCCTATTGGGTTTATTTAATGTTTAAATGATTTTCTAGTAGAAATAAGATATGAAGATCCAAATTATGGAAAGATCCATTATCCGGAGAACCCCAGCATTCTGGATACAGAATCCCACACAGGTCCCACACCTGTACAAGCAGAATTAGAATTAAAGCTATACAACCATACAAAAAGGTATGTGTTTAATTCCCAAAACCAACATCCCAAATCAATAGTTCCCTCACTTTCTAAGTAATAGGCTTTAGAAAAGACCACAGCTTTAATGCACAAGCCAACACAACCATTAGGCAAGGAGTTGTTTAGTTACTGATATAAAACCTATTCAAGCTGCATTTAGTAATTTTGCAGGAGCTAGGGAATTTATGCCACCCCTCCTGTTGATATGTCACTGATATGTCAAAATTAAAGGTTTTTTGATGGTTTTAACACTTATTAAATTTCACATTTTTAGAGTTTTAGAGAAATTAAAAAACTATTTTTTTTGAGAAAAAATATAATTTGTGAAAACAAGGAAATCCAAATGTTAGTAAATAGGCCCCTTAGTCAGAAAGCATCAGTATTAAAAAATACCTGGTGTATGGGACAGGTTTTTAACACACACAAAATAACATGCACCTATTGTCTTGCTGTTCTTAGCGTAGGGTGGGGGGTAAGGTCAATGGCCTACAGGGAGATATGTTGCTCACGACCAAATCTCCCGGTAATGCGTCTCCAGCAGAAATAACTGAAACCGCTGCCATTAAAACCAAACGAACCCAAGGCAACTTCCTGCACTTTCAGAAGAATGAAGCAATGTGTTGGTTTTACCCCAGTGATTTCAATTATTTCCAATAGAGAGAGGCATTTTTCGGCACTCCCTGTTGGCCACTGCCCTACACTGTGAAAGTTTTGATGTTGACTAGATTCTCATTCCGGCATATTTAGTGCAGTGTAAAACAAGAGTTTACTACAGTCCCAGGAAGATGTACAATAAAATGGAAAAAACAAGCAATTTTTTTTAGACAACTGAAAAGACATATCGCAAACAATCAGTAATAAATTAAGGGGGTTTTTCACCTTCCAACACTTTTTTCAGTTCATTTTCAAATAGGTCACCAGAAAAAAAAGACTTTTTTCAATCACGTTTATTTTCTACTTGTGATAATTTTTCTAATATTGAAATATAAAGTAAAATTTTTACTTTCTTATATCTTTCTGAAGCAACTCTGGGGGAGGGGGGGTTGCCAACTCTGTAAATTGTTCCAAATTGATACATTAGCTGATACATTTCTTATCTTTGTCACTGCTGAGCAGAATCCCTGAGTTTCATTAAAGGCAGCTGTTAAGAATTGAAAAATGTAACAGTTCAGAGTCTGCACCTGAATTACTGAGCTGCCAGACTCAAACAACAGGAACATTCAACTTTAAACTTTAATTTTTGAAATACAGGCAAACATGGAAATCAATTGAAAAAGCTTTTTTTCTCAAAACAACTGAACTGAAAAAAAAAAGCGCTGGGAAGATGAACAACCCCTTTGGGGCTAGGGCCACATGGGGAGGTTGAAATCAGCTAACCGAAATCTGCTGGCTGATTTCAACCCTATCGTGGGCAGTAGCCTCCTCCTTCCGCATTGAATCTGCGTGAACAGACTCTGCGGGTTTAGCAAAGAAACGCGTCTTTGCAATTTGAGCTGAAATCCGCTGAAGTCAGTTCACGACGAGCTAATTCAATGCAGAAGAGAGAGGAGGCTACTGCCCACATTAGGGCTCAAATCAGCCAGTGGATTTCGGCTAGCTGATTTTGGCCCCACGTGTGGCCCTGGCCTGACTTGGTGGGAGCCTTTGATTGCACTGCTGTTATTCTACTGAAAAGTGTAAGTGTCTTACTCTTCCCAACCAACCAAAACTAAGCTATGCTTGAAACAAACATGCCACTCACAATTCAAACATCATGGGGCAGATTTACATAGGGTCGAATATCGAGGGTTAATTAACCCTCGATATTCGACTGCCGAATTTAAATCCTTTGACTTCGAATATTGAAGTCGAATGATTTAGCGCTATTCCTACGATCGAAGGAATAATCGTTCGAAGGATTTTAATCCATCGATCGAAGGACTTTCCTTAGATCAGAAAATTGTTAGGAAGCCTATGGGGACCTTCCCCATAGGCTAACATTGGCCTCAGTAGGTTTTAGGTGGCAAACTAGGGGATCAAAGTATTTTTTAAAGAGACAGTACTTTGACTATCGAATGGTCGAATAGTTGAACGATTTTTAGTTCGAATCGTTCGAATCGAAGTGGAAGTCGTAGTCAAAGGTCGAAGTAGCCTATTCGATGGTCGAAGTAGCCATATTCGACCATTCGAAATTCAAAGTATTTTTTCTTCTGTTCCTTCACTCGTGCTAAGTAAATGGGCCCCCTTGTGTCTGATACAAATCCTAGTGCATTATACATTGTAATTACCAAACTTCTGCTTTAGAGACATATGTTTGTTCATGATTTTACAATCATAACCCAGGCTGCTTTCTAAATACATGACCCCAACAGCTGCTAAACATGGGATCGTGATCAGTTATGTATTAAATCCAGCAACTATACAAGAATGTCTGCTAGAACCCTAATAAAATATTATCAAAATATAACTTTTGACAGTTTTGCTTTGCCTACAAAGCTCAGAAAAATGGCACAAGTTTGCAACCATCTCCAGGCATACAGCTCCTGCTCCTGACAGTTTTGAAACAACCTGTAGGGTTCAGTGACCATTGCTTTGATATAGTGGGACATTGTTTTAAGGCAGTGAGTCCCAAGGCACATATGCTCTGAGAGGGGCTCCCATATTGATCCCTGTAATATCATTAGAGTGGGAACACCCAGGGAGTAAATGGTGGACAAACTGGTGATCACTTCATGAATTGATTCTTTGTCCCAAATGCCCTGGCCAGAATAAACCACACATTCATCAAAGTGTTTCTCTCACCCCATCAGTTCTCTACAGATCTCCAAGGAGCTGCACATAATTCCCACATGTGACTGCTATGCAGATCTTTTGGGTATGGTACATCACTGCAAGAGACGGATACTGAGCTCAACGTATACACAGCTAACAGGAGGAATTGACTTTGTAAAGTCATCCATGTCAACATAGATTAGAGAAGACCTTGTTAAGATATGGCTCTGAGATCATTTCTTTCATTTTCCTAAGTGTTTGGACACCAGACATAAAGGGAAACAAGGATGGGGGCAGCTTGAGATTGTGGTGCACGTGTGGCCACCCAATTATCTACTTAAATCAGTCATTACAAGTAAATGCATTTAGTACTGAGCAGGAAGAGGATCATTTGGTTCATTGATATGATGTTCTTGTGTCATTAATGCACACAGTATCAGTATGATTTATACAGGATGAACAAATTATTATTATTACCCTTGACATCCAGGAAGGCCAACAGGCGTAACCCCTGACCCCTCAGTTACAGCCTAATCGTGGAGGCCAACAAAATTGAGTATGTTGCAAGCAACTTACCAATACTGGTAAAGATAAATCTTTTATTTATATTTATTTTTAGCTCTTAGTCAATGTGCATACAACCAACATATCTTCTGGCACACTCATGAGCAGCAGGTGCAAGACAGTTGCATGTAGAGGTGCAATGTGCAACTTGATATCACCTCCTCAAGGTCGATTTTAATTTAAGGGCTCCTTTGCATATTTATTATACCCTGTACAAGTTGCAAGTTGCAAGCAGATTTTAAGGGTGTAATATGTCAAATATATTTGTGTAAACCATTTAGGCACGTGCAATTCTGTGCTTTGTCCACAGACATTAGTAAAGCATCAGGTCTAGTAACCCATAGATCTTTGCTTTCAAACATATTACTACTGAATGCTACTTGCTCATTGGGTACTTCTGATTACTAGACCCATTACATTAATTTAAGGACTATAAATTTAATGACTTCAGATCACATTGCTTATTTACAAACATACTGTTACAATCAAATGAATTGCTAGTTCTTTAACTGATCATGGGATAAGATTCTTACCCCATAGATCTAGAAGCAACAATAATTCCTCATATTGTTTAGTGTGAAAGTCAACTATTCTCTTTAATACAGTGGAATTTCTTTCTACAATAGACAATAGAAAATAGTCCACAGGCCTCATGTCCCTTGCCGCCTACACCCACAGGCCCCATGCACTTGATTCCCCTTGTCATTCATCTAAATCTGAGGGGGAGGCAGGATCGTATTCATTGCTTTTTAGGCAAAAATAAAAAGCAAAGATTGTATGATAGTGTCCCTTATCACTTTTTGTACGGGTTACACATAATTTCACAGATTAGGTTTTTATTCTTCTTTCACCATTAAAGCATGACCTGATCCTTACTTGCATAATAGGCATCTTCATTCATGTTTAATAATTTAATTCATTTGTGATTGACCCAGGAATTAGAAATCCTAACAATTTTGGACTCAGGAAGGAACCCTTTAATATATCTATATTATATATTTGCAGAGGTCCTGCAGATTACGATTGCTATCCTCTAGACATTTTGTACCAGTGAACATTCAGATGTAAAGAGAGTTGGGGAGCAACCCAAGCATAAAAAATGTTCCTGGGCGGTGCCAAATAAGTGTTCTGATTGGCTATTTGGTAGCCTCTATATGGACTGGCAGTATTCCGGGTTTTTATACAACTAAAACTTGCCTCCAAGCAATGGAATTAAAAATTAAGCACATGTTTTAAGGCCACTGAGAGTAACATCCAAGGGCTTGGTGAGAAACATGTTGCTTGGGGACCACTGCTCTAGATTTACATTTGAGGGCTTTACAAAAAGGGAAAGGCAAAAAAATTCCATTTTATTTGAATTACTCTATGATCTGTTTGCTCAAAAAACTACTACTCTGGGGAGGACAAGTGAAAAAGATCCCAGATCAATGTTTCTTACAGTGTAAACTTAATATAGTCAGCAAAAGGCTTTGAACCTAGTGGAACCTATATGTGAACCTGTGCAACTGCAACACCAGACTTCATATATACAATGTGCCAAGACAGACACCATTGACTTACACTATGACTTCATATAACCCCAGCCTACAGTAAAAATGCATATCCACTACTAAATAACTTGCACAGATCAGCATATCAGATTTGCATACATTAGCAAACGTCATACGGTACTTCCCCTTTAAATGTTCTAAGAATGCTTTTTTTAAAAAAAAAACAAATCCTAGCAAATCTCTTGGAAACTGTATATTGAATGAGTGTGCATGCACTAGGAATAAAGTACATAGCTCAGCATTCCCAGTGTAAGATTTCTCAGCTGCTCTGATCACTCTTCATTCTATGAAAATCTGATGTGTGGAAAGGCGTAATGGGATTACACAACACACTGGATGTGGATGCTGGGAGTTGTAGTTGCTGAACAACAGCAGACCTGCCATCCATGCTTTAAAATATACTATTATGTCAACTGGGAATTTTGGAGACAAGAGTACTTAAGTCTCCATCTGTTCCTATCAGGATAAGAGCTCCTGCATCTACTCATGTTCACATGCACAATAGTAAGGAGATGCTTATTGTATAGATGTGAAGCATGCAAAACAGCAATAGAATAGTGTTGATGCCAATGAAAGAAGCCCCTATAAAACTTCCCACCTGAATACCTGCAACACTCCCAGAGGTGACGTTATTAATTTTTCAAGACTAAAACAAATAAAGATATAAATAATATTAACAACTTCTTTAAAAAGTGCCAAAACATATTCATCAGCACTGTAAAATAGAATAGCACATACATCGTTCATTCAAATTACATTTCAATACCAACCCCCACATGCAGCAGAGAGGGCTCTGCTCCCTTGAGCTTACAATCTAAACAGAGAGAAGCGCACACATGATAGAATACTTTTTTTAGCAATGTTAAATAGTAACCTATTCAAAAGAATCTCATTGAGGGCCAAGTCCTGTGCTAACTGAATTCATGTGCCTTTGTGCAATGGTTTGTAACAAACAACCTGGTATGAACCAGGAGCTTCTAGAACACAGGTCATACACTTTTAATCCAGCACTAAATGGCAGAGACAATAGGATTAAATAGACAAAGCAGGGCTTGTGCAGACACTTCCAGTTGCATCATAAGTTATTATTTCATTAGTAAGTTGTTGGTTCATTTCAGGAACAGGAGCCATAGCCCCGAGCAAAATCATTTTGTCCTAAATATGACATCGTTACTGATGTGCCCAGCACTGAGGGTGAGTGGAAGATGAGCCTTATGGATAAATGACACTGAACCAAAATACAACATTAGGTTGCACCTCCCTTTGACAACTAGGAACCTAATGCACTATTTTATAAAGGTATAATTTACATTTAGGACCACAGTAATAGTCTAGCAAGTATCCCATTTACTGTAACCAATAGTAGAGTACAGTATGTATGTGTAAGGTCCATACCATTTCATCTAGTACCTGGCCAGATCCACATAATTACAGGCAGATGATCTAACTCTAATATTACATCCATGACACTGGACATAGCACTGTGAGGTGCTAAGGGCAATGAATTTTGGTGTTTCGGTAGAACAGGTAATAATATCACGGGTGTTCTGATGCTAATACTGGAGAGGGCTGTGTCTAGTAGCATGTCATGTCTGCCAACATTTGCAAATCAAAAAGACCACATCCCCAATCCACTGGACCACAACATGCCATACCCAGGCACCATACTCTGCCCACCTTCTATTAAATCAACACTCCATTTTAAGCCCAACCATTGCAGATTTCCCCCTTAAATGTGATCCATTGGGAGGTATGTGTTAGACCTTTCTTCTAGAAACTCCAGGTATGATAAGAAATACAATTAATAAATGAAACATCTTTGTTCAGTAAGTGCCTGCATAGATAGAAGGAATTCTACACCTCTTTTCAATAAAAAAAAATATATATAAAGTTTAAGTAAAGCCTGCCACTGACTGGTATGGCCAACTACTTGAAAGGGGCTGATGGTGGCCCCCTGTCCTAATGTGCCCTGGGCTAATGCTCCTGTTACTTATAAGGCAACCCTACATGTCATGTTCAATTTCTAATACAAGCAGCTAAAAGCTATTCTTGCAAATGCAGTTAAATATACTGATGTCTGTATGCCATGGGGTGACTCACAGAAATCAATGTGTAACCTATTTTCCTCTGTCCTTGTTGCTAAAGGGAGTGTGCTCAGGAGCATGATGAGGATGACTAAACAGAAAAACAAGTGGTTCTGTATTACCTCGATGATGGGTTAGGGAAGGACAAACATAAATCTGTACAGGGCTCAGTGCAGTGTCTGCTTCAGTTTACCTACAGTTCCCATTAACGACATACTGATAACCCTGTAGGATTTTTAAATCGCCCCTTTCCAAATATCTTTTGTGGTTCTAAGTGCATCTGCCCCTTTGCAGCCGTAGGTACTGCCTCTCCTGTGTCAGGGGCATTTATTATAGCTGAACAGAGTGGCAAGGAAAAGAAATGTTTTACTCTGGCAGAATATACAACATATCTCATTTTTATTTGTACTTAGCTCTGGTTTAGCTCAAGCTTGAGTCTCTGGCACAATGTGCATTTATCTCCTGTATCAGAGACACACACCGATATTACTATTCTACAGAGCTTCTCTTCCCACGCAGCCGGCCTCATTTATGGAGTTAGGTGCAAAATGCAAATATCTTGTGCAAATCACAGGGGCCACTACTACCTGCGTGTGACTTTAGATGGTCATAATGATGCTTTGCCAGGCATCCAGAGTAAAATGTAGACACGTTTTATGAATAGAATACCCTTGCTGTCTGTCAATTCAGTTCAAAACTCACAAGCTACATATTACGTTATATGGGTAGGCTAATTCTCTTACCAGGACTATTCAGATCTATGGATTGATACGTGGGAACAATACATGCTCAGTGTTTATTAACCATTTTTCCCCAGGTATCCTATGCCAGGCAAATGTGCTACAGTAAAAAAATGTAAAAAAAAAGAATGAATATACAGTGCATGTACCTGGCCAAGTTTACAAAGATGGCAGCACGGTGTTCTACTGGAAAGTAGATAAATGTAAAAGATGTTAGTATGATGTAGACAATTTGCGATTGGTTTTCATTTTTTATTTGTGGTTTTTGAGTTATTTAGCCTTTTATTCAGCAGCTCTTCGGTTTGCAGTTTCAGAAATCGGGTTGCTAGGGTCCACATGAATTTATAAACCATGCACTGATTTGGAAAACCGACTAGAATATGAATAGGAGAGGATCTGTATAGAAAGATGAGTAATAAAAAGTAGCAATAACAATAAATGTGTAGCCTTACAGAGCATTTCATTTCTAGATAGGGTCAGTGACCCCCCATTTGAAAGATGAAAAGAGTCAGAATAAGAAGGCAAATAATTCAAAAACTATAAAATGAAGGCCAATTGCAAAGTTGCTTATAATGAAATATGCACCTGCCAACATGAACCGATTGCAGTATCTTAGTAATAGTAACCACTAACTAGCTGCACAGAGGAAAACAGGTACTCAAACGTCTAACTCAAACGAGGCCTAACAAACGAGTTATACTCAAATAACAATTCCCTCATAACTTCTGGGTACTGTGTGCATGAATAATGCTTTCCTCATTATGTACAAACGCAGCTGCTCTTTTATGTGTCTTTAATTATGACAATTATATTCCAGTCACATTTCCAGTGCTTACACCATGTTGTATTGTTCTTATAACCAACCTTGACATTATATATATATGAGGTGTGTTGGAAACGATCATGTTTATGTGTGTTTTTCGCCAGTATTAAACAGGTAAACAGTTAACTCCAGGGAGAATGTATGTTGCTGCAGCAGTGAGGCTGTGTTTGTGTATTGGCTCAGGAAAAGCCTGATAAATGGATCCCAGGAGTGAATGGAGGAGAGCAGGGTGGGCCCTCCTGATTCTCTGCTGAGCTGCCTACCCTTGCTAAATTCAACCAAGATCTGCATGTACAGGCAGCCAGCTTGTCACAATATATTTATATTAAAGGTAAATATTTGTATACACAAAAACATAACATTTAAATGTGAAGTTACAGGCTCCCCCATAACAAGATCTTCTTATCACCTGCCAAAGCAAATGCATTCTTCCAAACAATGAAATATAGGCTATTTTCATGTTTTTCTAAATTTTTTATCTAAATAGTTTATCTAAATTCCTTGCCAAATCTTGTGCCCCCTAACTGTATATAACTGCGGGATATTCAAAGTTATGCCTTTGCCATAGAACTTCACTATGACCACCTGAAATCCACAAACAAAAACCCTTTAGGGCAGAGACACACGTGGAGATTCGGGGAGATTTGTCGCCTTGTGACTAATCTCCCCTAACTGCCTTCCTGTCGGCTAAAATCTAAATTGCTGGTGTGTATAGATGAGGATTCGTACAATTTTCGGACTGTGTGTGGAGAGTCCCGAAATTTTTCGTCCGGTGGAGATCGTTCGTTTGGTCGATCGGACAGGTTAGAAAATTTCTGTCGGCTGCGGGTAATATCTCTGCATGTATTGCTGATCATACGATTTTCAGTGGGAGACTGTCACTAGCTTTTGTCTATCGTACAATTGCTGTCAGGGGCAGAACATCGGCTGATCTGTTCTTAAAATACTTTATTTGGTTGGAATGATAAGACTTTGATCTGAATGGTTAGTGGTAGGTCGGGAGATGGGAAAGTCCGAACGTACATTGATTCGTACGATCAGATCTTTGCGTCTATGGCCAGCTTTAGTCTTCAGAAGTAAAAAGAGAGTGAAAAGGATAACATGGGCACTATGGGTGATGTTTCATTGTTTCATTGACATTGTTTTGTCATTGTAAGAGCACAGAATATGGAGTTACTCTGTTGCTAAGAATCCACAAAATGTGCAGCTTGGGAGAGGGTGGCAATATGCTATGCCTTCCCCCTGTTAATTCCTTTTCCCAGGTAAGGTGAATAGACGTGATTTCTGGCCTTGCCCACAGCATTTGCTGGCTGCACCCTGGCACCACCTCAATATGCTCCTTGCTCTTCCCTTGTCTGTGATATATATTCAAATGAGTCCATTTGAATGTCAGATCTGCCATTAGGGAAGGCAGTGGCTCAGCCACAAGTTCATGTGTAATTAGATCTGTAGTGAGTTGGTATATACTTCTGTTGTGTATCTTCCACATGCTCTGGACTCCTCCCACACTTCAAATACATAGAGGCAGGTAGGTTAACTAGATCCTAATGAAAATGGCCATGGTGTGTGTATGTATATTGTGTCAATATGATAGTGACTTTACATCGTAAGCTGCACTGAGCAAGAGACCGATGTGTTATGATCTTTGTAAATTGCAGTGTAAATGTGTCAGCCCTATACAAGCAAAGGATAATTATAATTATGATAACTAGGCCCTTAGAACTGAGAAAGTACTATGGCTAAGCATTAGCAACGAGAGGCATATGCTGCGCTGCTGTAAGAATTAGGTACATGCAATGACTTTGTCGTCAGCCGCAACCTCCTTTGTTACCAGCTCCTGCTCCCATCAGTCAGAGAATAAAAGGACGGCAGAAGAGGAGCCAGTGCACCATGTTCTCCAAGCCGTGCTTTCCATTTCCGCAGTCAATAGTGGGACGGTGATAAGCTTTTATGATGTACAGCAGAACAGCTGCGTGTAAAGCACACAAGTACCAAAACCCATCTGCTGAGTGATGTGAGAGGCTCGATGCACTTTCATGCCAGTGATTATCATAAATACATTACCACTTCCATTCAGCTGGGCCAACACAGTTATGAGGAAATAGTGGAGTCATTAATTTGATTTAAATATGGATACTTTCAAGCTAAATACTGTATACTTAATTACTACCCACCGGATCACTGGCAGGAGGGAGAGAGAGATGTGTAGATCTCAACATGAAGTAGAGCTCAACATGAAGAGGGGTGCCAGAGAGGGAGAGACAGGGAGAGATCATTTGTTCTAGCTACATGCTGACTGCCAATGTATTCTGGAAGCAAAAATTCTGGAAGTAAAATATGTATAAAAGCGGATGTGGACTAATAGCGGTACAAAATAAATGCAGCACATGTATAAAAACAATTTCTGTGTATGTGGCGAGCAACCACTGTGTATCAGACTTACTTCCTATTTTCTGTTACACAAATTGGCAAATATTTGTACATGGGGACCTTCTTAATGGGGTGATGCTTAGCTCAAGAGATATTACAGTGGGAATATACTATATTATCGTTAACATTTATAGGAAAATAAACGGATCCCTTGTTCTAAATAACATTAAAGGGATGATTCACCTTCAAATTAACTTTTTGTACGTTATAGAATAAGCCATTCTTAGCAACTTTTTAAATCGGTTGGTCACCTTTAAATGAACTTTTAGTATGGTGTAGAGCAGGGGTCCCCAACCTTTTATAGCTGTGAGCCACATCCAAATGTAAAAAATGTTGGGGAGCAACACAAGCATGAAAATAGTTCCAGGGGTGCCAATAAGGGCTGTGATTGGATATTTGGTAGCCTTAATGTGGACTGACAGCCTATAGGAGGCTCTGTTTGGCAGTACACCTGTTTTTTATGCAACAAACTGCCTCCAAGACAAGAATTAAAAAATAAGCACCTACTTTGAGGCCACTTGTTAGCAACATCCAGGAAGCTGATGAGCAACATGTTGCTCGCGAGCCACTGCTTGGGGAACATTGGTGTAGAGAGCGATATTCTGAGACAATTTGCAATTGGTTTTCATTTTTTATGTGTGGTTTTTGAGTTATTTAGCTTTTTATTCAGCAGCTCTCCAGTTTGCAGTTTCAGAAATCTGGTTTCTAAGGTCCAAATAACCCTATCAACCATGCATTGATTTGAATAAGAGGCTGGAATATGAATAGGAGAGGACTTGATGAGATGAGTAAGTGAAGTGTGTTTATTTTCTCTCCTTTTTTCAATTGTGCTTATTATATGATGCTTTTGCGTTATATGTTTGAGGTGTCTTAATAAAGCACCTTAAATTTAAAAATAAAAGTTATTGGTTGCTAGGATACTTTGGACCCTAGCAACCAAATAACTGCTAAAATTCCAAACTGGAGAGCTGCTGCACAAAAATCGAAATCATTTAAAAACACACATAATAAAAAAAAGAAGACCAATTGCAAATAGTCCCAAAATATCAGTCTCTACATCATGCTAAAAGTTCATTTAAACAACACAACACAGTACTGAGCCACACATAAACCTTGATTAAATGTAGGCTAAGTGACACTGGCTGTAGCACTTTTCTTTGCCTTAACACTGCTAACTGTACAGCATTCCCTCTTCTGTGCAAGAAACAGAGTTCTTCTCACTGCATTGTCACTCCTCTTTGGTAAACCCATTTACAGAGATCCCATGAATTTCTCATCATGTCAGAGCTTTCCTCTCCCTTATACGGCCCTCTGGGGGAATTCAGTCATTCAAGTATTTCCATCAGGGTAATAAGATACTGCCTTGAAATATTTAGCTCAGATGCTTAGCAGGCTGTTAGATTAAGTAAATACCAATTCAGCTACAACAGACAACACAACATGTATCTGGCACACTGGTCTAGGTGTTTTGAGATAGAAATGTTACCACTCTTTATTTGTTGAAAACGAGTTATTTAAGGCCAAGAACCATGAAGTTCTTAGGGATATCAGTGCTAATTGGGGATTGCTCCACTGAACTGACCTCATGTCGATGCCATGGCATCTTCTAGCCTCCTGGAACAGCACATTGCCCAGTGCTTAGTGTGTTTATGGATTTCCCTGTTCAGCTAAATCTGACTTTATATGTTCAACAAAAATATATAGGTTTAGCTAAGAAATCCAAAAGTATAAAAAAATTACGAGTGACATGCTGGTAGGTAGGGAGCATTTTTACTTAAATTACCCATTTATTCTGCATGAAAGCAGTCGGACAGAATGGGGTCTTGGTGGTATCTCTGGGGTCCTAGGTCTGAATTCCAGCCATGGGTTTCTCTCCTACACTTTTTCTCCTTCCTACTATACGCCAAAAACATACAGGCAGGTAAATGGGCTCCTCATAATCCTCTGCACTCAACCCATTATCAATATATTTAGGACATTGAGGAATTTTGTGACTTAAGCTACTAAAAATGCCTTAACCTTTAAATAAAACAGGGATTGTTTGTCCATATATTGCAATATATTTAAGCTGACCAACTACATCAAAGTCATCCCATATCTGACCAGTCCTACACTAAACTTGCATTATTAACCTTGAAAGCAGCAAGTAAGTTGCAGGTAAAAGGATAAAAGCTGCCAACAGACGGAGTGGGCAGTTTATTGGCCCGTGTGTGGGGCCATCCGACGGGCTTCCCCGATTGATATCTGGCCGAAAGTCGGGCAAATCTTGACCGGGCAGGTTAAAAAAAATCCGGACAGATCGCAGCCGCATCTGTGCATCTACGTGGTCTATCGGCCGCCCGTATCGGATCAGTCTGATATTGCCCACTTCAATGTGGGCATATTAGAGAGAGATCCGCACGTTTGGGGACATCGCCAAATGAGCGGATTTCTACGTCTATGGCCACCTTTAGTCCCTGTGTAAAATGTATAATGAAGCAATAGAATTCTTAATGAATCAGAGGCAAGTTAAGAGTAGGACTGGCCATACAGAGATGACTTTGACATACTTGTCCAGCTTAAATATGGACAAACAATCCCTATTTTGTTTAAAGGGTAAGGCTTTTTTTTTTACCCTCAGGTCAACGATGGCATCATAATTGCCTCTATGATGGCAATTTGATCAAGAAACACATCAACGTGCAAATGAAGTCCTTGATCCAGCAGAAAGCTCAAACCTGCCCAATTTTTGCCCAGATATCTGTCAGGTAGGCCAGTCTGAGGGCATCATATGTGCTGACAAGTCAGTCTGAAGGGGCTGAATTGGCAGCTTAAATCTGTCTGTGTATGGCCACCTTTAGTCTGTAGTCAGCATATAACACTAAAAGGTCCCCATAGAAGCGGCCATTCTTCTTTGGTGAACGACCGATTTCAGCGCAGTCCGACCAATCCGTTAAATTATTGTGCGGTGAGTGGGATTCGAACGATCGTACATCTTGCGATTTTTCGGCCGTCATCTGTCATAAAATTGATCGGCCAGGTTTAAAAATCTTTATTGGTCCCAGTGCAATCTATCTATGTTTGTAGGGCCAAGCAGGCAGCTACCCTTCAGTTTGAGTTTGAAATGATCTTTTTAGTTGGTGGACACATCGTACCTTTAAAGATCATTTCGAGATTATCTTGGTCTCACGGTAACGATTGGATCTTTTAAAAATCTTTACATCTATGGCCAGATTAACTTTAGCTGTTCTATAAACCAACTAGTGAGCCTGGGTTTATCCATATATCATGAAAACCAAATGCTTGCTCTTGTATCTAACTGGGAGACTATCCCTTGTGTCAGCCTATCACAAATGGGAAATATCTGCAAACAGAAACAGAATCATGGCACTCCTTTTACTGACTTCCACTGGTCCAGATTAGACTTTTCTCTGAATAATCAGCCCTTTCAGTACCCTGATGAACCCCAGACCCACACTCACAATGTACAATAATAAAGCAATATAGACAGTGTGCTCTATATTAAAGAAGCGTATACATGAGCAGTAGCAACACAAGCAGCCACCACATAATTGGAAATCCAATCCTTGGATCTGGTTACAGATTGGTGATAATATGATAAAGGGATTAAATGAGAAAGTCTGCCTAGTTTATATTGCACACTTGCAAACAGTGGGTTAAATGCGTAAGGATTCTATAATTTCCTTCCCATTTTCCAGGGGCATTCCAACCTGCGGCCTTCTATAACTATAAATAGGAACAGTAAACACTTTGTTAAGAGCAATGAAAAAACAGGATGTATTAAGGGTAAAGTCACTGACTGGCATCTTGTACAGTCTAATTAAATCCGGCCCAGAAGGCTCAGCAGCCCCCCTCACCCAAAACACACATGTTCAGCACCAACACTGTGATTATGAGATTATACCCACAGGGCCGGAGTTAGAGAATTCAGCAATGGAATCATGTGCCTCAGACCCTAGTGCCCCAATTGTGCCCTATGTTTCTCATATAATTCCAGCCCCAGATCTAGGATTATGTTTGTCCAAGAAATCATCCAAGCCCCTCTTAAAGCAGAAGGAAATGCTAAAATGCAGTAAGCTTTATCAGAAAGGCCTATATACGTTAAATACTCAAGTAAACCCTCAAAGTAATGCTGTTCTGAGTCCTCTGTCAAAAGAAACACCACATTTATTTCCTTCTATTGTATACACATGGGCTTCTGTATCAGACTTCCTTCTTTCAGCATAAACCTCCAGGGCTTGGGCTTGAGCATGCTCAATTTGCTCCTCTTTCCCTCCCTCCATTCTCCCCTCTCTGCTGTAATCTGAGCCCAGAGCTATGAGTGAGCAGGGAGAGACTCAGGCAGGAAGTGATGTCACACCAAGCTAATATGGCAGCTGCTATCCTAAACAAACAAAGAGAGCTTCTAGAGCTGTTTACTCGGGTATGGTAAAGCATTCTACAGAATAAATATAGTGTTTTAGCTTGCACTATTGTGGCTAATCTATTGGCAATAAACTGCTTCTGAGGCTTTCCTTCTCCTTTAACAGAATCAGCCATCACAACATCGCCCGGCAGTGTATTCCACAACCTCACTGTCCTGACTGTGAAGAACCCCCTACGTTGCTTCAAATGAAAGTTCTTTTCTTCTAGTCTGAAGGAGTGGCCTCTGGTGCAGGGATCCTCTTTATGGGTTAAATGGTCCCCTGCTATTTGTCTATAATGTCCTCTGATGTAAGAGTACATTTCCCCTGTTTCTGAACTACAACTCCCAGTATTGATCGTGGGATCTGAAAAGAAAAGCTGCAGCGTAATACCCCTGGTTTCCATCATTATTATATAGGGTTAGAACATGTATAATTTAAATATTGAATAATAAAGTGATTTTTTTCATATTAGAATATTTCACCTGGGCCTATATGTCACTAAAGAACAGTGAGTGGTTTGTCTGCTAATGTTTCTCCCTCTTGTGGAACAGAATCCCCTTTACTGTATGTAAACGTCCCACAAATGAGGCTCTTTGTGGCCTCCAGCTCTTGCACGTGGGCCTGTGATTGACAGCTCTCCCCTCTCTCCCTATGTCTGTCTCTCTGCTCAGGCTGTCTGTGTTCTCCATTAGGAAACAGTAGCAGAATCACACGCCTCCCTCCCCCAGGCACAGAGAACAACATCTGCCTGAAATGACCATCAGATGCTCCACACTGTAACCTGTGTGTAACCTGTATGTAACCGGAATGTAACCTGTGTTTAACATGTATGTAACATGTATGTAATCTGTATGTAACATGTATGTAACCTGTGTGTAATCTGTGTATTACCTGTATGTAACAGTAGGTAACCTGTATGTAACCAGTAGGTAACAAGTATGTTATCTGTGTGTAACCTGTGTGTAATCTGTGTGTTACCTGTGTGTAACCTGTATGTAATCGGTGTGTTACATGTATGTAACTTGTGTGTAAACTGTATCTAATCTGTGTGTTACCTGTATGTAACCTGTATGTAATCTGTGTGTTACCTGTATGTAATCTGTGTGTTACCTGTGTGTAACCTGTATGTAACCTGTGTGTAACCTGTATAAATAACGCAGCAGGGCAACTGGACCGGGGCAAGAGCTCAGTCCCACAATCCACAGAAAGGACAAGGCGCCTGACTCGTGTCACAAAGCGCTAGACACAGTAACTCGCACGATCCACATGACTGTAGGCAATTACACACGGGCAGATGCTAGTTACATGGATCACATTAAGATGATACTGTACAGAGGGGGAGGCACAGGAGAGCAGCAGCCACAACATGAAGCGTCTGTACAGTGTGTGTGAGAGGATATGTCCCTTCCATAAGCACAGACACCCCCACCCCACAATATTAGACAGTCCGTCTCACTACTCACATCACCCAGCAAAGCGAGAGCTGAGCAGCTTCCATAGAAACCCGGGGGGGGGGGGATAAGCGGCACTTACTGTGTGACAGGAATCATTGCTGGTGCTGGATGCGCCGGGGATTTAAATCCTGTGCTGTACAGTCAGCGTGATCCCACTATTCCATTTCTCTGTATCGACTAATAACACATCCCCGAGCCACGAGCACCTTCCCCTAATCCCTTTCTTGTTTTCCACTCCCCCAGAGCTGGGGGCGGTGTCCGACTCTTATGGCTCAACCTACAGACTCCCAGCTCTGCCGATGGAATCGCACTTCTCTCTGCCTGCTGACTGCCACCTCTAACTACTGACTCCCACCTCTAACTACTGACTGCCACCTCTAACTACTGACTCCCACCTCTAACTACTGACTGCCACCTCTAACTACTGACTCCCACCTCTAACTACTGACTGCCACCTCTAACTACTGACTGCCAACACCGTATAATGACTCCCACCTCTAACTACTGACTCCCAGCTCTAACTACTGACTGCCACCTCTAACTACTGACTCCCACCTCTAACTACTGTCTCCCACCTCTAACTACTGACTCCCAGCTTTAACAACTGACTGCCACCTCTAACTACTGACTCCCACCACTAACAACTGACTCCCACCTCTAACTACTGACTCCCACCTCTAACTACTGACTGCCGCCTCTAACTACTGTCTCCCACCTCTAACTACTGACTCCCAGCTTTAACAACTGACTGCCACCTCTAACTACTGACTCCCACCACTAACTACTGACTCCCACCTCTAACTACTGACTCCCACCTCTAACTACTGACTCCCACCACTAACTACTGACTCCCACCTCTAACTACTGACTCCCACCACTAACTACTGACTCCCACCTCTAACTACTGACTCCCACCTCTAACTACTGTCTCCCACCTCTAACTACTGACTCCCAGCTTTAACAACTGACTGCCACCTCTAACTACTGACTCCCACCACTAACTACTGACTCCCACCTCTAACTACTGACTCCCACCTCTAACTACTGACTCCCAGCTCTAACTACTGACTCCCACATCTAACTACTGACTGCCACCTCTAACTACTGACTCCCACCTCTAACTACTGTCTCCCACCTCTAACTACTGACTGCCACCTCTAACTACTGACTCCCACCACTAACTACTGACTCCCACCACTAACTACTGACTCCCACCTCTAACTACTGACTGCCAACACCGTATAATGACTCCCACCTCTAACTACTGACTCCCACCTCTAACTACTGACTCCCACCTCTAACTACTGACTCCCACCACTAACTACTGACTCCCACCTCTAACTACTGACTCCCACCTCTAACTACTGTCTCCCACCTCTAACTACTGACTCCCAGCTTTAACAACTGACTGCCACCTCTAACTACTGACTCCCACCACTAACTACTGACTCCCACCTCTAACTACTGACTCCCACCTCTAACTACTGACTCCCACCACTAACTATTGACTCCCACCACTATCTACTGACTCCCACCTCTAACTACTGACTCCCAGCTCTAACTACTGACTCCCACATCTAACTACTGACTGCCACCTCTAACTACTGACTCCCACCTCTAACTACTGTCTCCCACCTCTAACTACTGACTGCCACCTCTAACTACTGACTCCCACCACTAACTACTGACTCCCACCTCTAACTACTGACTCCCACCACTAACTACTGACTCCCACCTCTAACTACTGACTGCCAACACCGTATAATGACTCCCACCTCTAACTACTGACTCCCAGCTCTAACTACTGACTCCCAGCTCTAACTACTGACTCCCACCTCTAACTACTGACTCCCACCTCTAACTACTGACTGCCAACACCGTATAATGACTCCCACTTCTAACTACTGACTCCCACCTCTAACTACTGACTCCCACCTCTAACTACTAACTCCCACCACTAACTACTGACTCCCACCTCTAACTACTGACTCCCACCACTAACTACTGACTCCCACCTCTAACTACTGACTACCAACACCGTATAATGACTCCCTCCTCTAACTACTGACTCCCAGCTCTAACTACTGACTCCCACCACTAACTACTGACTCCCACCTCTAACTACTGACTCCCACCTCGAACTACTGACTCCCACCTCTAACTACTGACTCCCAGCTCTAACTACTGACTCCCACCATTTACTACTGACTCCCACCTCTAACTACTGACTCCCACCACTAACTACTGACTCCCACCTCTAACTACTGACTGCCAACACCGTATAATAACTCCCACCTCTAACTACTGACTCCCACCTCTAACTACTGACTCCCACCTCTAACTACTGACTCCCACCACTAACTACTGACTCCCACCTCTAACTACTGACTCCCACCTCTAACTACTGACTCCCACCTCTAACTACTGACTCCCACCTCTAACTACTGACTCCCACCTCTAACTACTGACTCCCACCACTAACTACTGACTCCCACCTCTAACTACTGACTGCCAACACCGTATAATGACTCCCACCTCTAACTACTGACTCCCACCTCTAACTACTGACTCCCACCACTAACTACTGACTCCCACCTCTAACTACTGACTCCCACCTCTAACTACTGACTGCCACCTCTAACTACTGACTCCCACCTCTAACTACTGACTGCCAACACCGTATAATGACTCCCACCTCTAACTACTGACTGCCAACACCGTATAATGGCTCACACCTCTAACTACTGACTCCCAGCTCTAACTACTGACTCCCATCATTTACTACTGACTCCCACCTCTAACTACTGACTCCCACCACTAACTACTGACTCCCACCTCTAACTACTGACTGCCAACACCGTATAATGACTCCCACCTCTAACTACTGACTCCCACCTCTAACTACTGACTCCCACCTCTAACTACTGACTCCCACCACTAACTACTGACTCCCACCTCTAACTACTGACTCCCACCTCTAACTACTGACTCCCACCTCTAACTACTGACTCCCACCTCTAACTACTGACTCCCACCTCTAACTACTGACTGCCAACACCGTATAATGACTCCCACCTCTAACTACTGACTCCCACCTCTAAGGGTAAGGACACACTGGACGATTTGTCGCCAACGTTTTAAAAAGTAAATCGCGGCGACAAGACGATCGTCTTTTTTGAACAGACGATTCACAGCGACTATTGGCACAGAGCGATTTGTATCCCATTACTCTGTGCGGTACGTGCTCCACCCAAACCGGAAACGGTTTGTGCTTCCCGCTGTAACCTGGCGTCTTTACGTGCTTGCGTTCTTGCGTCATTGCGTTCGCATTGTAATTTGAATACAGTTGCTGCTACTTATCTGTATGTGTGTGCGTGTCTAGGAGATTTCAGTGCTTTTCTAAGTACATGCTATTTCTGATAAATCGCTCGGAAAAGGGTCTCAGTGCGTTTTGGAGCTACAGGCGATTCACAAACACGCTGTGGGCACAGGAGCTGGCGTCTTTCATTTGGTTTTGTTCAGAGACAAAACGAGCGATATGTCGCCGCGATTTGCTTTTTAAAAACGTTGGCGACAAATCGTCCAGTGTGTCCTTACCCTTACTACTGACTCCCACCTCTAACTACTGACTCCCACCTCTAACTACTGACTGCCACCTCTAACAACTGACTGCCAACACCGTATAATGACTCCCAGCACAACCTACTGACTCCCAGGACTGCCTTTTGACTCTCAGAATATTCTAGTGACTGCCAGGCCAGCTAAGACTGTTGACACTCAGTTCATTCTCTTACAGACTCCCAGCTCAGCCTACTAAAGGTGGCCATAGACTCAAAGATCTCCTCGTTTGGCCAAACGAGCGGATCTTTCCCCGATATGCCACTAACGGCATGGCTATATCGGGGGTAATTCGAACGATCGAATTACGATGCGCCAAGGGGCTCCGACGGGTCGGTCGGTTAAAAATCAAACCTTCCCGATCGATATCGTGGCCAGATATCGATCGGGAAGACCCGTCGGAAGCCCCCATACACGGGCAGATAAGCTGTCAAATTGGTCCAAACGACTATATCGGCAGCTTTATCTGCCCGTGTATGGCCACCTTTACTCACAACACAGCTAACTGGCTTTCAGTACTAACATCTGACTCCCAGCAGAGCCTCCTTACTCCAGACACAACCTACTGGCACTGTCTAACAACTCCCAGCACAGCAGGCCTGGACTGGGAGACAAAATAGGCCCTGCCATTCCAAGTACACAGAGGCCCAAACAGCCCCTACCAGCCCACTATATGGTCATTTTTTATAGAACCATACAGCAGCCCCTCATTTGCCAGAGCCCACAGATTGCCGGTCAGGGCCTACAGCACAGCATACTGACTCCAAACACAGTTTACTGACTCTCAACATCGCTTACTGACTGACAGCACTGCCTACTAACTCGCAGAATTGCTTATGGACTCTTGGCACAGCCTACTGACTCCCAGCCTAGCCTGTAGACTCCCAGCACAATCTACTGATTTTTGGCAAAGCCTAGTGACTCCCAACACTGTCTTCTGACTCCCAGCAAAGTCTAGTGACAACATTGTATATTGACTCAGAGTAGCCTTCTTCCATTTCTCCTGCATGATACTATGGTAATATTGTTTATCATTGAGAATTCACTGAAACTGAAGGGGACTCACTGGCAAATCCTACAAGAGGTTATGGTAAGGGTGCACTGAAAGCTTTTGTATTTGAGGAATGGCCATAAATATGCAAAAATAGAATACATAATTCATGTGAGAGGCTTATTTTAATGAAGCAGCTGTAGTGGAGATGAATGTGTGAGCCCCCCAGGCAGAAGATGGGACAATCTTCTTCATTTGCATCATTTCTCAGTGGCAATAGCATTTAATATTAAGGATTTGAGGGCATTATTATACAGGTTAATCAAGGGATGTGAATAAATCCCCAAATACTCTTTCCTTGTACTTTACAAGTTTTGAAAATCATTCATCACATCAGAATCACAGACCTATTCAGACAAAATATCTAGTAGTATTGTTAGATCAACACCCATATGTATAAAAGCCGTATGGGATCTCTTGTCTGGAAACTCATTATCCAGAAAGTTCCAAACTACAGGAAGACCATTCCCCATAGACTCCATTTTAAGCAATGAGTTTTGAAAATAATTCCATAATTTATATATAACTTTGTTTTTGTTGTTAACTAAGTTACATAAATCCATATTGGTGTCAAAACAATCCTATTGAGTTTCTTTAATGTTCAAAGGTTATTTAGCAGACTGGTGATCCAAATAACGGGAAAAAGCCCATAAGGAAAACCCTGGGTCCCAAGTATTCTGGACAATATCTCCCATATCCTGTACATTGCAAAAAATGCTTTGCACTGCTATTGGGTTTATTTAATGGCCAGTTAGATGAGTGGCCTGTCAGAACTTTATGGCTAAGGGCAAACAACAGGGTTGACAGTGGGTACTCTTTCTCAGCTCCCTTTCCCAATGGTAGATATAATTATATAATTGACCTTAATTTGGGCAGTGGCATCCACTTAATAATCAGTTGTATCAGTTATATCAGTTGTAAAGTGAGGATAGCCCATAAGTATTGCCATTCTACAGAATTGAAAGTGTTCTCTGAGTGTAAGGTAATTATTATCCTGGGTTTAAATGGAGTCTATGGGAGATTGCCTTTCCATAACTAAGAACTTTCTGGATAACGGGTTTCCGGATTACGGATCCCATACCTGTAATACATTGATAGAAGAAGGGTTAAAATTGGGGGAACTGGTTACTGTGTTTGGGTGAGCTAGCCAACTATATTCTCTGGGTACATTTGCACTCACAGTTGCAGCTTAAGGCAAGGCACAGTCAGATCTCAGAAACCACACGTTTCTGAAAATCACATTGGCAAATTCTCGGGAGAAAACAAACGGCCAAATTGTTCTTCTTCTAATCAGGTGTAGCTTTAGATACATGGTGCCACTTATTATGGAGAATTGCAGCAGCGCTTGTTGGCCTGTATGTTTTTGGAGGAATTTTCATTCAGATTTACCTTAAATGGTGAATATACATAATTATACTATATTTTAACAGCAGTTTAGTCTCTTAAAGGGATTCTGTCATGATTTTTATGGTGTAGTTTTTATTATGAAATTACACTGTTTACACTGAAAATAATTCACGCTACCTTGTAAACCTTCATTCCTGAACCAGCAAGTGTATTTTTTTAATTTATAATATTGGTGTGTAGGCGCCATCTCAGGTCATTTTGCCTGGTCATGTGCTTTCAGACAGAGCCAGCACTTTAGGATGGAACTGCTTTCTGGCAGGCTGTTGTTTCTCCTACTCAATGTAACTGAATGTGTCACAGTGGGACCTGGATTTTATTATTGAGAGCTGTTCTTAGATCTACCAGGCAGCTGTTATCTTGTGTTAGGGAGCTGCTATCTAGTTACCTTCCCATTGTTCTGTTGTTTGGCTACTGGGGGGGAGGAAAGGGAGGGGGTGATATCACTCCAACTTGTAGTACAGCAGTAAAGAGTGACTGAAGTTTATCAGAGCACGTCACATGACTGGGGGCAGCTGGGAAACTGACAATATGTCTAGCCCCATGTCAGATTTCAAAATTAAATTAAAAAGTAATCTGTTTGCTCTTTTGAAAATGGATTTCAGTGCAGAATTCTGCTGGAGCAGGACTATTAACTGATTCATTTTGAAAAAAAACATGTTTTCCCATGAGAGTTCCTTTACCTGCCTCTAAAGTTATTTGCCACTGTCCAATCCCCTTTTTATACATTCATGCATACATTAATTTTATACACACTCTAAATGCAATCACTGCTTCCCAAAGACACTGTACACTGCTCCTTTATGTCTTTATATGGGGCTAATGTCCTGGTCAGAACGACTCAGCATCTCAGCAGCCCTAACTACTGCCCCATGTTTATGCCCCTATAGACTAAATATATACCTAAAAGGTGTTGTTTTTGGTTTCATTTGAAGTGTTTAAATTTACCTTTGGTTCTTTTTGGCCTGAAACAGAGACAGGTGTTTCCTCCACTTGGTCTTTTAAAAACATGTTAGTTTCAGTATTTACAGTATCTCAACATCAATAAAAAAAAACCGAAGCACCATTTCAGATATATGCTTAGCAGAGGGGAATCCTGGGAAAGAAGAAACTCAGTTGATGTCCCAAATTAGCTATTCAAATCACCGTCTTATCTTTGGGTTCTCATGGTCTGAGAACAGAACTATATAACAAAAATCAAAGTCCAATCAGAAGCTGCCAAACTATAACTCTCACACAGGCATGCTGAAACTTGCTGGTCAACAATAGTATAAAATAATATTGTAAATGACATTTGCCCTTTTATCTTTGTTTTACATCAAGTTTCCCTGGGGATGTTGCACAAATATAGTCTGTGCCTGATCTTATAACATCCCTATAATGACAGTGGCTGGCATATTTCCATTCTGTACTTATTTGCTTTCCACTTGGCAGCACAGAACGTGGTGCAGGAGAGTAGTCTAGATCCGCAACCCCCTTCTATGGAATGATGACAGGTCGTATATATTTAGCAATGAGGAACAGAAAGAGTTTGTGATGACTGAAACAAGTGGGGAAAATGTCACAGACATAACGGCTCTGGGAATGAAGTTTCACATTGTTACACAAGTAAAAACAAACCAGCCAGGAACTGATTTCTTTTTGTTATTAGGCATTTCATTAATGTAAATTCATAGGCTCGTAGATTTTATTTCATTGTATTTGTTTGTGTTATATCCAGGCTCTTCGATAACAACCTGGATGATTTATTATTGTGTTATAGGGGGTGGTTCACTTTTAAGTTAACTTTAGTATGTTATAGAATGGCTAATTCTGAGCAACATTTCAATCAACCTTTTTATTTTTTTATAGTTTTTGAATTATTTGCCTTGATCTTCTGATTCTTTCCAGCTTTCAAATGGGGGTCACTGACCCCGCTGACTGTAAGGCTACGCTTAGGGGCAGATTTATCAAGGGTTGAAGTGAATTCGAGGGAATTTTCGAAGTAAAAAAACTCGAAGTCATTTTTTAGTTTACTACAACTTTGAATTTACTTCGACTTCGATTCGAAGTAAAAATCGTTTGACTATTCGACCATTCCATAATCGAAGTACTGTCTCTTTAAAAAAACTTTGACTTCAATACTTCGCCAACTTAAACCTGCCGAAGTGCTATGTTAGCTTTTGGGGACCTTCCAGAGCATATTTAAAAGTTTTTTGTATTCGAAGGAAAATCATACGATCGCATGATAAAATCGTTTGAATCGTACGATTTGAAGTACGATCGGAGTACGATCGTACGATGCAAAAAATCCTACGAATTCTACTTCGAGTTTCATAGTATTCAATTCGATGGTCGAATTTTGAAGTATTTCGAAATTCGACCCTTGATAAATCTGCCCCATATTGTGATTGCTACTTTTTCTTTTCTTTCTACGGTTGCTAGGGTCATTTGAACCCTAGCAACCAGATTGCTGACACTGCAAACTGGAGAGCTGCTGAATAAAAATCTAAATAACTCATTGCCCACAAGTAATAAAAAATAAAAAACAATTGTAAATGGTCTCAGAATATCACTCTCTACAACATACAAGGTACAACATAAGGTGCCATATGCCTGGGTATTTAATAATTTGGCTTTTGAATTATTTTTTTACAAGTTACACTTTATTTTAGGTTATATTCACAGGTGTCACTGGCAGTAGGGGAATTATATGTTACTGGGTTTCACAGCAAATTCAATTTAAGGCCCCAAAACACTGGCACCAGGATTCTACATCTAACAAAATCTTTTCCCCAAACTCAAGTAGGATGGTGCCTCTACCCAAAGAACTGGATCAGCTAATGGCTGAGTTGAATTCAATTACTGGAAAGTCTTCCTCCCTATAATTTACTGCATGTGATTCTAAACTCCAGGGAAGTTGTATCGGTTTTGTATTCATGGACTTATATAAAACACTTCTACTTTTCTTTCCCTGCCCTTGTTAACTAGTTTTTTTCCAAACTTCAAGCTTTACCCCATTCAGAAAAATTGTACCCCAGTTATAAAATATTTAATGATTCAGTTATTAGTGAGTTTGGCTATTGAGAGGGCAAACCTAACCCTTTACTGTATTTATTGGAACAGATCCACTGTAGGATTATTTTAACATGTATTTATTTTAATAATACTTTACAATGATAATACAATCGGGGGGGGGGGGATAATGGAACGGTGGAACTTGGAATAAATAACTCCAGGTTAGTCCTGTGCTTATCCCCCTGTTTTATATAAATATATATAGAAATGTAAAGGGGTAGAACTGTAGCAAAACTGTAGCAACCCCATGTTTGGTCCTTGCGAAGTAGATTGCAAGTGCATAGATAATCCAAAACAATGATAATAAAGTGGGAAGGATTGTACAGGTATGGGATCCATTATCCGGAAACCCGTTATCCCGAAAGCTAAGAAATTATGTAAAGGGCATCTCCAATAGACTCCATTTTATCCAAATAATCCAAATTTTAGAAAATGATTTCCCTTTTCTCTGTTATAATAAAACAGTAGCTTGTACTTGATCCAAACTAAGATATAATTAATCCTTATTGGAAGCAAAACCAGCCTATTGGGTTTATTTAATGTTTACATGATTTTTTTAGTGGAATTAAGGTATGAAGATCAAAATTACAGAAAGATCAGTTATCTGGAAAATCTCAGGTCACGAGCATTCTGGATAACAGGTCCCATTCGTGTATTTACCTCTCAAGAACCAAAAGTAGAGTAGCTTCAGTTTTTCCATTTAGCTCAGGAAATAATAAAAACCCTACATTTTTGTGATTAAAACACTAGGCTTTTCAAGCCCTATTCAATTCACTCATGTTGAACAAGGAGGCAGCTCTGCAAAAATAATGAGACTTTTTATCTTCAAATACTTCTCTAGAGAGACCTCGGTGCCAAGACTTGTGTTACTGGTCACAAGTTGGTCTCCCAAGTATCCAGCGTTCTTGCCAGTAGGTTAATTAAAAAAAAAAGAAATGATAACTTTCCTGAACATCATCATTTACTAAATATGAACATGTGGAACAGTTATTTAGTGGGCTAGCTTCTAGATAGAAGGTGTCTGTAGGTTTTTTTTTAGGTGTAGTGAGGCTCATTCTCCATTGAGATTCCAATTAAACCAAATGTTTCCCCATCTCTTAACGCTCACCAGTAGTTTTACCAGTCTTGCAATGGTGGAGCGTTCTTCCGTTGACCAGGCCGGGTCCACTAGCAACGTACACGTATAGAAACGGATCCGCACACACTCGAGTTTATGCAGTCGGGGAGTATCACCTTTTATTTAGCGACCATACACACATACATTCATTGGAATGTTTGGTGGCTAAATAAAAAAGGATACTCCTCGAGTGTGTGCGGATCCGTTTCTATATGTGTATGTTGCTATGGGACCCGGCCTGGTCAACGGAAGAAAGCACCACCATTGCAAGACTGGTAAACTACTGGTGTGCGGTAGGAAAAATTACATTGTCCCCATCTCTTCTGGCCATGGATTTATATTCATTAAATACATTTATTCCAAGAAGAAACTTACTAAAAATAGTAAGACAATGTAATGCCAAAATGGAATATTTGCCCATATTTTAAAATAGTAGCTCTGAAATGAATTAACTGTCCTCCATCTATGTCACTGTATCCTGGCACAACTGACGTGATATCAACACAAATGTCGCATGTCCTGTAGTTTTTTACTTTTCTGGAAAATGCTTTCCAAATGAAAAGGTAAAACATGAGCATCAAGCTGCTTTTGATGAACCTCAACAATGTCTAACCAATTCTATACTTTAACAGGGTATATTTGAGCTGCACCTAAAGTGCAGTGACACACAAGGCTACTGGTGAAGATTAGTTGCCCAGCGACAAATCGCCTCTTCTACGGGCGACTAATCTCCCCGAACTGCCTTCCCTAGAATGTAAATCACTGGCGGGATGGCACTCAGATCGCTTTGGCTTTTTGAATAGAGATGTCGCGAACTGTTCGCCGGCGAACTTGTTCGCGCGAACATCGGGTGTTCGCGCTCGCCGGAAGTTCGCGAACGTCGCGCGACGTTCGCCATTTTGGGTTCGCCATTGTTGGCGCTTTTTTTTGCCCTCTCACCCCAGACCAGCAGGTACATGGCAGCCAATCAGGAAGCTCTCCCCTGGACCACTCCCCTTCCCTATAAAAACCGAAGCCCTGCAGCGTTTTTTTCACTCTGCCTGTGTGTGCTGAAGAGATAGTGTAGGGAGAGAGCTGCTGCCTGTTAGTGATTTCAGGGACAGTTGAAAGTTTGCTGGCTAGTAATCGTTTTGATACTGCTCTGTTATTGGAGGGACAGAAGTCTGCAGGGGTTTGAGGGACATTTAAGCTTAGGTAGCTTTGCTGGCTAGTAATCTACCTTCTACTGCAGTGCTCTGTATGTAGCTGCAGTGGGGCAGCTGTCCTGCTTCTGATCTCATCTGCTGACTGCTGCAATAACAGTAGTCCTTGTAAGGACTGCTTTTATTTATTTTTTTGTTGTTTTACTACTACTACTACTACTACTACTATAAGAGCCCAGTGCTATTAGTCTAGCAGTGTTGGGGAGTGGGACTGGTGTGCTAATCTGCTGCTCCTAGTAGTTCAGCAGCACCAACTTTAATTTTTTTTTTTTAATATTCATTTTTTTTTATTTTACTTTTTTTATTTTACTACCGCTGTAGTAGTGTATAAGTTGACCTTTTAGGCATTATTTGCCCTGTAGGCATTATTTGCACACTGTTTTCTTCAACCCGCCATCTAGCTGTGTGACCTTGTTCACATTCTGTCTAAATATCCATAATATTACCGTCTCCAGAAAAAACACCGGAGTGACTTTTTTCAAGCAGCCATAATATATTTTACGTAATCCGTATCCACCGCTGTAGTAGTGTATACGTTGACCTTGTAGGCATTATTTGCACAGTGTTTTCTTCAACCCGCCATCTAGCTGTGTGAGCTTGTTCACATTTTGTCTAAATATTGATAATATTATCGTCTCTAGAAAAACCACTTGAGTTACTTTTTTTCAAGCAGCATTCATATATTTTACGTAATCCGTATCCACCGCTGTAGTAGTGTATACGTTGACCTTGTAGGCATTATTTGCACACTGTTTTCTTCAACCCGCCATCTAGCTGTGTGACCTTGTTCACATTCTGTCTAAATATCCATAATATTACCGTCTCCAGAAAAAACACCGGAGTGACTTTTTCAAGCAGCCATAATATATTTTACGTAATCCGTATCCACCGCTGTAGTAGTGTATACGTTGACCTTGTAGGCATTATTTGCACAGTGTTTTCTTCAACCCGCCATCTAGCTGTGTGAGCTTGTTCACATTTTGTCTAAATATTGATAATATTATCGTCTCTAGAAAAACCACTTGAGTTACTTTTTTTCAAGCAGCATTCATATATTTTACGTAATCCGTATCCACCGCTGTAGTAGTGTATACGTTGACCTTGTAGGCATTATTTGCACACTGTTTTCTTCAACCCGCCATCTAGCTGTGTGACCTTGTTCACATTCTGTCTAAATATCCATAATATTACCGTCTCCAGAAAAAACACCGGAGTGACTTTTTTCAAGCAGCCATAATATATTTTACGTAATCCGTATCCACCGCTGTAGTAGTGTATACGTTGACCTTGTAGGCATTATTTGCACACTGTTTTCTTCAACCCGCCATCTAGCTGTGTGACCTTGTTCACATTCTGTCTAAATATCCATAATATTACCGTCTCCAGAAAAAACACCGGAGTGACTTTTTTCAAGCAGCCATAATATATTTTACGTAATCCGTATCCACCGCTGTAGTAGTGTATACGTTGACCTTGTAGGCATTATTTGCACAGTGTTTTCTTCAACCCGCCATCTAGCTGTGTGACCTTGTTCACATTCTGTCTAAATATCCATAATATTACCGTCTCCAGAAAAAACACCGGAGTGACTTTTTTCAAGCAGCCATAATATATTTTCCGTAATCCGTATCCACCGCTGTAGTAGTGTATACGTTGACCTTGTAGGCATTATTTGCACACTGTTTTCTTCAACCCGCCATCTAGCTGTGTGACCTTGTTCACATTCTGTCTAAATATCCATAATATTACCGTCTCCAGAAAAAACACCGGAGTGACTTTTTTCAAGCAGCCATAATATATTTTACGTAATCCGTATCCACCGCTGTAGTAGTGTATATGTTGACCTTGTAGGCATTATTTGCACACTGTTTTCTTCAACCCGCCATCTAGCTGTGTGAGCTTGTTCACATTTTGTCTAAATATTGATAATATTATCGTCTCTAGAAAAACCACTTGAGTTACTTTTTTTCAAGCAGCATTCATATATTTTACGTAATCCGTATCCACCGCTGTAGTAGTGTATACGTTGACCTTGTAGGCATTATTTGCACACTGTTTTCTTCAACCCGCCATCTAGCTGTGTGAGCTTGTTCACATTTTGTCTAAATATTGATAATATTATCGTCTCTAGAAAAACCACTTGAGTTACTTTTTTTCAAGCAGCATTCATATATTTTACGTAATCCGTATCCACCGCTGTAGTAGTGTATACGTTGACCTTGTAGGCATTATTTGCACACTGTTTTCTTCAACCCGCCATCTAGCTGTGTGACCTTGTTCACATTTTGTCTAAATATTGATAATATTATCGTCTCTAGAAAAACCACTTGAGTTACTTTTTTTCAAGCAGCATTCATATATTTTACGTAATCCGTATCCACCGCTGTAGTAGTGTATACGTTGACCTTGTAGGCATTATTTGCACACTGTTTTCTTCAACCCGCCATCTAGCTGTGTGACCTTGTTCACATTTTGTCTAAATATTGATAATATTATCGTCTCTAGAAAAACCACTTGAGTTACTTTTTTTCAAGCAGCATTCATATATTTTACGTAATCCGTATCCACCGCTGTAGTAGTGTATACGTTGACCTTGTAGGCATTATTTGCACACTGTTTTCTTCAACCCGCCATCTAGCTGTGTGTATTATCGTTTCCAGAAAAACCAACTGAGTTTTTGTTGTTGTTGTTGTTTTTTTAAAAATAATGCCAGGCAAAGGCAGGCCGCCACGCAGAGGCCGTGCTAGGGGCCGTGCTGCTATGCAATCCTGTGGCCCTAGCAAATTGCCCAGTTTTAAAAAGCCAATGACCCTGAACTCCCAAAATGCTGAAGAGGTAGTTGACTGGCTTACACAGCACACCCCATCCTCTACCGTTTCTAACTTTACCACAACATCCTCCTCATCCTCCACTGCTATGGCCACCCCACGTAACACTTCCTCCACCACCGGTGCCCCTTCTTCACTGGGGTCAGAGGAGTTATTTTCCCATGAGTTTCTTGAACTGAGTAATGCGCAACCATTATTGCCAGAAGAAGATGAAGGAGATGAGGACCTTACACCAGATTTAATTCTGGCAGAGAACACGATAGAGATGGACATAATGAGTGATGAGGAGGAGGTCCCCGCTGCTGCTTCCTTCTGTGATGTGTCAGAAGAAATTGATGCATCTGAGGAGAATGATGATGAGGAGATTGATGTTTTGTGGGTGCCTAGTAGAAGAGAGCAAGAGGAGGGTAGTTCAGATGGAGAGACGGAGAGTCAGAGAGGCAGTAGGAGAATAAGACTTAGAAGAAGCAGGGAGGACAGCCCGCAGGGATCAGTAGGGCAACAACATGTATCGGCACCTGTGTTCAGCCGGCCAACGCACCCGCCATTGCCGCCAATGCCGCCAACTTCTACTGTTACCGCCAGATCGCACACTTCCAAAAAGTCAGCAGTGTGGGATTTTTTTAATGTGTGTGCCTCTGACAAAAGCATTGTAATTTGCAATGAGTGCAGTCAGAAACTGAGCCTTGGTAAGCCAACAGCCACATAGGTACAACTTCTATGCGAAGGCACATGAGCGGCAAGCACAAAGCACTTTGGGAGCAACACCTCAAAGGCAACAGGCAAACTAAAAGCCACACTCCTTCTGGTCCAGCATCTTACTGCTCTACCTCTGCTCTCCTTGACCCGTCTGAACCACCCTCCACTCCGCCTTCCACCTTGACCACCTGTTCCCATTCCCAGTCATCTGCCACCAGCCAAGTTTCTGTGAAGGCCATGTTTGAGCGTAAGAAGCCAATGTCTGACTGTCACCCCCTTGCCCGGCGTCTGACAGCTGGCTTGTCTGCACTCTTAGCCCGCCAGCTTTTACCATACCAGCTGGTGGACTCTGAGGCCTTCCGCAAATTTGTAGCAATTGGGACACCGCAGTGGAAGGTACCCAGCCGCAATTTTTTTCTAAAAAGGGAATACCACACCTGTACCAACATGTGCAGAGCCAAGTTACCGCATCTCTGTCACTTAGTGTTGGGCCAAAGGTCCATATGACTACTGACGCATGGTCCTCCAAGCATGGTCAAGGCAGGTATGTCACCTACACTGCCCACTGGGTGAACTTGGTAATGGCTGGGAAGCAGGGAATGGGTAGCTCAACAACAACAGTGGAGTTGGTGTCACCGCCACGGATTGCACGCGGTTCTGCCACCACCTCTACTCCTCCATCGCTCTCTACCTCGTCTTCTTCTTCTTCTTACTCTGCTGCTGGGTCCTCCTTCTCCTCCTCCACACCTGTGCACCCCCAGCTCCCCCTAGGCTATTCGACGTGCCAGGTACGCCGTTGTCACGCTGTCTTGGGGATGACGTGCCTGGAAAGCAAAAACCATACCGGATCTGTACTCCTGTCATCTCTGCAGTCACAGGCCGATCGGTGGCTGACCCCACACCAACTGCAGATCGGAAAAGTGGTGTGTGACAATGGAAGCAATCTGTTGGCAGCGTTGAGACTAGGCAAATTTAACACATGTGCCCTGCATGGCACATGTGTTAAATTTTAATAGTCCAACGTTTTGTCTCCAAGTACCCAGGATTCCAGGACGTTCTCACCCAGTCCAGAAAGGTGTCGGCCCATTTCAGACGTTCCTACACAGCCATGGCACGCCTTGCTGACATTCAGCAGCGCTACAACATGCCAGTCAGGCGTTTGATTTCTGACAGCCAGACTCGCTGGAATTCAACGCTCCTTATGTTGGAACGTCTGCTGCAACAACAAAGGGCCGTCAACGAGTACCTTTTTGAACTGGGTGGTAGGACTGGATCTGCACAGCTGGGGATTTTTTTCCCCCCGTTACTGGGTGCTTATGCGCGATGCCTGCAGGCTCATGCGACCTTTTGAAGAGGTGACAAATATGGTCAGTCGCACCGAAGGCACCATCAGCGACCTAATACCCTTCGCTTTCTTCCTGGAGCGTGCCGTGCGACGAGTGACAGATGAGGCTGTAGACCAGCGTGACGAGGAGCTGGAAGCGCACGATTTCTGGTCGGAATCACCAGAACGAACCCAGGCACCTGCTGCAACGCAGGGAGAGGTGCCAGAAGTGGAGTCAGAGGAGGAAGGTGGCTTTGTGGAGGAGGAGGAGGAGGACCAAAAGGAGCAGGCTTCCCAGGGGGCTAGTGGTGACCTTTTGGGGACCCCTGGTCTTGTACGTGGCTGGGGGGAGGAGACCGTGGATGATGCAGTCCTTGATAATGAGGAAGCAGAGATGGATAGCTCTGCATCCAACCTTGTGAGAATGGGGTCTTTCATGCTGTCATGCCTGTTGAAGGACCCCCGTATCAAGAGGCTTAAGGAGAAGGACCTGTACTGGGTCGCAACGCTACTAGACCCTCGGTACAAGCATAAAGTGTCAGAAATGTTACCAACATACCACAAGTCCGAAAAGATGCGGCATTTACAAACCAGCCTGCAAAACATGTTGTACAATGCTTTTAAGGGTGATGTCACTTCAGGAACTCATCAACATTCCAGGGGCAGAGGTGCCAGTAATCCTGCCACGAGCACACCTGCAAGGACAAAGCCCTTTGGCCAGTCTGTAACGTCAGACATGCAAATGTTTTTCTGTCCAAGGCAGCGCCACAACCCTTCTGGATCCACCCTCAAAGAACGCCTCGACCGGCAGGTAGCGGACTACCTGGCATTAACTGCAGATATCGACACTCTGAGGAGCGATGAACCCCTGGACTACTGGGTGCGCAGGCTTGATCTGTGGCCAGAGCTGTCACAATTTGCCATGAACCTCTTGTCTTGCCCAGCCTCAAGTGTGCTCTCAGAAAGGACCTTCAGTGCAGCAGGAGGGATTGTAACTGAGAAGAGAACTCGCCTAGGTCACAAAAGTGTCAATTACCTGACCTTTATTAAAATGAATGAGGGGTGGATCTCGGAGGGTTACTGCACGCCGGAAGACTTGTTCTGACTTCTATGCAGCTGTCCTTCTCTTCAAGCCTCATGACTCCACACACAGCTGTCCTTTAGCGTCCTCCTCCTCCCTCCGCCACCGTTACAAACTAGGGTGCAAACCCTACTGGTTTAATTTTTTCTGGCCTCTGTGCTTCAGTGGCTGCAACCAAAAAAACTGGGCAAACAATGTCTACAAGGTCAACGTATGGCAAAAAATGACTATTTTCAGCATTTATATGGCATATTTTTTCTGGCAACTGTGCTTCAGTGGCTGCGTCCAAAAAAATGCATATTTTCTGCATTTATATGGCATAATTTTTCTGGCCTCTGTGCTTCAGTGGCTGCAACCAAAAAAATGCATATTTTCAGCATTTATATGGCATAATTTTTCTGGCCTCTGTGCTTCAGTGGCTGCAACCAAAAAAATTTATATTTTCAGCATTTATATGGCATAATTTTTCTGGCAACTGTGCTTCAGTGGCTGCGACCAAAAAAATGCATATTTTCAGCATTTATATGGCATAATTTTTCTGGCCTCTGTGCTTCAGTGGCTGCAACCAAAAAAATTTATATTTTCAGCATTTATATGGCATAATTTTTCTGGCAACTGTGCTTCAGTGGCTGCGACCAAAAAAATGCATATTTTCTGCATTTATATGGCATAATTTTTCTGGCCTCTGTGCTTCAGTGGCTGCAACCAAAAAAATTTATATTTTCAGCATTTATATGGCATAATTTTTCTGGCCTCTGTGCTTCAGTGGCTGCAACCAAAAAAATGCATATTTTCAGCATTTATATGGCATAATTTTTCTGGCAACTGTGCTTCAGTGGCTGCGACCAAAAAAATGACTATTTTCAGCATTTATATGGCATATTTTTTCTGGCCTCTGTGCTTCAGTGGCTGCGGCCAAAAAAACTGGGCAAACAATGCCTACAAGGTCAACGACGTTGACCTTGTAGGCATTGTTTGCCCAGTTTTTTTGGCCGCAGCCACTGAAGCACAGAGGCCAGAAAAAATATGCCATATAAATGCTGAAAATAGTCATTTTTTGCCATACGCTGACTCAACGTATATGGCAAAAAATGACTATTTTCAGCATTTATATGGCATATTTTTTCTGGCAACTGTGCTTCAGTGGCTGCGACCAAAAAAACTGGGCAAACAATGCCTACAAGGTCAACGTATGGCAAAAAATGACTATTTTCAGCATTTATATGGCATATTTTTTCTGGCAACTGTGCTTCAGTGGCTGCAACCAAAAAACTGGGCAAACAATGTCTACAAGGTCAACGTATGGCGAAAAATGACTATTTTCAGCATTTATATGGCATATTTTTTATGGCAACTGTGCTTCAGTGGCTGCGTCCAAAAAAACTGGGCAAACAATGCCTACAAGGTCAACGTATGGCAGTTGTTTAAAGAGAACAGTAGATTACTAGCCAGCAAAGCTACCTAAGCTAAAATGTCCCTCAAATCCCTGCAGACTTCTGTCCCTCCAATACAGAGCAGTATCAAGCAGATTACTAGCCAGCAAACTTACTATCATCTGTCCCTGAAATCACTAACAGCTCTCCCCCTACACTATCTCTTCCAAGCACACACAGGCAGATTTTTCAGATACATTTTTGCCCTTGATCCCCCTCTGGCATGCCACTGTCCAGGTCGTTGCACCCTTTAAACAACTTTAAAATCATTTTTCTGGCCAGAAATGTCTTTTCTAGATGTTAAAGTTCGCCTTCCCATTGAAGTCTATGGGGTTCGCGAACCGTTCGCGAACCGCTCGCGTTTTTGCGCAAGTTCGCGAATATGTTCGCGAACTTTTTTTCCGACGTTCGCTACATCCCTATTTTTGAAGTCGCCCGAACACAAGAGAGCTAAATGAAGCATAGAGTTTTATCTGGAGGTGTCTAATAATCAGCATCTACAGCAGGGGTCCCCAACCTTTTTTACCTATGAGCCACATTCAAATGTAAAAAAAGTTGGGGAGCAACACAAGCATTAAAAAAGTCCCTTGAGGTGCGAAATAAGCCTGTGATTGGCTATTTGGTAGCCCCTATGTGGACTGGTAGCCTACAGGAGGCTCTATTTGGCACTATACTTTTTTTGGTTGCATAGTTTTTATGCAACCAAAACTTGCTTTCAAGCTTGAAATTCAAAAATAAGCACCTGCTTTAAGGACCCTGAGAGCAACATCCAAGGAGTTGGAGAGCAACATGTTGATAGCGAGCTACTGGTTGGGGATCACTAATCTACAGTATAACCAAGTACAGCTTTTCAGAAGATGAGGTGAGTTTCAGCCACAGAAGAAACACTGTTGATAGATGTCGCTCCATATCTTCTCCTAGGGAATACAAAGCCATTTAGGCACCCAGATGTGTCTTATGGTGCAAACCATAGGAACAATGGAAAGGAAAGATATTTCCTAAGATGTTAGAGCCCCCGTAAAACTAAAGAGACTAATAACTGAAAAATCTACCACTGCTTCTGCTACTTCACTATATTTAAACATCACTGAACATGAGTCCTATGAGTGAAGAACAGGGCCAGAAGTAGGAGTAGGTAGAAGAGGCAGCTATCTAGGGCACAACTTGGGAGGATGCCAATTTCATTGAAAAAAAATGACTGCATGAGATGTTCTGGATTACTAGTTTTTGTGGGTGGGGGGTACAAGAGATACTTGTGTTGGACACCTCTTGGCCCTACTGTGGTGCAGAATAACCTTCCACTTTCTTTTTCAGATGATTCCCTGTCGATTCATAGACCATAATTGCAGCACTGACATTTTACACCTTCCTGAATTCATTGTACAGCAACGTAACAACCAATTTGGTATCCTTGTTAATAAATATTCACTCTGTGTTTTCATTCATTTGGTCCCCCAGGTGAACTGTCTGTCAGAATTGTTTCTTACAGACTCCCGGACAATACAACCCTGTAGGTTTTTTTGCCGTTCAGGGATGAGGAATAAGGGAAAGTTAAAAAGATGTATAAGAAAATGAAAGGACGTGTTAATACATTTTACAGTTGGCTGATTTGATGTAACAGTCGCTCTGTGCAACTTTCCTTTTTGAATTCAGACACACAGGCTTCCAATACCCTGCAGAGCAAGTCATTTTATTTGTTATACTGTATACTCAGACAGGGTTTTTATTGCCTTTGTTTCTTTACTTCTTCTGCAGGTTTATTTAAAGTGGTATTTCATAAAATGCAGTCCTGCAAAATGTATGTGTGTGTCAGGGTCACATATATTATATATCCAATGCACTTTATTTTAACCCAGTAGTTTCCTGAGAAACTGAATTGACCCTTTAACCCATAAACCTGTTATCCAGAAAGCTCAGAATTACAGAGAGGCCATCTCCCATAGACTCCATTTTAATAATATAACCAAGTTTATAAAGGTTTTCTTTTTTTCTCTGGAATAATAAAAGAGTGCTGTGTACCTGTTCCTAATCAAGATATCATTAATCCTTATTCGATGCCGAACAATCCTATTGGGTTTAATTGAGGTTTAAATGTTTTTTTTTTTTTTAGTAGACTCCATATGGAGATCCAAATGGAGGAAAGACCCCTTGGAAAACCCAAGAATTCTGGATAACAGGTCCCCTACCTGTACAGAAGTCTTTGTGTTGGTATTTGTCTGCTCCCTGGAATACATAGTCAATACTGCCCAGCTGTACTCTCCTACATGCAGACGTGACTGCCACATTCAAGAGGAATTTCCATAGCTTTGCCTTTGCCAGAGAGAACCGTGTCAATCACAAACACCTTTGTGTCATAAGATAATTTTACTCAAATACTCCTCCTTATGCAGTATGTGCACACATTGACCGGGTTTGGGGTTATTCATTATTTGTGACTAGGCCAGAGGCTGTCTTAACAAGCTATAGGGCCGAAGGCACATGTATAACTGAGGAGGGGTATAGGGCTATCCGGCACTCAAATGAACCCACAGGGCCAAGGAAGTATATTAGTTAAAACATTATTTTTTATTAAACAAAATTTAAAAATTACAAGTACATCTCTGGATAGCCCTATTTCTTCATTTTGCCTATACCACAGAAGAAAATGGATTGAGAGCATTGAATTAACACCAGCTATGGCAGTAAGTTTATTATAGACAATGGATTCAGAGCATTGCCTTAAAGGAGAACCAAACCCTTGCTAATAAAAACCCCTACCCCCTACTCTACGTAGACCCCCATCCCAGTTCCTCCCCAGTCTAGGTGGTACCTTTGGTAAATGCCCCCAACTCTTTACTTACCCCTCGGTGCAGATTCAGAGCATCGGAGTTTACGGGCGCCATCTTCTTCTCTTCGATAATCTTCTGAAAGAGAGCGGCGTGTCTGCGCATGCGCAATTGGATCTTCTGTTTTGCGGCAACTGCACATGCGTCGAAAGTCACAGAAATTGCAGATTCGCCGGAGGAAGACACGAAGAGAAGAAGACGGCGCCCATGAACTCTAGAAGTTTAGAACTATCAAAATAAACACTTTTTCCATTCACTTTCCATTTTTTATTTTTAACCATCTATACAGTAATCTAAAGGTACTAGCAACGAGCGTTTTTGCCTGGTTTTGGTACTAAAAACATTGATATACACCAATATAATGCGCTTTGGAAAAGTTGTGTGGTCATCGTGGAAAAAGCGACCATAGACTTTTAACACATTTTGCTAATTTTTGCACATTTTTGGACAAAAACGGGAGAGATTGATTCATCACTACAAGGGACAGATTTGCAGTAACAGTATCAGTGTGTTACATGACACTTCCAAACCCCATATTAGTCCAGGCAGCTTTTATATAAATGTAAGGATCAACAAAATCCCACATGCAGTCTGCATTGTCACTAATGTGAATAGTAGCTACCATACCAATGAATAAGGTGCCGCAATTTCCTTGGGCAGATGGTGTGATGCTGTTAATAGCAGTGCTAACAAACACAAGCCTGACTCACTTCTTTCTGTGTATCGATAAACGTGGCATTATGGAAAATAACTGAATGTACGTGTTGTCATGGGAATGGCCCTTTGCCGGCCTCAATTTAGAAATCTATTTTCTTAGTCCTTAGAAAACATTCAAGTATTTCTCATTCAGAATTACTGTATGCACAGTGACATCAGCAGGTCCAGTGCTTTGATTTGATTCATACAGACCAGTTCCAGTTGGTTCGTTCCCAATAGTTTGCATTGTAAAAGTGAATTGTCATGGTTATAGGAGGAAAGCCTCTGACCACTGTTTGATTAACTTTCCATTTTGCACAGCTGAAAATGTCAATGTTGTACATATGGGAATGGTTAAGAGAATCCCCAGTCACCTTCTCCCGACAGATTGAGCTGCTTTCCAGAAGCGCTGGGTGTGATTATTCCCAAGACTTTGGCGCACAGGTATGTTGCATCTTATTCAGGGAACTGGAACATTTATGTAACATGCAAAGACAACAGCAGTAAGCAAATTCATAACAGACAAATGACAGACCATAATGCAGTGCACAGAGGTCAGTGGTGCCTGGAAAAGGAAAACTATACCCCTCAAACAATGTAGGTCTCTATAAAACGATATTGCATAAAACAGCTCATGTGTAAAACCCTGCTTCATGTAAATAAACCATTTTCATTATAATATACTTTTTAGTAGTATGTGCCATTGGGTAATCCTAAATAGAAAACTGCCATTTTAAAAAATAAGGGCCGCCCCCTGAGATCGTAGGATTCACCGTACTCACAAACATACCAACAAACCATACATGTTAGATCACATGAGCCGATTAGACAGAATTATGTATTTTGCTTCCACACTTCTTCCTGTTACAGTTAGAGTTGTAGTATTTCTGGTCAGGTGATCTCTGAGGCAACACACAGACCATCACAAAATGGGGGTTCAAGGCAAGAGATGTAAAAGGGCAAGATTTACTTAAATATATATTCCAGTTTGATAAGACTCTTTAATATGCTACTTAATGATCAACTGTTCCTTAAGTATTCATTTTGGGGGAATAGTTTTCTTTAAAACTGAAAGAGGAGAGACCCAAAGGTGCAGTGTTGAGGCTGAACTACAACTGCCTGTTTTCTTGAGAGATAAAGGTCAGCTGTGACTTCGGGTGATGGCACATGTGGAGATTAAACCTGCTCTACCATGGGCGACTAATCTCCTGCAAATTTTTTTCCCATTGGCGTTAATGTGAATCGCTGGGGGGAAAACATGGCAGTCGCCCAAAGTAACAGGCAGAAGTGAAAGA
Source organism: Xenopus laevis (assembly GCF_017654675.1). Lineage (NCBI taxonomy): Eukaryota > Metazoa > Chordata > Amphibia > Anura > Pipidae > Xenopus > Xenopus laevis. The sequence goes on from NC_054373.1 coordinate 47,024,517, forward strand.
AACAAAGAAAGCAGAATAGACTTGCAAGATATATTGCCAAGAAATCCAGGGGTGCTGTCCCAATGAGGTGAGTTGGGCGCCCCAAAAGTTACCAGAAAAGGAAGCCTCTGAATGCTGTTTAATGTCAGAGGTTCTATTTGATTTACTAGAACCAAGTAATTCCTCCCACATGCACAAAGGCAGGCTGAAAAGGTGAACAAGGACAGGATCAAGGGGGGAGAAAGAATATGAGCAAGAATCTGAGTGGGGGACAACTATTAAATAGCTGTCACGGTACAATGCTTATGGTTCAGGAAGAATTGAATCCTTGGGATGGGGAGAAACTGGAAGCACATGTAAGGCTTTAGCTGGCCATAGATGTTGAGATTTTTAAAAGATCAGATCCTCATCGTGAGACCATGATTTTCTCGGAACGATCGTGCGAATTGTCCATCAACTAAAAAGACCAATTTGCCAGGAAAACAAAGGGGAGCTGCCTGCTTGGCCCTGCAAACATAGATAGATAATCGTAAGATATGCGATCATTCGAATCCCACTAACCGCATGATAATTTCGAAGGATTGGTCGGACTTCGCTAAAATCGGTCGTTCAGTAAGAAGAATCGTCGCGTCTATGGGGAGCTTAAGTCTGTGCAGTGTTGGGAAAGAGTGAGATGAATCCTACTGAAAATATGGCACAGCTCTGTGTTGCTAAATGAGTATATGGCATAAAGAAAACTGTGGGTCTGTCCAGCTGGGGCAGGGGGTGGAGACCAGAAAGGTGAGATTTTGAGTCTTCTTTGTTACCAGTATGGATCTCCTAAAGTACATGATTAATAGATGATAATAAATGTTAATAGAAGCCGCAACATATGATCAGAGCAACCAACCCAAAAAAAATGACCAGAGTCAACTTTCATACCCAGACTTTATTAAAGTATTTGCATAGCTCCAATAATATACCCACTACAATCAACATAAAAGCAATCGATTCAATGTGTGTGCAAAATCATTAACAGCAAAAAACCCTAAATATATTGTCATTCATCTCACAGGAACTTGAATTTAACTTGAAGAAATGGAATAGGTCATTCCGAATTCAGACGGTCTGACTACTAAGCAATGACAACAAGGAGGGAATGAAAAGACAGCTCGTCTCTGTATATGGAGCGCAGCATGCATAGACCAGTGGCTTCCAGCAAAGCATTCCGGCCAGTGACCCCGGGAACAGGTTTATCTGCTGTCACAAGCTAATAGACTGATTGATGGATGGGAAATGCTAATCAATAGCTGCAGGGATAAAAGCAGCAACATTTTGGGCAATATGATGTTGTTTAATTTCTAGAATGGAGTTTGTCAGCACCTTGCCATTGATTCTGGCAACAGGCATCCATCTTGCTAATCAGATCCACTAAATATATATATTTGGCATCTAATGCATAATCATTATCAGGCGTCTTGTAAACTGCTTGCTATATCCTTTCCCTGTACCTCTATAGTAAGCCTGGCAAATGCTAGCTCTGGCCATCACTTCTATTTAGCAGAATAATAAATGTTAACCCCGTGCATTGTGGGTATTTTGGGCACGAATATGCAATTTTAGGCGATATAATTTTCTCTTGTATAAAGCTCATTTCTGTACTATTGGCATGGCTATGAGAAACCTCCCCTGCAGCCCCCAATGTTTATTAATATCAATATAGGAACCTCTTCTTATATAAACTTGCACCCTGCCACCAAAATCCACAGAAGGAAATCATTCTTCCGTGGTTCTATTGATCCATTCTATCAGCAAAACAAGTGACTATTAAAGGGATCCTGTCATCGGAAAACATGTTTTTTTCAAAACACATCAGTTAATAGTGCTACTCCAGCAGAATTCTGCACTGAAATCCATTTCTCAAAAGAGCAAACAGATTTTTTTATATTCAATTTTGAAATCTGACATGGGGCTAGACATTTTGTCAGTTTCCCAGCTGCCCCTGGTCATGTGACTTGTGCCTGCACGTTAGGAGAGAAATGCTTTCTGGCAGGCTGCTGTTTTTCCCTTCTCAATGTAACTGAATGTGTCTCAGTGAGACATGGGTTTTTACTATTGAGTGTTGTTCTTAGATCTACCAGGCAGCTGTTATCTTGTGTTAGGGAGCTGTTATCTAGTTACCTTCCCATTGTTCTTTTGTTTGGCTGCTGGGGGGGGGAAAAGGGAGGGGTGATAGCACTCTAACTTGCAGTACAGCAGTAAAGAGTGATTGAAGTTTATCAGAGCACAAGTAACATGACTTGGTGCAGCTGAGAAATTGACAATATGTCTAGCCCCATGTCAGATTTCAAAATTGAATATAAAAAATCTGTTTGCTCTTTTGAGAAATGGATTTCAGAGCAGAAGTCTGCTGGATCAACACTATTAACTGATTCATTTTGAAAATTTTTTTTTTCCCATGACAGTATCCCTTTAAGGAATCTTCCATGCTTCACCTGTGATTGATTTCCACCTTAGACTTCCCCCCATTAACCCAACATAAAAACCACTAATGTACGAATACTTAAAAGAGAGCAGATGTCTGATAGCCAGCAATAAAAACAGACATTTTGGAGTTTGTTGCTAAGGCCAGAATGGTAATTAGGATTACTTGAGCTCACGTTACTGGTAAGGCTCACTGCTTTCTGTAAAGGTGAAAGATTTGGGGTGGAAGGAGATGTTTTCTGCAGGAAACTGCAGTGAAAATGAAACTTCCTGATAAAGATCAGGCACATTTATTCTTGTTCATATTGCAGATTTAGGTTTGGCTTTGCTCTCTTTTAAGAAGCACCAGCACCGGAACTAAAGAAATGAACTGCCCACTAAGATATTGACCCGAACGTGGCAGGTCAATGTCCAGCCTAAATGGATATCTGCCTATTTAAAAATGTATAAGAAATCCATTTTCTCAGCTCCTGTGTCTGCTGCTTTGCAGAATTGAAAAGATCAGTGAGTCTGGGTCATGCAGCTGTGCCTAATGCAAATATCACAGACACATCCGCTCATTTGGTCTTGTTTTGGCCGCAGGAGGCTGGAGACGCCCCTCGCGTTCCCTATTGCCACATGGCTCCATTTTCTCCGTTCTCATGGAACTTGTGCAAGTGATCAGAGTACCTGTACGGGACAGAGCAAAAGAACATCATGTTGGTTACTGCTACACACCAGTGCATATGAGAAATTATATATTATTATATATTATTATAGGAGGTCAAGTGACGGAATTGGGAAGGGGCCTTGGCTGGTGGGGCCCGCAGGGTTTTTTCTCTGTATCCTACTGGCCCAGTCTGACCCTGGCCAAGGGTGCCTGCACAGACGATCCTGCTGTAATGTGTGTGTGCCGCTTGCTGAAAAGCCCAGTACCCCCTCTGGTGCCATATTTAGCTTCAAGTATCCAGTGGCAGTTTATAATTGCATATCTTTCTCATATACATATATCATATACTTGTAATATGCCCAAACCCTATTCCACTCCAATAAACTTGTCCACATAATATGATTATTCTACAAAAACAGCTGGGAGCTATGACAAATAGGGAATAGTCACATCAGTGACTGTTAATAATCACTGATGTGTCCTACAACCAGGCCAGGGAACTCTGGGGTCATTTTAATAATCTTGAATTCAAGTAGCAGAGGGAACATTATTTCCTGTAATGCACAATTCTCAATGACCAAGTGCCATCACTATGATATGTGACATCACTATTGGCTCATTATAACTAGAGATGCACCCAATCCTAAAGCCTCCACAAAAAAAAATTCTGCCCAATACTGAACGGAATCTGAACCTTAATTTACATATTCAAATATGAGAAAAGTAAAAAGAAATTGTCCTCAACTATAAACAAAAAATTGTCACATTCAGTTGTCTAATGCTTTATAGTCACAAGACTATCTGTCTTTATTTTAGCACTGAAAAAAGTACTAGAATTCTGCTGAATCCCAAACTGAATCCTGGATTCAGCACATCCCTAATGAATATATCATTAAGTATTGTTAATGAGGATACATTTTACATGCCTCTTATTATAAAGAAAGAATTGTTCAGTGTACCTTCCTAAAAAAGCAATACGTTTTCCGAACGAAAGAGGTGTGATTACCAAAATAATGTGTTATAGAAATGAAAAGAAGTAAAACCCCTCTCTATTCAATTGACCACCAATTAAAGAAAATTCAAATATTAGTGCAGCAGTGTCAGAGTTTATTAACAGTTTCGTTAATGGTTACTAACCCAGTGTTGCTTCAATTATTGGGCAGCCATTGCTGGGTTACCCAATAAAGTGCTAATTCATTAGCAATTAAAAATCATGTAACAGGATTAATCAATATTGTGCTATAAAGTGCTAGTGCTTCAAATGAAATTAAGAAGTTAACTTAAATAACCAGGATTAAATTGACCCAGGTGAGATTAAAGTTAATTCATTATTATATATCACACATTAAAATCCATTCATTATAGAAGATTGTAGATAACCGACTAACTGTTAAAAAGTAAACTTTACTAAATTCATTAAAATTGCTATCCACAGCAGTAAATGAAGGGAGAATTTCACTGCATACAGTCAGGTTTCTTATAAAAATGGTACACATGTTTTAATTAAAGTATATTGGAGATAGGTTTCTTTTTCATTAAAGAAAGTAAAAATGGGATTTTATTTTTTTGCCTTTACATGCCCTTTAAATAATAAAATGAGAATTTAAATTCAGTTTGCTATCTGGCCAAATCTATTGTGAAAGATGCTCTCTCTACTGATGCTGTATGTGCTTAATGCACAAAAGCACAAGATATCTAAGATTTGAAATAATTGTGAATTTGTTAAACATGGTCAGAATATATAAGAGGAGTATCAGAGGTCCTTCAGCTATGGCTGAACTATAACTCTGAGCATTCCATGACATTGTGTGATTCAGTTGAATTGAATGTCCCTGAAAGGAAACTTTTCTCCTGGTCACATTTGTGCAGCACTGAGACATTTTACTCCTTTTCCCATTAGACACGATGCATCCCGGGAGGAAGTGTTTTCTATGGAAAGTGATATCCTTGGGTTTGCAGGCTCCGGGGAGATGAGAGGAAGTTGTTTATGGAGATTGTGGGAATGGGAATCACTATCATTCACCTGCCACTTCATTGTCACAAAGCCAACACTTACATAACGGCCTGGCCTCAGTGCACTGAGCTGCGCTATAGGTGGGGAAATACAATGGGGTAAAGTTTGCAGGTAATTCCAGCAGCAATGAGGTTCGTTGTGGATCTCTACAGACTCGCTGTGAAATGAATCACAGTGCACAGTAGCCACCCTCTATATTGTGTTGCTTTTTTGGTACCTATGGGCTTCCAATAAGGGTACATACTAAAAACTGCCTTCTGGACACTGGAATGGTGACATGTGCTTGAGCTACTGGTCAGTTTTCAGGGGAACTAAATTCTTGGTAACAGAGTGAAAATTGGGGCCTCTGCTAGGGTTGCCACCAGGCCGGTATTTTACCGGCATAGCCGGTAAAACACCTGCCAGGGCCGGGGCCGGTATTGCAAATTTACCGGCAAAGCAGCTGCCGGTAATTTGTAATAGCCTTTACAAAAGCCCTTGTCCTCCAGTAAAATCTTACATTTCCTTTGGCTTCTGCGATGTGGCCCCGGCCCTTTTGCGGCGCTGACCGCCGGCTCCGCCCTCTTTTGCATCACGGCCCGCCCTTTATTACCCACACCACTGGCCGGTATTTTTTTTTTTTAAAAAGGTGGCAACCCTAGCCTCTGCTAATGACTAGTTCATATGCTATTAGGCTCTAGTGTGAATGTGACACCTAAGCTGGCCATACAGGGCAGATTTAAGCATCCGATATTGGTCCAATTCTGAGTGTATCTGCCCGTGTGTGGGGCGTTCCGACTGGCCTCCCCTATCGATATCTGGTCAAAAATCTCCTGCGATCCAGGACCTCATCGGCTAGTTGATGCAGTCCTCGTCCTGTCGGCCATAGTTGTAATGTGATCGTTTGGCCCTAGGGCTGAATGATCAGATTAACCCGATATCGTCCTGCCGTTGGTGGGAATTTTGGGAAAAGATCCACTCACTTGCCAACCTCACCAAACGAACGGATCTTATAGTGTGTGGCCACCTCTCCTCATGCAGGTTAAGAGCACAGATCAATATTCAGAGTTGGCTATGTGGGCTAAATCGTACTTTGAAAAAAGTAACATGATTTTACCTTTCGTAAGAACTCATTACCCTTGACCAGAGGACTAATCATGTACAGTGTGTGAGCAACATTGGCTTCATAATGTTTAAGTCAACGCAACAACAATAACATTGCGAAGAAGCAAAATCAGACTTGTAAAGCCTTCCCCCATGGAGGCACCAATAAATATATCATCATGCTAGAGAGGAGCAGCTGAGCAGCAAGAGGACTTAATGGGCCAGCCAGCACTTACTATTACTCTATCTTTATAGAGATACATATGTATACACATACTTTTTGGCACAGTAAGCAGCACAGTCTCTCTCCACACTCTCGCTCCAGGCCGTCTTGTACAATACCTGTTAAAAGAAGGAAGATAATGCACTTAATACTAGACACTGTTACTTGTTGCAGCAGCTTGTGACCATTTCAGCCACAATTTGAACCATTTATTGCAGTGGATCATGTGATGATATAAGTAATACCATTAAGAGCCAAAGAATATATTTGTTTAAAAGGGGTTTTATTCCTAACAGGAGTGTGAGATTGCATCTTAAAGGAGAATTCATGCGCAGTTGGAGTAAGTTTCCGGTCGCAAACCACTGTGCATGCACCGAAAGTCACGATAATTTGTGATTTTCGGCGCATGCGCAGTTGTTCGATACCGGAAATATACTCCAACTGCGCATGTGGCGAAAATGCTGTCAGGTTACGAAGATTACCGGAGAAGAAGAAGATGGCTGCTGTGAACGTTGAGGCCAGAATCTGCACGGAGTAAAAAATTAGGGGCATTTGACCAGGGGGGTGGGGTTTTTTTATTACAGGTTGAATTCTCCTTTAAATGATTTTTTTAAATAATTTGCCCTCTTCTTCTGATGCTTTCCAGCCTTCAAATGGGGGGTCACTGACTATCTTTCTATTCAGGGCATCTCCTATTCATATTCCAGTCTCGTATTCAAATCAATGCATAGTTGCTAGGGTAATTTGGACCCTAGCAACCAATATTGTTGAAAATGCAAACTGGAGAGCGGCTGAATAGAAGAAAAAGTGAAAACCAATTGCAAATTGTCTCAGAATATCACTCTCTGCGTCATACTAAAACTTAATTTTAAGGTGAACAACCACTTTAATGATTGCATAGAAAGTACAGTATTTGCATCAATACCTATTAGTGGGCGATGCCATACGGTTTGCCTCAGGGTCATTCTATATAGATTTCAGCAATCATAAACAGATAGTGGTGCTGTTTGGTAAGCAGGCCTGGACTGGCAATCTGTGGGTTCTGGCAAATGCCCGAGGGGCTGCTGTGAAATGCCATAGACAGTGACTACTAAGTGGGCTGGTGGGGGCTGTTTGGGCCTCTGTGTACTAGGAATGCCAGGGCCTATTTTAAATCCCAGTCCAGTCCTGTTTGTAAGCTATGGGAAGTGAAATGTTCTGTACAGCTACTCTGACCATTGCTATACCATATTCTGCACAAAATGAAGATAAGATTGATTACATGAAGGCCTGAGTTTGATTCCCGCTGACAATTACTATTTGCCGTGAGCATGTCACTTAATCTTCCCCTTTAAGATGTTGCATGAACACATAATACCGCCAGGAAACCCTTAGCATACATAAGAAGAAGAATTGATTCAAGTGATGAAAGCAGCTCTCTGTCTATCCATAAATCATAACACCCACTGTGCAGAAGTCCCCTGCTTTAGAGAACACCTACTTGTCTCTCATAATAACCCCCAGAGGACACAAAAAACCCCTAACCCAAAAATAGAGAGTGAGAGTCTAAATAGCAAGTGTGGGTAGTTCTGCAAATCAACCTTTCAGCTACCTGCACTGCCTCCACTGAACTGAAACAAGGACAAGGCAAATAAGCACTAGTATATATGAACCGTATACTGTATATATACCCTGCAAGCCATGATGTGGAATGATATGCAATGTCTGAGACATATTTCAAGGTACATCTGATCTGTAGGAGCAGCGTTTAGAGATGGAAAAGTTGTATGTGTGTGTGTATATATATATATATAATCTCACTGGTCTATGGGACAATCTATTCAGCCTGATTTTGAGCAAATTTGGCAAAGATTCGCTATTTAGGTGATCTCTGCATAGGAGCAGATTTTAGTGTGTATGAGCAGCATTATTCTAGGTTAGCTGCAGTTAACGGTTCCATTCCTAGTAGCAGTTAGAATGAGTTGGCTCAAGATAATCTGAATTATTTTTAAGGTAATAATGATTGCATTTGTAAGGCTGAATCTGAAAGCCACATTTTCACATATCGCTTAGCACTAGATGTTATTCTTTAGAGCTCTATGATATTCTTCTATGGCTGCAGGCAGACGGGACAGTGTCACCAGAGACACTCACCAGGGAATGTTACAGGCTAATTATTACATTTTACATGGGAAATTGCTGCACATCATTCAGATTGCTGGAAGTGAAACTTTTTGATGCTGATAATCTCTGAGCCTTAGCTTTCATCAGAGAGTTTCTATTCCATAGAACATGAAAGAAGTAAAACACTGATACAGCTCCTTGTGGGGGGACTTGTGCTAAGATCTAAAAGCATTTTTTATATTTTATGCTAAATATACTGTATATATACTGAATATACTGGTTTTTTTTCTTGAGACAGTTGGCCATATCTCTAAATGATTGATATTTTACTGCAGTGAAGTGCAAGCTTTTGGAACAAAATGGATTCATGCAAACAAAGTTACTTACCAAAAAGACCAGAGAATGCAGGAAAAGGGTGTAGAAAAAGGCAATGGTCCGAGCCATTTTGTTAGAAAGAATGAGTTTTCCCTAGAAAAGTAAAGAGATTTCACATTATGAGATATATCAGTAATTTGTTATTTTTCCAGCTGATCTGCAAGAAGACCCACCTTTTCTCAAACACATTACAGAATTATTACGTATTCATCATAGAACATGTTAAGACATACAGGCACAAGCTTCTATAGCCTAAGAGCTTACACTTATTGCCTTACATTATAGCAAATGTAATCTTCCAACCAATTATAAAGCTCTGTAATATTAGGGGTATAACTACAGAGGATGCTGGGTTTGTGCCCATACCCAGCCCTGATGTGGGTATCAAAAATAAGATCTTCATTGCAGAATAAAAGAAATATGCATTGTGAAGTGACCTGAGCTGTTGAGTGACAATGGCGATTGAGGGCATTGGAATTTGGAGGAGGGGCATCTTGGAGCATAATTGGGCACTCATTTCCATAGCCCATCACATTCAAGCTATGCATTTGTAAATGCACCTAACATTGTGGCCATAGAAATCAGTAGATGACTGATGAGGTGAACAATTTTTAAGTGCTAGACCACGTCTCTTACTGTTCATACACAAAGCCCAGAGAACGACTGAGCACCCCTATTCCTGCCCCTGATAAATACAGCTCTGCCAAATTAGTTCCTATAGAGAAAGGAAGGACTGCCTTCCCAATCTTAAACTCAACCTGCAAGTCATTTAGTTAAAAGTAATGAGTACAATGTAGAGGTTTCAATATACAGTATGGCAAAGGCCAACTTTAGCTTTACTTTGATGTTAGCATTAGATTTGGGAAGCAAAGTTGAAGTCTGGCTCAGGTAAATAACAAGGGGATCAACCCATTTTGGATGCCTATACAAAGGGATGGACATCTATAGAAATCTATATAATCTATTTTATTATCAATGCAATTTATGTGAGGATGCATTTTCATTTAAGAACATCTAGGCATAAAATAAATGCCCCATAATACTAAAATGCTGGAAATAAGAAAGTTGGAAGGAGCAGTTATTGGTGCATTAAAAGCAATGGGCCATAATTTACCATGCCGAGCGTTGCCTTGTCCCACGGACTGAGACTCAGATACTTCCTCTGGCGTTCCTGAAATCCAAGCACAATGCTTTCAGACGTTTGCTGAATATCTGATTATGAATATGGCGAGACAGCACAAATATAATAGCATCACTTTAAAAAGTGCAAATCATTTTAAATATGTATTTTGTTGGGATACAAAGAATTTACAGTCATTTACAAAAGATGTATGACACCAAAACAAGCCAAAGTTCTGCTTGTTTCCTATTTGCCTGACTGTACTCCCATTGCTGTACCTTATCACAAACCATTTTCATTTTCATGTTCATTTTTTTAATCATAATTCCCCATTTTATTATAATTTTACCCTTAATTCAGCATTGATTGTTTAGTGCTTAAAGGAGAAGTATCCCCCCTTGTTCAACATAAGTGCAATGAACAGTGTTTGTACTGATTATGCTTTATGGCTATTGTTTTAATTAGAAATATGTATTTTTAATTTTTTTTTATTCCTTAATGTCAAAATCTGAAATTGACACATTCTACTTCCTGTTCCTAATGAGCACAGTCAAAGCAGATCATCAGTCCACTGCGAAACGTCTGTATAATGAGCTGCTCTTTATCTATAAAGGTGAATGGCAGGAGACAGCACATTTTTTGGCCAACCAAGAAAATGGAAGAATAACAAATCTATTTAGCAATCGAAAATGTGTTATTCATATACGTCTCACTAAGTGCATTCTGTCTGTTAGCTTTAGGAAGCATCATGTGGTTTCAGGTAAATAATATCAAGACCGCAAAGTAAATATGGAGGTTGATTTCCAACGAAAAAGATCTATAAACTCTGGCTCACGGTTTATGATTTGGCTTCTGCAAGCAAACATCAAATATTAACATTTAACAATCAATTTTATTATCTGCTGGGTAGGCACACAGTATGGCGTGTCCTTATGCAAACTCCAAAAACAAACACAAAATAGTCTCTTGACTGAACAAGTGCATATTATATATATTTTGTAACATCATAAACACTGAAATGCAATACTGTGCTTAAGTAAAAATGACAGAGTTCTAAAAATGACAGAAGAAAAAGCTAAAAAGATCCCTGATGATGTTTTTTTTTTTTTAAAAAAAAGTTCTGCTCTGTAGTTAACAGTAAGCCCAGCCATAGCTTTTGCTCCTGGCACTCCGATCACTGTTATAGGAAACACATACACAGGAGAGAAGAGACAGCAAGTATCACTATAAACAATGGTAGCCATATTCCTTTGCGATAGTCACACCTGTGTGTTCAGTGCAATTGCTCCCAATTTGCATCAAAGTGCATGTGCATTGGTGCATCAGCCGCAGTTACATCACATGCATGTCTCTCTTGCTGGAATCATCAGAAATCCCACTGCATTGTGATTGAGCCCCATAAATTACCCCTTGTGCCAATTAAAGGACAAGGAAAGCCTAATCCACCGGCAACCCCTAGGCCTAAGGAATTATATTTTAAGCCTTTTTTCCCCAGACCACACTCCTCTTTAAAAAAATGCACCTGCTGGGGGATTATCCCTGGACTGGTAATTTACTGGCTGATGCCAGTGTTGTTAATAAGGGCAGAGACAAACGCTTATATTCGGGGAGATTAGTCGCCCAGTGACAAATCTCCTCTTCTTCGGGGCGACTAATCTACCCGAACTGCCTCCCGCTGGCTAGAGTGTAAATCGCCGGCGGATGGCATTGTGTTCTTCGTTTTCCGAAGTTGACCAAAGTTGCCTCACGAGGAAACTTTGGGCGACTTTGGAAAACGAAGTGCTACTAGTGCCAGCCCACTGGCAATTTAGATTCTAGATGACGGGAGGCAGTTCGGGGAGATTAGAGGCGATTTATCGCTGGGTGACTAAATCTCCCCGATTCTGAGCGCATGTCCCTGTCCTGAAAAATAAAAATACAGGAAGGATAGTAGTTTTTTCCATAAAAGTTGGCGACCCTAGTGAGATATAGGGATAGTGGCTAAGTGGCCTAGACCAGTGGTCCCCAACCAGTGGCTCATGAGTAACATGTTGCTCGCCAACTCCTTGGATGCTGCTCTCAGTGGCCTCAAAGCAGGTGCTTATTTTTGAATTCCAGGCTTGGAGTCAAGTTTTAGTTGCATAAAAAGCATGTATGGTGCCAAATAGAGCTTCCTATAGGCTGCCAGTCCACATAGGGGCTACCAAATAGCCAATCACAGCACTTATTTGGCACCTCCAGGAACGTTTTCATGCTTGTGTTGCTCCCCAACTTTTTTTACATTTGCGTATGGCTCATGGGTGAAAAAAGTTGGGGACCCCCGGCCCAGACAGAAAATAAATAAAAGCCAGATGGCCATGTCTGTTCAAGGGGAGTGTTCTGGCATCATTGGGTGTAGCTAGTGGAACAGGGATTTTCGTATACCCTGTAGAGACACATACCATATAATCGGCTTACAAGGTATTCCTCTGTACTAAGCACAAATCATCTGAAATATTTAAGGGTATTTTAGCTTGTTGATATGATTCAACTTTTTTCTAAATGTGGAGTTTTGTTCCAATGTAGAATCTCATTTTACTGAATATAAAATCCTGAACTGAAATTCTGTGTGTAGATTCCAGACTAGCCTGCTGATCCTTAACATGGTCCAGGGGATGGGTTAATCACATGACCAAGACTTGGTAAAGGAGCTGGTAAATGAGTTACATGAACACCAGTGAGATGCTAAGAAGGGTGTTCTGGTTGCACAGGAAGAGGTACACAGCCCACTCATTAATCACACTGAAATGCTGACAAAGTGCTTAAATCTCTCTTTGTTTTTTCAGAAATGCAGTTGCTTAATCCTCAAGTAACTCTGTCTGGACAGAAGCACCAAGCTCAGTCGGGAATTTGAATCTGAGGCAGAAGTCAGGCGAACCAGATATAGAATGAGATTTTATTCCAACACACTATATGGCTCACCAAGTCTGCCCCTTCATCACAAATAAACCCTATAAAGCAGAACAATGAAGCTTACACTTTGTACCGGCAAGAACTGGATGTCATTATTTCAGCCATACTCATTGGTCTCTGACCTTGGCACACAAGCCTAAAACTTTACATAAAAATCTGTAAACTTTTACATACAATCCGCATACAGAGACATAAACACGGCATTAGCTTTGGCCTTCAGATCCAAGAAGGACTTTACCTTTCTGCTAAAGGATGTGAATGGGTCGAGTCGTTCTTCATACTGGGAAGAATAACGTAGCTCAGTGTCATCGCTTTTGCTTCCCTGAAATGAAAGCCAATAAATACATATAAATTATTAGCAGCAAATCATTGTTTTACCCTAAAGAATGGGAAGGCAAATTGTATACTTAGTATCACAAACAGAAAAAGAAGCCTACACAATGGAATGAGCGGTTCATTTTATTCTAGAAACAGGAATGGAGTGGCCTCTGGTGGTAGAATGAGATATGACACCCAGATACTGACCTTAAAAAATGTATTAGTATACCATGAGAAAAAAACCACCAAGACAAATTAAACTTTAAAATTGCACAGTCTTTATTAAGAAATAACTTATCGAAACTCTGCTTGCGCTCCTCTTCAGAAAAGGCGACACGGCGACAATCCATCGCGTGGTGCTCAATTTCTCCTCTCTGGCTATCTCCTATAAGGAAGGCAGGGAGGAGAAATCGAGCACCGCAAGATGGATTGCTGGATCGCCTTTTCTGAATATTTTCTGGTATACTAATGAATTTTTTTTAAAAATTTTGTTAATTTTGAATTTTTGGACCTTTAAGTAAACGACTGATATGAGTGGACATTCTAAAATGATTAAAAACACTTTTTCTTTTTGAATCAACAGTTAAACCCCGAATTTTCACTCTCCAGGGGACCAGAAAAAATTTTTGGGAAAAAATGTAAAATGGTGGTGAATTAAGCATTTAGCATATAAATGGCGTAAAGGCAAAAAAGGAAGATGTTGGAATAACATTCACAGGGGATCAACAGGGGATTTCAAGAACTGTCTGAAATGATGGCATAAAATACAGGAAAACCTACTTATAATCTGGGAAATGATCCCAATGAAATGCATACAATTTAAATGTATAAAAAAAATAAAATCTGGGAAAGTGTAAAACGAGGGAATGTAAAATCGGTTTGTTTGCAGTGGAAATATCTACAGAGGCAGTGTAACCCCCATATATATGGGGCAGATCACAAGAAAGAGCCATATGTTGTTTAACTGGGTTGGAGGCGATATCAGGTCCATTTGGACATATTGGTGTAAATCCCATGAAACTCACCCTCCCTGGGTAGCTTTGCAGAAATTTAATTTTCTCATACAGCTTAATGTTGTCTGCTCTCAGGTTATCCAACTCAGTCTGAAGAGCTCTCATGGTATGATGCATCATCCTATTCTCCTAAACACACACCAAAGGATATAGAAACATATTTTAATGGCAACAAGTTTCAAAAACAACTTTAGTTCAATACTTGTAAAGTAGAAGAGAGGAACAAGGGGTAGTAATGTGTAATTAATTAATCTGTGATGTAGTGGTTTAGATAAATGTCTTGTTTTATGATACGGATTCTCAACTCAGGATAACTGTATGTGTCTTTAAAGACCCTGGGCAGGATCAGTTACCCTTTATTTAAAGGGGACCTGTCACCCAAAAAAATTATTCCGAATCCTATTTAATCATGTTCATCAAGCGAAATAAACTTTAATTACACTACATATATTATTTGAATTATGTTTCCTTCAGTCTGGAAACTCATAATTATAGCAAGCAGGCAGGAGCCAATTTGTGGACACTGTATCTTGTATCATTGTGGACACTGTATCTTGCCTTGTATCATCTCAGAATCTTGTTTGTGCATCAGAATGGGGGACCTGATGTCCATCCCCATGCCTTGGCTACACAATTAAATGGTGAAGAGAACTGGGGGAATATGTGGAAAGCAGTGACATCTAGGAAGTGCTGAATGGAAAGTAAAAGTAATTGCTTGACCCACCTCTATGTCTAAGGCATAGAGGAGGGGCAGGCAATATTTGATTGACAGCTGAGATTTTTGAATGAGTTTACACCAACTATGAACACTTTAATAAAAAAAAGAATTTGGATTTCATGTTTAATTTGAAAAGGACTTTTATTATACAGCTTTTTATGTCTGGGTGACAGGTCCACTTTAAAAGCCTAATTCATTTCATTTACTACACTGCTGCATGGAGATGCCTATGGTTGTTTTAATTATCCTAGCAACCAGGCAGCAGTGAACAATGTAAAGGAAAAGGAGGAGGTTAATATATAAGCAACTTGTATTTCGTTAGTATTACTATGCTTTTTACTTCTCCCATCCAGATGCTGCCTACTCCTTCCCCCGGATCAGCACAATCTAAATCTTAGTCCTTGTCCGTGTTTCCTGTCAAATAATGATCTTTTAGGTGGAAACGCTGAGGGACAGAATCAAGTGTGTTTACACTGGAAACAGGAGACATGGCAAAAGCCATAAGAAAAACACTGAAGCAAATTGGAAACAGGCAGAGACAGCGTGGGCAGAAACGAAAGTGACCCAAGAGAAACAAATCAGAGAAAACACATGGATCAGTTCACAGTTCAGACACACTGAAAAAACATCAGTGCCAGCCTACCGCTTCCAGCTCCTGGTTTCTTGCCCTGAATCGCTCCCTCTGACTGGATATGATGGACAAAAGAGAGTCCATTTGGCCTTCGGGAAGTGGAGGACTTGCAGTGTTTGCAGGATAACCTAAAAGGACAAAAATCATAAAAAAAAGTAGCTTCCTCGGTCCCCATCCCAGAATCTATGAAAACCTAACCCGTGTTATATATATATATATATGTATAGGCATGGTATAGACTGAGATCGAGATGCATACAATACAAATAGATGGAGGGGTCTTTTGCTTTTAGTGTATATATTAAGCATCCCAAAAGCGTGTGCCGTAACAATAGCAAAGGGTCTTATAGAGGAATTATTTGTCTCTATGGCCTGTTTTATTCACCTACCAGAGCTGTAAGTCTTGCCTTGAAGAACAGATTGCTCATGGAAGTGAACAGGGCAAGAGGAATAATACCAGGCATCTATTACTTATCAACTTGGGTTTAATGCCTTAGGAGAGGATACTTTCTTATTCTGCATACTATGTTATCATATTGATTTTTATGGTTTATTGTGAAAACCAAATAAAATATTTCAAGGAGAGGATACAATCGTTTCCAGTTGGTGTCAATCTGTATCCAAGCTTCTGTCACTTTAGTTTAACTTGGGATTACCCTAACTGGAATTTTGACACATCTGGTACAGGTATGGGATCTCATATCAGGAAAACCCGTTATCCAGAAAGCTACAGAAAGCCCATCTCCCATAGACTCCATTTAATCCAAATAATCCAAATTTTTAAAAATAATTTCCTTTTTTCTCTGTAATAATAAAACAGTACCATGTACTTGATCCCAACTAAGATATAATTAATCTTTAATGGAGGCAAAACAATCCTACTGGGTCTATTTCATGTTTTAATCTTATTTTAGTAGACTTAAAGTATGAAGATCAGAATTATGGAAAGATCCATTAACCAGAAAAACCCAGATCCCATACCTGTACATGAAAATCCAGGGAAAGTTCTTTCAGTAGGGTGCTGAATGGTTTGCGAACAAGAAATATCTTATGTATCATATTGGAAGTCATGACTGTAACCCCTTTGAAAAAAAGCCAATACACTTAACACCCAGTTATCTCATTTATTTTGAGTTTCCCACTGGGCAAAGGAATTCTGTTTGAGGAAGTATTTCATTATATCCACCGCAAGGCCCTTTTGCAGAACAATATCAGAGGTATTTTTATTATTAAATTAGTATCTTATTATTGTGCCATCATCTTCTTGTGTGTAGCACGTGCAAGCATGTACAGATAGGCGTCTTTAAATATGCCACTGCCATCTTTTATAGACAGCAACAGACTCACTGGTATAATACAGGTATGGGACCCAGGCCTGGAATTTGTGGAAAGGTCTCCTAGGCCCGGGTCTAGGGCAGCAGGATTTTAGGGGGGCAGCATACTTCCCAACCACACCCTCATTGGTTCAAAAACACTGGGGATGCACTGGAGATACAGTCATTTTTTAAATTTCACATGCACCAATCCCCATTGCTCCTGTCCCCCTGGAGGGGACTGGGGTGCCCAATATGTAAATCCGGCCCTGAAGTGACCTGTTATCCAGAATGCTCGGGACCTGGGGTTTTCCGGATAACTGGTTCTTTCCATATTTTGGGTCTTCATACCTTAAATCTACTAAATAAGTATTTAAACGTTAAACAATCCCAATAGGCTGGTATGATAAAGATTAATTATATCTTAGTTTGGACCAAACACAAGGTTCTGTTTTATTATTACAGAGAAAAAGGAAATGTATTTGACATTTTTTAATTATTTGGATAAAATTGAGTCTATGGGAGATGGCCTTTCCCTAATTCAGAGCTTTATGGATAACGGGTTTCCAGATAACAGATCCCATACCTGTACTGTGTACTTGAAATGGTTTTGTGCATGAGACGCCATGCAATGCAACTGAGCTGAAAGATTATAGCACCACTGATCAGCTGCTGTGCTATAACATTCAGTAGGGATACAGCACCCAGACCTTCAACACACATTGTTGCCTATGAGACACAGGGCTATGGATATTTGATCTATATAATAACATAGATGGCTAATTGTGTCTGCCAGGTTGTTTAGCAGTGACCTTAAAAGATTTATGGTGTTGACTGCCATTGGAGTCATTTTGTTACTAGCAGTTACTTATCTCTGATTATCCAAAGACAAGATTATTCAGCAGTGCTGTATTCGTGTTGACTAGTGAAAATGTATAAGCTAAAGTAAAATCACATCTCTTTACAAATGAAAACACCTAGGGGGTTATTTATCAAAGTCCGAATTTATCTCAACATTTCCAGCCACAAACTCCGATTTAATCCGCACAGGTTTTTTTAGGCGTATTTACTACTAGATTTTCCCGAAAATCTGATTTTCACATTTTTTTGGATTTTTCACCCAAAAACTCATATTTCTTATGCTTTTTGCCCGAAAACTCTGAAAACTTTGTGGTATTGCACGAAACCCAACGCCCATCAAAAAATCATTAGGACTTCTCCAATTGACTTATATGCAACCTCGACAGGTCTGAGATGTTGGATTTTCTGATTCAGACTTTTCCATCCTCGGGATATAATAAATTCAGAAAAATTTGTGATTGTTTAAAAGTCCGATTTTATACTAAATGATCACTCATTTTTTGGGATTTTTGCATTCGGAGTTTAGTAAATAACCCCCTAGAGTGGTGCTGTGCATTTGAATTTGAATGAATAATAAATACTTATATACCACTTAATAGCTCCTGTTTAACAGACCCTGACTGGTACACTGCAGTTTATTCCATAACCATTAAGCACAATGGAAGCTTGTTAAATAGACACATTTACTCATAATGTGTTTCACTCTCAAGGCCACTGCTCCATTGAGAAGTAGAACAAATATGGCATTTCCTGCTGAGACAGTCACAAGGATATAATGGCCTATGCTCATTAGTATATCCAGAAAAACTGAATGATCAATTACCGGTATATCCTGATACCCTGAAGCAATTATGGACATTTATGTTATGATTTGTATTTGTTGCCCTTTGGCAAAGACGTTTAAATTATTTACTTGGGGATGTCAACTAGTCCCTATGATCTGTCTCTGATATTTAGAACTGACTATAAAATTCTTGTAAAAGCGAGATGGAAGGCTTAATATTCTCCTAGCATTGCAGATATAACTCAGTGACCTGTACCACTGATCAGCTCCCCCTCCCACACTCAATATATCATCTTCATTACCATAAAATTGAGCACTTGCTTCTTTGATGGGCTCTAGGATCTTCTCCATAGTGACAATATCTGCACCCTGTTCAACACAAACAGAAAGAAGTTTAATGCTGTTGCTTTTATGGAGTAACTCATGAAGTAACAAGTAGCACAAATCCACCATTTACCTACAATATACAATTGCTTATATTAAATTCCTAAGGTCAGGTGAGATCTGACGCTCCGTTAATATATTTTTGAAGAAGTCTAGTTTTGTGGTTATTGATGATGGAAATCTATGTGTATCTGTATAATCCATATATTGGGGACTGGAATGATTATTTGCTGATCTGAGGGTACGAAAAAAAATGACATAAAACTATTAGTAAAGAGTTGTACTGGGTTTTGCCTTAAAGGAACAGTAACACAAAACATGAAAGCGTTTTAAAGTATTTAACATATAATATACTGTTAGCATGCACCGGTAAAAGATATGTCTTTGCTTCAGAAACACAACTATAGTTAAAATAAAGAAGCTGCTGTGAAGCCACAGGGGCAGCCATTCAAGCTGTAAAAAAAGGAAAAAAGCTAGCCGATAAAAGATAAGCCCTGTAGAATACAATGGTGTTTTATCTGTTATCTGCTATATAACCTGTGTCGTTTCTCATTTTTCCAGCTTGAATGGCTGGCCCCATGGCTACACAGCAGCTTGTTTATTTAAACTATAGTAGTGTTTCTGCAGCAAACACAGTTTTTGGTGTTATTTTTCCTTTAAGACCCCTTGAAATTCACAACTGATTACTATTAAATACACTTCATGCTTTTCTCAAGAGATCTTGCATTAGAAATTATTAAGGACAGCGCCAGGTTTTTTTGTGGGGGGAGTGGGGGGCAATTTAAAGATACCAGAACGAAGCAGATTTCACTATATGCCTTTAGTTTTTAATGATCTTGCTCATCTGTGTGTCTTCTCCATGCCTGGCTATTGGCTATAATGTTGGTGCATGCCAATAACTCTACCTGCGACACTATACTGTATACCATTACTTCTACTGTTTCCTACCATAGCCCCCCCCCCCCACATTATAAGAAAATTGGTGGCCAGGGCCCCTTAAACGTCCATGCCTTCCCGAAGTCAGCAGCTCTCAGAAAGATGGGGGGCCTGGCTAATCAAGTAAGTGTGGGGTGGCCAGGGCCCCCCTTACCCTCGGGGCCCCCTACAACTCTCCCCCCTGTCCCCTGATGGCTGCCCTGATGCCGTATCTCCAGTAGTTCATCATATAGTGATGGTTGTTGGGATTTTTTGGTTCAAGTGTCCCCTGGAAGTCTAATCTTGGGCCAGGGCTAACCTTAAGTTACAACAAGGTTTTTACCCCACATTTAACGCTGACTCAGCTTTCAAGTGTATCAAGCAGATCAAAAAAGGCGCAATTCCTAAATCTTACCTTAACTGGTTGAGCCTTATTTCCCCAGTGCTCCAAACCCCTAGTTTGGAAATCACTGCCATATAATACATTTAGGGGGTTAATTATCAAAGGTCGAATTTTAGAGTTTTTTTTATACCTCGAATTAACTCATAACCTTTTATTTCCGCAGGGAAAAAACTCAAAATAATTTGAATTATTCAAGATTTCTGGCAACACCCTCCAGAAAAAACGTGAACATTGTCATTGACTCCTACATGACCTCGACAGCTTTTAGATTGTCTATTTTTGGATTCAAGCTATTCCCAGCTTCGGGGCATAATAAGTTTAGAAACATTTGAGTTTTTTTTAACCTGGAAATGTAGGAGTTTTGACGCAAACAAAATAACCTTGAAAACTGGAAATTTTGTGGAAAACACAACTCCAACCTTAATAAATACATGTACCCACACTAGATCCTCGAGCAGCATACCATACCGATGATACTCGTCATTAAGTAAAACACAGAACCAACTCTCCATTCTGTCCCAGAGATTATTCTATAATGCAGAGGTCCCCAACCTTTTGTTCCTGCGAGCCACATTCAAAAGTAAAAAGAATTGGGGAGCAACAGAAGCATGAAAAAGTCCCTGGGGATGCCAAGTAAGGGTTGTGATTGGCTATTGAGTAACCCCAATATGGACTGACAGCCTACAGGGGTTGGCAGTACACCTGGTTTTTATAGAACCAAAACGTAATTCCAAGCCAGGAATTCAAAAAGAAACACCAGCTTTGAGGTCACTGAGAGAAACATCCAAGGGGATGTTGAGCAACATGTTGCTCCTGAGCCAGTGCTTGGGGATCACTGATATAAAACTAACTGGCTGAAAGATTTCCTAATGCCCACATCAACTATTAAAGCCATTGTTTAGGTAATACCTCAGCATCAGGGCGTTGTACAGCAGACAGGGACTGAATGGTGCTGAGATCATGTTCCAACTTGCTTATGAGATCCTTTTGTTCAGACATTGTAGCCACAGCTTCAGTGACTTGCACCTGGAGTTCTGCAGAGCGACCTGAGGAAAAACATACATTGCATTTAGTCTTATTAATCGCTTGGGCTGTTTGCTAATGATGTGCCACAAATAGTCATAGAAAGTCTGTCAGCACAAAAGGTCAGTGCATTAGATTAACAACTATGTGGCTTGGCGCTTTTGAATGTTAGTGATCAATTGGATGTACTGGGAAGGCAAGTAATGATAACAGGAAACAATTTCAGGTAAGACTTGACAAAGCTTCTCGAAAATGTAATGATCTCAAACACAAAAGAAATATTGATATATGTTTAAAGGGCCAGTAACATCACTATGTGAAAACAACTTTTTACATTTATATCCGTTCAGCCAGCACCTACAAACTATTTCCCAAATCATATTTTGTATGTAAAAGTTGTTTTTTTTCTATAGAGAGCCATGAACAGCCTTTGACCCCTGTATCTCTCAGGCTAAGTACTAAAATCATTGTATAGTGCCGACCTTATATATAACGTTTGCCCTATTTCAACTGGAATGGTTCCCCCCCCAAGCTTCATTGAAGCTGGATGATTTAATTAATCTCTTAGAAACTCATAAGTCTTAACATTCATTTTCTGTCTGGATTCTTTTTTTTTTTTTTTTTTTTTAAAAACGTATGACGACATGGTTCATACAAGGTAATATCTGTTCGTACACAGAACCTATAGTGCATGATACAATCCGATACATGTAAACTATGGAAGACAGAGTTTCAGAGCATTTCAATATTTACATACAGTACATGCATCAATATATTCATTATGACATCTAAGCATACAGTCGGTCTACGTTAACCCTCAGGAAGCTCAATCAAATTAAAGTCTAGCCGTGGGTCCCAAATCCTTTCAGATTTGCAAGGACAACTGCTGGTCAAGTAGGTTAGCTTGATGGAGGGAAGGGCTTTATTAATTACATTGACCCACTGAGCAACTGATGGGACATTGCCCATCCAGTTCATGACAACCACTTTCTTTGCATAGTATAAGGCGAGTCTCATAAGTCATCTGGCCTGGTGAAAAATAGATTTTCCACTAACCCCAATAAACAAACTTCAGGGAAGCATACTGTACCTGTGGGAATGCTAAGTTGTTTGCTAGATATTGTATTACCTCCAGCCAAAAGTTCTGTATCTGAGGGCATTGCATTGCCACGCCAGGAGCAAAAAGGAGCTGGGAGTGACTGTTACCAGGTCAATGGGCTATAGCAAGGGAGGGTCAGTGTCTATTAGCGCATGATACAACCTGGATGTGAGTTTGAACGTTCTGGGTCCTGTAGAATTAATTCCACTGGGGGAGTAGCAAAGGTGATCTTCAGATAGGAAAACTGGGCGGAATGGCTGGCGGTGGCGGAGTTGGAGGTATCTTTCTGTCTAGATTCTTGAGTGATTTACAGTAGAACCCCCATTTCACATCTGCTGATTTTAAGTTTTCCCTCATTTTACATTGTTGTTTTGTGGTCCCACCTATATATTATGCATAATATATTTACCTGATTTTACATTTTCCCGGATTTTACACCATTTTTTTGGGGTCCCCTGAAAAACGTTAAATAGGGGTTTTACTGTAATTGACTTCTTTGTATCTGAAATATGCACAATTTCTAGCCTGTAATAGCGAGAATCACCTGTAATCCTCTTAGATCATCAGGCTTCTTCCATTTGCTAGAGTGTAAACAGATGCCATAACACTCTTGTTTTGAGACGTAGCTTTTCCCCAAAGAGTCTGCTTGTTCCATTGTAACCTCTTTAGAGCAGTTGTTCCCAAACTGTGGGGTTGTCACACAATAGTGGAAGGTTGTAGGAAATCAGAGCAACAGATTGGAGACCCAACCTGAAGACCATTAAAGTGCACATAAAGGAAAGTGGCGTACGGCTGGAAGGTCACATTTGGAGAAAATTAATTTTTACGCCCACATATCTTTGGAACAGATTAAATAGGTGATACAGCAATGTTTTTATGTATATGTGACCAGTGCAGTATTTAGGTCTGGTGCTGCCCTAGGCACTGGATCTTAGCATGTACCCTTCTTCCTTCTTGTGTAAGCAAATTCTTTATATATTGTGGATTCCATTCTGAGATCAAATTCCAAAAGAGAGGTATGCATTGATGTTACGTCATTAGCCCACATTCCTACAGCCTAGGTAAGTTGCTGCTTGGCTACATATTAAAGATCAAATGAAACCAAAGATCTAGGTTGAATTCAAGATTGTCTTAGTTCCTTGGTACTTCCTATATTATTGCTGATTTTACTGACTTATTGACTCTCTGCTTGGTTCAGTAGACATTAATTAGCAGGTGTCTGCTCTTCTCTGCAATTCTCAATAAGTTGTGCTCATTTTACATTGTTTGTAATTGTGTCCTAAAGATTTTCAAGCTATTTATATAAAATGAGGAATTCTGCCTGGGAAAATCAGAGGGTTATAATTTGATGTGTTTATACATGGTGATGATATCCAGTAGAAGTAACTCTAGAGCAACTAGACTTGCTGAGTAATCATTGAAGATGTTTCACTACTCATCCGAGCAGCTTCTTCGGTTCATGTTGAAGTGAACGTCTTCAGTGATTACTCAGCAAGTCCATTTACTCTAGATTCACTTCCACTAGTTAAACTGTGACCTGCATTAATGAAAACCTTCATAGACACATGGTGATGATATATGAATTAGTAAGGTGAAAAAAGGTTAATCTGTCCCACATCTAGTGATGGGCGAATTCGCAAAACGGGGAAAAATTTGCGAAACAGCGTAGTTTTTGGCGCCAGCCTCTCGTTTTTGACGCTGGCATCCGTTTTTTTGTCGAAAATGCACCGGCGTCCAAGAAACGGATGCCAGCGTCTAAAAAACAGACGCCGGTGTCCATTTTTTTTTACGTCGGCAAATTTTCGCCAGCGAACTTTCGTGCCCGTTTTGCAAATTTATTCGCCGGCAGCGAATCACACAAATTCACCGCAAATTCGCGCCTGCCGAATAAATTCGCCCATCACTACCCACATCCTGTTGCTCTATACCAAACATATTCAAAAAGAATAATGATTTTAAACTATTCTGTTTCATACAGTGTATATCGAATAAAGGCGTTTTAAACTTAGATATTAAAAAATATAATAATAATAAATTAACATGTTATTGTTATTTAAAACACATTCTTTGGCAGACTCTCTTCTATTAATGTTTCAATTATTAAGATAATAAATGAGCAGAAGTAGCTATAACAATTGAGTAGTGTCAGAATAGTTCAATATCCATTGTCTGTTTATGTGGCTAAGCCCTTGGATGAATAAAATAACACACTAAAGCACTGCGTATCTTGACAGCGCTATATAAATAAATGATGATGATGATAACACACTTAATGAAAAGAATGTGTCGCATATGTCATACATCCAAAAACAAACATTGCTCGAGTCACATATGAGTGTGACTTTTGACAGTTAAATGGAATAAAAATAAATAAAATGTTATGTGGTGCTGGGAAAACTGTATAAATCCTGCAGTTTTGGTAGGTTCATATCTGGCGACACTGAAATGTAAACATAGTGGGAATGGATAAACAGCCACATTGTTATGGACCACCCACACATATTGAATTGGATACCACTGGCCCTTGTTTACCTATGGTTGAGAAAAAAAGTAGTCTCAAATGTAATCTGTTTGTGCAGCACACATACAGACAATTCCCTTTTTTCTTTTTAAGTATCTTGTTTGCAGAGTACATGTGTGATCAGGCCCAGTATACTATAACTATACGCCAGGTCTGGCTTATTTTTACTAAAATCTAACTGGTTTTCTTGAAGGGTTGACTGTTGATTCTGACTAGAAGCAAATTTCATGGTCAAAAGCTAGTTTTGCCTGAGGGGAGAATGATTTATCCTTATTGTCAATACAACTAAAACTGGCACAAACTACATATTTTACCAGGAAGAAAATTGAATTTGCTTTCATTAATCAGGAACATCAATAATGGTATTATGTCAAGAATTTCCCCATCTCTAAATTAGGGTGAAAAAGGCCTTGATTGATTTATACCCAGAGGATGCGCTTAAATCCAGGCGGTCACTCAGGGAACATCTTGGGTTTTTGGGATACAAGGGATGTGTACATAAGGCCATTTAAAATGAATTAATTCCTTAGTAAATCCCAAATCATTCCCGTTACCATTCTTAAGCATTTATCTGTACCTCTAATTTTTTCAACATCTAAAAATTCCTCCATTCTTAGGCTACATCAGCTAATCTATAGCACTAGTGGTGCACAACACCATAAAAAGCAATTGATTGTGTTCTATATATCTAAGATTAGACTGGGCAGGTGCTTTAGTCTCAAACAGCTCGACTAAACTAACTTTACTTCTGAAATGCAGGAATGCCTTGCAACTGCTATTCATGACTTCAGAGGGTGGAGAGGTTTTCAAGGCTTTAAATAGTGTTAGTCTGTCTTTCCACAGTCTGCTGCAGTCTATTAAAGGAGAAGTAAAGGCAAAAAAACTAATTTTTACTTTCTGTAATGAAAAAATAAATCTATCTCCAATATAATTTAATTAAAAAATGTTTTTATAATTAACCTGACTGTATGCAGTGAAATCCCCCCTTCATTTTACTTGCTCTGACTGCTTCAGACGGTCCCTAACTGCTCTGTAGGGAAACAATCATACTTTCAAGTGGCGAGGGGGGGGGCCCACCTTAATTCCGAGAACTCGAGCAGCTTTGTTTGTTTCCCTGTAGAGCAGCTGGCGACTGTGTAGAGATTTGTATCCACAGACCCAGTGCAGTCTGTATATTCTGATTATTAATCAGTCTTGCTGTGTCGGCTTCTATGGCAGAAATTATTTGACTTGTGCTGTCTTGATAATTTATGACAATCCCTAAACTTAACCTCCTAACAGACGCCCAGACCACATTGAGCATGTGCGTAGTCTTGGTCTTGCAAAGATGTTTAACAAAGTTACAAGATGGTGATCCCATGTGCCCAACTTTGAAAACAAAAAGCATTTGTTTAATTAGGCTTCTAGTTCATGTTTATGTTTAGTATACAAAATACAGCATTTGTAGCATTATTCTATTTTAGACTTTAGTTTCCCTTTAAAATGTCTAACAACTGCCTATGGCTGTGACTATGTGACTGATCTACTAAATGGCAATTCAAAAGACATAACATAAGATATCCTACATACTGTAGCTGTGATTTGATTGCAAGTGATCAGGATGCACTGTGGATCAGAATCACTAATAATTACATCTAAAAATGTTCTATGGCATGTACAAAGCTGTACCATTTGGTTGTGTGGGGTCAAGGCTAAAATCTAATCTTACAGTAAACATATGCTTTAAAGCAATTCAAACTGCAGTAAAGTATTGGGTTTACAATGCCAAAGCCATCAGGAAAATGTAAAGTGATGTAAAAAGCAATAAAAGGGTAAATTCTATTTATTTTTTAGCTCATCGCATAATTGCTTGATGCTGAACTGCATTTACAGAGCTTGGTGCAGACCACAAAGCTGCTGCATTGTGTGGCCTCTACCATACAAGATGCTATCCTTGTAGTACAGTGACAGTATGCAGTGAAAGCATGAAAGAAGTGTATGTCAATGAGAAGGATACATTTATCATATGTAAGCAAGGCTGTTACATTATGTTGCAAAAAACAAAACAAATCTTATTTATATTTGTGGCCAATATATATTGAGACCTTTGCACTTTTCATATATTTGAAAAACGATTACTTTAAATAAATTGATCTAATGGAAGGTACGTCTGAAGTTGGAAAAAACAAGTTTCCATAATTCTTTGCATCACTATTAATATGACAGAACTTTATTATTCCATTTAGAACACAACATATCCTTTCAGATAAAAAAAAAAAAACATGACACCAAATCATTAGCA
This sequence comes from Xenopus laevis, assembly GCF_017654675.1. NCBI lineage: Eukaryota > Metazoa > Chordata > Amphibia > Anura > Pipidae > Xenopus > Xenopus laevis. Next base: position 47,051,720 of record NC_054373.1, read on the forward strand.
CCCACACCCTATACAAACATAAAGGGGCTCATTAAAGATTGCTAACGCTGGGTTTCGTGCCGAAAAAAACTCAGCAATCTTCGTAAATTTCCCTAAAATGAATTTTTTAACGAAGAAAAACTTTGGCACCTAAAAGCTGGTGGAAAGCATGAAACCATCACAAGTGAGTGGGGCCCCTAAGTGAAATTGAGTACTTCCTATAGTCATAAATACGTTTTCAACACTCTTTTATGAAAGTTTGGACCATTCTTGTTTTTGCAAGAAACAGTTCTCCCAGATTTGAAGGGTGCATTGTCTCATCTGCAGTTTTCAAATCTCTCCACAAATGCTCAACCAGATTTAGATACTAACGTATTGCTGACAACTTCAAACCAGTCCAGCTTTTTGCCAATTTTCAATATCCTGCAGGAAGACTCACATAATCTCCAATAAAAATTCCGCTTTAGGACACTGGGTTTAATATTAAGCTCCAAAATGTCTGGTTAATCTCCTGATTTCATGATGCCATACACAGACTCTAGCCACCTCATTTCCAGGGCAAGAAAAGCACCTTAAAATAATTGGACACCTCCTCCATGTTTGACTGATGGTGAGCTTTTCTTTACATTTTTGATTCTTTTCCATGTAAATGAATTGATATTGTGCTGTACCAAAAAGCTCTATTTTCATCTCATCTGTCCAACGATCATTCTACTAAAAGGATATTGGCTTGCTCGGGTGTGTTTTGGCTTACTCAAGTCAGGTTTTCTTATGATCCTCTGTCAGCAGTTGGGTCATCCTGGTTGTCCTACCAACCCCATTTTTCATTGCGTTTTCCATGTATAATACAAGTTGAAACTGTTGTACATTTAGTCAGAAGGCAAGTTTGAATCTGTCTGGCAGGTTCTACCACCACAATTTAAACAATACTTCTTCACTGTTTTAATTTTGAGTTCAAGTCCAGCAGCAAGACTGGCTGCAGTAAGATAGGTATTCAACATCTTGATAATATTGTGTACAGTGAACACATGGATATTAAGGTCTGTTGAGGTGAACTTGTAGCCTTGAGATTGTCTATATTGTCTACAGTTTTCTGTCCCTCTTCAGCTCTTGCAAATGGAGGATCTGTCCCTCCTTTTCTCCATATTTAGTGTGTTGCACACAGACATATTAAAGGAGAATTAGAAACTTTTCTTAATTCAAACTGGTTAAATAAACTAAATTAGAATCACCAGCTTGAAGTTCAAATATTTCTTACAAATTATAAACATTGACACTAAATTTGCCTTGTCCATTCTAGGATTTCTAGGATGAAATAAGATAAGACTTAGAATTTTTTTCCAGCTTTTTTTCCCCACATTGTTCTCATACAGGAATTAACACTTTATCATTGTTACTCTTAACAATTATCTGCCAGAAGCAGTACAGGTACAGTATTTGAAAAAAGTGCAAAGCTGCCAATATTCACAGACACAAGTATATATCCATATTTCATAATAAATTTCAAGAAAGAAAAAAAGTTTTTTTCATGCAAATGAATTTAGACTAGTGTGTGCCCAATTTAATGGGGATCAGAGCCTTGTATTATAACCTCTATAGGAAAACAGACTAATATGAATGATGTATTAGCCCTATGGAACACTATATAAAGCAGTGCTGTCCAACTGGCAGCCCGCAACCCCACCCCCTTGTGTGGCCCCCACATGAAAGTCTGCCTGCTGTGACTACTTACCATGTATGAGCTTTAAAAGGTATCAGTATTATTATTATTATTAACATGTATTTATATAGCGCCAACATATTGCGTAGCACTAAAGTAAATGTGATTATAAAACTAAATCACATGAATTATATACATAGAACATATAGAGTTACATACATCACAATCAATACAGGTACAAAAGGTGAGGAAGGCCCTATGCAAAAGAGCATACACTCTAAAGGGAAGAGAGTAATACACAAGGTGTGGGAGTGGGCAAGATCGAATTAAGTGGGTGAGAAATGTGGTACTGTATGTGGTGTTGCATTTGGTAGTTAAGCAGAGTGAGAGTAGGCTTCTCGAAAGAAGTACCTTTTAAGAGATTTCTTGAAAGCAGAAAGGTTGGGAGAAAGTCAGACAGACCATGGGAGAGAGTTCCAGAGGAGGGGTGCAGCCCTTGCAAAGTCTTGAATGCGAGCATGTGAGGAGGTAATGAGAGAAGAGTTGAGTAGCAGGTCAGTAGAGGAGCGTAGTAAGCGGTTGGGTGAGTATATAGAGATGAGCTCAGAGATGTAGGGTGGAGCAGAGTTATGAAGTGCTTTGAATGTCAGGGTCACTAATTTGAATTTGATTCTGAAAGATAGCGGAAGCCAGTGCAGGGATTGACAGAATGGCGAGGCAGAGGAGGAGCGGTTGCTGAAGTGTATGAGCTTCGCAGCAGTGTTCATTATGGACTGGAGAGGTGACAGTCTCTGGAGGGGAAGGCCAATTAAAAGAGAGTTACAGTAGTCTAGACGTGATATGACGAGAGAGTGAATAAGAATTTTGGCAGCACCTTGAGTGATAAATTATCGTATTTTGGATATGTTCCTCAGGTGGAAGTGACATGATTTAATAAGTGACTGTATATGAGGAGTGAATGAAAGGCAGAATCTAGGCTAACCCCAAGGCACCGGGCCTGGGGAGAGGGTGTGATAGTGAGGAAAGAGAACCATTTCAGTTTTAGAGAGGTTTAATTCAAGGTAGCGTTGCGACATCCAGGTAGCTGACAGGCAGGAGGAGACGCGAGTTAGGAGTTCTGGGTTGAGATCAGGAGATGAGAGATAGATCTGAGTATCGTCAGCATAGAGGTGGTAGTGGAAACCGTACAAGTTGATTAATTTGCCGATGGAGGAAGTATAGAGGGAGAATAGTAATGGTCCCAGGACAGAGCCTTGAGGAACACCAACAGAAAGAGGTAGGGGAGAAGATGCTACTCCGTTAGGAGACACTGAAGGAATGATTGGTGATGTAAGAAGAGAACCAGGACAGGGCTGTGTCATGAAGGCAAGCGAATGGAGGGACTGGAGGAGGAGAGGGTGATCTACAGTGTCAAATGCAGCTGCATTTGTTTACCCCTCAAGGTCAAACTGAAATCCACTATATTGTTCACACATTCTTCACACCCCTAAAGCCCTGTACTGTTCACACCTCAGCTCAAGACTGAAAGTGCCCACATTGTTTACCTGTTCACAACTTATACAAACTGATGGAGGGGCACCAGTATTGTGCAAATGTATGTAGCACAGTATGAACTGTTCATCTCTTCAAGAGCGGTTTTGATAGGTTTCCCTGCATCCTGCTGTATTTTGCCTTCCCTATGCTCATTCTGTTTGCCATACTCTGTCTGCCCTAAGCTCCATGTGTGTGCGCCATACTCTGCCTGCCCTATGCTCCGTGTGCGTTTCAAACTCTGCCTGCCCTATGCTCCCTGTGTGTGTTCCATACTCTGCCTGTCCTATGCTCCCTGTTTGTGCAATACTCTGACTGCCCTTTGCTCCTTGTATGTGCAATACTCTGCCTGCCCTATGCTCCCTGTGTGTGCCATACTCTGCCCAGCCTATGCGCCGTGTGTGCCATACTCTTCCTGCCCTATTCTCCGTGTGTGCCAAACTCTGCCTGTTATATGCTCCCTGTGTGTGTGCCAAAGGCTGCCTGCCCTATGCTCTCTGTGTGCCATACTCTGCCTGCCCTATGCTCCCTGTGCGTGCCATACTCTGCCTACTCTATGCTCCATGTGTGTGCCATACTCTGCCTGCCCTATACTCCCTGAGTATGCCATACTCTGCCTGTCCTATGTTCCCTGGGTGTGCCATACGCTGCCTGCCCTATGCTCCCTATATGTGCCATACTCTGCCTGCCCTATGCTACCCTGTATGTGCCATTATCTGCTTGCCCTATGCTCCGTGTGCCATAATCTGCCTGCCATATGCTCCGTGTGTGCCATACTCTGCCTGCCCTATGCTCCCTGTATGTGCCATACTCTGCCTTCCCTATGTTCCCTGGGTGTGCCATACTCTGCCTGCCCTATGCTCCCTGTTTGTGCAATACTCTGCCTGCCCTATGCTCCCTGTATGTGCCGTTATCTGCTTGCCCTATGCTCCATGTGTGCCATAATCTGCCTGTCCTATGCTCCCTGTATGTGCCATACTCTTCTTGCCCTATGCTCCCTGTGTTTGCCATACTATGCTTGTCCTTTGCTTCTTGTGTGTGCCATACTATGCCTGTCCTATGCTCCTTGTGTGTGCACCATACTCTGCTTGCCCTATGCTTCCCGTGTGTGCCATACTCTGCCTGCCCTATGCACCCTGTGTGTGTCATACTCTGCCTGCACTATACTCCCTGTATGTGCCATACTGTGTCTGCCCTATGCTCCATGTGTGTGTCATACTCTGCCTGCCATATGCTCCCTGTGTGTGCGCCATACTCTGCCTGTTTTTAACTACCTGTGTGTGCCATTCTCTGCCTGTCCTATGCTCCCTGTGTGTGCCATACTCTGCCTGTCATATGTGCCTTATGTGTGCCATACTCTGCCTGCCCTATGCTCCTTGTGTGTGCCATACTCTGCCTGCCCAGTGCTCCCTGTGTAAGCCATACTCTTCCTGCCCTATGCTCCCTGTGTGTCATACTCTGCCTGCTCTATGCTTCCTGTGTGTGCCATACTCTGCATGCCCTATGCTCCCAGAGTGCCATATTCTGCCTGTCCTATGCTCCCTGTATGTGCCATGCTTTGCCTGCCATATACTCCCTGTGTGTGCCCTACTCTACCTGCCCTATGCTCTGTGTGTGCCATACTTTGCCTGCCCTATGCTCCGTGTGTTCCATACTCTGCCTGCCCTATGCTCCCTGTGTGCGCCATACTCTGCCTGCCCTATGCTCCCTGTGTGTGTCATACTCTGCCTGACCTTTTCTCTGTGTGTGGCATACTTTGCCTGACCTATGCTCCCTGTATGTGCCATACTCTGCCTGCCTTATGCTCCCTGTTTGTGCCATGCCTGCACTATGCTCCCTGTGTGTGCCATACTCTGCCTGCCCTATGCTCCCCGTGTGTGTCATACTCTGCCTGCCCTATACTCCCTGTGTGCCATACTCTGCCTGCCCTTTACTCCGTGTGTGCCATACTCTGCCTGCCATATGCTCCCTGTGTGTGCCATACTCTGCATGCCTTATACTCCCTGTGTGTGCCATACTCTGCCTGCCCTATGCTCCCTGTATGCAGGCACGTTTCAGTGGCTGCTGCCACATCGCTAGTGCAGTGAGAGCTATTGCACTCACTACACTAGAAGAGACAAATTTCCGTTTTAAAAAAACGGAAATTCGTCTCTTAAAGTTACCAAAGGCGGCTTTTTGCCGCCCTTGGTAACTGGCTGCTCCGTGCCGTCTGAGGCAAGATTCTCACCTTGCCTCATGGCCGGAGCAGCCCTGCCTATATGTGCCATTATCTGATTGCCCTATGCTCCCTGTGTGTGCCATAATCTGCCTGCCATATGCTAAGTGTGTGCCATGCTCTGCCTGCCCTATGCGCCCTGTGTGTCATACTCTGCCTGCTCTATGCTTCCTGTGTGTGCCATACTCTGCATGCCCTATGCTCCCAGAGTGCCATATTCTGCCTGTCCTATGCTCCCTGTATGTGCCATGCTTTGCCTGCCATATACTCCCTGTGTGTGCCCTACTCTACCTGCCCTATGCTCTGTGTGTGCCATACTTTGCCTGCCCTATGCTCCGTGTGTTCCATACTCTGCCTGCCCTATGCTCCCTGTGTGCGCCATACTCTGCCTGCCCTATGCTCCCTGTGTGTGTCATACTCTGCCTGACCTTTTCTCTGTGTGTGGCATACTTTGCCTGACCTATGCTCCCTGTATGTGCCATACTCTGCCTGCCTTATGCTCCCTGTTTGTGCCATGCCTGCACTATGCTCCCTGTGTGTGCCATACTCTGCCTGCCCTATGCTCCCCGTGTGTGTCATACTCTGCCTGCCCTATACTCCCTGTGTGCCATACTCTGCCTGCCCTTTACTCCGTGTGTGCCATACTCTGCCTGCCATATGCTCCCTGTGTGTGCCATACTCTGCATGCCTTATACTCCCTGTGTGTGCCATACTCTGCCTGCCCTATGCTCCCTGTATGCAGGCACGTTTCAGTGGCTGCTGCCACATCGCTAGTGCAGTGAGAGCTATTGCACTCACTACACTAGAAGAGACAAATTTCCGTTTTAAAAAAACGGAAATTCGTCTCTTAAAGTTACCAAAGGCGGCTTTTTGCCGCCCTTGGTAACTGGCTGCTCCGTGCCGTCTGAGGCAAGATTCTCACCTTGCCTCATGGCCGGAGCAGCCCTGCCTATATGTGCCATTATCTGATTGCCCTATGCTCCCTGTGTGTGCCATAATCTGCCTGCCATATGCTAAGTGTGTGCCATGCTCTGCCTGCCCTATGCGCCCTGTTTGTGCAATACTCTGCCTGCCCTATTCTCCCTGTATGTGCCATAATCTGCTTGCCGTATGCTCCGTTTGTGGCATAATCTGCCGGTCCTATGCTCCCTGTATGTGCCATACTCTGCTTGCCCTATGCTCCCTGTGTGTGCCATACTATGCCTGTCCTATGCTCCTTGTGTGCGCACCATACTCTGCTTGCCCTATGCTTCCCATGTGCCGCCTGAGGTCCTGCCCTATGCTACCCATGTGTGTCATACTCTGCCTGCCCTATTGCTCCATGTGTGTACCATACTCTGCCTGCCCTATGCTCCCTGTGTGTCATACTCTGCCTGCTCTATGCTTCCTGTGTGTACCATACTCTGCATGCCCTATGCTCCCAGTGTGCCATATTCTGCCTGCCCTATGCTCCCTGTATGTGCCATACTCTGCCTGCCATATGCTCCCTGTGTGTGCCCTACTCTACCTGCCCTATGCTCTGTGTGTGCCATACTCTGCCTGCCCTATGCTCCGTGTGTTCCATACTCTGCCTGCCCTATGCTCCCTGTGTGCGCCATACTCTGCCTGCCCTATGCTCCCTGTGTGTGTCCATACTCTGCCTGACCTTTTCTCTGTGTGTGGCATACTTTGCTTGACCTATGCTCCCTGTATGTGCCATACTCTGCCTGCCTTATGCTCCCTGTTTGTGCCATGCCTGCACTATGCTCCCTGTGTACCATGCCTACACTATGCTCCCTGTGTGTGCCATACTCTGCCTGCCCTATGCTCCCCGTGTGTGTCATACTCTGCCTGCCCTATACTCCGTGTGCCATACTCTGCCTGCCCTATACTCCGTGTGTGCCATACTCTGCCTGCCCTATTCTCCCTGTGTGTGCCATACTCTGCCTGCCTTATACTCCGTGTGTGCCATACTCTGCCTGCCCTATGCTCCCTGTATGCAGGCACGTTTCAGGGGCTGCTGCCACATCGCTAGTGCAGTGAGCACTATTGCACTCACTACACTAGAAGAGACAAATTTCCGTTTTAAAAAATGGAAATTCGTCTCTTAAAGTTACCAAAGACGGCTTTTTGCCGCCCTTGGTAACTGGCCGCTCCGTGCCGTCTGAGGCAAAATTCTCACCTTACCTCATGGCCGGAGCAGCCCTGCCTGTATGTGCCATTATCTGCTTGCCCTATGCTCCCTGTGTGTGCCATAATCTGCCTGCCATATGCTCGGTGTGTGCCATACTCTGCCTGCCCTATGCTGTTTGTGCAATATTCTGCCTGCCCTATGCTCCCTGTATGTGCCATAATCTGTTTGCCCTATGCTCCGTGTGTGGCATAATCTGCCGGTCCTATGCTCCCTGTATGTGCCATACTCTGCTTGCCCTATGCTCCCTGTGTGTGCCATACTATGCCTGTCCTATGCTCCTTGTGTGCGCGCCATACTCTGCTTGCCCTATGCTTCCCATGTGCTGCCTGAGGCGCTGTCCTATGCTACCCATGTGTGGCATAATCTGCCGGTCCTATGCTCCCTGTGTGTGTCATACTCTGCCTGCTCTATGCTCCCTGTGTGTGCCATATTATACCTGTCCTATGCTCCCTGTGTGTGTCATACTCTGCCTGCTCTATGCTCCCTGTGTGAATAAAAAATTGCCTAAATAAAAGAAACCGTTATTCTAAGCAACTTTCCAATATACATTTATTAAAAACTGTCATTGCTTTTAAAGTTAAAAACGATTGCTATTGAAAGCAGCATTTGCTTAACTTCTGGTTGTTACTTTTTAAACAATGTTGGAAAAGTCTTCGTTCCCCAGCAAAGATAGGTCTGTTAATCAGCTGCCTTGTCTTACACTGTATGAATAGTCTGAGTCACCAGGAGATAGTATAGAAAGAGAACAAACACTGCTTTTAATAGCAATACATGTACATATAACTTAAATAGAAACATTGTAATGAATGTATATTGCAAAGTTGCTTAGAATTGTGTTTTTTTAATTAGGCAAACATTATTTTTTGGGTTGATATTCCCTTTAAAGGAGAAATAAACCCCAAAAATAAATAAGGCTAAAAATGCCATATTTTATAAAATGACCTTATTGCATCAGCCTAAAGTTTCAGCTTCTCAATAGCACCAATGATTCAGGATTTTAAACTGTCACAGGGCGGGGGGGGTCACCATTTTGAAAAGTGTCAGAGACACTCACATGCTCAGTGGGCTCTGAGCAGCTGTTGAGAATCTAAGTTTAGGGGTCGTCACTAATTATCAAGCAGAAAATGAGGTTGGCCTATAATATAAGCTGATGCTACAGGGCTGATTATTAAATTCTGATGCTAATTGCACTGGTTTCTGTGCTGCCATGTAGTAATTATCTGTAAGAATTTCTAAACAGCCCTATATTATGACATTTCTGTTCTATGTGTACTGTATATTGTGAGTGGGTTCCTAAGCTCAGTAAGTGACAGCAGCACAGAGCATGTGCAGTGAATCAGCATTGTTTACTGCTAAACGCTGTGGTTGCCTTGGGCTGGTACAGAAGGCCAAAACATAATGTACAACATTTCTAGCTGATTCTTTAGTTAGGTTTTAGTTGTCCTTTAATATATATATCAAATATAAAACTATATGTTATGAAACAGAGATGTTTGACAACAGTTTCCAAATCAGAGTAAAGAATTGGGCCACTATAAAGTACAGGGCTATAATAAAACTTAAATTAAACTTTTTTTTTTTTTTGCTACTGAGGTCACAACCACTAGACCCAAACACATTAAAATGACATATTACAAACCAGTTACTTTTAAGCTTTCTTACACCGAATTGTTCCATGTGTAACATTTTAAATGGAGTGCAGGTGCAAGTTTTGTGACTACATTGCTGCATACCCTAAAATTCAAACTAGAACATTTGGTTAAAAAAATTGCAATACAAGGAAAATTGGCAGACATATACTTTGTGCACTTTGTTCTCTTTAGGAGATGTATACAATTATTGCAAAAGACATTTGATAAAAACAAAATTCACAGTATTTATGTCAATACTTCTATTTTACAGGTGTTAATCATCACTGAACATAAACCAAAGAATATCATATGTGGCATTGGTTGGTTTCTAAGCACTACCGATTTACACAAAAACGAAGAATTTCATTGTCAGCTGACGTTTGATACTGGAATATAAAAGAAGATCACAGGTTAATGACAAAGCCAAATGTACCATAACAATATTCATTGCCAGACTCAAATTTAAATGTTTGCTGTTTTGGACAGTATATTGCATTATTTTTTTTATTGAAATAAAGACAAAACCACCAAGCGCTGTGTTTGTATAAAAGATATTTACTTCAATTATCACACCTAGGGTGCTAGTGAATAATAATAATAATACATTGTGTGAGATTCATACAGTGATATTGCTTCTCCATATCATATAGGGACCGTTGTACAGTGCTGAGAACAAACATTATGGCTACCCAAACAAAGACAGAACAAATGCCTTTCTGCTGACGAGACATCAGTTCCCACTGGTGTCAGCCATAAAACTTGTACTATATGTTTAAACAAATACCAAGAAAGAAAAGGCTACACATGAGGAATCACAGCAACACAATATGGGCTTCTCAAAGCTACGTGTACAAAAAAGACACTTTTTTTGTTTTTTGGTCAGTTGGGTCTTTGTGAGGATTTTCTTTTAAATATGTGATTGTGAATAACAAGCTCTAGAAACATCTAAGACTTAATGCAATACAGCAAAAACATAAAATACTGCTAAAAATGTCAGACACCACAATACACTGGGGAAATTGAGCTTATTCAAAAACCTCTCAGAAAACAAGAGAATGAAAAGGAAAAAAATGAGTACATCACGTCTAAGTTCATCTTGTGCTGTGTTAGTAGTCAGGGCATTCAAAAGCTGCACCCATCTTAATGGCAAGTAGTTTTTGCACAAATAGAATTTGTTAATTTTATATTAAATAAACAGGGACATGAAGAAATGTTTTTTTTCCCCTCCCCTAATTAGAGGTTAAACATTGTCTTTGGACATGAAACCTTCAGTCTGACCTAGCAGAACTGTGTGTATATTACAGGAATGAGAGAACTGAGAGCCATGTTTATTACTCTAATTACTGAACATGGGGTTCTGTTTCATTTTGAAGCAGAAATACAAACAAAAGATGATATAGCTTTCTGAAAAGTGGGCATATATTGCATTTACTTTCCACTTATACTGTCAGCCTTAAAAAAGCTGTGCTCTATAAAAGTATTTGGTGCAAGGCAAGATTTACTACACTTGGTGGGACCCCAACAACTGCTGTAGGAGACACTAGGGAGCCCAGTACAGTGAGAGTGGAGCTGTGTGAGTGGAGCTGTGTGCGCTCTAGCTCACAGTTTGGCTTGGCAATACCCATTTTATTCAATGGGTACTGTTTGCGGTGTACAACACACCTTGGTGAATGGAGTAGGTCAGGTGTTGAGTAAGACAGAAAGTGAGGATGCTCTGTCACACATGGCTGCTTGAGACAGTTTGTGTAGCTTTAGGGCAGAGACACATGGTCTGATTCGCGGTGATTAATCGCCTGGCGACAAATCTCCTCTTCATCAGGGCGACTAATCTCCCCGAACTGCTGCCCTGTCCGCTAGAATGAAAATCGCTGGCGGGATGGCACTCGTTGCACTTTGTTTTCCGATATCTCCCAAAGTGGAAACTTTGGGCGACTTCAGAAATGGGCGATTTCGCAAAACAAAGCGATCCGAGTGCAATCTTGCCAGCGATTTTCATTCTAGCCGGTGGGAAGGCAGTTAAGAGAGATTAGTCGCCTCGAAGAAGAGGAGATTTGTTGCCGGGCAACTAATCTCCCTGAATCTGCCCATAAGGGATGTCTCTTCCGTGTGCTCCATGGGTCTAAAAAGTATAACAGCACTGTATGTAGAGAACATTACTTCTCCATGTCTAAATATCAATAGAATCTGCCATAATGCTTGCCTCATGTGAGCCATTCTCTGAATGCAGCAGTGAAAACAGCGTTAAAAAAATCCATGTAAATATGAGGTTCAATTTCAGTTCATCTTTTTTCAAATAGTCAGTATATTATTAAAGTAAATGTACGAAGTTACTTGAATATCAGCATATCTGAACACTGCCATACTACTTGTTCATGAAAATGATGTTTGTAATTAGGTTTATAAATGCCTGTCTCTTGCTCTAAGGTGCTACAAAATAGACTGGGTCTTCCAAAACTGATAACAGAATGCTTTATTGTGGGGTAACATGACCCACGCCTGCCAGACAGATATGTTTTTTTTAATAGAAAACTATTGGAAGATATACTGTATGAATCACCAGTGGATAACATGTACATGCAAGTAGTTCTGTTGCAATCAACAAAAAATATCCTGGTCGAGACAAGCAATATGGCAGCTTTGATAGTAGAGTCTACTAATGAAAATACATAACATGGCCGAGAGATAATCTGCAATGAACTTCAAATGAGAGAAAAGCTTTGTTCAGGGCTAGATTTAGAGCTGATGAAGGGGTGCATAGACACTTGGCTCCCAGAATTATAAGGGCTTATAATTAGAAATGATATGGTATAATTCTAGCAGGTAAGGGCATCCTTTAACCACGTTAAAGCTGTTTACTGAAATAAAACTACCAGTATTCACTGAAAGCCTAAGGTTAGTAGAGTACAGCAACAGCTGGAGGGTGACAAGCTACACTCCGTGGATATATTTCTCATGTTGACAGCACCAGCTTTTTTGCATAAAACCAAACCCTCCACCTTACTTGAATGACTTTGTAGATTTGCATTGTATAATTCATTATGTAATCCTGCGTCAAAACTGAAAAAAAAGAAATGTATATTGTTCTGCGATGTAATGCACCGTACAAGCAGATATTGTAAAAGGTGGGTGTTCCCTAGGTTTTATTTTTGCTCATAATCACCATTCTTATGTGTTTCATTGTGCTCTACTCCTGTTACATGAAGCCAAAAGGGGTACTGCCTAACAGTTCAGGGGCCTGCTAGATATCACTGGGATCAGGCCAACCAAAATTGCATTCTTCATCACAAAGACACACAGAGAGATACCATAATTCAATGTATTCCCCAACAGTATGAGAGGAATTTAGGGTATAGTGGCTCTTTAACTCATACCCCAATTACTTTAACAAAGGAAACTGGTATAATAAAAGAACACTTCTACATTGTAAAATGTATTACACCTGGGAATCAAGAAAACAAGTGATATTTCCAACTGAGAAACCTAAACAAAATAAGGTTCTAAAAGGATCCACACTGTTTCGTATTCCGGTTACCTGCATTATTGCCAGCCCTGAACGTGTAACTAAGTATTCTAGAATGAACACTGCAGCAAATATAGTATTTTTAATTACAACATAAACTGCACAACTCAATTAAAAAAAGACTCCAGGAGGCAACAGGCAAGAGAATGCAAATCATAAATGAATTTCTTTTCCAAACCTGCTATAGAACCAAATGTATATTCAATATATATATATACAGAGTAATTCTTGTGTTTCTACAGTAAAGACCAGTAGGATATATGTTTTCTCTATAAACAATATGATATATCATTGCTGGCTCTCTCATGTTAAGGGTCTAAGCGCTCGGATATTTTAACTATTGTTTTGGAGCAGGGGCCACTAGCCATTTTTTACCCTTGAGACACGTTCAAATGGTTTGGGGAGCAACAAAAACAAGGAAACATTTCTGGGGGTTGTGAAATAAGGGCTGTGATTGGCTATTTGGCTAGTGGGCGCTGTTTTTGGCAGTCTATTTGCCTCCAAGCCAGGACTTCAAAAATGAGCACCTGCTTTGAGTATTTTTGGATGAGCGTGAAAGGGTTGAAAAGCTGTATGTTGCTCACGAGAAGCATGGATGTACAAAGTGTAATTCTATAACTGATAGTAAATTGCAGTGCCCATCACTCTCAAGTAACTGTAGTACAGCAAAAACTATAGGGTTGCCTTTTTGGACATCTTGAGTTTATCTGTTGAATTTATTTACTATTGAAACATTTGTTTAAAAGAACCATTGCTATTAAGACAATGTAAAAAAAAAAAAAAAAAGCACAGTGAATGTAAATACTACAAATTATGGAAAAGTGAAAAAATTCCTTGACTGTAGGAAGAACCCAGTCTGCTAAATGAAGATATTAACAACCTGCCTTACGTTTTTGAATAGACAAATAAAGAATACTAATATATTTTGTTATAACACACATTGCGGTGTTAAAACATGATATGTCTAAGGAAACAATGTGTTAAGGCACATTTTAATGTAATGGTCAGTAATATGGTCCTGGCTGCTACTGCTGTTGGGCAGATAGATTCTTAGGCAGAATTTCACTCTAGTGGCGGAACTTCACTATTAACTTCACTCTTTGATAAATATACCCCATAGATAGATAGATGATAGATAGATGATAGATAGATAGATGATAGATAGACAGACAGAAACATAGATAGATAGGGTGCAGGGAAGTACATTGATAGGCTGCTTTCCGTAATAAGCACTTAGGCTGACCCATAATACCCTGGGCCTCAGAGTAAAAATTTGTTTTTTTTTATTTTTATTTTTTTTACTATCTAGTAAAATAAAATGTATTGCGTTAATAAAATAACCCTCCAAGTGCACAATAGTATGATGAGAGTGGGAACTAGATGGGGCTCAGGTGTTTCTGAGGAGGTTTTAGGTTCTAAACAAAGCATACAGATTTGGGTATCAAATAATAACACACTGCAAAATGTTACATTTTTTTATGAAACACAATTAGAGATTCATTAAAATCTGGGGTTATGTAATAAAACGCATAAAGGGCCAGGCCTAGTCACCCATAGCAACCAATCAGAACCTAGAATGTAGTGGGTGACGGACATTAAGCTAGTAACTGATTGGATGCTATTAGTTATTAATTGTTAAATTGTTAATTTATTTACATTAGCCCAAATATGATTTAAATTATAGTAAACAAAATGCTTAACTAAAAATACATATAACCAAACTCTCTCTCTCTAATGAATGTTGGAATGTGTTTCTACATATAGCACATCTTTCTATGGTAAACTGGTGTTGTGCGATATATTCTAACAATGCTATTTTATACATTCCCATTATAAATGTAATCATTTAGTAACAGTGATTTTGCTTAAAAATAGCTTTCACCTAAGACTGAAAATGTTTTTACACAATCAATGATTTTTATTTAAAAGTGTGTCTTCCCGCTATTTACTAAAACATTTTAGGGCTTCTGTCATGATTTTTGTGCTTAAAAATAATTTCTAAAAGTTTCCAAGATTTTTTTTAGGAAAACTTTTTTTTTTTTTTTTAATAATTGTCTATAGGAAATTCTTCCTCATGGGAACATATATTTTACCCTGTTAATCTAATATGTCCAATACCAAACATGTGACATAAAAATAACCTATTAGTTAGCAATAGTGTACAGGTCAATAACAGTTGTTATATAATTAGTGACTTCCTCTATATACATACTGATTTATGCTATAGCATTGGGCGGTGCAATTATGTGTGCTCTTTTTTTTTTTTAATTTCTCCTTCATTTGTCAATATGGGCAATACCCAGGCTAAACAAATGGTTGATAATCTTGGCATAAATTAGATAACAATTACATATAACCAACTTTTGTCAAGGTTTTGGAATTTTTGCATATATATTTCTTAAATGTATTTTTGATTTGAATTGATTACATTTTAGCTTTAGTGAACAGAATTAACTACAGGAGTATCACTTTATGTCAAGCTTAAAAAACTATCAAAGCAATGAGTATGTTTTTTCAAAAAGAATAAGTTGCGTTTTAGTCCCCCCCCCATTACTTGTTTAGTTACAATAAAGAGTTTTCAATTAATGTAGTGTAGATTTATGTTGTTTAGACAATTATGACTCCAGCATTCTAACTATAGGTAGGTTTCATTGCTTTCAATGTTTGAAAATTTCCATGGGTCTTGCCATATAATCTTAGGTATATCAAAGGTGTGTCTGCATTTATTTGGCAAAAACTAGGAAAAGTACTTCTGGGGGAAACAAATGCCATTACAATGCACTCATGTTGCTTCAAACATCTTACCCAAGTGATTTTCTATATGATTCCTCTCTGGGTTTATTGAAACAAATGCTCTTGTTAGAAAGCGGGCCCAGACTGGCAATCTGTGGGTTCAGGCAAATGCCAGAGAGGCTGCTATACGTTGCAATAGAAAGTCAGTATTTAGTGGGCTGGTGGGGGCTGTTTGGGCCTCTATGTGGGCTGATTGGGCATCTGTGTACCTGAAATGCCAGGGCCTATGTTAATTCTCAATCCAGACCTGGTAGATAGGTAAATATGTATCAATATATGCTTTTAGGATAGGGTCACAATGTGAATAGTTAGCCAAGTGAAGCCCAAGTTGATGTAGTTAGCTTTGGTCAGGTTCCAGGTGCTGGAGCTGGTAGAGGAGTCAAATACCTAAGAAGTCACTGCTGATGTTGCAGGAAGGTTCACATTAATAGGCAGTGTAGGAAATATTCTAGGCTGGTTATAGGTTTTCAATGGACAGAAGGACTCTGATTCCCTCAGCATTACTAGTGAATGTCACAGAAATTGCTGCCTGTACTCCTCTTCCATGAAAGTCTCCACTAATACCCTCATTTACTCTTGCCCTGGTATTAGTCAGCAATAAGTAGCAGTTATCAAATTGCATGTTCCCTGCAACTAAGTACAAATTCATTAAAGGAAAACTATACCCCCCAAACAATGTAGGTCTCTATTAAAAGATACTGAGTAAAACAGCTCATGTGTAAAACCCTGCTTCATGTAAATGAACCATTAGCATAATAATATACTTTTTTAGTAGTATGCGCCATTGGGTAATCATAAATAGAAAATTGCCATTTTAAAAAATAAGGGCCGCCCCCTGAGATCGTAAGATTCACTGTGCACACATACAAACCACATGTAAGGTCACATGAGCCAATTAAGAGACAGAGTTCTGCCTTTTGCTTCCTCACTTCTTCCTGTTACAGTTAGTGTTGTAGTATTTCTGGTCAGGTGATCTCTGAGGCAGCACAGATAGAGTCACGAAATGGTGGTTCAAGGCAAGAGATGTAAAAGGGCAATATTTATGTAAATATATATTCCAGTTTGGTAAGATTCTTTAATATGTCATTCAATTTGATATAAACTATCTTTTGCTTAAGTATTCATTTTGGGGGTATAGTTTTCCTTTAAGTAAGAAATATATGTTTCTTGCTACATTTGGCCGGTATAAGAAGACCATGATGCTCTACAAGGCAAAGATCTCCCATAAAAGATGAATAGACAATTTCTAAAGCAGTTTACAATTAAGACAGGAGAAGTGGAAAATTGAAAAATGTAATAGCAAGGAATTTTCTTTCCTCTATCTGTTGAAAGCAAATGTCTGATTGGTTGATAACTGCATTGGGACAAATTTTGTCTGTTACTGCATAAGACAACATTAAAATGAAAAATACTTTCTACTTGATTCCTTTGCAAGATTACCAAATAATAGTAAAAACCTTACAATACTTCTATCTACTTATATAATTATTGCTTTTTGTATATACTACATACACACGTTAGACACCTAATAAAGGTCTGTTTACAGGGCTATAAATCTTATAGTATACTATGGCCAGATTTATTATTTTATTATTATCAAGTATTTTTAGAGCACCAACATATTGCACAGCGCTGTAAAGATTTATCACGCTACTAGCTTTTTGCTGCAAAAATTGTGAACTTGAAACCTCAACCCTGAATTTAAAAAAATGTGGCATAGAAAAAATGGCAAATTTATGTAAGAAACAATGGTAGTTATATTTAAAAATTATTAGCTATTCTTCAATTTGAGTTTTCAAAATTAATTTGAAATCTGTCAGACACCGAATAATGGGTAGAATGTGATTTTACTGCATTCTAGTTTTTTCACATTTTTACGTGAAAATGTTTTTAAGTTTCAAGTTTTTTCATAAGTGCGTGTTTTTCAAATAAAAAGAATATGATTTTAATTAACCTGCCTAATGTTTTTCTGCCATATAAAATTATATGATATGATGCATTTGAACATTTTTGGGATAAAAAGCAATAGTCTCTAGAGGTGACAGGTGGTGTCCATTCATGTCAATAGAAGGAGTATGGAAGGGGGTATGTAGTGTCTGTGAACCCCGCTGGGCCCCAGACACCCAGTCCAATGGTGAGTACGCATTTATCTTCCTTTTATATCTGGTGGCAAATTCAGGCAGACTTGTAACACATAAAAACAAGTATACAAGAAGTTCATGAGGGCAGAGGCCAAGTCGGACTGGGGCCTCTAGGTCCCACAGGCTGATACAAAAACAGGAAAAAGGAAGTAAGTGCCACAGGGGCCCATCGTGAAAGGAAGACAAACTTAAGACGTCCAACTAGAATGATCTGATACTATGCAAGGCAATATCAGTAGAAAGCACTTTCTATAAAAGAAAGAGCCCAGCTGTTCTCAGCAGAAACCCAATTTTAATTTCCTAGTTTAACCTAATTGACACTAAACGGTGCTCAAACATAACCTTTCAGAGGACCACCTCAGTGCTTCATACGGAATAAACCTTTACCCACTTCTTAGAAAGTGCTACTTAACTGACCAAGTTCAGAAATGCTTTGTGAAATGGAAAATGTTTCTGGCTTTGAAAAACAGATGCAAGTTATGGAGAAGTTAAAAATATGGAATGGCAAATATGGTGTCCAATAGTTAGAATGTTCTCTTCTACACCTAAAAATAAAACACAATAGTAAAATGCAATAAATCAAAACTAAGCAATAACCTTTTAGGATTCTGGAGAAGCCTTTTTTTTGCCTCCTGGAGTCTTTGTTGATTGACTTAATATTTTGGTTCTTCAAAAATGGAATTGTTTACACCCCGAAGAACGACATATTTGAAGAGCAATAAGACAACGACCTTGTAAAGAAATGTGGTTCTGCGCCTTGCACTGTTCTACTAAATAATATAAGCTCACTGAATTGTAGCAGAGGGGCATGATTAAAAAAAACAAGACAACAAAAAAATAATACCCCCCATTCCCCATGAGAGGCAAACAAAAATAATAGTAATATTATTAAACCTTAAGTAACGAATGCACCAAATAACGTCATCGAAAGATGCTGACCTAAGACAAAATGTTTCAATGATACACAATAAGGTCAAAAAAAATCTTCAAATCAATAATATACAGTATGACAACTACATCTTGTAAATTATTCCCAATACTGCCGGCAGTCTATCCCTCTAAAGAATATTTTGCCCTGTTTCATCCCTTCCTAACAATCAGATAATAAAATACAGCACCTATAAATAAGCAAAAAAAATATATATATATACTGAAATCATCTATTGTTAGTTTTTAAGATATGGCGATAAAGGAGTCTAGTTCAGCAAAACTTGTAGAAGCCATAACAGATAAACCAGCTTATTGGAAAAAAGGTGGCAGTAATGCACTCGTATGTGTGCACAATAACATAGGAAAATACACAGACTTATAAAATTGCATACACGATTATTCTCACACTTCTTTGCTCTCATACAAACATATCAACAACATGGAAGGAAAGGGTACAAATTGGAACGGGGTTCAACAGACTTAAAAAATCAAAACTACAAATGAAAATTAAATGTGATTTTGGTTATATTTATCTATTTACATTATTAAATCAGAGAAAAGAAAGCCTTTTTGTAACTTAAAAAAAAGACTTGCATTTAAGGGTCTGCCTCTGGCAGCATTTTGCGAATTAAATCTATTTTCTGAGTAACTATTTATCCTTCAGTGATGCGTAACAACAAATATGACTCATTGGAACAATAGGAAACATTCCAACTTGTACCCCTTACCCTCCAAAATATGAGGTCTGATCAGCGTGCTCTGTGGTTAGAGGTTAAAAAGCAGATTACAAAATACCTAAATTCAGATCATTTGTCCTGATTTGGCCTAAAATGGAGTGTAATAAACAGATTCTGGCTAGGAAAAGACCAGAATCGGTTAAAGCTATGAAACAATGTGCACTAGATTCTATCCCACTAACAAGAAAACACTACGTCAGCTACCACAAATTAAGATTTTTTTTTTCCTGATGTGAATTTTGTTAGAAAATAAGTGGAGTAGATGTGTGTTTTATTTTGAAGTTCGAAGCATGGGTTTTTTCTATTTTTTCTTGAAAATAGGAATCCAAACTAGTGTGTTTAGAGTCAGTTGACTGTGCAATCTCTTAGTGGCAACTGAAACAGCTACAAAACCAAAAATGGAAAAAAAAACCTAAAATAAAACATTTTCCTGAAAAAAATCTCCTCCTTTTCCTTGTACAAGAAGAACATAGTGTATTATCGCTCTGCAGCCATTTCATGGCAGATAAAAAGCCCCATATATGGTGTGGGTTCATTATTTTTTTTTTCTTTCTTTTGTTGTTTTTTTTTCTTTCAAGTTTTCTTTTTTTTGTTATTTTTAAGCCCACACTGAAAAGGAGGGCACAAGGCAAAGCTGTAAGAGTTATTCCAGAAAGTGTGAAAATCACTTAGGGCAATAGTAAAAACACTTCAGGGTACAAAAAAGCTTGACTACAGATATCCGTTTTTTATCCTCGAAAACACAAGGAAAAAAATGGGCTTAATGCTCCTTTTGAATTCTATATGCACCTTGGCCTATGGCGTTTTTGCCCTGTGGCCTGCAGGGCGATAAGTGCGCGACAGGATATAACCAGTGAAAGGTCCAGTTTTGTTTCCCCAGCTTGTTGGAACCAGGGTTAATTTAATCTCAAAACTCCCATTCGATGGGTTCCTCTCGGCTAGCGGCTTTCTCTAAGCGGTGAATTATGCTGTTCAAGTTTGCAGCTTTCTTTTTCCTCAATGTGTTGTCCCGTGTGTTTTTGGAACTTGCTGTCTCAGAAAAGCTAAATAAGCTTTGAATAGAATTTCCTTTTTGTGAACTTGTACTTGGCACACTCGATAGTTTCTCTGAATCGGATTTGTGGGAACTCTCCTTTGCAGAGACTGTGCCTGAGGCAGCTGAGGTAGAGGAAAGCTTTTCAGTAGCAGATTTTCTTGTACTCATTCCTTCCCCAGAACAGTTTGATCCAGAAAGGGAACTCTGACCCAGCAGCTTCTTTTGGCCTTCATCATCTGTGTTGTCTGGGCTTTCATCTCTTGGGCGGGTGGATCCTGTTTTCTCAGTAGGTCTGGCATCTTCGCTCTCTTCAAATGCAGAATCAGTCTGTCCTCCCTGAGACTTTATGCTTAGACTGCTGTACTCATCTTGATCAAGGGCTCCATGCTTCCCCTCCATTGTGCTTTCCATATCGACACCATCACAGCTGTCTCCCTCCGAGCTGTGTGCGGCCCTGCTGCTTGTGGCTGATGGGGAGTCACTAGAACCAATCTGTCCATGGCTGCCTGCTTGAATCTCTTCAATAAATAATTCTCTTCGTATTCGAGATCTAAAAGACAAAAGAAGAGGTATACAGTATTCATAAATGCATTCAAAGTCCAATTATATTGTACTATATCTTAATTTTGCCATTCAATATCCAATTCTACCACAATTACTTGCATTATAACTCTGAATATTTTGCATTACTATCTTTCTTACATTTAATACTTAAGACAATTCAGTTAGGATGAGGCTAGTGATTATATCTTGTCTAATGGGCTACTGTGACTGCTTGTAGATATATGATCCATCTGAATGAAATTGCAGTGGAGTCATTCTCCATCTCTGCATGGTAGTGGTTATCAGATTTTTTTAAGTTTAAGCCCCATTCAATGTCCAGTCTTTGGTCAGGGACCCCCTATAAATTCATAATACACGTATAGAAAAAAACCAATGTTAAATCTAGAACAGATATCTAGAACAAAACATAAGCGTTTGTTCCAGAGCTCACACTAATTTACCTTGAAGTTGGACTTATCTAGGACAATAAATAAGCATTTCCTTCACATTTCCCACAAAATTGCATTCAGGCTGGGCCTTGTGCTATTGTTCCAGCCCCCCAGGGGGCCATCCCCACAGTTTGATAAGAGTACACTGCTCAGTTTTCACACACAGACACTATGTACCTTAAAATAACTTTTAGTATTTAGCTTTTTGTTCAGAAGTTCTTTGGATTAACTGCTATATGGTTGGTAGCTAGGGTCCAATTTACCCTAGCAACCAGAAAAGTGTCTTGAATGAGAGACTGGAATATAAATTGGCCAGGGGCTGAATAGGAAGATACTGTAAGTAATAGGGTCAGTCCACACAACAGATTCGGGGAGATTAGTCGTCCCAGAGAAAAATCGCCTCTTCTTCCGGGCGACAATCTCCCCGAACTGCCTTCCCCCTGCCCTCCGCCCACTAAAATGAAAGTCGCCTGTGGCAATTCACACGGTGCTTTGTTTTCCGAAGTTGCCTCACAAGGACACTTCGGGCAACTTCAGAAAAGGAAGTACCGCGTGTGAATTGCCGCAGGCAATTTTTATTTTAGCCTCCGGAGGGCAGGGGGAAGGCAGTTCGGTGAGATTGTCGCCCCGAAGACGAGGCAATTTGTCGATGGGGCGACTAATCTCCCCGAATCTGCTCGTGTGGACTGACCCATAAGATAAAACTGAAGTCTCAAAGAGCAATCATTTTTGGCAGAAGAGGAAGCAAATTATTAAAAAAAAAAAAAACGATACAATGTAAATGTAACCTAATTACTCGGTGCGATCTTTAACTTACAAGTCCATTGAAGCTACAGTCTATAACAGCAACCTGTTTCCATTCCTGTTTTCTCTTAATGTGGCGTCTGCTGTTTTCCAATCTCTAATTGCAGTGCACTTTATAAATCCTCTCTATCACACAGTACCACACTCACAGTCTATTTCTTTCTGTTAATGTTATTTAAACTTTGTGGCTGTAACATCCCTGCTCACACAATTTATCAATTGGCCTAGGTTTGCTTTCTAAGTTATGCGACTTGCTCTTTCAGGTCATCCCCTGCATACAGGCCCGGACTGGCAATATGTGGCTTCTGGCAAATGCCAGAAGGGCTGCTGTAAATTTCGATAGACACTATTTATTGGGCTGGTGGGGGGCTGTTTGGGACTTTGTGTACTTGGAATGCCAAGGACTATTGTGAATCCGGACCTATCTGCATATATGTAGCCTTTTAATTCAACATTTCCCCAATTCCTTGTCAAAACTTACATGCAAAGTTGTGAAATCTCCTTTGACAAAAAGTCATTCTCTGAACCACATACAAGACAGAGTGGCCTACATTACTGCCAAACACCCTGAGACATAGCAGCTTCAATCATACTTTTTTTCATTTACTGGCGAACCCACTAGTTAGTCCCACTGGATCTACTGACTTGATATTAAACTTTCATTTCTTTGTATGAAATTCAGCAAATACAAAACTGAACTATACAATACCCTCATACCCAACCTCTCTGGTCAGCTACTATTCCCAATTCACTATTCTTGGTATTCTTGGTACAGGTATGGGATCAGTTATCCAGAGAGCTCTGAATTATGGGAAGGCTGTCTCCCATAGACTCCATTTTATCGAAATAATCCACATTTTAAAAAATGATTTCCCTTTTCTCTGTAATAATAAAACAGTGCCTTGTACTTAAAGCAAACTAAGATATAATTAATCCTTTATGGAAGCAAAAGCAGCCTATTGGGTTTATTTAAGGTTTTCAAGAATTTCTAGTAGACGTAAGGCCCATTATCTGGAAAACCCCAGGTCCTGAGCATTCTGGATAACAGGTCCCGTACCTGTAGTTTCATCATTAGGTACAGTACACATGCTCATACTATTATCACCTCAAAATAAAGCTGCTATATTACAAATATAACATTGTGTTACACAGAGATTAAAACAATTGTGTGGTGGAAATACCCCTTAACTGGTTTTAAATGTTGTCCCTAATGTTTTTCCTGACTTCATTTAAAACTAAAACGTAAAATGTCTCAATGACAGCATGCAGTTATTAATCATAGAAAACTGCCCTATAATGAACACAAGAATAATCCCACATTCAAAGCAAACATACTTCAAGTAAAGGACTTACCTATAATTATGGAACCAATTAATGACAGTGCTGGTTTTTAAGTTTAGCTGTGTAGCAAGTTCTTCAATGGTTTTAGGTGAAGGGTATGGCTTTTGCTGGTAAGCCCTTTTAAGAGCTTCCTTCTCTTCTGGTGCCAACACCACCCTGGGTTTCTTTAGATGATGCTGAGGTTGTGGACTTGCTCCTTGGCTGTAGTCTATTCCAGATGAGAGGGGCTCGCAGGGCTGGCTATCACTCACTGAGCTGTGTCTTCGTTTCATATAAGCTACAAGCCAAAACATAGGATACAGAACACATTACTAGTAGTGTGACAAAAAAACTCCACCTTCATATGGTACTTTAAAGGGGTTGTTCACCTTCAAACAACTAGTTGTTTTCAGATAGATCACCAGAAATAACTTTTCCAATTACTTTCTATTTTCTATGTGTGACCGTTTTTCTAATATTAAAGTGTAAAGTGCCATTTTTCACCTTTTAAAGCAGCTCCGAGAGGGGGGGGGGTCGCCGACCCTGTAAACTGTTCTAAATTAATATATTTAGTTAATACATTTCTTATCTTTGTCCCTGCTGAGCAGAATCTCTGAGTTTCATTACAGGCAGCTGTTAGAATTGATACAACTAAATGTTGCAAAATTGTAACAGTTTAGAGTCTGCACCTGAATTACTGAGCTGCCAGACTCAAACACCAGAGACACGAACATTCAACTTTAAACTTAGATTTTGGAAAAACATTAAAGAATAAATAATGTAAAGTAATTGAAATAAGTCTTTATTTCTGGGGAATAATCTAAAAATAACTGAAAAAAGTGTTTGGAAGGTGACCAACCCATTTTATTGTTGGCATTGTGTAGTTATAGCACGACAACAGATTATGAATTAGTTAGACCATTTCAATTGGCTTAAGAATCACCATATCGTTCAGATGCATGGCTAGTTCAGAGGCAGGATAACTACTTTATCTATGGTAATAAATAAAGTAATATGCAACAAAAGCACCAGCAAAGCCCTATATTCAGCATCTCAGTACATGCATTCCTAACAAAACACTGTATTGTGTACAAATGTGTATTTACAGAATTTGAACACAAGGTGGTGCTTTAATCCTGTACAATGCATATAAAATAACAGAAAAGCTTTATAGTTTTAGAAAGAGACTGTTAATGCAATGAGCAGGTTTGTCCAGCTATAAGGCCATGGGCCAAATGAGGTCCTTCAATTGACTTTAGGCCCCAGGGCTGCTTAAGGCACCAGGAGAATTGTTTGCATGGCATCATTTAATGTAGTGGAACAGCAAACACAAAATAAGAAATGCTACTGCTGCTCTTCAGAATGGGCTGTGAAATATAACAATGATTGTGGAGGTGCTATATTACTAAAATTGCCCCCTATCTCTAAACCATTGTGAGAATTATAAGCAAGGAAGGAAAGCAGTGTACTTGACTAGATATCTGGAGTCAGACTACACAGGGCTGTGTAGTACACATATCCCCAACCAGTAGCTTGTGCAACATGTTGCTTTCCAACCCCTTGGATGTTGCTTATTTTTGAATTCTGAGCTTGAAAGTGAGTTTTAATTGCCATTCCACATAGGCCAATCACAGCCCTTATTTGGCACCCCAGGGGACTTTTTCATGTGTTGCTCTGCAAACTCTTTTTACATTTGAATGTGGCTCGCAGGTAAAAAAAAAGGTTGGGGACCTCTGCTCTAGAGATACTTGAGATCATTTACTGACTATTGACACAGTGCTGCCTGCGTTTGGCAATGTTGTATTCATGAGGGGCAGGCAGGGGGACACACGTAGGGGTCACCCCACTGTCTCCAACATGTATGTTATTTAGATGCCAACAGACACTGGCCATAACAGGGTCCTGTACTTTCCCCCTGCCCTATGGCAGGCTATATGGACACGGTTCTCCTACACTAGCGGAGGCTGCTCTTTGCACCTTGTGCTGGATAATAAATTGGAGCACTTTAATGTAAATGAGTGCTCGTGGACTTGTGGAAAAGGCAGTCATAAATGAGTCCCTCTATGTTGTCTCTCATCACTGGTGTATATCAGTGCAGCAAGATTAGTCAAAATGTGGCACAAGTCTCGCTATCATGTAGTACATTGATACAATGAACATTGTAAGATCCAACAGCTCACTGTAAGAACAGATCAGTAACATAAAGTCATATATATGAGGGAGCCCACTATCCACTGCACAATAATATTCATCCTGATAAATTTTCTCAACACACTCAAGCTGATTACGGTAGGAGAAAAGGTACATGTTACATGGTAGATAACAGAACATTGCTGTACAATCCCATTGTATGTTACAGTGCTTATCTGCAATGTAAACCTGTGTCTTTTCTCGTTTTCAGCTTTGAATCCTGAACCCAGGGCTACACAGCAGCTGATTTATACAAACTATAGTAGTCTTGCTCAAGCAAACACATAGTTCTAACCAGACATGAGAACATTACATTATAACTACTTTAAAAGACTAATGTTTTTGGTGTTATTGTTCACCTTAAAATTAACTTTTAGTATGATGTAGAGAGTGATATTCTGAGACAATTTACAATTGGTTTTCAGTTTTTATTATTTGTGGTTTTTGAGTTATTTAGCTTTTTATTCAGCAGCTCTCCAGTTTGCAATTTCAGCAGTCTGGTTGCTAGGGTCCAAATTACCCTAGCAGCCATGCATTGATTTGAATAAGAGACTGGAATATGAATAGAAGAGGCCTGAATAGAAAGAAGAGTAATAAAAGAATAGCAATAACAATACATTTGTAGCCTTGTGGAGCATTTGTTTTTAGATGGGGGCAGTGACCCCCTTTTGAAAGCTGGAAACAGTCGGAAGGAGAAGCCAAATCATTCAAAAACTATAAAAATTAATAATGAAGACCAATTGAAAAGTTGCTTAGAAGTGGCCATTCTATAACATACAAAAAGTTATCTAGGTGAACCACCTTTTAAGCCATATAGCAAGGCGCATAAGAGGACATTATAGACAAATGGCAGGGGACCTTTTTACCCATAAAGTGGATCACCGTACCAGAGGCCAGCCCTTTAGACTAGAAGAAAAGAACTTTCATTTGAAGCAACGTAGGGGGTTCTTCACAGTGAGGACAGTGAGGTTGTGGAATGCACTGCCGGGTGATGTTGTAATGGCTGATTCTGTTAATGCCTTTAAGAATGGCTTGGATGATTTTTTGGACAGACATAATATCAAAGGCTATTGTGATACTAAGCTCTATAGTTAGTATAGGTATATAGAATTTAATTAATAATATCTTATTTCTTCATCAGTTTGTGTTTGTATGGCATAGTCACCTTATGTGTTGAATGATTTTATGACATGGGGTGTTATTAGATATAGGGGCAAACGTATCACACCATAATATTTTTGTCAAGTGGTATAAAATACATATCTGTAGGGATGGGCGAATTTTTTCGCCTCGTTTCGCCAAAAAATGACTCCCATAGACTTGTATGGCGGCGTGCCGTGCGGCAAAATTTTTTTGACGCCCATAGACTTTAATGGGCGTCTGCGACATTTCGCCGGGGGCAAATTTTTGTCGAAACGGGTCAAATTCGCCAATCCCTACATATCCGTTTCCTTTCTGTAAAGTCATTGAATAAATGGATGGCTTTTTTTAATCTAAATATTAGATATTTCTGAGTTAAGTTTGATATTAAAGGGTACAGTATGTCTGATTACATTTATGTTTATTGTTGCAACACTGAGCCCCAATGAACAACCTATACCCTTTTTATAATTTTGTGGAGCCCCAATGAACAATCTATACCCTTTTTATAATTTTGTGGCGCCCCAATGAACAATCTATACCCTTTTTATAATTTTGTGAATGTTTTCTTACATAGGTAGGAGGTAGGAACTGCTTGTTATTATTTACCTTGAGCAGCCCTACAGCCACTTTACTTTCACTATGACTTGACCGAGAGTTTTGCATTAACTTCTATGTTCCTTACGTCATATAAAGTCTAAATACAATACAAAACCGCTTTATAAATACAGTAGGTACTCACCTTTCTTTTCCATTCGTTTCATATCCATGAGTTTATCTACATTATTTGGATCATTGAGCCACAGCTGCATACGGACAAATGGTTCCCTTCCTTTTAAGCTCAGTTTGTGCCAGGGTTTCGGACGAGCCAGTAAATCAGAAACTGACCCTTGAGTAAGCCCCAGAATGCTTTCACCAAAGAGACGCTGCCCTGTAAGAACAATGGATTGTAAAACAACAATTGTTTATAAAGGTGCAAGTGAAAACATTTTATGCAAGGAAAACTTTTTGGTTGCCATTTAGTACAGGTATGAGATCTGTTATCCGGAAAACAGTTATCCAGAAAGCTCCGAATTATGAAAAGGCCGTCTCCGATAGACTCCATTTTATCCAAATAATCCCAATTTTAAAAAAATGCTTTTTCTCTGTAATAATAAAACAGTAGCTTGTACTTGATCCCAACTAAGATATAATTAATCCTTTTTTGAAGCAAAACCAGTCTATTTAATGTTTACATGATTTTCTTTTAGATTTAAGGTCCAAATTATGGAAAGATCCGTTATCTGGAAAGCCTCATATCCCTAGAATTCTGTATTACAGGTCCCATACCTGTATTTAAAAAAGCCATAGGAATATTCACATACTTAAATCTCAAAGATAAACTAGATAACAAAAAAAATGAACACAGCAATGTTGATAATCTGCTGCAACTGATTTTAATAGTTTAAAAACTAAATATCCTGATAATGATAAGACATTACTTACATGCTGATACCAATGTAAACAGAGTAATCCATATACACTGCAGTTAGTAGAAACAAAAAAGACCAACTACAACTGCTGTTATGGAAATTAAAACACAGAAGCAGCTGCACTCTGCATATCACCATGGCACAGGCAATAGGCAAGTCAAAAAACTTTCCTGTACCTACACTCAAATTCTACAATTTCTCTCTGTCAGTCACCCTGCTACAGAGCAATGACTGGGTAAGGGTTGAAAAATAAAAGATACTTAACAGTTGAAAAGAAAATATTTCATCCATAATCATGGACTCACTTTATAATACTATAATAAATTTTACCTAAATTATTGTCTGTCAAAACCTCTTTCACACGCTTGGTGATTCCATAGGTGTCCAGTTCAGAAGACATAGCTACCAGCTCCTGTATGCTCAGTGCTGATTGGCCAGGGAATGGCAGTGGTGTAGGAGGCTGAGAGTCACAAGTCGTTTCACTGGACTCCTGTGTTTCACCTTCTTTGCTGGTATCAATTGAAGGGCAGGGCTGCTGAACCAACTCTGTTAGACTCTTAATGGAATCACTGGAACTCATTGGCGATTCTGGAGCAGGACTGCAGCTACCTGAGGTCTTTGGAGTACTTTCTGTGTACAAAACAAAATCATTCATTCATTAAATTAAATGCATGCTGCAAAATTGATATCCCAATATAAACATTTGTTATACATGTCTAAATTGACTATAACACAGGGTGCAAAACAAAGATACATCGCAATTGGCAGAAACCAAAAAGTACCCCCTCTCTTGTGAGGCACAGGTACGTCTTCGTATCCTAGGGAAACATGAGGTTAAAGGAAAAGTTACACCAAATAATGAAAGTGTTTCAAAGTAATGAAAATATCATGTAGTGTTGCCCTGCACAGGTAAAACTGATCTGCACATTATAGTTCATATAAACAAGCTGCTGTGTAGCAATGGTGGAAATTGAAAAAAAGCTATATGGCACAGGTTAAATAGTGGGTAACAGATAACACCATTATGTTCTACAGAGCTTATCTGCTGTGTAACCTGAGCCTTTTCTCCTTTGAATGGCTAAACCATAGTAGTGTTTCTGAAGCAAACACAGCAGTTTTACCAGTGCAGGGCAACACTGCATTATACTTGTAATACTTTAAAACAATTTCATTTTCTGATGTTACTGTTCCTTTAAGCACAACTGATGATGATTTATGGCTATTTTGTACTGTAATGTTATACAGAAAGCTGGAGAAGCAATTGTTCCTTTGCACTGATTTCCAGAACACTGTAATGACTGATCCAGAAGAATGCAAACAAAAATCCCAGCAGGCCAGCATCCAATTCAGCAAAAAATCCTACATGACCTCAAGAGGCAATACTATTGCCTGTAAGATCAATTACTGCTGATTGTTTAACAAGCCGTCGTTATATGCTCTTTCTAGCTAGAAAGGAAGCTCGTTTTTGTTCTTCACTATGCACTACTCACTAGAAGACACACAGAGCTACTAGTAGCAGCTACTTGTCACTGCTAAAAAAAAAATTCCGAAAAAAAATTGTGAAGTTCGTGAAAATCTGATGAAAACATCTGAAAAAATTGTGAAAATCAGATGAAAACATCCGAAAAAACGTGAAAATCCAATTTTTTTCCCCACAAAGCAAATTTTCGGGAAAATGTAATAATAAATAAGCATAAAAAACCAGAGCAGTTTTGATCAGAGTTTGTAGCAGAAAATATTGAGATAAATTCGACTTTGATAAATAACCCCCTTAATGTGTTTTAGCAGAGACAATTCTCAGTTTTGTCTATGGCAGGGTATTTTGTAGCTACAAAAAGTAGCTGCTACCAGTAGCTTTATGTGTCGTCACCCTAAGAATTCTTGGTTGTTTAGTAAATCCAGAAATCCTAACAATGCTGATGGTATAAGCATCTTTCTAAATCTATCCCCTCCCCCCAACCAAAAGGACCATGACAGTCCCATGTAGGCCAGTGCAATTTTAGAGAAAGACAAAGAGCATACACCCCGGGTCTCCAGATGGCATACTTAACCATTTTTTGCTAGCCATTGGTATTATTTAAACAGATACAGTCATCTGCCCAATACATGGAGAAGATGGGAGAACGCAGAGTTTGCATAAAAAAACAAAAAAAAAACAGCAATGCAAGAAATGACAATAATTATGAAGCTGGTAGAGATAAAATTGTTGCATAAAGGGACAGTGATCAGTTAAGAATTTTGAAAACAAGATCTGTATGACTTTTGTTACTCAATAAGCCAAGGTCAAAATCGAGCATGAGGAAGGATTTGAGAATGTTTGGTAAGATCAAGCACACATTCCTGCATTTCAAGAATATTCAGCCACTGTTTCAACTGAGGCCACAGTACAGCCACCCCAAAAAATATTAGAAACATAAGCCGACATACAGATCAGCTCTGGGACATTACTGTTTAAATGAGTTGTTACAATTTTTTATTAGTTTGGTATGACAAAGTCCTTGAGCACGAAAGTTTCAGTGTTAGATGACATTCAAACACCCTTTAAAGAGTATATTTTTAGAACAGTCTCTAGTTATACTTTGAAGAGGCTGGTGAAATGATACACACCAGAGTACACACAATTATGCTGTCATTGATGCAAGGTGACAAAAGCGTTTATCTGTTCAGGGAAAGAGAGTCTGTAAAGGTGGCTTTAAATAGGAACGCAACTAATAAATACAAAATAAATAAAAAACAAATTCACCTTTCGCTGGTTTTCTCCCCAAATCCGGAGAGTTGTTACTAATTTTTTATCCCCAAATCCAGAGTTGTCCCCAAATCCAGAGAGTTGTTACTAATTTTTTATCCCCAAATTCAGAGAGTTCTCCCCAAATCCAGAGAGTTGTTACTAGTTTTTCTTAGTTTGGTATGACAAATTCCTTGAGCACAGAAGTTTCAGTGTTAGATGACATTCAAACACCCTTTAAAGAGTATATTTTTAGAACAGTTTCTAGTTATACTTTAAAGAGGCTGGTGAAATGATACACACCAGAGTACACACAATTATGCTGTCATTGATGAAAGGTGACAAAAGCGTTTAGCTGTTCAGGGAAAGGGAGTCGGTAAAGGTGGCTTTAAATAGGAACGCAACTAGTAAATAAAATATAAATAAAAAACATTCATTTCAACTTTTCCTGATTTTCTCCCCAAATCCTTGTGGAATGAAATATTAAAGACTACAATAAAATGTGTTCAGGAATAGTCATAAAGTCATGAAAAATGAGAACTGCTTGGCGTTATTAAGCAATAGCCTTTCAAGGCTATATCAAACATGGAAGCACCCTTACTTTTGCTCCCAGTTAGGGCAATGACACACGGTGATACTTATAGCCCACATTTTGTCACGGCTACAAAATGCCAGAAAATACCCTGCCATAGACAATACAGGGAATTGTCTCTGCTAAAACTCACAAAGAGCGTAATCACACAAAAATGCCTTTGTATGCATAGTTGAGCAGATACAATTATCGGTGTTGTCTATGAGTTTTTTGCATTTTGTAGCCGCAACAAAACGCTGAGCTTTAAATAGCACCATGTGTCTTTAGACCACCCATACACGTCAGTAGAGTATATCTTTATCTTGCCACACTATCTACTAAGCTAGTAATAATTCAGGACCAGGCAAAATATTGGCACAAGTCAAACTGCTCAAAGAACAACTAAACAGGAAGATAAAATACAATTATTGGCCGATTTATTTATTTTTTTAAGTTAAAATTAAAAAAGTGGCCAATCTTGAGATCTCCTCATGTGTGTTACCATTTCTGCCACATAATATCTAAGTGGCGAAATCCTGATCAGAGCCTCACA
This sequence comes from Xenopus laevis, assembly GCF_017654675.1. NCBI lineage: Eukaryota > Metazoa > Chordata > Amphibia > Anura > Pipidae > Xenopus > Xenopus laevis. The sequence continues at coordinate 47,083,832 of NC_054373.1, forward strand.
TGACCCGCACTGTTTATTGACCCTTTGCCAAACTGTCATCTTCCTTGCTCATTCCGTAAAAAAAAAAAAAACAGTTTTTGAATTGCTCTGAGGTGATGCATTTCCGATTACTTCGCTCCTGCAAACCATAAGGTCACAATAAACAGAATATATATAATATAGCAAATGTTATTTCTCTGTTGCAGGCAGCTGCGAATTCCTACTGTAAATATGCCCAGATTCAGCCAAGCGAGGGAGCAAATTGGCAGGTCATCTATCTTGTTCACTGTACACTGTGAGAGGAATGGCATAAATTCCCTACATGATTAACAGACTCCTTCTCAGGTCTGCGTCCTTTAACCTGAAGCAAGGTCGACATCATGGCTGCCTGCCTGACACAAGTGCACAAAGCTGGCTTTAAGTTTACTCCGATTTTGTTCTCAGCATCGGCCTAAACAAACCTTGCCGAGCAGCAAGATTAATTGCTATGCCACAGCGTCCACGCACCACAAGAAATGCGCAGGTTTTTGCCCAACACGCTCCTATTAGAAAGAAAATGACAGACGAAGCAGAAAATGTAAACATTTGGAAAATGATGAAAGCAGAATACCTTCATGGCACTGAAAAAATAAGCAGAAACAGCTTGGAAGCATATTTGCCTTCCAAATGATGTGTCTGCTTGTGATCTAAGCAAAAGCGGGGCGGCAAATGACTTCTGCCATGTTAGTGTGTGTTATCTTTGGAATGTTGTGTTTTCCTTCTGTCATACATAATAGAAGGAAACAGACACAACGGACAGCCCAGAGTAAACCTGCATCAGTTACAGTAAGAGGAGTCCCACTTAGGTAATATTTTAGTACATTGCTAACAAAGACAGACATTGTAGGAAGACAGTGTTATATCCGCTCTTATTGTTCAACTGAAACTACATGATATTTTTCCTCACTGTCAAAAGCATTCATAAAGGGGAACCATCAACATTTTCTGAAAAAAAAAAGGGTTTTGTGTTTAGTTTCCCTAAAAAAATGACATAAGGGGTCATTTATCATCGCAGCCAAGCAAAAATGGACACAAATATGCAAATATTCATTCTGGGTCAGCGGAACAGTGGGTAAAAAGCTTTTGTGCCCCACTGGCCCAGACCCGCTATTGCAGCTGCAGTTTTAATGCGTCAGATGCAACTGTGCCAAGTGCAAATCCATGTGTAGCCACAATGACATTTGATTTGTCGGAGGAATGCAGGAAAATGGGCAAAAAAAGATGGTGAATTGCGTCTAACATTGCAGCTGCGTTTGTAAACTATACCTATGAATTTTGTTTCTGTAGGTGATCCAATTATAATATGAGCCACAATTGCAAGTGCAAAACACTAGTTGGTGAAATTATCCGGCAGCAGCATTCCAGATTGATGGAGATTGTAGACTCTTGCACTGGGTGATAAAATGAGAGTAAATGCTCTCTAGTAGTAAATGCAAATACTGTAGACTCCAGACAGATGTAGTAGGCTTAAAGAAATGATTTTCTCTTTGCACAATTTATTAATAATAATAATAATAATAATGCTTTAAATAAAGGAAACTATAACAAAAGCCACATTTTTTGTGATCAAGTCTATACAGCATCTTTAAAAGGCCTCTTTGGTCTCTTATGGGTGAATGTTCCTTTTTAATGCTATCACTTCATTGGGAGGCAGATTTAACAAGGGTCGAATTTCGAATTCATGTGATTTTTTTTAAACTCCCTTAAATTCTAATGAATTTGAAATTGACTAGGGGTAATTTGTTAATAAAATCGAATTTTTAAAACTCTGACAGATTTAAACGACCCAAAAACTCAACTAGAATTCGATTCAAATTCAGCAGATTTTAGGTGGCGAATGGTTGAATTTAAATTCTTATGATAAATCTCAAAAATTGTTTTCAAATTTTTGAGAAAACTCTAATTGAGTTTGGATAATTCCATAGTCGAATTTGAGAGCCTTGACCATAATTTTTTTTTAATTTTTCAATTTGACCCGTAATAATTCTGCCCCTATGTCTTTTTATTCACAGATTACATTTGCCTTCTTCGCATTTTTCCCCCACTTGCATTTGAATTTGTTTATTTTGCATGGAAGATACCAATTTAACCCTAAGGAGCTCATTCCTTACCACTGGATAAACATGACCTGTTCAATAGCCCATAGCAACTAATGAGCAATTAGTTTTGATCAGTCAACTGCAGGCAAAACAATGAAAGGTAATCTCTGATTGGTAAAAGGCACTGGTATAAATGTGCACAATATTAGAGAGACTTATGGCTCATTGCACATGGACAGCTTATCTCAAAGAGGTTATGCTGAGTGGCTTTCTTTAAAAACATTTTTGCAATATATTTTTCAGTTTGAAATGGCAATTTAACAACAAAATGATCATTGTTCACTTGAACTTGTCACCAAGACTTATCTGAAAAACAATAAAAAGCAAAACAAAAAGCGGGCGCCCAATAATTTTCAGAGACAAATCTTCTGTTTATCTGATACCCCATTTACATTATGAAACACTGCTCTCTATTTTCGATAGAAAAAAACCTAAATTCCATTTAGTGTTTATTTGAGCAGTCAGGGTAAAGTCATTTCTTATTATCTACCCACTGTGTAAAAAACAGCTTGAAGGTAGGAAGTCAGCAAGCATTTTGACCAAAAAGTAATTATTGTAAGTGACATTTTTACTGCTGGCGTGCCATAAGGCTTACTGTGCATTCGGAAAGGACAACTTGCGGAAATGAAATGGCAGGGTGCTCTGTGACATTTTGACAAGAACCCAAACATTATTTATCCAAGGACTGGTCTGATACTCTTCTTAACACCCCAACAGTTCTGGCACAAAAGAGATGGCCTAATTTGATGTAATGCTGAGCCTATAAACAATAGCAATGCATATGAAGTCTGGAAGCGTGACCGATACCTACTGTCATTCTTTTACTATGACATTCAATTATGAAAGGAAGAGTTACACTAAAATGTATGTTGTACACATGCCAGAGAGAGCGGAAGAGATTTTTTTTGGAGGTGGTACAAAATCCAATTTTTTTTTTTGCATTACCTTTTTTCCCCCAATCACATGACATAAATGAACTATAGCCTAATAAAAACTACAAATAATGGGACCATTGTATTGAATCTTACTGTCTGCTGCACTTTTGAAAAAAGAAAACTGACTGTAGCATTGCTTAGGCTAACTTTTTGTATGAGGACAATAACCGTAACGAATATGATGCATTACCTCCGCATTTGTTATGCTCCTCTCATTGCTATCATCTGCAATCTATTTATTGCTGTAAAAACTACAGGTTAAACATCCCTGCCATGAACCCTACACATATCGAAAAACTGTTGATGCACAAGATACACTGGGGCTCATATAGAAAGACTGGGCAAATTTTCACCTGGGCAGTAAACCTCAGTAACCAATCAGTGATTATCTTTTTCTACCCAGCTGCAGACTGAACAGTGAAATCAATCATCTGATTGGTTGCCATAGGTTACTGCCCAGGTGCAAATTTGCCCAGTGTTTATAAATGAACCCCAGTCTTTTGAATTCACCCCTGTCAGGATGGGTGCACAAAGTTAATGTCCTTGCTGCCCTGCCCTAAAACTTGGAGATTATAAACTGTAGTGCATTCATACATACTTTTAAATCATCTCTCTCTATATATACATATCAATTCAGATAAATATCAGTGCAGGTATGGGACCTGTTATCCAGAATGTTCTGGACCTGGGGTTTTCTGGATAATCGATCTTTCCGCAATTTCGATCTTCATACCTTAAGTCTACAAGAAAATAATTTAAACATTACAGGGATACTGTCATGGGCAAAAAAAAGTTTTTCAAAATGAATCAATTAATAGTGCTGCTCCAGCAGAATTCTGCACTGAAATCCATTTCTCAAAAGACAGATTTTTTATATTCAATTTTGAAATCTGACATGGGGCTAGACATATTGTCAATTTCCCAGCTGCCCCAAGTCATGTGACTTGTGCTCTGATAAACTTCAATCACTCTTTACTGCTGTACTGCAAGTTGGAGTGATATCACCCCCTCCCTTTTCCCCCCCAACAGCCAAACAAAAGAACAATGGGAAGGTAACCAGATAGCAGCTCCCTAACACAAGATAACAGATCCCTGGTAGATCTAAGAACAACACTCAATAGTAAAAACCCATGTCCCACTGAGACTTCAATTACAATGAGAAGGAAAAACAGCAGCCTGCCAGAAAGCATTTCTCTCCTAAAGTGCAGGCACAAGTCACATGACCAGGGGCAGCTGGGAAATTGACAAAATGTCTAGCCCCATGTCAAATTTCAAAATTGATTAAAAAATCTGTTTGCTCTTTTGAGAAATGGATTTCAGTGCAGAATTCTGCTGAAGTAGCACTATTAACTGATGCGTTTTGAAAAAAAACATGTTTTCCTATGACAGTATCCCTTTAAATAAACCCAATAGGCTGGTTTTGCTTCCAATAAGGATTAATTATATCTTAGTTTGGATCAAGTACAAGCTACTGTTTTATTACAGGGATATAATTTTTAAAAGATTATTTGGATAATATTTAATCTACGGGAGATGGCACTTCTGTAATTCGGAGCTTTCTGGATAACGGGTTTCCGGACAACATATCCCATACCTGTATATATATATATATATATATATATATATATATATATATATATATATATATATATATATATATATATATATATATATATATATATATATATATAAATCACAGAGAGGGCAGATGTTTTGTCATTATGCAACCTATAAAACACAACACGGCACACCATGCTACAGCATTCCTTTTAATGGAAAAAGCTGTGATAATGATCTCTATTTAATAGATTACTATGGTGGCCACGATGAGTCATCTGTTTAAATACACTTTGCTCATCTGTAAGTAAACTGGCAAAAAAGAGACAAACCACTTGGATACACTTGCCAGTGATGAGAATGCCGCAACGTTTCGGCACTATAGCCTTTGTCAAGAGGAATTGTATTGTATTTGTATTTTTATTTTAAATACAGCCCAAATATTGTATAAAACCAGTAATCGATACACAGATGGTACCCAACAGCCTCCAATGACCAGTGTTAATTATACTGCCATGAGCAAGGCAGAGTGAAAATGCTGCGCTAAGGAGTTTAGTAATGAATAGGAAACATGGGACTTCAGCTGGGCTACATTCCCTTTGATTGATAGCTACTGAAATTCTAGAGTGCGTTGTTTTTCTAACAAAAGAATTACTTTAACAAAGATATCATAACGAGTTATGAAGTTCTACAATAGATGAAGGTTAACGGGTCAAAAAAAAGGATTTTCCCAGGGCACTTAATCAGACACGCATTGCATTGTTATGGAACACAAATGGAGGCGGATTCATGAATAGTTTCCCCTTTGCCATCTGGGACAGGTTCTCTACTGCCTGGTATGTATTTTAGGAAATCCTTTTTTATGGATTATATTCATGAATATATATTCAGGAATAACAAGGTCATCAGCTATACAGAAAGTATGGGGTATCTGCTGCAAGGACAGCACAGTTATACGTTCCATTAACACTTTTTTCTCTGTATTTCATGATTCCCACATACAATTTAGGATAAAGGCCTAAACAATTAGTCAAACATGGAGCTAAATGCCTTCAATTATATGAAAATCCTTTCTAATCAGATGATGGAAATCTTGGTAATTAAAGGACCAGTAACTAATTTTTTAAAAAAAAGATTAGTATGGAACGAAAAAACAACTCGGACTAATTAAACTTTTAAATTGCCAATTCTTTATTAAGAATTAACTCACTGAAACTCTGCTTGTGCTCCTCTTTATAAAAGGCGATCTGACGATCCATCGTACGGCGCTTGATTTTTCCTCCCTGCCTTCCTTATAGGAGATAGGCAGGAAGGAGAAATCGAGCACCGCATGATGGATCGTCGCCGTTTTGCCTTTTCTGAAGAGGAGCGGAAGCAGAGTTTCAGTAACTTATTTCTTAATAAAGACTTAGCGATTTAAAAGTTTAATTAATCTTTGTGGATTTTTTTTGTTCTATACCAACTATTTTTTTTTTAAACATTAAAACCTAAAAATGCTGCTTGTTATAAGGTCAGTAATACAGGTATGTGATCTGTTATCCGGAAAACCATTATCTAGAAAGCTCTGAATTACGGAAAGGCCATCTCCCATAGACTCCATTTTATCCAAATAATCAACATTTTTAAAAAACGATTTCCTATTTCTCTGTGATAATAAAACAGTACCTTGTACTTGATCCCAACTAATATATGTAATATATTACATATAATGTAATTAATCCTTGGAAGCAAAACCAGTCTATTGGGTTTATTTAATATTTACATGATTTTCTAGTAGACTTAGGGCTATTCCACACGGGGAGATAGCGACACGTTTGCGGTCGCCGCGACAGTCGCCGCGACCGGCGCAGGCGACAGTTTTGTATGGGCGCCTATGTAAAAACGCCTGTGCTAACCACACGAGGCGATGCGCTTTTCAACAGTCGCCTGAAAATGCCTCGCCAGGCTTTTTCAGGCGACTGTTGAAAAGCGCATCGCCTCGTGTGGTTAGCACAGGCGTTTTTACATAGGCGCCCATACAAAACTGTCGCCTGTGCCGGTCACGGCGACTGTCGCGGCGCTTTGTCGCCGCGACCGCAAACGCATCGCTATCTCCCCGTGTGGACTAGCCCTTAAGGTATGAAGATCCAAATTATGGAAAGTTCTGTTATCCCGAAAACCCCAGGTTCCAAGAATTTTGGATAACAGGTCCCATCCCTGTACAACTATCCTTAGTGGGGAAAAAGGATTGAAACAAGTTCCGGCATTTTGTCATTGATTATTATTTTACTTACTGTTTTTCCCTTATAAAAAAATGTGGTGTCCAGAGTTTAATTGTGCCCCTGGCCTCACACTAAACAATAAATATGACTGCGTATCACCAACATTAGTGGGGCTCATTTATCAACACCGGGCAAATTTGCCCAAGGGCAGTTACCCATAACAACCAATCAGTGAATAGCTTTTTAAAGCCAACTTTAAGTAGAACAATGAATACAGCAATATGATTGGTTGCCATGGGTTACTGCCCATGGGCATATTTGCCCGGTGTTGATAAATGACCCCCACTACTTAATTCTACTAACATAGGAGCACCAGAGCAGTTTTTCAAATGGCATATCGATTAGTTTACTACAATTTCACAAATGAAAGCAAAGATTTGATTAATTGCTTTTGGTTTGGTTAGTGATCTTTGTGCATTAAAAACAAAATTCATAAAAATAAGCCTGAAATTGAGCCTGAAATTGAGCCTGAAGCTCCTAATGTTAAAAAAAAAGAAAATGTGTGGGTATGTTTTAATTTTTACTATGCTGCTAACACCAACACATGCACAAGTAGTCAAAGAAGTGTAAAGCAGTGCTTATACTAGAGTCAGACACGTTGAATGCAGATAACTGGTTAACTCTAGTGAACACTGAACATTCAAGGTTACATGTATAAGGGCAGGTGGTGGGCCAATAGACAAACCCCGAGGGCAGTCACTACCACAATCCCCCGGTGGCTCAGTTCAAGTAGCCACTTGACCTGCTGTACCACCAAAGTCAATTCTCCTCACTGGCCCATGACTGTACCATTCGTTCAATAGGCCAGTGTAAATGCAGAAAAAATGTTTCAGAGACTTACTAGTCCATAACCAGGTATCTAAAGACAAAAATACAACACTAATAAATTCTGGTAAAATTACAATGGAATTTCTTAAAGTGCACCATCACCGATAGCTACTTGATATTTAAAACTGATTCAAGAAGGGTATATGATACTGTTATATACAGGGTACCAGGATTTTTTTAATGTCAGATGGGTTTATTGGAAGCACAATTGCTGTGAACGCTGCAGTTGTTAGCACTGTATGTTCATAATACAGTCAGATACATGAGGTGAAGCCAAGAATCTCAGCTAATACCCAATTACTCAGTTAAAAAACAACATATGTTGCTATTAATAAGTAAAACAGTTTTCAAGACCTGATATTATGAAAAATAATTACACTTTGAAATCTGACTCATAGTTTCCCAAAATGCTTTTCTCTTGACTTCAACACCCCTTACTGCCTCCTTGAACCCACCTATTGACCTACAATTTCCTAATAAGTAAAACAATAAACTATCAAGCATAAGTACTCTATCAATAACTTGCCACATTCCCAAATCCAAAGGAAAACATGAGTGTGAAGTGGTTGTAGACTAGCCAAGTGTAAAGCAGAAACACAACTTGAAATATAAGGCATGAACTTAGCAAGCTCTAGAGGTTTTAAGAGAATCAGTGTCCTTGGCCAAAAACTAGATTGAAAGCATTTATATTGTAAGGTCAGTAAAGCACTGCATACATGTGTTGGATATATAGATCTATAGGTAACTTCCACCGATGACGGCACTCCGAAATCAGCTTAAATAAAAAGGTCAAATAAAGTGAAGGTTTATTTGTGGACCAACGTTTCAATTCCGCACAGGAATCTTCAAATCTGGCACCCAGCTTTCATTATCTACTCATAGTTTTGCGTTCCTATTCGATGGGATATATACATGTCCCCTTTAAAATAAATTTCAGGTCAAGCATAATGCAGTGCATCACAGATAAAACCAGTCTGCTCATCCCTAGGAAAATAAGCTATGCTCACTGTATAAACACAGAGCCTCAACAAGCCAATATTTTCATGAATTAATTTTCTTTCTTGTCTGAAGACTGTCAGAATATACAGTTGTGTCAAGATCTGTCTGAGAAACAATGTGAGTCCGTTCCTCTTTCTGGATCTATTCTTGCACCATCTCCTTGTGACCTTGGGCAAGTCAATTTATCTCCCTATGATTCTTCTAACTAAAAATACAAAACCCATTGAGATCTCAATATGTAATGGATGTGTTGCAGCCAACAACAACACCCTAGTGATGTAAACCTACCTTAAATGTTGATATATTGATTATTTTTCTTGGTATGCACTCTATTATCACATTTATATTTTAAATCTAGACTTTGTCTTTGGTGAATGTTAATAATGAAATCGTGATGTATTGTTGGGCTGTTATTAAAGTATGTCTACCCTGTTTAAGAAGCATAGCAATAAAGCATCATTAATGTCTCAAAAGTTGTAGGAAAAACCAGGATTATTTAAATTAGCAACACTTTTTTGAGCTTGTCTAAAAGTCGCCATAGACACACCGATAATATCGCACAATACAAATTTTCGGAAGATATTCAGTGCGCGTATAGTGGGAGACGAGCCGACTGATATCGGCAGAAGACTTGGATATCGGTTGGCTCGGTGATCGGGCTGGCTGGAAAATTTATAATAAGGCATTATAAACATTGGCCATTATTAGTGCTAAATCGTTAGACACAGGTAGAATTCTATTGTTTCTACCTGTTTATCTGACGATTCAGCTGTACACGTGTGCATTGAAACAAACGATCTTTCCTTTATCAAAGGTCGAATTTTTTGTATTCATTTGAATTTTTTTTACTCTGAATATATTTGAAATTCAATTGGGAGGTTAAAAATTGAACATCTAAAACTCGGAATTCATTTTACGGACTCAAAATCTCGAATTCAATTCTAATTCGCCTAAACTCGAATCGAGTATTTTCTCCGAAAAAAACTTGACTGTCAGGAAGGCTATTAACATCTTCAAATGGGTCACTGGATCTCTCCCATTGACTTATACATGAACCTGGCAGGTTTTAGGTGGCAAATAATCACATTCAAATTATTCCCAGGGTAAAGGTTTGATAAATCTCGAATTTTGATCAAAAAAACTATTAGAAAATTTGAATTTCCTATTCGACCCTTGATAAATGTGGTTAAACTAAATATACAAAATAAAATGGCCAAAGAAAGTATTTTGGTATAATTGTTTTTTATCAAGTCAATTCAAAGAAATCCAGTTTGATGATTTAATCCAACACTACATATGTATTACATTGCACAAAATCATAGGAATCATAGAAAGAGCTCAATTTATATTGCTTAAACAAGTGATCAGGCTAATGGCTGTATTTGGATTGCTGCAATTCACTGAAAAACTGGCATTGCTTGGATTGACTGGAGTGTTGCTTCACACGGACTGCAATGGGAGATTTCAGAACTGTAGGATTCAAAGCTGTTAAAGGCTTAATTAGCATGGCAAGAATCTGCAGTAGTTTATTATGAGTACTTCGCATTGCTGGAATAAAACATGTTGGCAATTTTGCTAAATATTTGTTGTTGAACAAGAAATAGCATCCAGCTACTGCAGAATTAAAAGGAATTAGAAGCTGTTTCAGAGCTCTGGGACCCATCTAAATGCACTTGGCCTACAGGTTTCTCCCTTTATATGATCACATAACTCTGTAGGGAAACATTTACATATACGACATATACTCTCTTTACTGTATATAAATACATATAATGTGACCTTTACTTAGTTTGAACAAAGATCAATTGCATTTATTTTATTTTTTTTAAAGACTGACATAAGGGGAAGCGTTGGAATGATATGACACCTCTGAGATAGGCAGCAATGCTAAAGTAGCTATTAAGGTACATTATTTTACACAGCCCTATAATATCTATACTGCTTTATTTAATTTCAGATAAAAGTGCTGGGAAAGGGTGCTTAATGTAGGACAGTCAGTAAAAGTAATTTATCATCTCCTCGCTTCGCTGCTCACGTTATCAGCGAACTCATTTTCTGCATTCATCATGCAATCAGCCTATTATTTGCATATTAATCAGGCAGTGGACCATGAAAGGACTGCATCCCAGCCAAATGCTGCACTATCTCAGGAGGAACATTCACTAATTATCATACATCAGTGTTGTGATGTGGTAATTGATTAGAACATCTTTTTGTTGCCCCTGGGGAGTCCCACTACACACGCAGCTTAGGGTGTTTGCCATAGATTTCTTAATATTTGTGAGGTTCAGAATTCCGAGCGGCCATTTCAGATTCAATCATGAAGCAGAGGAATTACTATGTGTGCAGTGACATTTGCACTGGGTAGGAACATAAACTGACTTTTTAAACAGTCAAACTCTTTTCTGGTTTATCTGCTGAAAAAGCATGCCCTCTAAAAGATATATTAATGTGCCAAACTGTGCGGACAGCTTGCTGCATGTACACTAATAATAAGTAGGATAATGCTATCAATTGTTTTAAACAGGAAGGAGAATAACAAATACATAGGGCTGCTGTACTGATTTATAAAATAGAAGCCCTTTGCTATTTAAATTATGGATCAAAAATGTGGTCAACCTCTTGAACTGGCATTTGTGCATGGGTGCGAAGAGAATGAAAATCCCAGGTGCTCCACTGAGGAGGTGATTTACCTGGGAATCAGAGAAGGTGATGGGCCAGTTCCACTCTTAGCCAGCAGCTCATGGGTAAACATGCACAAAAATAAAAAAAGGGGAGAGAGAAAACAGATTGTTGGCATCTCTGCAATAGAGCATACCTCTTACCATGGGACCTACTTTCACAAACCCTGACTCCCTCGTGCCACCCCCACCTACAATCAGGGTCCCTAAACCTTTCTATAAAAATCTTTCTATTCCACAAAAAAAAATCAAGGCAGTTGGGATCTAGGAAAAGCTGTGGCTGCTCTGCTTATCTGCAGTTTTCTAAAAGGTTTTGTTGCCTGTGCTTTACACAGCAATGAAATGTTGATAGGGCTGGGAATTAATGTAGCATTCGGTAGGACTGTATTTATGTCTCTAGAGGGTTATGAATAAGCAGAAGCTCCACGGGGAGGCCTAATATAGGAAAGTCCTATGAGTATTACAGTAGGTCTCTGAACTGCAAGATTTGCTTCTGTCACCAAAAAAAAGTACGCATTTAATGGCTAAATATATGTGCATAAAGAACATTTAACATAAAATAAGTCTTAGAGGTGCAGTTTGCAATTAAAATTAACATTTAGCATGAGGTAGAATGATCTGCAATTAGTCTCTATTTTTTCATTTCATTTTATTCATTTGCTTTGAAGCTTTCTAACCTGGAAGTTCAAAGGCGATGCGGTTGCTAAGGCCTTACTTACCCTAAAAATCAGGTAGCAGAATGGACGACAGAATGGAAGATGAATGTGAGAAAAAGATCAGCAATCAAAGGACACTATAACAATTGAAAATGTGTTTGTTGATTGCCTGGGTCCCTGACTGCAAAAAGCAGATAGTATTCTGGCAGATAGTCAGGTTAAATAAAGTAAAAAGTTTGAACTTGATGGACGTGTCTCTTTCAACCTAACTTACTATGTTACTATGTATTCTAAACTGCAAGCTGGAAGAGGCAGCACAGTCAAATAATTACTAAGAAAAAAAAATTACAAAATGAAGGGCAACAGAGAACCGTTACTAATTGTCTTAAAGTTACTTGTAAGTGCAGTCGATAGCAGTATTTGTCTGCCCTTACTGCATTACTAGTTCTGACTATAGAAACAAAGTTGAAGTAGTTCTTCAAAAAAAAAAAAAAAAAAAATCCTATTCCAACAATACGTTGAATGCATTTCTTGCAGTCAGCTGAATTTTACTACATTGTTTTAACAGTCAGAACGATGAAGTGCACAAAATAGTAAGAGAAGAGTTATATTTTGAGTTTAATCTTTTTAGTGTTAAACCTTTGTTTTGTTAAATAAAAAAAATATTTTTGTGTTGTTACCTTAAAAGACAAGAAAACACTAATTCACCAGGGAAGAGCTGGGAGCCAGAATGTTAGCATCCAAAGCACCCAAGTGAATAAAATCTCTATGTGCTCCTTTTTGGAAAATCTGCAACGGCCAGATGTCCCTCTCTGATCTGTGCATGTGTGATAGAGTACAAGTTTCTGATTTTATACTACAAGGCATAAACCAGCCTAATTCTTCACAAGGAATGCCTGGCAAAGAGAGGTACAATGCTTCTTCTTTAAAAAGCTAGTGCAGGTTTTTTTTTCCAAAAAGTAGCACTCGCCCAAGAATAAAACATTTAAATGTACTTAAATGATTTAATTCACTGGGGGGTGGCTAATATGTTGGCACCCACACAGTAAATTAGGCTTTCCTTGTCTACTGAAATTCTTTTTATGGACTGTGGGACAAAAATTCTAAACAAGCAGATGGAGATTCCAGTATTTTATTTTAGCAGATAACTTCCCCTTGGATCAAGGCCTTCAGCAATGTTGTAGTAAGAAGCTTACCACTATATACCTCTCCCCCATGCATTCCCCCAGCTACTTGTTTTCTCCCTTAGCATGGCAGTATATTGCTTCTCTTCAAAAAGACCTTTAAATAAAAGCACTATATAGTTGGGCTATAGAAAGATACATTGCCAGTCCTTTCCAAAGCAACAACTTGAACACTGTCACTTAATGAATCATTTGGCAGAAGCTGCAGAAGACTAATTACACTCAGAACATAGACACACACATTTGTCTTCCACAACGCCAAATCAAAAGGCTTCTGTTTCAACTGTTGGTCACTATTGACTAGGGATGCACCGAATCCAGGATTCAGCCTTTTTCAGCAGGATTCGGCCGAATCCTTCTGCCCGAAATCACGTGACTTTTTGTCACAAAACCAGGAAGTAAAAAATGTTTTCCCCTTCCCACCCCCTAATTTGCTTATGCAAATTTGGATTCGGATTCAGTTCGGTATTCGGCCGAATCTCTTGCGAAGGATTCGGGGGTTCGGCCTAATCCAAAATAGTGGATTTGGTGCATCCCTACTATTGACTGGTTGATTACTTACATTTAAATCCTTGAAAGATTACAATCAACTCAAATGCATAACATATTACTCGCAGCTATCTGGCTTCATAGCGGGAAAATACAAAGGGAAGCCATTTCCTGCGATTCAGCCAGATTGCCGTGTGTAATGTTTTATGTGTGTGGCGATAATAATGTTATGCTATGGCGAGACATTTCAGGAGATTTGTCACCCACGGTAGTACAGATTTAACCACAGGCAACAAATCTTACCATGTGCAATTGCCCTAATTGTAAATATTTATATTCATGTGCATCTCAAATTATTGGCAGGGTGGATAGGTAAGGAAGTGCAAAAGAAAGTGAACTTAAATCAAATAAAGTCAAGTGTGCCTTGAAACTGTGCCTCCTCTCTAAACTGTTCCTAGTACAGAAGACTGGGTCTAATCCCAAAGCACCATCCAGGGGTGAAGTCTAATATCTTTAAATGCTAGCTGACATAAAGAGGCCCTGTGGGAAATTTCCCTATACAGCACCTGGAGCTATAAGCCATGAAGAGTTCTTACTATCAGTAGACAAACAATTATGATATAATGGGGGTGGTGTGATGCTTATAGAATCTGGACTTGCTGGGAAGAGTTTTACTTTACATATGCATGCACAGTAATTTAAGTATTCACTTGACCAACTTCTCATTTTACTCAACTAAAAGCATATCCTGGACGGAAACTATATTTTTATTTCAAAGAATTAATATGCAAACTTTATTTTTGAATGTGATATTTTTTAGGTTAGTAAAATATAAAGAAAAATAAAATGAAACATGCAGCTTGCAGAAGACTTATGGTAATGTTGATCTGATTGTGAATCTATATCTGGAATCTCAAGTTATAAAGCTTGAGGGAACTGCTATTCTTACACATGGGAGGATGCAGTCACAAGGAAATATACTTGAATATGTAAATTGCACTGTACTTATAAGCCAATGTGAGACAGCTACTCACCACACTGAAGAAAGAAAGTATTTGCTCTGTTAATAGCTATTTTAATTTGTTATAAAACCTGTTATCCAGAAAGCTCCAATTATATATTATAATATAATTAATCCCTATTGGAAGCAAAACCAGCCTATTGGGTTTATTTTATGGCTACATGATTTTCTAATAGAATTAAGGTATGAAGATTCAAATTACAGAAAGATCCATTATCCGGAAACCCCCAGGTCCTGAGTATTCTGGATAAAAGGTCCTGTACCTGTACATGACTACACTGCACAAACGGTCTAGGGTCTGGTTTGCACTTATCATGATTAAGATTGAAAATGAAAGATACCTCTACCATTTAACATGCAAACAGTCATTGGAGTAATATGTTGATCCTATATAGTGTATAACAATAATAAAGTATTATTATAAACATATACAGTATGTTAATGGCACACCATTTGTTTCCTCCATTAGTGTTTTTCAGTGGGAACAAGCATTTTGTGGCTGAAATGTGGAACAGCTTTGGCATTTCATTGCTGGCAAACAATCTTATGGTACATGTGGCCATTCTTCAGTGTTTTGACTGGAACAATTATATTTAGAAAGTTGCCATGATATATAGCTAGGGATGGGTAGCCAATGGGAAGGGGTTATTGGCATGATCTTCAAGCTGGATTATTCTACAAAAACAAATGGTCAGCTTTTCTCGGTGATAATTGCTACCATAAGATATTTCAAATTGACTCTACCCTCCATTATGTTTTCACAGCAACTTCCCTGGAAATATTGTATTGGTCAATAAACTGGGAAAACTGCCTTGTGTTCCAAAAGCCTAACACAAACCAGAGAATACTTTGTACGTGTACACATTCTCCGGCTAATTGAGGTCTCAGAACAAGACCCGTATTATTTGAAAACAAGCAACTGCCTTTCCCTAACTAAAATCCCCTTATGGGGGAGTAATGTCTCTATGGATAGAAAATACACCAGATGCACAAGTGCATCTTCTAGAACCTCAATTTGGATAACATGGCCTAGACATAGTGATAATCAAGACAAATGATTTTTTTTATGGGAAAGCCAAGTTCTGAATGAATTCTGCACCCAACCTGCCAAACTCCTGGTCCCAATACTTTGGCAATTTCCAACTCTCAGCATCTTATAGAACCTGCTATCTCTTTGCAGTATGTGGAATAACAAAAGGTAGCAAGTCATATAGTTAATTTACAATCATCCAGAATAAAATCCCCTCCTACTCTTGTTCTCAATGTATCTCATGTTTAACCAGTGCACAATGACAACCTTTCCTAGGTGAGCATCTCTGCAGATTGTTTTTTCCACACCAGCTGTACCTATGGGATCAAGAAGATTAATCACCCTGTGATACCATTAACAAAAAGTCTTTTGTTTGTGCTGCACATTATTTTGAGCATGTCCAAACATATTGTGGACATTAAGTCACAAATGCATCAACCATTATGCATGATATTTTCTCGCTGGAAAAAAAAAACAATCCTTAATTAGTTGCCTCCTTTTGTTGTTGCACCACTTTCTTTCTATTCCTATGGGTTTGTCTTTTGCTAAGCAGCATGAGGTTAGACTTGATGGATGATAGCTCAGAATGCAGACGAACAATGAAGAGAGACAGTATCCCTAGGGATTGCCCACAGCTGTAACTTCAAATGCAGTTTTCCATCTCTAGTTTAATAATGAGCAGGTACTAACAAAAATAATCACCCCACTAAACTTGATATTTATAGCTAATAAAGGCAGCAGTTAAACGCTGCTCAAATTACACAATATCCAGCGGGACTAGCTTTGAGTATAGCAGCATGGATTTACAGCTTACAACGGTCAGCTATTCAGTGAAGTGTACTATGAGCTATTCCTGAAGATCTAATTCATGGTCACAACACTATGAAATGAGATCCTCTGCAGCATTATGTGCGGTTGCATCGAAGAGCGAGTAATTGAATCACAGAAGGGAGCGTCGCTGATGTAGAGGGCTTTTAAGAATTATGACATTTTTAAAAAGAAACTAATCAAAGCAATTAACTGGTCCTCTTGACTGTGATGGTGTAGTGCTTCAGTGTGTGTGTGTATTTGAGAGCTATATCATACCGCTGAATTGCACTGACACTAGGAATCAGTGTAATTGTTTCTAGACTTGGAACATATTCCGCTCAGTCCCGTTAGACTGTTTCTATATTTCTGGATTAAGCTTTCTAAAAGGAAAAAAAATGTCTAGCGGTTTCAAAATAATCCCAGAGTTCTACAATTCAAGAAAATAAAAAGGAACAAAGTAAGCATAAGAATAGGTTCTGTCAATGAGATCTGTTGTCCTGGTGCTTCAAGAGAACAAATGCCTAAACATCTATGACTGCATGTAGATTTCACACTCAAGACATATATATGAAACATGTACAGACACCAAGTGAGGGATAACAAAAAAGGTAGAAATGTAAAACTTTACAGGGAAATAAAGGTGGCCATACACAGGCAGATTTAAGCTTCTCATTCGGGTCCTTTAGACCGATTCTGTATCTTATCTGCCTATGTATGGAGCCCTCCGACTGGCCTCCCCGACTAATATCTAAAAATCATCCAGATGTCAATCAGGTGGATTTTCCTTTATGATCGAGGGCCTCATTGGCTAGTTGATGCAGTCCTCATCCCATTGGTGCCTATTCCCTTCATTGTAATCGAATTGTCTGGCCCCAGGGCCAAACTATCGGATTAGCCCAATATCGCCTGCCTTTGTTGGGCATACCAAGGGAAAGATCCACTTGTTTTGCAACCTCAACAAACAAGCATAGTGTTTGGCCACCTTAACCCCTGAGGCTAGCTTTTGCCTGACATCTTATGTCCCTTGTACCATTCTCTGGCCAGTCACCCGATGCCCTTGACTGAGCATTTCAGCAAAATAGTGTAGGCGTCTGAATCAAATTTTTAAGCATACAAATCTAGATGGGGGATAAAAAGAGCAGCAGCAAGATGCAACATAGTTTTATATTAAAGAAGAGAGGCTGCATAGCACCATATTTTTTATCCCTAAAAAAAATATTTACAAAACAATAAAACTGCAATATCAACTTGCTCTGTGACATATATGTAGTATATTGTAGGGGAGGGTGGGTACAATATGTCAATGGTGAAAATATTAGGACCTTTTAGTTGATATGGCTAGCAATGATTGATATTACTTAGCGGCAGTTTTACTAAGCTCGCGTGAATAATTCGAATAAAAAAATATTCGAATTTCAATGTATCCTTTGAATCAGTTATTCAGGTTTGAAAGGAAAATGCCACCAGCAGTTCTCACTTTTCTTCAGACCAATTTATTAGATGGGCTCAGTTCAGCTTGGAGCTGGGTGGTGCAAAGAATAAATAAAGATCTGCAATGGCTTTTTATTGCACTGTACCTTGCCAAGCTGGATTCTTACAAGTTATGATTTATGCGATGGTTACAGGAATGTACAAAATAAAAGCTCTTCTACTTATAAAGCAAATGACCTCTAGACATTCTTATATCAATAAGTATAAAATACCTGAACTTGGAAACCCTTCTTGTAGAGAATCCTGCTGAGCTGTTGCAGATTGCAGAGCTAAAAAAGAAAATAAAAAAGTAAATCAGTAAAGGATGTGGCAAAGACAGGAACACTAGGAATCCTTAAATGTCAGCACTTTGCCACAGGGCACTAAACCACAAGGTATACAAAAACCTATGAAATACAGAACAAATCCAATTTTCCACACAAGTAAATGACAAGAGCTCAACACCTACTTGTCCCTTGTCATTTCTGTTTGTTGGGATTGTGCAAGGTCATTTTCAGAGGAGCTTGTAAGCAAACACTCAAGGCATGCCACTTATTAAATTAGTTAAGTGACGCTGATTATTAGTATTTATGGCTCTCAAAAAACAGACAACACTGCAGGATACATTGGATATAAATAAATATATAATGACAAAGAATAATAATAGTACCTTGTCCTTGTTGATGTCCTTGTGAATGCAATACACTCTGGCCAAGTTCCCCATTCAGCCAAAGCTGCATTCTAATAAATGGTTCTCGGCCTTTCTGAGTCAGTTTACTCCAAGGTTTTGGTCTTGACAGCATATCACTGACACTTCCCTGTGACAAACCCAGCACCTACAAAGGAACAATAAGAGCAGAAACCATAAGAGCTTATAAGAAGACGGCAGCTGGAAAGACCAGATAAATATTTATGATTTTAGAAATATGCAGTAGTCTCATCAACACTAAATTAATTTATCCCTTATACTTCCCACAATTTTTTTCCTCCACATTAAAACAACAGTCACAAACTATCAAATATTCTATGTCCTGTGGTTGTCTCCCTAGATCAAGCACAACTCCATATATTACAGATCCATTAGGCGTGGAACCGTGTGAATTCAGACCGGAAGTTATCAAAGCTGAGACACTGTGAGGCTATGATTAAATCCATCAATTGACAAAATATATCCATCTCATCAACAGTGAAAGATAGATACAAATTTACTGAGGTGGACAAAAGTAGGCTGGTTTTGCTTCCAATAAGGATTAATTATATCTTACTTTTTAGACCAAGTACAAGGTACTGTTTTATTATTACAGAGAAAAAGGATTTTGGTTTGTTTGGATAAAATGGAGTCTATGGGAGCATTTCCGTAATTCAGAGCTTTCCCGATAACGGGTTTCTGGATAACAGATCCCATACCTTTACTAGGCAAGGCTTGTATGTCTTCACTTTTGGAGCCCATGCAGATTGGAGTTCATTTCTACCTTACACAACTTGAGGAGAGGCAATGGCATCTAGTTATCTACATTTATATGTATTGGTTTGTAAAGCAAAGACCCTTCAGGCAATATTACAGAGAAGCCATGTAATATGTGCTAACTAACATCTGCACTTATCGCAGTTATGTAAAGGACAGGTTTCCCAAGTCTAGAAAACATCTACCTGGCTGAGTTTCTAAAGTGTAGCTTATTAAATGATAACCTCATCTGGATTTACCATAGAATGCTTATATATTTATAATGCCTTGAACTGACAATAGTACCCTACTGTTTTTCTTGGAAAGTTAGATCCAATAAAAATGCTTTGTAAGTCTAAACTCATTTTACAATGATAACTATGTTTACCTTTTCCCCAAATATCCTTTGGCAAATTCCATTTTTTGCTAGCTTCTCTTTTACTTGGCGCGTCAGCTCAATAGTATCCACATCTTGGTACATGTACATCTCATATTGCTCAGGGGTTAGAGGAGGGACAGATGGTTTGGCTGGTTTGGACATGGACACAACTGGAGAGGATGGCAGGGGGCTGTTCTGAGGTGTTTCACTTCGGCTAGCGCCAGTCATACTAATTTCTGAACTCTGAGAATACGGAGACTCAGCATTGGGCCACTCTTTCCAGTACTCTGAAGACGAAGGCCCCTGAAGCTGATTTCTTTCCGTTCTGTTTTGTGTAGATAGCTTCTCTTTCCCACAAGTGGTTTCCTCAGTCTTTGTATCCTCAGATGACACTGCATTTCTCCTGTCATGCTGAATAGTATTCCACCAATGGTCTTTCCAAATACTACTGCGTCCTAGCTCACTTTTCACATGCCGGATCATGCCATGAGTTGAATCTGCTATGCTATGGAGTTCTAATACTGGTGTCTCTTGGGACTCTCTTTTTAAACCAGAAAAGTTCTGCAAAGTTGAAATACCAGAGTCCAAGACAGATGTATGTTTTTTTAAGGACATAGTAACAGGGGAGTAACTAGAAATGGAGGAAACTGCAGATGTGGGGATAAGCTTGGGAGAAATGATGGTAAGATCAGCTTGAGATAATGATGCAGATTTTAAGGCAGGTTCAAAGACAGCCTGCTGTGCTTCCATTTCACGCCGTGCTTGCTGAAGAATGGACCGGATAGCATCATCTGAATTACCACTATTGGATGCTGAAGTGGGCTGAGCCGGCTCAGCTGTAAGACAAAAGAAGCGAGTTTGTAGAATACTGCCAAAGACGCAGTGGAAAATAGATATGTAATACATGTATATTGGAAATGCCTTCCACCAGACAAAATGTTATTTTTGCAAAAAGATCCGAAGATCTATTTAAAAGAGAGAACAAGCTCAAATAAACAAGATACTTGCACATTTGAACAGCCTTAGTGGAGCCATTAGTTTCAGATATAGAGGCAAGGAAGCCTGATGCACATAGCTTTACACCTGTCCCTTTTCTCACCTGCCCCCCAATAAATAATTAAAAAAACAGGTAGAGTGCATGTGTCCCCTTACATTATCCTACAAGAGCACAAAATGCTTATCTCCCTGCTGCCAGCGGCCATTTATTGCTTTTCTGTCCTCTCTGATCCCAAGTTTGAATACACCATTGTAATGTAGATGATATATAAATCCTGTGGCCTACGGCTGTTGCTCATCTATAGATCCCAAGCATTAGAGCACACAACTAGAGGCAGGGTGTTTGAAATGATTAGTCTAATGGTTTTGGCTTGTAAGTAATCTCTTCCCTTTCTTTTAAAGAAGAGTAACACCAAAAAATTAACAAAGTAGTAAAAATATAGTGTACAGTTTGCCCTGCTCTGGTAAAATTGCTCTGTTTACTTCAGAAATGCTACTTCTGTGTTTTTAACAAGTTGCAATGGAGGCAATTGAAATAGGACTAAATGGCACAGGTTAAATAGATTATATAAATGGTGTATATTATATATTATATAGAGCTTATCTGCTATGTAACCAGAGCCGTTTCTACTTTAAAGCTGCCCCTACAGCTACACAGCAGCTTATTTATATACTACTATATAACTAGTAGTAGTGTTTCTAAAGCAAACGCACCAGTTTTACCAGTGCAGGGCAGCAGTACATACATATATTTAAATACTTTAATTTTTTGGGGTTACTATTAATTAAGGAATACCACTGTTTTCTCTACACTAGGCACTAAGAACAATTTATACATGTACACTGGTATAAAGAGTGTCAGAAAATGATGTTTCTAATAAGCTCTAGACTAGTGTACACACCCATATAATATTGACAGCTTCCTATTCTTGCCATTATTCATCTGCACAAATCTGGGCTTCATGAAATGTTGAAAAAGCCTTCAGAAGCCACAATAGAAAACTTAACCCGGTATATTACATGGTTTGGCAAGTAGATACAGAAATTAAAGTTAGGCAACTTTGATGGGTTCAGTGGTGCAGTGGACATCAGAAAGTTTATAGCACCACTGATCAAACGTGCTATTGGTGACAGCTTGCTGACTGAAGGGGAGCTCTCCGCAAACTTAACACACATTATATACAAGGTAATACGTAAGTTACTTACCGGTTTTCTGCACCTGCAACTCTCTTTTGGCTTGTTCTAGAATAGACTTAATAGCTTCATCTGAGCCAGTCTCTGAACTTCGAATTCTGGTGGTGATATTTCCTGAAATAATAAAAAGACCGTATTCAGGTTGTGTGTTTAAGTATGGGCACAATCTTGTTTTATCAACACAGTCCTCACGGTGTCTTATCGAACAGATTTATTATAGCAAACTGGACTATGCTATGGATTTTGAAAAAAAAAAAGTCACTTATGACAACCTCACTCTCTCTCCACAGAAAAGAGAATAACACAGAAATATTCACATGCATAAAATTGTCTGGAATTTATTCGTCATTCTCATTGCCTTCTACCTTTAGAAATCCAACTTTTTTTTTTTTTTTGGAAACAGGATATTATATGAATCAACAAACGCAGGATATTTGGCCAGACTGCAAAAGATGGATGCCAAGTTTCGATCATGTAAAACTATTTTTAGAAAGGACTGATTTAAACTCAGCTTTCTGTTGGAAGCACTAGTGAGTTGTAACTCGGTATCATCTTAACAATAGAGTAACAACGGAAAGATAGTTGCAAAGGGCTGAATTAAATCATAACGGCTGTGCAAACTTATGTTACACAATAACGTTTGGACTGGGAAAGACGAAATCCTATCTAAACGCATTTTTTTTCATTTTGCTTTTTTTTTTCCAACCCAAAGCTGTTGATAGAAGAGCTCTAAGGAAAGCACAACAGGAAAATGCTAAAATAAGTCTATGGCAATGGAATTTACAGAATAATCAGACTGGGTTGGTGCTTAAAGGGAATGTTCACCTTTAATTTAATTTTTTGTATGATGTAGAGAGTGATATTCTGAGACAACTTGCAATTGTCTTTTTATAGAAAGATGAGTAAGAAGAAGTAGCAATAAGAATAAATGTGAAGCCTTATAGAACATTTGTTTTTTAGATTGGGTCAGTGACCCCAATTTGAAAGCTAGAAAGAGTAAAAAATCACCCACCCGTTGCATTCCGTGAAAAAAAAAATAAAAGCGGTTATGTGTAATTAATCACACAGCTTTTAATTTGCTCTTTATTGTTTCTAACAAAAAACAAATCAAATTCTATGACTCTGTCTCGGTTTCTTCCTGCATCCCCTGCTCTGTTATCAAATTAAGTGGCTCAAGCCTTGGTTTTCCTGCAGTGGGTGGGTGTATTAGATTACTCAAGTACATGCAGGAGGTAACACGACTGGGATCAAACATTTGTGTTGTATGTTTGGAAATTGCTCATCACAACTGCACAAACAATGGCAGACGGTTGTCATTCAAAAGAATTCACTGTTGTCCGTCCACAGAGCTGCTGGACTCCAAAATGCCCTTTATTGCCTGTGTCAGTGACCTAAGCAATAAACTTTCCCACAAATAGCTATGTCAAGGGATCACTTAAGGTGGCCAACCATGGACAAATCTTGTCATTAACATGACAGAGTTCCACAACCTCTTTCAAACTGAAAACTTCATCTGCCAGTGCCCATTTTTGCCAGATGGATGAGGCTGGTGCAGTTGTGAGACCAAGAAGAATGAAGGCTCATTTATCAAGTTTACAGTACTGATATGGCTAAGGCAGGCCATTGAAGCATTTTCTGTCTAAAAAAAGGCTCATGGCACTTGGGGTGTATTATTTGTGGGAGCTTTTCAGAAATGCAGGTGAAAATACAGTTTCCATTCAATCTAATCACTGCAGGATTCAGATGTTTCTCTTATAACCGATTGTATATTTTCCACATGCCCCGACTTTGACATGCATAACTTAAT
Source organism: Xenopus laevis (assembly GCF_017654675.1). Lineage (NCBI taxonomy): Eukaryota > Metazoa > Chordata > Amphibia > Anura > Pipidae > Xenopus > Xenopus laevis. The sequence continues at coordinate 47,107,690 of NC_054373.1, forward strand.
GATGGGGTTAAAAAGGAGAGTAATGTTGACAACATGCCTTTAAAGCCACCTTAAATGTATTTTTTGCTTAATTGTGCCTATTCCAGCAGAAGTGCATATGCTACACACAGCTTCTTTCACTGTACATAATGCAAGTAAACATGGAGGGGGCTGTGTGCCTTTGCTTTCACTGTTTTCTTACATTACTGTTTCTTTTGGTTTTTCTCACCCCTGCCATCTACTACCCGTGAGCCAAATTAAAGTGTAAAATAATGTTGGAGAGCAACATAAGCATGCAAAAAGTTTCTTGGGACTTCCAAATAAGGGCTATGATTGACTATTTGGTAGCTCCTATGTGGACTTGCAGCCTACAGGAGGCTCTGTTTGGCAGTACACCTGTTTTTTATGCAACTTAAGCTTTCCTTTAGGCCAGGAATTCAAAAAGAAGCACCTGCTTTGAGACCACTGGGAGCAACATCCAAGGGGTCGGAGAGCAACATGTTGCTCACGAGCCACTAGTTGGGGATCACCGCCATAAGGTTATGACACCAGGCTTAGCCTGACAGAAGGAGTTTGTACACAAAAATGTTTTAGAATAGAACAATGGCTCATTTGGCAAATCAGAAGTATGAAAAATTCCTGCACAGGGATTAATATACTAAGGCTGTACCATTTTATTTTAATAAGTTATTAGTCATAATTTACACTTTACAAAGCAAAAGGAGTAGAGTTTAGAATTACTTGTTAATCAACACAGGCTCAGATACAGAACTTAACTGTAACCTCACGCATGCATATCCACAGCATATGTACTGTATTAGACATATACGTAATTTATAGATATTACTGTCCACAAAAGGGCTGTTCCATCTACACTCGATGCGTAAAGTATCTTTATTTTAAGAAAGGCTATAATACTACTATAGATATTGCACAAGCTTTTAATTTAGTGGTAGTCAGGATAACCATGAATTTAATTTTTATCTAGTTGCAAGCCCATGGTTTGTTTTATACTTACTATATCTGTTTTTCCATCAGATTCCAGGCCAGAATTAAGCGCAATTTTGCAATTACAGTGGGTGCATTACGATTCCAACAGTCAGCTGCAAACATAAAAACACCTACTCATAACGTACCTTCTGACCCATTTCTTCTTTTCGGTACTTCCTGAAATAGTCTGTTCAGGTTCTGGCCTGGATTTTCTGTCGAAAAACAAGTTTGGTAAGAACAAAACAATGTGGGAAATGTTAATTTGATGTCATGAGCAAAATCACATGAACATAAACTGTGGATCATCTAATGTCAATGGATTTCATGTTCCAAATGGGTAGTGTCTAAATACTAAACAATGGCGCCATCTTTCAGGGATGGAGAACAATGAATGGCATGGATGCCCTCAGTAAAGAAATGTTCTACCTAACATGTTCCCCCTTGATCTACTAAGTGTTTGCTCTATATACGTAATGTCATCAGCTACCTCAGCGCTAGCTGATCACTACTTGCATAAGACCAGTAAGTACCTATGGCAGCCCAGTGTACATAGAACACATTTATGGTACCTAACACTAAGGGAAAGATTTATCAAAATGTGAGAATTGAACTCCTCACAGAAAAACTCACCACTTTCTATTCATTCTTAAGGGATTTTTAAAAGCATATTTATCAAATGGTGAACGCCATTAATACTATTCTAAAAATCCCATAGGAATGAATAAAAAGTGGGTGAGTTTTTCTGTGGGGAGGTCTATTCTCACATTTTGAGAAATCTGCCCCTAAGCATTAGGATAGAATATTTTTATTTGCAGTCATAGGGCTTCTGTATGACTGAGGTTAATCCGAGTTTTTATGATAATGCCTGCAAGGGTTTAATTTACTTAATCTTTTACAATGATGATTTTAATGTATGTATCTGAAATGCATAGCCCTTGCACTAAACTTTTCGGAGGTGGAAAAATAGCTGTTACAAAGGTTATGCAGTCGATTTGCATGGAATGAATATGATAGACACACAAATGTCTCACCTCTTTGTCGGCCTTGAATGCTGCGCAGTGCAAGGATATTCTGCTCATCAGAAAGAAACTGCTTCATCTTGTGGAAAGGTTCTTTTCCTCGTACAGTCAGTTTATTCCATGGCTTGGGCCTTGCCAGTATCTCACTGACAGAACCCTGTGACAGTCCCAGGACATAATGTCCAAAAATACGCTGTCCAATATTGTGCTTGATCAACTGCTCTTTCACTTGCCGTGCAATTTCCGCAGTATCTACCTCTTCACCCTCTGAGACACTGCCAGCGCTCTCTGATTGGCTGGGAGAAGGAGCCATGCCATTAACATCAGGGCTTGGCTGCTGTAATGGACTTTGGGAAGATATGGAGTTTGTGCTGAAGGGACTTGCTGAAAAAATCATGCTTGTGCTTCCTGCTTCCTGCATTGCCTTGGAGTAGAAGGACTGCATGAGCTGTCGCTGGAGAAGTGAATTTAGTGCAAATTTTCCTGTGGAGGCCAGGGGTAAAGAAGGGCTTGCAATAGATGAGCTGAAAAAGTCTTGGTTTAAACCCGTTGGTGAAAACTGGTGTGTACCATTAGTATTGGAAGCCTGCTCCCCTGCGTTGCGGAGCAACTGAGAGGGAGGGGAGGCCGGCAAGGTTGCAGGACGCTGAATCTCATGCTGGTCTTTCCCTTTTCTCCTGGCTGACCCTACAAGAAAGGTCAAACATAATGCATTATGGGGGGATTAAAAGGGAAAAACCAAGATAAAAACGAAAGTTTGCCCCACAAACTCAAAAAGTGCATTTTTTTTTTAACAAGGGCCAATTAGGTTTTTAAATTGAATTTTCAGTAAGCCAAAGAGGCCCCCAAAACAAACAACATGCATTTCATGTTTGTACCTTTCTTGTACAGTTTGTTGCAGCCTGGAGAACACAAATTACATACAATTGCACTTTATCTACTGTACACATTAAGGGATGAGCAGAAGAGATCGTGTTATAATTAGCATTTCCAACACAACATCAAGTCAATTCACGGATGCCCCACAGCAAACATTTACATTTGAGTGCAACCAGGTGCAAAATATTCAAGCACACTGATCAATCGGTATTTGACTTAAGAAATCAGGTTCATTTGAGTCTGGCTTTTAACCAATATTTTACTGTTGGTGTTCATTCTTTTGTAAAGGCAGAAACCTCTCAGTTAACATGATACAATGCTAGAATATTTCAGTGCAACACCTACAGTCCTACACACTGCACGAGAACAGGCTTTATGGAAATGAAATGAAACAAGACACTGACCATATACTGAAAGCAGGATAGAGAGAAGAATAACATTGGGGCTATCAGCCTGAGTGCTCCTTGCTAAATTACACTGTTACCATTGTCTGATATTATTAAGAATTAATATCAGAGATGTCCAACCTCTGACCCTCCAGCCGCAACTACAAATATGCCATGTGTGAGAACTCTAGATGACCCACAGGTGGAAGGCCTCATATCAATTATTCCTGATTTATGTTGATTTTTGTTTTGGGCCCAGGGTTTTTGCTTAACCCTGAGTATGTCTTATCAAATCCAGCCCCATCATTGCTACAGAAAATGGCCATGCTCTGACACTGCAATGTATAGGACACAACCAGAACTTAGTTAACGCATGAAAAGCATCAGCAGTTAATTAAGCAGATAACAATAGCTATGAAAATACAGTATATTGAGGCTGAACCATTTCCTTTACCTCCTGTCTCCTTTCCTAGCAATGTGCTGTATTATGGGGGGAGGCGCACAAAACAAGCCCATAACAATTTACCATAATAGCCTACAAATCTGCCATTTTTCAGGTAATTACTCTTTTTTAAGCAGTTTCACTGAGGTTCTGAAGAAGCATTCCATTATCCAGCTTGCACTCCTTTCAAGTCAAACATTATTCACAGATTCTGTTGTTCATTAATCTTGCTGTCATTTGTCTTTAGCTCAGGCTTGGACTGTGCTCATCTTGTTTCCTCTAATTTTATTTACTCGCTAACACAAGGAATGCAAACTTACCGCTCAGCTCGCTGTTTGTGATGCGTAATGTGGCATTTTCCGACTGCAAGGAACGGTTCTTCTCCAGTAGCAGCACTTCCAATGGCTTTGAGGCCTCCTGAATCACACACATAGGTTTGGCTTTAATAAGGAAAACATATACCTGGCCATATAGTTTCATTCCATTGTCTCTCAGGGACAGACAACCTTCTGTTTCCATCTCTAAGGACTGCCCACTTTTATTATCCTGATACTGTATTGGGGAATGCCTACAAAGTATTTCATTTGTTATTGAGTGTAGGGCTCTTGTACCACGTTGCATGGACAGTAGTCCAATGTGGCTTAAGCACTTACATTACAATAGATTATAGGGGCCAGTGTGAATGCTGCCATGTGTGCATGTGTTTGGGCACAGCAAAGACTTTGATTAAGTGCCTACTGGCACGAAACGCGTAAGGCTTTGTGTTAATCTACTTTGTGGCTAAATAAAGTTCTTTTACAAGCCTGTTTGTGGGATCTGTGAGTGCCTGCCGTTTTCTCCTTTGGTTGGATAATTCCACCTCGAGATGTAGGTCTGTGGCATTAGCACCCAGGTCTACTACTTCTATCACTGGTGAGACAATAACCTTTTTAGGTTTTCACATTGGGACTTTTTCTTTAAGTGCAGCAAAGACTTGGACCCTTGGCAGACAGAATGTGACTGCAAATAAACATGGGATAAAGGCAGACGGCAAGATGGGACTTACAGGAAGTTATTTGGGGAGAGGACAAGGCACTTTTCATTTAGCATCATAGGGTTGCTGTTTAAGGGATTGATGTGTTAACAATAATAATAGGAAACTGTATAGCAGCCCTATGCTTCCCTACACACAATTTTCAAGACAGAAAATGCTATCCATTTAAGGCTGAAATTTTGCAGTTGCTCTACAGCGGTTATTTCATTTTTCTACTGTAAAGCTCTACAGTTTGGCATTTAAACTCTTATTTGGTTGTTTCGAACACCTGGTCTAAAAACCAGAAGTTCAAATGACAGACTGATAGATTAAATCAAGAAGGCCATATTAGTAGAGAAATAATAAAATAAAAATAGTAATGCAAATCTGTTTTGCTTGCTTCCCTTCTGGACTCTAAACTTACCAAATAGTAATTTCAGTTAAGAGAATAGCAGAACAGAAAGGTGAATAATGTCTTAACAACTAAAAGCTGCACTTTATTTAGAATTACTTCTGGTTTTCTTCAAAGTAGAAGTTTTATAATGTTTGTCCAAGCTATTAACCCTTTGCTGACAGGAAAGGAAAGTGTTTAACAAATAGAATGAATAAGCCTCACATTATAGTTAACATGATGCAAACTAAAGCAGGGTTTAAAGATTTGGAAAATCTATTCTTAGTGCTAGAAATTTTTTTAACTGAGTATCAATCATCTTAAATGCTTGGTAAAAAATGGCAATTAATACATCAGAACTTTACAAAGCCTAAGAGGGGATCAAGCACATATTATCTACACACACACAGACATATATATACCCTAGATTTTTTCTTGCAGAATATGCAACTTTTTTCTACTGATGAAATCTCCAAACTTACTGCATTGTGAGTTTGGGTTTTACAAGTCTCTGGTGTAAAGACATTTACATGATTTTAACCCCTAAGTGAAGAAGAAATATCCAAAGCATTTGCTGATGTAAATAAATGTTGCATTTTTTTGTGTGAATGTGGGTGTTTTATCAACAGGAATCATGCTGTTGTTGACCTACAATTCTCAACATTCCCCCTCTGCCAAAACAATCAGTAATGAAACATAACATGTACCTGCGTGCCAGATCCTTCTGAAGGATTGAACTCCATGGACTTCAGGATACTGTAAATAAGAAGAAAGAATTGTTTGAAGACTGCTCATTCTTAACCTGTTTGCAAGCAAATATCCACCACTTTTGCACTTCCCATTTTCTGCATTTCAGAGGCACTATATCAGATAGCTTCTTTCTGAACTGTACCCCAAGTAAAATCTCTAAATTTTAGAAATAAGACATAACTCTTATAGGTCATTTAAATATTGCTTTTTCCCCACCAGGCCATATCACAGAATAATATTAAATGTTAATAAGGATGTAACATTTGAGGCTGTCAGGAAGTGTATACATTTGTTAGTGAAGCTGGGAGCAACTTAAATTAGCATAATAGTTTTAAAGACCATAGCAATAGAAGGCTTTAAGTATTTAGGAAGCACTTCATATTAGGTTTCAGCACTGCTAGAACTAAAGCAGCTGGATGATTAGCCATGCAGATTAACTTGTGTGTTTGGGAGCACCAACAACCTTATGTGCCCCTGATTACTGGGTTGCTGAACTAACAGGTAACAACTTGGGGTTGATATGGAATTTATCCGCTCCATACTTGATGGGTCACTATAAATATGAATCTTATGTACAATGGGCATATGCACCTTGCAATTTACTTACTTAAGCTCCTTTTTAATTTCTTCATAGTCAGCCTGGACCTTCAGTTTTTCTTCAAGTTGCTACAAAGTAAATGAAAAATAAAAATTAATCTGACTTGTTACTAAGTACATACTAAATACTATATATTACAACAATGTTTTAATAACACATATGACAATAACATAACATACTCTTTATTTAAAATCTGCTCGGCATACAGAGACAATGTTACACATGGGCCCAATAGTTTATTTTTGTAACTTGAATACTCCACAAGTGATTTATTAGCTGTTTGTGTAGTCACAAAATAATACATAAAAGAACACCAACCACTTAGACTGCCTGTGAGAAGAGAGTGATCAGTTTAGTGAAAGTGAGATCCAGAGAAAGGCCATAGGTATCCCACTAGTGGGTAGAAGGAGGACCTTATGATGTAAATGATTGGGGGGGGATCAAATCAATCATTTAAGAAAATGGAAAATGAGAGTTAAAAATGGCAGCCCTAGTGTATTTCACAACTATGAAGCCCCATTAACCATTCCGTCTCAATTGACATGGTCATGTGAGCCTTAGCACAGGCATTAAGTACATAAGATAGAATTACCTCTGATTTGTATTATAACATTATATATATTTAATTGTGCCAATTGTTTAGCTACAATTTTCCATTTAAAATAAGCCTGTTTTTTGGCCAATGTTACTAATGTTGGGAACTGGTGAGAATACCCACTGCAGATATATTTACACAAGCAGATATATACAGTATATCTGTGTTGTGCTGCCTGTATACTTTTCTGAAACAAGTGTGGCATGTGTGTGTTTCAGCAGTAATGTTATAATGTCATAGCAATCATTTATTTTCATGTTTTATAGACCAGACAAATTTCATTTATCAATGGTAGTGGACACATGCAAAGCTGGAAGTAGCAGTGTCAGAAATAATAAATGACTTGAGATCAAGAGGCTTTGCTTTTATCTGTGCATCCAAAGCTCAGTCTATTAAAAAGGACTCTCTGAGCACAATTTGATGAAGTCGCAAAATATTTGTGATGCATGTTATAAATATGACTTGTCAGACTGTATACTTCCAGGGAACTACAGTATTTTAAAGGTTAATGACAGCTTCTCAGTGCACGGCAAGTTCCAGAACAGGTTGGTATCAGTTCTCACACAAGAATCATGTTTCTCAGTAGTGATTAATATCGGTTATTCCATGGACATTAGCCCCAAGAAACAGGGGAGATAACTGATCTGCTTGTTTGCAGTTGTAGCTTGGAGCCTTGACCAAACGACTACTTGTGTGCAACTCCAAAGGGAGAAAAAGCATATTGGCAAAGAACAGCAAAGCACTGCATCTATTTTGTGCAATTGGACAAATATATGGGAAAAGGACTGTATAACGCTATGTGTCCAACCTTAGTTGCAGAAATACCACTGGTGATCTCAGACAGACATATATAACTTCCCTATAATCTCAGACCTGGACCGTCCAATGATTTCCTGGCCAGTACTAGTTTACGTAAATTATTCTTATCTTATAGGATTATAAACCTTTTTTTTAGGTTTCCTCTGTTCTATAGAAAACTCAGATTTCTTAATTTACTGTGTGCAAAGAAGAAGAAGAAAAAGTTTTTTATTTTCTCTGCCAAAAGCTGTAAACCCATCGTCATTGCCAAAACAATCATCAGGGATTTTATCAGTTATAATTTATCATTCTTCAATAATTAAAGTTCATATGTATCTTTTATTAGAGAAAATAAAAACAAACAGTCTATTTCTTCCATTAAATAAAGAGCCAGTTAAACTGAGGAATGTAGCTTTATAGAATATTCCTTCAGAGATATGATATATGCCACATCAAGAGGACGCAGGTATTCTCCAATAATTGACTTTTTAAGTACCACTAGAGGGCTGTTTCTTTGTTTCAGCAGAAGCAGGCATTATGGTAGCCTCACTAACCACATATATAAATACAGATGTAACAAGTTCTTTGCACAAAATAAAGCATGCCTTCTTTATTTATTATTGCTAATTTTCATTATCCTGAATTTTATGTGAAAAAACCCCATAGAATGTAGGTGAAATCTGCACAGTCCTCCAGGAGAACAGCCATTTTCAGGCAGAGGATACCTACTTTGAGATTGCTGTTCTTGGTATTTAGCTGCTGTTCAAGCTGAGAGATCTGAGTGGCAGAGTTTTCACGAAGCTTAGTAAGACTGGCCTGTAACCTCTGCACGTCTTCCACCAGCTGAGCAATTTCCCGTTCTTTTGCAGTAAGCTCAACCTCCAAGCTAGTGTGGGACACTGCTTCTGTTGACTGCTCCTGTAAAAGTCCAACGAGGTTTGTTTTTGAATAGTAAAATAAAAGTATATTTCCTACTGAGGTTGATTGGAAGTTAAAAGAATCATGGAAATGACTTGAATATATATTTCAATAGTCTGGCACATGAATGGAAACAATAGCATGCACAACATAAAGGAAATCAGTGGGAGGGAAGCAATCTGCCAAGCGGTGATGTCACCCAAGCACAAATTTTTGGGTGCAATCTCAGTAATATTTTCTATTGTGAAATATTCTGGGTAGAACATGGGGTGATTATATGAAGTGGTATTTTCAATTAGATTAGCTATGGTATTGCAGTCTTTAGTTTCTCTTTATACAGAAAAATAGAATCAATTCAATATGTATTATGTATTGATAAAGATCATACACATAGTCCTGCAAAAATGACATTTAAATGGATTCGGTCATGATTTTTATGATGTCATTTTTATTTCTAATTGACACCGTTTATACTGCAAATAATTCACTCTACAGTATAAAATGTAATATCTGAACCAGCAGGTGTTTTTTTTTCAAGTTGTAATATTGGTGTGTAGGCAGCCATCTAAGGCCATTTTGCCTGGTCATGTGCTTTCAGAAGGAGTCAGCACTTTAGGATGGAACTGCTTTCTGGCAGGCTGCTGCTACTCAATGTAACTGGATGTGTGGCAGTGGGACCTGGATTTTACTATTGAGTGTTGTTCTTAGATCTACCAGGCAGCTGTTATGGGAGCTGCTATCTGGTTCCCTTCCCATTGTTCTGTTGTACTTGCAGTACAACAGTAAAATATGACTAAAGTTTATCAGAGCACAAGGCATATGTCTAGCCCCATGTCAGATTTCAAAATTAAATTTAAAAAAAATCTGTTTGCTCTTTTGAGAATTGGATTTCAGGGCAGAATTCTGCTGGAGCAGCACTATTAATTGATGTGTTTTGAAAAAAAAAATGTTTTTTCCATGACAGTATCCCTTTAACATATACATTTATTTTCCCCCTGCCTTAGTACAAAAAATAGGTTTGAAACACTGTGGTTTACAATTTTACTCTAATATTACAGCTGTAATTCCCATATGATCCTCGTCTCCCATACGGTATGTGTTATTCCCTTAGAGAATATGTATTTGGTCATTCTAAATGTGTTCTGCCTTTTCATGCGGACTTCATTTATACAGGCGCTTAGAAAAGTACTAGAAGATAACAACAATAACAGCTTGTTAGCTACAATAATAAACAGAAAAGGTGCTTTGCTAATACATATTATCTGGATGTGTATCAACAGCTTTTATTTTTTATGCTTCTGGCCCTTTTAGATGCCAACTACTAATGGTAGGATGACTGATTCTTCCGATACAGAACAAAAAATGAAGTGTATATGCTGCAAGGCTCAATGAAAAATAATTTATTATTGCTAACAGTATATTAGGCTGAACACTGTCCTGGTAAAAATCAATGCTCCTACCATTCAAAATATAGTAGTATGTGGGTGATTTGGGCCATGTGAATTGAATTAGTAAATGCCTGGGATTTTATTCCTCACCGTATCAGACGCCTTCTGTGCCTGGGACACATGCTGGAGAGATTTGTTAAGTGTGGCAAGCTGCTCCTTCGAGGCCTCTGTCTCTCTCTGAGCCACCTCTGCTCTCTAAAGGAAATAAAAAAAGGTGAAGAGAAAGTACATTCATTTTAACAACTGACAATTAATCTGAGAACATTCATCAATTCATGCCTGGCTGACTATAATTGATTTTCCTAAACACTCAACCTAATAAATGTTAGGGGGAAAAAATGTGGAAAGTGATGGATTTTTATTTTAAACAGTACAAGGAAGAAATAATTGAGCGATTATGACAGTAATTTAACGCTAGGAGCAAGGAATCCCCTGCTGCTGCTAATGCTGCAGCCCACTGAATTTATCAGGCTGAATAAATATGAGGAGAAATGGAATCTTTTTATTCAATTTATTTCTATATTCATGCCGTGAACGATTTCATTTTAGAAATGAAAATGAGTCATAATAACTAATGCAGGCTGAACATTTCACTTTTTTAAATATGGAGATGTCTGATTTTTAGGAAGATACTATCTGCTGTTAAGAGCAAGGAAGGGAAAGGGTTTACACCTACTTACATACAAAATGACTAAAATATTGGCAAGATGGTGGGGGGGGGGGTACATTTTGTGGAAATGAAAGGCTGCAATAAAGACGCCAAATGGCCCTACAAATTATTCTTAAAATTGAGGTAAGAGAAAACTCTTGCATTGAGAATTGTGCCTACAGATGTAAAAGTTTGCACAATGTGATTGGGTACCAGGTAAAGGTGGCCATAGAAGCACAGGTGGTAATATTGTATGAAACTAATTTTTGTTCGACAAGCCGACCGATATCTGCAAAAGACTTGGATATTCGATCGAGCCAGCCAGAAAATTTTGATTGGGCGCCTTTGAAGACACCTGAACATCGCCCATTGTTAGTGCTGAATTGTCAGATACAGGTAGAATTCTATTGTTTCTGCCTGTATATCTGACAATTCAGCTCTACGTGTGTATTTAAACGAACAATCTTTCTTGGAAAGATCTTTTCTAGGAAAGATAATAATTGTAACACCTATGGCCACCTTAAGATGTAGTCCATGAAATTCTATTTTAATGGAAGAAAAACTTATTTTCACAAGGATAGGCATTATGATGTGCATGATTGCCAATATTAGTACCAATAAAGATACAGCAGTAAAGTCAACAGTACAGTAAACTGTGAGCATAAAGAAGGACAAGGGAATAAAGCTGCAGAATGAAAGCAAGAATTACCTAAAGAAGACATGAGGGTATGAGGTGAAGAAGAGAACATGAAAAAAATGGGAATACAGTTAGGTGAGTAAGAAATGGCATGCAAAGTGAGGTCAGAGAATGGAAAGCTCAGATGAGGGAAAGCTCAGAAAGAAAACAATGAAAGCATGGTAGTAGGTTATGGTATATATGGTATGGTATATATGGTATGGTATATACGATATGGTATATATGGTATGGTATATGGCTGAAGAATAGGAGGCTTTGTAGTAGACTTAAGGTAGCCATACATGCAGAGATCCGCTCATTTGGCAAGGTAACCAAATTAGTGAATCTTTCCGCAATATGCCAACATTGAAGTGGGCAATATCGGTCTGATCCGATCATGGGCCCTAAGCAGGGGCGCGCCGCCAATGAGGCGAGCTGAGCCGCTCGCCTCAGGCGGCAGCACCTGAAAGGATTCCAGGAGCGGCAAAAAGCCGCTCCTGCACCTTTAAGAGCCGAATTTCCGGTTTTTGAACCGGAAATTCGGCTGTACTATTGCGAGAGATCGCAATTGCGCTCTCCGCAATAGTGTTTCTGCCTCCCCTCCCGACACGTAAGTTGGTGAGGGGGGGCGGCATTGCAGGAGCCGCCTCAGGCGGCTCCTTAGTCAGAATCGGCGCTGGCCCCAAGGCCCAAAGGTCGGATGACAACACCAATACAGGCTTGTTAGACTGAGGTCTGCATCAGTGAACTCATGCGGTCCTTGATCCGATTGGATTTTTAAAACTGGGCAATCAACATCTGCCCGATTTTCGGCCAGATATGAATTGGGGAAGCCAATTGTGGGCCCCATACACTGCCCAATAAGCTGCCGACTTAGTCTGTTGGCATCTTATATCGGCCCGTGTATGGCCACCTTAACTCTCTCTCATATTCCTTTGTTATATCAAAAAGTGTACAAATGATTTATCATACATTACCATACTTATAATTTGTTGAAACAAACTTTGCTACAATGGACCATGTGAAAAAGCATCCTTTACTTATTAAATAAATCAAATTCTAAGTAACATTCTAGCTACATATATGTGAATGGATAATTTGAATGGTAGAATGTTTGTACAGGTAAAGACCAGGTAAATAAAAATGATGCCCTGGTGGATTCTAATTACACCTTTTTTTCCCAGTTAGAAGCTTATGGGCTTCATCTTCTCAACTACTAGTCCTTTTCAAATTTTCATTCTTGATTGAAATTTATTAAACGGATCTGTTCACCAGTGCATATTAAATATGTTTCTCAATTAACACTACTTACCACAGCATTTGCATTTTTACTTATCCTACCTTAACAAAAATGTCCAAATGGCATAGCCAAAGGTTTAGAGAATTCCGAGTCCAAGGGCAGTTACTACATATAGTTTAATTAAAATGTTTGTTTCTTTACTTATTCTTCAACAAAATACAGATGTATTTTGTTGAAGAATGGGTGAAGAAACATTTCGATTAAGCACTGTTGATTCAAGCTAACTTCACATTCATACATAAATCTTACTTTTAACCATAAACTGAAACACATGCTAACACGATCTAACAAAGCCAAAAGATGTGCTTAATCAAAAAGTTATGCAGAGCAAAGGTCTTCCAACTTCACTTTGTAAACATTATGTTTGTTGAATAAAAATAATAGTTCCTTTGTGCAAAACAGAGGCAAGTAGCTTCTCTCTAGGAGATATGTGATTGATATCTCATTGATTTATTACGGAAATCACTGATTCAATCACTTTTAGCATTGTCATTTCACCTTGATAAATGAGATCTACAATTTAAAGGCCCATATTGTGATTAAATCTCCAAAATTAGTTAGCAAACTGCATCAGCAGGGACTGACGTTGAAGCTGCTGGGGCAGGAAAACTGCATGGAAATGAGTACTTTGCACATGCATAAATCAGCAGAAATCCCCAGTCAAGCTTATTGATTCTGCTAGACTGGGCATTCAGCTGATGTGAATGTGTGAGCCCCCAGGCATATCAAACATTGTTGCAGGGATCAGCAGTAAAGCGTCTCACAGCTCTGACAGTCAAACCTGTGAAGCCAAGGCAGTTTAGGTTCCCCACTGGTAAAGGGGTTGTAGGTTGTATCATTGTTCAAAATGCTGCATTTTACATACTGCAATGGGCTATACCAACGTGTGGATGCCTTGACCCAAAACACGCAGACGTTTTGTTAAAACTAGACAAGCTATCATTTTTGGATTGGGCAGTGCATTGAACTCTAATTTGCATATTTAAATTTGAGAAACAATATATATTTTTTGTCATGTCCTATTTCCAGAGCTTTAAAGTCCAATAGACTTTTAAGGGTTTTAAGGGATTCTGTTCAACTGAACATTGTCATTCTACTAGAATTGGCCAAAATCTGAATCCAGCAAAAAACACACCAATCCCAGGCTGAATCACGGATTTGGTGCATCCATATTAAAAAGGGTGGTTCACCTTTACAGTAACTTTTAGTATGTTATAGAGTTTTATAGTTTTTCATTTATTTGCCATCTTCTTCTGACTCTTTCCAGCTTTCAGCTGGGGGTCACTGACCCCATCTAAAAACAAATGCTCTGTAAGCTACACATTTAGGGGCAGATGTAAGAAGGGTCGAATATCGAGGGTTAATTAACCCTCGATATTCGACCAGGAACTAAAATCGTTCGACTTCGAATATCGAAGTCGAACGATTTAGCGCAATCCTGCGTTCGAACGATCGAAGGATTATTCGTTCGATCGAACGATTAAATCCTTCGAATCGAGCGATTCGAAGGATTTGAATCCAACGATCGAAGGAATATCCTTCGATCAAAAAATCACAGGCAAGCCTATGGGGACCTTCCCCATAGGCTAACATTGACTTAGGTAGCTTTTAGCTGCCGAAGTAGGGGGTCGAAGTTTTTCTTAAAGGGATACTGTCATGGGAAAAAATTTTTTTTTCAAAATGAATCAGTTAATAGTGCTGCTCCAGCAGAATTCTGCATTGAAATCCAATTCTCAAAAGAGCAAACAGATTTTTTTATATTCAATTTTGAAATCTGACATGGGGCTAGACATTTTGTCCATTTCCCAGCTGCCCCATGTCATGTGACTTGTGCCTGCACTTCAGGAGAGAAATGCTTTCTGGCAGGCTGCTGTTTTTCCTTCTCAATGTAACTGAATGTGTCCCAGTGGGACATGGGTTTTTACTATTGAGTGTTGTTCTTAGATCTACCAGGCAGCTGTTATCTTGTGTTAGGGAGCCGTTATCTGGTTACCTTCCCATTGTTCTTTTGTTTGGCTACTGGGGGGGGGAAAGGGAGGGGGTGATATTACTCTAACTTGCAGTACAGCAGTAAAGAGTGATTAAAGTTTATCAGAGCACAAGTCACATGATATAGGGCATCTGGGAAATTGACAAAATGTCTAGCCCCATGTCAGATTTCAAAATTGAATATAAAAAAATCTGTTTGCTCTTTTGAGAAATGGATTTCAGTGCAGAATTCTGCTGGAGCAGCACTATTAACTGATTCATTTTGGAAAATTTTTTTTTTCCCATGACAGTATCCCTTTAAAGAGACAGTACTTCGACTATCGAATGGTCGAATAGTCGAACGATTTTTAGTTCGAATCGTTCGATTCAAAGTAGTAGTCAAAGGTCGAAGTAGCCCATTCGATGGTCGAAGTAGCCCAAAAAACACTTCGAAATTCGAAGTTTTTTAAATTCGAATCCTTCACTCGAGCTTTGTAAATCTGCCCCTTATTGTTATTGCTACTTTTTATTACTCATATTTCTATTCAGGCCTCTCCTATTTATATTCCAGTCTCTCATTCAAACCAGTGCATGGTTGCTAGGGAAATTTGGACCCTAGCAAATTGCAAAAACTGCAGAGCTGCTGAATAAAAAGCTAAATAACTCAAAAATCACAAATAGTAAAAAATGAAAACCAATTGCAAATTGTCTCAAAATATCACTCTTAGCACCATACTAAAAGCTAATTTACATGTGAACAAAACCTTTAAGTCATTTATAGGCTTTTGTGGACCAGAATAAAATGCACCATATGATTTTTTTTTTATTGTTGGAAAGAGGAATCACTGAATCTCTCTCTGCTTGATGGTAGCCTAGAATAAATGGAAAAACTTAACTGTTGAAAAAAATCCTCAGGCGGGGCTGCTAGACAGAAAAAAATCTAGAAAATAGTACATATTTGTTTGGCTTAGTGGGAAAGACAACATTTTGAATGGTCCGTTATAAGAGCCGACTGTAACTGTGACACTCTCCATATAAGTCGTCATTTGAAAAGAAGAGGAATGTCATCCCATCTCTCCCCCTATAACTTTAAGCTCAACAAAGAATGGCGACATGTCCCATGTAATGCTATTGTATCATTTTAAACATAGGTACGGGATAGAATTCACCTAAAATTAGAAGAGATTAATGCAGGAAAACACCATACCTTATAGTTTAGTTGGAAGAACTGAATGAATGCAATTATATTTAAACATAGGTCATACCACTGCAAAACTTTATTAAAAGGTGCAAAGCGTATGATTATTTTAAATGCTAATTATAAACATGCTGATAACTTTAATTAGTAGTATGTGTTGAGAGCATTAAAGTGCATGTTAAACTATTTAATGATAAAAATTATGCTTATAATAGACCCATATTAATGTGAATTTCTGGTTATTACCTGAAATAAAACAAGGTTGTTTTATTTGTGGCCAAAAATATAAAAATTAATTAAAGCAGACTATATTATTTATATGTTAGCAGGAAGGTGCAAATCAAAAAAAAAAGGAAAACGAACACAACCAGTGCCATTTCACACATAGGTCAGACGGTGCCCTGCTGCTTATATCTACCATATTAATATTCATTACGGTAACCACAAATGCTGAAAAAATGTAGATGGAATAGAACATAACAACAATGGTACGGTACAGAAAAAAATGCCTTGTATGTTATGTATTTAACTTCTTTCTTCAATGGAAAATACATTAGTATATTAAAGGAACAGTAACACCAAAAATGAAAGAATCCAGGATTCGGTTCGGGATTCGGCCAGGATTCGGCTGAATCCTTCTGCCCGGCCGAACGGAATTCCGAATCTGCATATGCAAATTAGGGGCGGGGAGGGAAATTGTGTGATTTTTGTCAGAAAACAAGGAAGTAAAAAATGTTTTCCCCCTTCCCACACTTAATTTGCATATGCAAATTATGGTTTGGATTTGGTTCAGTATTCCGCCGAATCTTTCGTGAAGGATTCGGGGGTTCGGCCGAATCCAAAAAAGTGGATTCGGTGCATCCCTAGTTTTTAAGTAATTAACGTATAATATACTATTAACATGCACTGGTTAAAGCTGTGTGTTTGCTTCAGAAACACTAGTACAGTTTATATAAATAAGCTGCTGTGTAGCCATGGGGCAGTTTTATCGGTGCAAAGAAACAGTACATTATATTTTATTTACTTTGGTTGCATAAAAACCAGGTTCACTGCCAAATAGAGTCTCCTGTAGGCTGCCAGTCCACATAGTGGCTACCAAATAGCCAATCACAGCCCTTTTTTGGCACCCCAGGAACGTTTTGCATGCTTGTGTTGCTTCCCAACACTTTTTATTTTTGAGGCTCACGGGTAAAAAAGGTTGGGGATCCCTGCTTTAGCACCATGGCATATTGTGTAAATTCAGGCAAATTTACAATTTATATTTGTTTTATGCAAATATGTAGTGTATAAAGTAAAGTGCAAAGTTCTGGCATAAAAAAATAGCTGAATGTAAAGAAAAAAAATGTTGAGTTCTGCCTCTTTGACCCAGTGACTGATTAACTCAGTACTTGCTTGGTATAAAAACAGAGATGACCAATCTCAAACTGGTTAACTCAGGGCTTGCTTGGTTTAAAAACAGAGATGACCAATCTCTAGGTTTAAAAACAGAGATGACCCATCTCAAACGGGTTAACTGAGGGCTTGCTTGCGTTAAAAACAGAGATGACCAATCTCAAGGTTTAAAAACAGAGATGAACAATTTCAAACTGGTTAACTCAGGGCTTGCTTGGTTTAAAAACAAGGATGACCAATCTCAAGGTTTAAAAACAGAGATGGCCAATCTCAAACTAGTTAACTCAGGGGTTGCTTGGTTTAAAAACAGAGATGACCAGTCTCAAACTGTTGACCAGTCTATCACAGCATGCCAGCATTGCCCACTATCTTAATTAGATGACCCTTCTAGGCATTTTTTATTCTGATTAATAATACAAATGTCTTGACAAATGGGTCCTTTACTTCAAATACAATAATAAACACATAAACCATTATAAAAAAGCAGATGTAATAAATTAGTTCCATGATAGAAATGCATTGAGTATGGACTACAACAGATCTTTATAACAACACCATTCATGTTTATTTTACAGCAGTGGCATTTCCCATACAGACCTTTCAAAACAAGCAATGCTTATTTTTTTTACTGATCTATAGCAATTAGACAGTATATTGTATTCATGATAACTAAGCCATCATTAATACAGATTAAAGCCATCTTGATTTGTTTCTATTTATTAGCTTTAATGCATAGTGATCCAGATTATTGAAAAACCAGAAGATCCTGTGTCCCAAACATTCCATACAATAGCTCTCACACCCATTTGTGTTTCATAACCACTACTTGCATTAACCTTAATAATAATGGAGGATTAGGGCTCTTATTTAATCATTTACTGTAGAGTCCTTACAGTAGACACCAAGTAAACCATCAATTACAGAGGAAGATACAGGTTACATAGATGATCCGAACTTTGTACCTCAGTATAAGAATCTCTACCACAAGTAACATTGTTTTACACAATCTCAAATTAGGACAAATTTACCTGATTGGCTCTTTCAAGGTCAGTCATGATCATTTCAATCTCATCTGCCCTGAGGAAGAAAACAAAAACCACAAACATTAATAAAACAGAATCACAATGAAATCAAGAATCAAAGTAAATATAAAAATCAAATTTTAGCCATCTGCCTGTGTGTTAATGTCATCTACACTTGGAGATTGTCATATAGGAGTATGCAGTGTATTGCCATGTGATTCAAAGAGTACAGGTATAGGATCAGTTATCTGGAAACCTGTTATCCAGAAATCTCTGAATTACGGAAAGGCTGTCTCCCATAGGCTCTATATTATCCAAATAATCCCGATTTTTAAAAATGATTTCCTGTTTTCTCTGTAATAATAAAACAGTACCTTGTACTTGATCCCAACGAAGATATAATTAATCCTTATTGGAAGCAAAACCAGCCTATTGGGACTATGTAATGTTTACATGATTGTCTAGTAGACTTAAGGTATGAAGATCCACCTTAAGGAAAGACCTGTAATCTGGAAAACCCCAGGTTCCATACTTGTACTAATGATTATGATGATTTAATGGACTAACATGATATATAAAGTAAGATGGGCAATCGCAATAACTTTTAAAGGTACATATGGAAATGATAAACATTTATATTTTCTATTTCCTTTTTTGATTTCTACTATGCGGAGAAGCCCATGCAGTCTACAAGAATGCTCATGTAGTTAAACATCTTACTCATGTATTATACTGCTCCAATAAAAGATATTACAATCTTCTGTACTCATGATCAAAGTATGAAATAAACGAAACAGCAGTAATTAGCTATATGTAAGGGTTTTACTAGGAACTACCAGAAACGGGAAATGCCATTTTACACAGCATACGGTTTCAATAAACATATATACATATATAGTGTTTTATTAGATGTGGTGCTCCATATTATGTAAAGTCTCATTTTTACATAGATCCCTGTCTTTGCACTTTATTTATATGTTACCTTTTCACTACACCAATTATGATCATATACAAAAGTACAGAAAATATTGAAGAGAAACTGCTATAAGACAGTAAACAATGCTGTGTAATAACCTATTGTGGCAGGTCTTTAACATTTTGCTCTATGTATCTTATCTTTAAATGGCAGAGGAGAACTGCTTCTGAGTATTTAAAGGGGTGGTTCACCTTTAAGTTAACTTTTACTATTTTATAGAATAGCTAATCCTAAACAATTTTTCAATTGGCCTTCATTTTCTCTTTTTTTTAATATATTTTTTGAATTATGTGACTTAATACTCAAATGTATTGTCATTGCTACTTTTTATTACTCATCTTTCTACTCAGGCCCTCTCCTCTTCATATTCCAGTCTCTTATTCAAATCAATGTACAGTTACTAGAGTAATTTGGACCCTAGCAACCAGATTGTTGAAATTGCAAACTGGAGAACTGCCAGATAAAAAGCTGAATAACTCAAAAACCACAAATAATAAAAAATGAAAAATAATTGCGGATTGTCTTAGAATATAATTCTCAACATCATGCTAAAAGTTAATTTAAAGGCAAACAACACCTTTAAGTCGTACAGTTGGAAACAAGAGTAACAAGTGTAATAAGGCTC
The DNA here is from genome assembly GCF_017654675.1 of Xenopus laevis. Classification (NCBI taxonomy): domain Eukaryota; kingdom Metazoa; phylum Chordata; class Amphibia; order Anura; family Pipidae; genus Xenopus; species Xenopus laevis. The sequence goes on from NC_054373.1 coordinate 47,127,701, forward strand.
AGTTTGTAAGTCCTTCTGTGAGAACACATGGTACTGTGAAACTGTATCATATCTGTACAAGTGAGAGGAGAGGCAATTTAGTTACATTTTCCTTTACCACTCTGTATAATGGATTCCTCCATTATATTTATGGTAAAGTGCTTTTAGGGGAAGGGATGAGTTCATTATCCCTGAATTCATTTAGGAGGGGTGCAGCGTAAAATGTGTGTATTTGAGCTGTAAACGTGTTAAAAAGATGCTCCAACAATACATACAGCGCATATTTTTGTCAAAAGCTTTATTTTGGCAATCACATTAAACGTAGCTTTTTCATGGGTGTTTTTTAAGCAGTGTCATGTATAATGGGTTGTTGCAAAGGAGCGTCATGAAGCTTACACGTCTGAGGGATGCATTCGAATTATTACATTTGAAAGACTCTCCCCTTTCACTTATTAGCTGCCATAACAGTATTTTAGTCCAGGGCTTTTCTTATTATTTACTTTATGGGACCAGAGGGCCCACATATAAAAATATCACAGAGGTGGAATAGTTAATTAGTAGCATATACAAGGACAAGTTATGGAAGGAGAACTAAAGCACTATAAAGAATTAACCCTTTATATTTTAAGCTTCTGTACCAACCCAAAACCACAAAAGCCCTGTATCAGTAAAGAATCCCCCCGTGGTTCCCTGTCTCCTTTTCTCCTTATTTGCAACTCACGTTCCAGGCTGCTGTTCGTTACCTGAGCTTTTGGATTGACTTCCAATATATAGTGAATAAAGTATCCTCTTTTGTAAATTATAAGGATATTATAAGTTACCGAGAAGTTTCATGATCATATAAAAACACAAGGCCCAAAGGCCATACAGGTCATGGAACTCTGAGGTAACTTATAATATCCTCCTATTTTGCATCAGGGGTTACTTTATTTATTATAATACACAAGTTATAGTGAGTCATGTGACAAAAATGACATCACTACTCACCGTTTATAACGGATGACATCACTACTACATAATTTACAAGATATTCATGGCTTTTGTGTATTATACAGTATATACATACACAATATTAATATTACATTAACATTACATGGCAGCATAGAAACAAATGCATTCTGCATCAGAATTGATTGACAATCAGCACTGTACCATCAACTTCAATGACAGATGTGACCTCACTATATGCTTATTATTTACTTATTTATTTTATTTACTTAAGATTGCATGCACTGTGTCCCTGGCATTTAAAAGTGGACTAGTGTGTTTCATGATGGGGAGCAGCTGTGGACATCTTTGAAGTCAAGGATCATTAGTTTTATAGGCTGCTGAACCTCTGACTTCGGACAGTGAGTTTAGGATACAACATACAACATTTCTAGCTATGTGCCATTTTTAGGTTTTAGTTCTCCTTTAAAAGATTTCATCGGGAAAATAAATCCTAGCTCATATAAGTAAGAAACATGGTTTATGAATACTATTTTCAGCTTCTAATTAAAAAATATATATTTTACCGTTTATCCGACACTAATTGGCAATCGAGAAACTGAAAATATGAATATTAACACGATTTAACAAGGTATTCCTGCTATAGATTTTTTTTTTTTTTTACATTAGGAAAAAGTGTGATCCTGTCGATTTTGTAATTATACAGTATCTATGCAAATGCCATACATTTTGCCATCAATGAAGTCCTTGTTCAACACAAGTTCAATGAAAAGGAATATTCTTTTTGTCCAATGATATAATCATAAACTACAAAACGTGTTATAAGATTTCTAAGCTTCCTTTTTTTTAATAAAGTCTCCAAATTAATTTGTAGCTTATCTGTATATAATTTGCACATTTTAATGAATCACACTATATCTAAAATAATTTACACATAAACCATTGGCATTTTTTTTTACACATTACATCTTGAAACCACATAATTACTCATAATCAATGCTTGGTAAATCGGAACCTGACACTCTTTTTATCACTCTAGAAGGCCTAGAGCACTGGGAAACGAAGCTGATTTTTCTCTGTAATGCCCCAGTGTAACTATTTACATTCCAGTTCTCTTTGTTCCAGAAAGGCACTTTTGCTAAAGATGAACACCTAATTATAGATCGGTTCTGTAAATATTAATTAATTCTTATCCCAGCATGCATAAATATTTGTATGCACTGTTTGTTTAAACAAGAACTGTGTGGTTTTGGGGATGGCATTTTAAATGATTTTAACAATAAACATTTTAACTGGCAGATATCAGCCAATATTTATACCCAATTATGGTCACAGCGTAAGGAATCTCAGTATTTAGGGTAAGGCAGGCACACGGATGAAGGGCAGCATGCTTAAAAGGGAAAGAAGTAAACTGGTTTCTAATGAGGGATAAGGAAGAGCAATTTTTTTACAGTGGAAATGACGACCATAGACTTGAATGGGAGTAAAAAAGTTGGGGGTAAAAAAAAAAAATGTCGCCCATAGACAAATTCGCTCAAATTCGCTCATCCCTAATTAGGGAATGCATCAAATCCACTATTTTGGATTTGGCTGAACCCCCGAATCCTTTCTGAACAATTCGAACCAAAACTGAACTGAGTTCAGACCCTAATTTGCATATACAAATCAGCGAGGGGAAGGAAAAAGAGAGCCGTGCATGCAGTGGGTGGCTATAAATATTTTTACTTTCTTGTTTTTGTTGACAAAAACGTCATAGGATTTTAAGGATCTGTATTAGGTGCGGCCAGGCACAAGGATTCAGACGAATCCCAATCCTGCTGAAAATGGCCGAATCCTGGATTCGCTGCATTCCTATTTCTAATAATCTACAACTAATGATACTGTTGCTCTCAAAAAGCAAAGCAGTACATGCTGCCAGGGCTATATTTTCTATACAGGCACCTGACAGCTTCAAGGGAGTACACCACTGCTACCCAATAGGTGAATGTACAT